>NC_064617.1:955991922-957203589 GCF_023898315.1 Schistocerca nitens
GGTTCTTTCAGTTTATTCAGGTCCTATCTCCTTAAATTCCCACCTTTTTGCAGTTTCTTCAGTTTTAATCTACAGGTCATAACCAATAGATTGTGGTCAGAGTCCACATCTGCCCCTGGAAATGTCTTACAATTTAAAACCTGGTTCCTAAATCTCTGTCTTACCATTATATAATCTATCTGATACCTTTTAGTATCTCCAGGGTTCTTCCATGTATACAACCTTCTATCATGATTCTTAAACCAAGTGTTAGCTATGATTAAGTTGTGCTCTGTGCAAAATTCTACCAGGCGGCTTCCTCTTTCATTTCTTAGCCCCAATCCATATTCACCTACTACGTTTCCTTCTCTCCCTTTTCCTACACTCGAATTCCAGTCACCCATGACTATTAAATTTTCGTCTCCCTTCACTATCTGACTAATTTCTTTTATTTCATCATACATTTCTTCGTCATCTGCAGAGCTAGTTGGCATATAAACTTGTACTACTGTAGTAGGTGTGGGCTTCGTATCTATCTTGGCCACAATAATGCGTTCACTAAGCTGTTTGTAGTAGCTTACCCGCGTTCCTATTGTCCTATTCATTATTAAACCTTCTCCTGCATTACCCCTATTTGACTTTGTGTTTATAACCCTGTGGTCACCTGACCAGAAGTCTTGTTCCTCCAGCCACCGAACTTCACTAATTCCCACTATATCTAACTTTAACCTATCCATTTCCCTTTTCAAATTTTCTAACCTGCCTGCCCGATTAAGGGATCTGACATTCCACGCTCCGATCCGTAGAACGCCAGTTTTCTTTCTCCTGACAGAACTAGCAGTTTAGAATCTTGGTGGCAGAAAATTTTTTTATCTCTGTCTCTGACCGGCAACGTGGGGATAAAAGATGATGGCGCACAGTTCGTTATCGTCAGACCTTGCGCCAAGGACGTGGGTTAAAATCCGAAACTGTCGGCAGTATTTCATGAAGTGAGAACATGCGACATTGTTCACGGCGATCTGTCCGTCGGATGGTGGCCTTACGTTGTGCAAACCCCACGGTGCTGTTCAATAGGAGTAAACTGTGTGCCACACCGGATTTCACCCTCTGACACAAACACGACATCACATTGTACAAGCACTGGTCACATTCAGTCAAACAACACGGATATTTATTTGGCACTTCAAACAGAAAACTAAAATGACTGTGTCCTGAGAAAGGATGGTAGGCACAGTTCAATAGACGTCTCTGACTTCCTAATGTCCTCCAGTTCCAATAAAGATCTACCTTCCTGTGAAGAGAAGTTGGCCATCTTACCTGTTTTGTCTACCATTCTAATACTTTAGCTGAGTGACATGGCTTGAACTTATAACACCCCCCCCCCCCCCCCTGCTTCCCGGGATTTGCGAAATTACAAGTTGACAATGAGCGTGAATTATGAATTTTGACCCGCATTGCGATAAGGCATCCGAATCCGAAGCAAAGAATGATTATTCCGCGGGAAACAGGAGACGTTATAACTTGATCGTTATTGAATGAGTAATTTCATTCAATAATGATCGGTAAATGAAATAATGGAAATAATTTGGAAATAAATTTTGCCAGTGGAAATTTTGCCGAAAAAAATTATTAAGTTGTAAAAGCAATTAAAAAAATCGGTCGCCAGCTCAACTAATGAGCGATAGTACTGTTAAGTACGTGAATAATTGTGTCAAAAATAAAGTTTACCTGTTTTAGCGCAGCAGGTGGAACGGTTTTTTTTTTTTTTTTTTTCCTCTGAGCAGTATGGAACTTAACATCTGTGGTCATCAGTCCCCTAGAACTTAGAACTACTTAAACCTAACTAACCTAAGGACATCACACACATCCATGCCCGAGGCAGGATTCGAACCTGCGACCGTAGCGGTCACGCGGTTCCAGACTGAAGCGCCTAGAACCGCACGGCCACACCGGCTGGCTGGGAACTTTTACGTAAGTGCTATGTCAGGCTCAGTAGTCATATAAAACAATATCATAACAATCTAACTACACTTATTTTGTTCATAATTTGTCAGGTAAGTGCTATGCTGACAACACAGATAATTATCTATCGAGATTTTGAGTAATGGACTTTCATCCTGTCTTTAAAATTACGTACTTTGCACAGTTTAATCTACTGATAATGAAATATATTGCCAATAATTGATTAACTATGTTTTGAATGATAATAATTCATTAATTGTGGGATTGTCAGGTGGAATAAGCTTTATAGTTTCATGAAATATCCTTGAATTAACTTCAGCTGAATATGCATTGAAATAAATCTCAATAATCAAATTTATTACTTCAGTCTATTATTAAGTTACTACGGTTGGCGTAAGCTTATTAAGTGAAACAATTAACTACGATAACCAGTCTGAAATTTACTCTTCACCGTCTACGCAAATAATTTGATAATTAACATATTTTCTCTTGATAATGGCGTGACACACTCGGTCCAGTAAGGTAAGGATCGGAAGGAACCTACTTGGTGTTATTGTTGGGTGGAATGTAACTGCAACACTTCGATTATAAAGTGCTTGTTATTAATTGTTCAACTTCAGAGAAAAGCACAGTCACTGGCAAGCCTTCTACAATTTTATCCTACGAAAATTACGTAGATTTTACTTCCCTCGTTGTCGGTGGATCGACGGAAGTCCACGGCAGCGACACAATGTGGCAGCGGGCTTTTACTGTTGCGACTTGGGCCCATAGTGCGCTTCACAATTAAGTCCTCGTTTCTTCAGCACTATGCCCAATAATCCATAATAACTTGCCCGGTCAAGCTTCCAGATATGCCGACCATTACTTTCCCGTCGTACTTAGATCCACACACTGGCCGTTAGATGTAACACAGCTAGGACTAGCAGCATTCGACTGTACGTCTTACTCCGAGCACGGCGTCACTGCTACTACTACCCGCAGGCGCGCTCCCGCGCCCAGAGGCGCGACAAAACAATCTCTCTGAATTCAACGTTAACTAAATATGCCCTGACTTGCCAGTGTTAAATATTACATAATTTAAACATAGTATTTACAATACATATCTACACTAGACAATACATCGTATACAAACAGTTTCATGTGTTAAGTAAGCTAAAAAATTCATAGCAAGGACTGCGTTGTAGCGTCACAAACTGTCTATTATCCTGAGACGTTGATCACTTCCAGCTTCCTTTTAGTCTAGTAGAGAAACTGATGTGGTCTGAAGACTAGTTTGGTGCAGCTCTCCATGCTAGTCTATCCAGTGCAAGCTTCTTCATCTCTACCGAGCGAGGTGGCGCAGTGGTTTGACACTGGACTCGCATTCGGGAGGACGACGGTTCAATCCCGCGTCCGGCCATCCTGATTTAGGTTTTCCGTGATTTCCCTAAATCGCTCCAGGCAAATACCGGGATGGTTCCTTTGAAAGGGCACGGCCGACTTCCTTCCCCATCCTTCCCTAATCCGATGAGACCGATGACCTCGCTGTCTGGTCTCCTTCTCCAAACGCCCCCCCCCCCCCTCTTCATCTCTACATAACTACTGCAGTCTGCTTAATTCGCTCAAGCCTTGGACTCTCTCCACAATTTCAAAATTCCCCCCCCCCCCCAACCACACCTCTCATTACCAAAAATGGACGATTCTTCGAAGCCTCACAATGAGTTCAAACAACCGATTCCTTCTTTTAGTTGAATTGTGCTATAAATTTCTTAATTCCTCAGTTCGATTCAGTGCCAGCTCAATAGTTATTAGATCTACCCATCTAATCTTCAGCATTCTTCTGTAGCAACATTTTTCCTAATACTTAAATTTATATCAGACGTAAACAATTTCCTATTTTTCAGAAATACTTTACGTCCTATAGCCAATCTACATTTTATATCCTCTCTACTTCGGTCATCGTTAGTTCGTTTGGTGCCCACATAGCGAAACTCGTCATCTCCTTTCCTACTCTAATGCCCTCGGCATCACCTGATTTAATTCTACTACCTTGCACTAACCTTGTCTTTCTTTTGTCGATATTTATCTTCTAACCTCTTTTCAAGAGACTACTCATTCCTTTCAACTGATATTGCAAATACTTTGCCGTCTCTGAACTGCAGTGTAATAGGCAAACCTCAGTTTTTATCTCTTGTCCCCGAACTTTAATTCCATTTCTAAATTTTTTCCTGGTTTCCTTTATTGCTTTACCAACGCACAGACTGAATAACATCGGGGATAGGCTACAATCCTCCCTCAACTACCTACTCAACTACTGTTTCCCTACCATGTCCTTCTACTCTAATAATTGCAGTATCGTTTCTGTGTACCTTGTAGATAACTTTTCTCTCCTTGCCGCTTACCCCTGCAACCTTGAGAATTTCAAAGAATGTATTCCAGTCATTACTGCCAAAAGCTACATCTACACCTATAATTGCTATAAATATTCGAAATTGCGAATATGAACCACCATCGGCTGTACACTGGAACAACGACAATGAAAATTTGTGACGGACCGGGACTCGAAACTGGAATTCCCGCTTTACACGAACGGTCAACTTACCCGCTTCGGCTATCAGTGCACGAATCACAGCCACGCAGAAACTTCCATATGTACCGTCCATGTGTCACAACCTGCACTCATATCTTACGTATATTCCCGTCCAGGAAGGGTATACAGGGTGTTACAAAAAGGTACGGCCAAACTTTCAAGAAGCATTCCTCACACAGAAATAAAGAAAAGATGTTATGTGGACATGTGTCCGGAAACGCTCAATTTCCATGTTAGAGATCATTTCAGTTTCGTCAGTATGTACTGTACTTCCTCGACTCACCGCCAGTTGGCCCAATTGAAGGAAGGTAGTGTTGACGTCGGTGCTTGTGTTGACATGCGACTCATTGCTCTACAGTACTAGCATCAAGCACATCAATACGTAGCATCAACAGATTAGTGTTGATCACGAACGTGGTTTTACAGTCAGTACAATGTTTACAAATGCGGAGTTGGCAGATGCCCATTTGATGTATGGATTAGCACGGGGCAATAGCCGTGGCGCGGTACGTTTGTATCGAGACAGATTTCCAGAACGAAGGTGTCCCGACAGGAAGAAGTTCGAAGCAATTGATCGGCGTCTTAGGGAGCACGGAACATTCCAGCCTATGACTCGCCACTAGGGAAGACCAAGAACGACGAGGACACCTGCAATGGACGAGGCAATTCTTCGTGCAGTTGACGATAACCCTAATGCCAGCGTCAGAGAAGTTGCTGCTGTACAAGGTAACGTTGACCACGTCACTGTATGGAGAGTGCTACGGGAGAACCAGTTGTTTCCGTACCATGTACAGCGTGTGCAGACACTATCAGCAGCTGATTGGCCTCCACGGGTACACTTCTGCGAATGGTTCATCCAACAATGTGTCAATCCTCATTTCAGTGCAAATGTTCTCTTTACGGATGAGGCTTCATTCCAACGTGATCAAACTGTAAATTTTCACAATCAACATGTGTGGGCTGACGAGAATCCGCACGCAATTGTGCAATCACGTCATCAAGATAGATTTTCTGTGAACGTTTGGGCAGGCATTGTTGGTGATGTCTTGATTGGGCCCCATGTTCTTCCACCTACGCTCAATGGAGCACGTTATCATGATTTCATACGGGATACTCTACCTGTGCTGCTAGAACATGTGCCTTTACAAGTACGACACAACATGTGGTTCATGCACGATGGAGCTCCTGCATATTTCGGTCGAAGTGTTCGTACGCTTCTCAACAACAAAAAAATGGCTCTGAGCACTATGGGACTCAACTTCTGAGGTCATTAGTCCCCTAGAACTTAGAACTAGTTAAACCTAACTAACCTAAGGACATCACAAACATCCATGTCCGAGGCAGGATTCGAACCTGCGACCGTAGCGGTCTTGCGGTTCCAGACTGCAGCGCCTTTAACCGCACGGCCACTTCGGCCGGCTCTCAACAACAGATTCGGTGACCGATGGATTGGTAGAGGCGGACCAATTCCATGGCCTCCACGCTCTCTTGACCTCAACCCTCTTGACTTTCATTTATGGGGGCATTTGAAAGCTCTTGTCTACGCAACCCCGGTACCAAATGTAGAGACTCTTCGTGCTCGTACTGTGGACGGCTGTGATACAATACGCCATTCTCCAGGGCTGCGTCAGCGCATCAGGGATTCCATGCGACGGAGGGTGGATGCATGTATCCTCGCTAACGGAGGACAGTTTGAACATTTCCTGTAACAAAGTGTTTGAAGTCACGCTGGTACGTTCTGTTGCTGTGTGTTTCCATTCCATGATTAATGTGATTTGAAGAGAAGTAATAAAATGAGCTCTAACATGAAAAGTAAGCGTTTCTGGGCACATGTCCACATAACATATTTTCTTTCTTTGTGTGCGAGGAATGTTTCCTGAAAGTTTGGCCGTACATTTTTGTAACACCCTGTATATTTGTTGAGAATCAAGTTCCTGGTATTGCCGAATAAATACAAAATACAGTAGCAGTGCCTATGTCATTAAGAAGTACGATGTTCCTTACGACATGCTGCATCTCCGAAGTAAAATTGCATCGTACTTCTTAATAACACAGACACTGCTAATTCGTGTTCACGGCGATAAATGTAGGTTTGCCTTTCTTGAATCTGTGTTCTAAGATCTGACATAGGGTCAGTATAGCCTCGCGTGTTCCTACATTTCTCCGTAACCCAGATTGATCCTTCGCGATTCCGCCTTCTATCAGTTTTTCATTGTTCTGCAAAAAAATAGGTCCAGTCAGTATTTTACAATCTGATGGTTTGGTAATATTGTCGCCTTTCATCACCTGACTTCTCTGACACAGGAATTCTCCTTGAAGTCGGAGGGATCTTCACCTGTAGCATGTCCAAGATTCTGCGGAGATAACAGCACTGCTGGGTTAGAGCAAGCCGTGTGGACTCGAATGGTAGTTTGGTGGCCGAGGCCACGGAGGGAGCTTCCTGTTAGGGCACCACACTTGCGCAACGTCCCGTCCCATGCCGCGTTAGCGTCCTGTACCACAGCGAATGCTGGTGTTGCCGCTCGTTCGCCACACTGCTGTAACACAGTCTTCCTGTATTGGGTGCTGCAGCTGTAACGTAGTGAACGCTCAGAAAAAAAAAGAGCCCACAATGTAAACCTTGACGGGCACCAGCCTTGGAACTTCAGTAGGGCCTACGGGGAAGCACTGCTGCGGTTTTTCTGAGTAAGATGGCAGAATACGCGAGAGAAATCGTCATTTTCTGCTAGCGCTGATCACAGAGCAAAGTGTGAACAGACGATAATGCTGTTCTTACACACAACATAACTGGTTTTGGTCAAGAGCAAATCAACCTATAATCATTTAAAAGAAGCAGAAATAAACTTAAACACACCTGTTCAATAATGTTATAACTGCCTCTAAAATTAATAGGGTGCAGCTGTGCGAGAAAACTGATAGAAGGTACGACATGCAGCAGGTGGTGGCATAAGATTTAAGATTACGAAACGTATTCACATCTGTGGTTAATCCGCCTCCGCTGTACGTAATTACCGTAATGAATGCCTTCTATCTTCAAAACGGCGTCGACAGTTGCATAATATGCCATTGAATTAACGGAGGACAGCAAAATGCATTAATTAGCTATCATGCCATTTGAAAAGAATATTAGCCAGTTTTTCATGGCCTATCAAGCAATATTCCACGCTCTGTCACTTCTTGGAAATACTGAATGTGTGTTAGTGTTCGTTTAAACTATTCACGGCTAGAGACAGAAACTAAAAAATTATATCACTCCACACTACGTAATAAAAGAGCACGAATTGCTCAAAATTTGGGTTTCCTGTATTTAGGTTGAAAATACTGAAAAGGGTGATACGCAGAGGGTCACGTAATCTTGTATCAGTTGACATATTGAAGGAACTGCGGCTTTTCAAATGAAACAATGTAACTTTTTAACGGCATTCGAAAGCTCTTGAAAATACAAGTAGAGTAATAAAAAGCTTTTTAATGTTAGCGTTAAAAGTTTTCGCAAAAAATATCCGAGAAATCGGCAAAATTGAAATTCAAGTCGTCCGGAATCATATGTAACGTTGACAACATCGCCGAGTTTGATTCTCACGCCGGACTCCGTCGTTGTTTCTTATTTCCACCTAAGTTGTTCACTAAAATATGAGTATGTACGAGGGTTGGAACTTAAGCGGTGGCAATTATTTATTCACAACCGATACAAAAGAGTTACATGTTTGCACCTGTTACTGTCGTTCAAAGTAGTCACCAGCGCTGTGTTGAACCCGTTGCCAGCGATGTGGAAGGCGTAGTATACCGTTATCAGAGCCTGTTATGTTGATGGTGCGAATAGAGCAGTCTACTGCCTGTCGCATCTCTGGAACAGTTCGGAAGCGAATGCCACTAAGTGGTTCCTTAATCTTCGGAATCAAATGAAGGTCACAAGGACTTTAAGTCCGGGGAGTGTGGTGGATGGTACAGTACTTACCCAGTCCCATTGACCGAACAGAGCAGCCACAGCTTGCGCTGTATGCGCCCGCGCATTGTCGTGCAAAATGATGGGTGGGTTGCGCAGAAAGTGTCGCCGCTTAATTCGCAAAGCTGGTCGCAAGTGATGCTCCAAAAACGAACAGTAATACTGTGCATTGACGGTCTGCCGTGGAGGAACGTAATGCGTTAGGACAAAACCATCACAGTCGTACACGAGAATCACCATAACTTTCACCGTACTGGGGCTCTGACGCACTTTCGACTTTCGCGGCGACCCATAATGACGCCATTCGTTGGATTGGCGCTTCAGTTTTGGCTTCGTGGCATTCGCTTCAGAACTGTTCCTGAGATTCGACAAGCAGTAGACCGCTCCATTCGCACCATCAACAGAACAGACTCTGCTAAAGGTATACTAAGCCTTCCACATCGCTGGCAATGGGTTCTACACAACGCTGGTGATTACTTTGAAGGACAGTAACAGGTGCAAACATGTAACTCTTTTGTATCGGTTGTGAATAAATAGTTGACACTAAGTTCCAACCCTCGTACATACATTTGAAATAGTTTTCTATGTACCTTCTGACAGCCTGAAAGAAGGCATATATTAGGTTGGTCCGTAACTTCGTAGCGTTTTTGTTTTTCGCGCTGATATTCCGGTTACTATGAGTTTATTTATCGGCTGTAATTTTTTATTTGCATTTCATTGTTGCAATCTGAGTTTACATATTGTCACTTTGAGATAGTGAGATGAGCTGTGCACGCTAGAAAATGGAGTGTCAAGTGGAGAAATCGGAACTTTTCCGGCGTATTCTTCTGTTTAAGTTCAATAACGGGGTGGCAGCAGCGGAGGAAACTAGAGATGGGGGATCCGCTCTTGAACTAATTCATAGAGTTGAATCTTTCAAAGGAATGAACAATCAGTGATTCAGAAAAAAAGAACGGTAGCTCCAAACGTTTCCCACGGCAGAGAGAGAGAGAGAGAGAGAGAGAGAGACGGAGCATATCAGCAGCGCCTCTGCTGGTCAGAGCACAGTGCACGCCACACAACACAGCCAGCGCCGGCCTCTGCCCTGCTTCTACCTTGGCTGCCTGCATTGTGCAGTGCCCCATTGGATTTTGTGTTTCACATATGCCGTGCCGTCTCTGTGCGTCGTCTGCCGTGTGCAGTGTCTGGCGCAGGTTAACTTCGCATCGCACTCTGTCGGCGATCGTTTCAGTCGCACGTCCTGCCCTCTGGGCAGTTGATGCGAGCAACAGGACAGAGAGCGACCTAGCGGATAACATAGGAACTACTTGCAAAAACCTGCTCGCAAGGGAATGGACGATTTGGCTCCGAGCGGGTGAGTTCACCGCTTCCCCCAGCCTCGGAACTCGCCCGCTCAACGCTCACCCCACCGTCTCGACTCTAGCCAGAGCGTTGAGCAAAGCGACTCAGGTGTCACTCTGGTCTCTGCGGTCTCAGCTCATGCAGTAATACAGCTCGCGGCTCGACCTGCTCGACTCAGCGCCTCTGCATCGGAGTTCGTCCCCACTGGATATTGTTCTTCGTAGTAATACCGCTATGTATATTACATTATTATGTTATGTATACATCAATCGTTTTTATTTTATTTTTATTTGTTTAAACTGATTAGATTAGGTTCCTGATGACTCCTCTTACCATAGGATTTTTATTATGGACACTCGAATTTACGCTTTAATTACGAGCGAACCGATAAACGTATCGCAAAATGTGATACACCAATATTTTCCTTGTTTTATTCTGCGTAAGGCTATATGCAGCACTTTCGTTTTACAGTCAAATTTATATATTTTTTTCTTATTCTGGTACGGATTTTGCGATTTTAGGCGTCTTCGGAAGGAAACGTTCACTTTAAAAATATATGGCTTGCGATGTATTTGTATGAGGTTAATGAAACTTTAATACATTATAGCCAAATATATTGTTAATGTAAATCTCAAGTTACAACATTTTCCGATCACCCAAAAAACCACGATAGTGCAAAATACATCAATAATCAGAAACTTTGTCATATCGTGGAAATTTCAATAAACAATACAAAATTCTTACTCATTATGTGTGTTACTTCAAAATAATATCAAATAAGATCAAAATACAGGTATAGTACTGGAATAAACCAAGTTTGAAGGGCAGTGTGCCTTCCATTTATTTTCTATTGTAAATGAGTGGCGAGTCATGAAAAAGAGCTAATTCATTTCAGGGAGTGAACAGTTCTGATCCAATCTGTGAAAAGAACAGTTTTGCCCATCTCTAGTGAATTCCATAGTCGCAGAATCGAAAAGTTGCCCCAGCGTTGGCAGACTGTTGGAAACAGCGAAGGAGAATATATTATTGATGACTAAAGTCTTTGTTAAGTGTATCTGTTGTGTTTATTGAACTTAGGGGAAAACGCTACGACCTTATGCACCAATCGAACAGTTCTATTTATAGCAAATCATAGCTGATCCTGTATCTAAGTCGTGTTACGTAGGGCGAATTTAAGTGATACTTAGTAATAGAGGCCTACAGTCTTGCTCCATGTACACTGTTTTTCACAATTCCTATTACATGCTTTCAGGGGTTATGTAAGAGACGTACTAGGTAAAACTTTCATACGAAACCAATGTCCGGAGATGTACAGTCTGCAGTTAGAAGATTGGATCACTTTCAAATCTCCCATTTCATGGTAAGCACACAGCGGAGACGAGGAACTCTGACCTCTGTGCTCTGTAGTGGCCCATGGCATGAACAACGTTTCGAGTACTTGTCGTCAAATTCCCTTTTACGTGACGGAGGAGAAAGGACGTCCTCTTTAAAGCCGAGAGTGCAGGGAGTCCGTGGAGCGACACAGTCAATCCCCGCAGTTGCAAACGTATGATGCTACCAGTTTCTCGTAGTCGTTCTTGTACCAGGTGTACCGGTGTGAAATGAGCGTTAAGATACAAATATGTCGATAGGGAACATTTGTTGTGAACGAGTCTTAATATTTTTTTGTTTGGTTGGTATGACATCTGTCAAAGGTATTTAGTATACATCAAGTCATGGAACAAACAGCATCATATGTTTTCATCGTATTAACAATGTCGAATTTTGTACCAGAAAGTGATGATTTGCGGAAAGCATTAATTTTTTGTTTTCATTTGAAAAAAAAGTGCTGCAGAGTCGAGGCATGTGGTGATCATGCGCTATCAGAAGCAACATGCAAAAGATGGTTTCAACGGTTCAGAAATAATGACTTTGACGTAAGAAATGAAGAACGTGAAAGTCCACCCAAAAAGTTCGAAGACCCCGAATTGCAAGCAATATTGGATGAAGATGATACTTTGAGTCAGAAGCAAATAGCAGCAATGCTAAATGTTGCACAACAAACAATTTCTGACCGTTTGAAAGCTATGGGAAAGATCCAAAAGTGTGGAAAATGGGTGCTACATGAATTGAATGAAAGACAGATGGGAAACCGAAAAACCATTTGTCAAATTTTGCTTCAAAGACATGAAAGAAAATCAATTTTGCATCGAATTGTTACTGGCGATGAAAAATGGATTTATTTTAAGAATCCTAAAAATCATGGGTTAATCCGGGACAACCGTCAACATCGACTGCAAAACCAGATCGATTCGGCAAGAAGACAATGCTCTGTGTTTGGTGGGATCAGAAAGGTGTGGTGTATCATGAGCTTCTAAAACCCGGTGAAACTGTGAATACTAATCGCTACAGACAAGAAATGATAAATTTGAACTATGCATTGATCGAAAAAAGACCAGAATGGGCCAGAAGACATGGCAAAGTAATTTTTTTACACGACAATGCACCTGCACACAAAGCAAAACTGGTTCAGGATACAATCGAAACACATGGCTGGGAGGACGACGGTTCAATCCCGCGTCCGGCCATCCTGATTTAGGTTTTCCGTGATTTCCCTAAATCGCTCCAGGCAAATGCCGGGATGGTTCCTTTCAAAGGGCACGGCCGACTTCCTTCCCTAATCCGATGAGACCGATGACCTCGCTGTCTGGTCTCCTTCCCCAAACAACCAACCAACCACATGGCTGGGAGCTGCTACCCCACCCGCCGTATTCACCAGACTTGGCCCCTTCCGACTACAATTTATTTTCACCAATGGGACACGCATTGGTTGAGGAACACATCGATTCCTTCGAAGAAGTAGAAAATTGGGTGTCTGATTGGTTTGCTTCAAAAGACGAACATTTCCATTGGCGAGGTGTCCACAAATTTCCAGAAAGGTGGTCAAAATGTATAGAAAGCAATGGTCAGTACTTTGAATAAAATGTTTTTACTTTTCAATTCAAAATTAGTGTTTCATTTTCACAAAAAAACGCTCATTTCATACCGGTACACCTGGTAGTCGGACGAAACTGGTTTGTGCTCTCATAATTACAACAGGCAGTGACGACGGCGTCTTTTTCTCACTTCTGAAGTGGGAGATTTGAAAGTGAACCGATTTTCAGACTTATTTTGCACCCAACTGTTGCACTTTCGGAAAATACTAAATACGCTGATCGAGCACGATGATCAGGCGAACAGATGCCAGTGGATGTCATGTTCGACGAAACTAAGATCCCGACGGTGCCACAAGAAAAATTCCTAGGCAATATGAGAAACAAAAACAGTATCATCTCAGTGTTGACTATTAACTCTGCAATAGTTGGCATTCACACAAAGCAGGCACACGATGATGCGGATACACTTATAGTAACCACAGAAATGGATCTCGCACAACAGCGTAACTCTGCAGTTATTGTGGGTGAAGATGTAGATTTGCTGTTGATAGTGGCTCGTCGTCGTCAGAGTGTACATTCAAATGTATACTTTCTGAAGCGGGGCTAAGGGACAGTTTCACAACTCATGTTTTTCTCCTGACTGCCAACCTGAACTGTTCCAATATGTCTCCAGAATGAGATTTTCACTCTGCAGCGGAGTGTGCGCTGATATGAAACTTCCTGGCAGATTAAAACTGTGTGCCCGACCTAGACTCGAACTCGGAACCTTTGCCTTCGCGGGCAAGTGCTCTACCAACTGGCAGAAGTAAAGCTGTGAGTACCGGGCGTGAGTCGTGCTTCGGTAGCTCAGTTGGTAGAGCACTTGGCCGCGAAAGGCAAAGGTTCCGAGTTCGAGTCTCGGTCGGGCACACAGTTTTAATCTGCCAGGAAGTTTCTGTTCCAATATGTGCCTGAACTGCGAATACAGCTGCAATAACACGCACGTTGCACAAGTTGAGTAAGACGCAGAGGATCATCGGAAGTTGCCTGGATTATTTGAAGGTAACCTTGCATAAATAATTTTATCTCAAGTTCGTTTCTTGACTTACAGATTATGTGTGTGTTCAAAACATGTTTCTTAACAGATACTGCTTCCATATGTATTCAATAAATTGTCAAGTGTTTGGAATTAAAACACTATTTGTTTTAGATGTAGAAGAACTGGATGGCGTCCTGAAGAAATTATGGAACCCGCGTCTAAGACGGTTTGTATTAATACTTAGATACATATAAATTATAAAGAAATTCGGTTTTTTATTAGCATTTGGATATGTTTACCTACATGATATAAAAAAACATATATTGATGGTATTTTTCATTTTTTCCAAAAAATACTGGTTTCCCCGATATTTCAACATTCTTATCGTGTAAACCATACGAAGTACAAAAAAACATTAAAGACATAAATTGTAGCTAATTTTCTTCTCTTTATTACTACGAGACCACTTTTTGTGTAAATAGCTTGTTTTGCAAGTTATAAGCTGAAAACCATTAGAGAGATTATTTTACTGTTTTTTTTACCGTGTTTGCGGGGAAATTTTTTGTTGGGCGACTCAAGATTCGTCATGAGCACACTAAAAACACAAAGTAAACAGCTTAAGAAAATTACACGATAACATTCCACTGCAAACTACGGTCTGTGGATAAACAGTGGTGCTTTACAACTTCAAATGGCTCTGAGCACTATGGGACTCAACTGCTGTGGTCATTAGTCCCCTAGAACTTAGAACTAGTTAAACCTAACTAACCTAAGGACATCACAAACATCCATGCCCGAGGCAGGATTCGAAACTGCGACCGTAGCGGTCTTGCGGTTCCAGACTGCAGCGCCTTTAACCGCACGGCTACTGCTTTACAACTATTTGAAGTTCAATACGGTCATTGTTATTTTCCATTCCTTCTCAGTAGCAGAGAATATTAGGGACCATTCAAGGTTTTGTTGGCGTTTTACCTATGGTTTAACTAGAGCACATGAACTCCCTTCGGATCACAACACGGCACAATGCTGGCCACCTCGACGCTAGTCGCAAACGTTAAATGGTTCAAATGGCTCTGAGCACTATGGGACTTAACTTCTGAGGTCCTCAGTCCCCTAGAACTTAGAACTACTTAATCGTAACTAACCTAAGGACATCACACACGTCCATGCTCGAGGCAGGATTCGAACCTGTTCCAGACTGTAGCGGTCGCGCGGTTCCAGACTGTAGCGCCTAGAACCCCTCGGCCACTACGGCCGGCCGCAAACGTCACTCTGCCGCATTATACACCATATTTTCCCAGAATAACTCTTGTTCTGCCCTATTCAACAGTTTTTGCCTTTGTTAATGAGCACGTCGCACAGAAAAACAGTGAGCCCCAGAGGAGTTCACGCTAACGCCACACATCGAGTTTTTACGATGGGCTCAATTCAACGAGCAAGTTACTCCGGCTACGCTATATGTAGGTGAAGTCACTCGCTGATGATTACATCGCGTAGAGCTACCTAATTATGGGGGTGTTGTCTGCTACATTCCACCCACAATTCCATGTAGGCCCAGACATTATAGAATGAAGATCACGGGATTTCATCCGGTTACCATCCATTCAGAAGGTTGTTGCACTCAGCGACTGTTATATTGACTTGTAAATAATAGATTTCAGCTATCAGGCGTCCTTTCTAAATTTTATTGGCAGATCTAGATTTCAGCTAGAAAATAGCCATTCTCAATGCACTATCATTTTTGATCAATGCATGTAATGCCTGTTGGTCGGGCTTCATCCACAGTTCACTGAATACATGGATTGATCAAAAATGATAGTGCATTGATAATGGCTAGTTTCTAGCTGAAATCTAGATCTGCCAATAAAATTTAAAAAAGACGACTGACAGCTGAAATCTATTACTTACAAATCACAGGATTTAGCGGACCAGTCGAGGCGCGATGGCGTGCCTGAATTTTTGTCAAACCGAAACGTATGCTGGCGCCATCTTAGAAGACTGGAGCGGCCACGGCATACCCATCATGAAAGGGCAACACTTTGTCACCGAGAATGTTGAAATTACTTCCTACACGGGAACCTAAATAAGTAGACTGTAGTCGGGTGGTACCGAAAACACACTCAAACTGTAACAGTGTCACTTACAGTCCGAGCTACACCCTCCCCAAACTGCGGATTAGCCTCACTGATGCATCGAACCAGTCGAAGCGTTATATCAGACGAAAGGAGGCAAAATCGGAACTCGTCGGCCGGCACTTCTCGTCTCCAGGCAGCTACTGTTCTTAGCAGTGCTACGTGCCCGCGAATGGTACGCCACTGCTTGTTGGTATGTTGGACACTTTGTGCGGATGCACTAACAAATCCGTGTGGTCATGGACACGTCCAGACACAATAGCTCCCCTCCGAGACGTATTAGAACCCTCCAACTGTTGAAACTGAAAGTAATTTGTAAAGAACTAACTGCAACCAGTTGCTTTCATAAGTATTTATTTTTCTATGAAAAATAATAATGCGTGTGGTTAGACCGAGAGCCCAGCCTCCAGGGAGCCCGGCCACCTGCTGCAAGTCTTCTTAGTTGACGCCACTTGTGTGTCGACTAGGATGAAATGATACTGAGTACAACATAACACCCAGTCCCTGAGCGGAGAAAATCTGCTACACGGCCGGGAATTGAACCCGGGTCCCTCCCACGGAAGTTCCGCCCCGCTAACGACTCAGCTACGGAGCCAGACTTCTCCATCAGGACATTTGAAAGCGCTTGGCATCACATCTTCAGCTGTTTACTTTATTGACGTGTCTTGAAAATTGGTTCTTTAACATCGCCGCTTGGAATTTTGCAACAGGAGTTCACAAAAATGGCTCAGATCACTATGGGACTTAACTTCTAAGGTCATCAGTCCCCTAGAACTTAGAACTACTTAAACCTAATTAACCTAAGGACATCACGCACATCCATGCCCGAGGCAGGATTCGAACCTGCGACCGTAGCAGTAGCGCGGTTCCGGACTGAAGCGCCTAGAACCGCTCGGCCACCGTGGCTGGCACCAAAGGTTCTCCAGACCTGCCATAAACCATCTATACAGCGCTCCAAAGTGACCAGGGACTAATATTTTGCCCGGTAAGCTTACATTTATATTCAACTAGTTATTTCGAACTGCAATTCTGTCTTTTAACGAAATATAACGTTTACGTTCTAACCCCTTTACTGCAGGCTTTTTTCCCTGTTTTTCGTTCGAGTAAAGATCGCAACAGGAACCATAGTTCTTTTCCTGCAGGCGGAGGGGCAATAGAGGCGAGCTTTCTCAGTAAATCCCTCTACTACAGAGTTCCGGTCAATTGACCAAAGTACATGTTTGGAGCAAGCGTCGTTTAAGTCAGAGTGCTTGATCCCGCAATTGACCTGTCCACTTGTTCGCTAATTTTGCAGTTTCAGATATGAAAATAAAATGTGCTAATATCGAGTTTTTGTCACAAATCATTACAGGCGACGAGGCGTGGCGTTGTACGATACGGGAACCAAGCGTTCCATCAAACCAGCGGAAGATTGCTTCCGCACCACGACCGAAAAATGACGGGTATCTTGAAACTGATAGTTTTTTTTAAACTTCCTGGTAGATTAAAACTGCGTTCCTGACCAGAGCACTTGCCAGCGAAAGACAAAGGTCTCAAGTTCGAGTCTCGGTCCGGCACACAGTTTTAATCTGCCAGGAAGTTTGATATCAGCGCACACTTCACTGTGGAGTGAAAATTCGTTATGGTTTTTTTAGTTGAAGGTGACTTGCATCACGAAATTTTTACCCCGAGATATCATACGTAACTGGCATTACTACCTCAAGTGCTGAAATGATCATATAATAAACTGCACACAAAGAAACGCCTGCACTGTAGCGATAAAAAAAACTGGCCAAACCACGACATCGCGTCCGGCCACACGCCAAGCGTCAGGCATTAATGACCATAATGACAACTGTTTCACCCCCACCCTACTCTCCAGAACTCGCTCTCAGTGACTTTTTTTCCTTTTCTCTCGAATGAAAAGATAACAAAAAGGGAAGTACTGTCGAGACACAGAAGAGAAGAAACAAACGTGGGAAACCTCTGAAAATTATATCCACCAGTGTGTGAAACGCGCAAGTGCATTAAGTCCGCCAGCCAGTATTTTGAAGGAGACGCAATTTTGCAGATATTCCGCAAAATAAAATATGTGTAACCCAATAAAGTTAGTTACTATCCGCTGCACCCTAGCCCTCACGAGTGTTTCTTCATATTCAATACGCGCTTTGGGGATAGACTTAATGCTGCAAGCGGGAAATAATTTTTCAGTAAGTGCGCTGTAGGTAAGAGTAATGGTCAATTCCATACTCGATCAACACGACGTAGCAAATTACCACTTCCGTCCCAAGTAACGCATATTTTCCATTCTTTTTCTTCCGACACGACCATGGAGCAACACGTGTATCACATTAGTCTGGGATACGATGATCATTGCTGGTGCCATACAATGTTTAAGAGAAGGTGAAACACGTCACCGGATAAATATTTTGCTCTTCTCGCAATGCACCAAGGCAGCCGCCTAGCTTTACGTCCTTGTATAATCCATTAACGAGAGTACACAGTATCTCATAAGGTCAAATAGTAAGACTGCGAAAAATTCACGCTACTACTACATGATCCGGAGGTCAGGAAATTTACCAGAGTCTTACCTATCTTGCCTCTAAATTCAGGAGCGAAACAGTGCTGCCAAGCAGTTCACAGTTTTTCCAGTGTATGGACGTGGATGTTGGCATAGTCACCCAATCACCAGTCTCAGATACCAGCTCTACACACGTAGCAGAATCCACAACGATCCACAACGCAGTTTGTTACACTTATTGTTCATAATTTTTCTGTTATGTCGCCCGGAAAATGAACGCTATCAAAGACTATTTCTGCAGTCTTTCAATCTCAACTCGGGGTACCTAAATTCAAGAAAATGTGTAGTGTAATTGGAATCTAAACTGTACAAAAAAAAACAACGTCGCAAGAAATGCTCGTATAGCAGCAAATGTAACACCACAAAATAAAGTAATGTAGTATGTTAGTTGCGCCTTAGTAAGGTCCCTGTAACTAGGTGCAGTAAAGTTAAAAATAGACGTTACTTAACGTGGCAGGTACTTACGGCACACGACATTCTTTCTGAAGTGTTCTCGGTACGGCTATCTCTTGGGATAGCGCGGGAATAGATGTTTCGCAGTACCACAAAATAGCATAATTTGTAACTTTTTAGAAGAATATTGCATAACAGATAACACAAAGAGTAAGATGTTCCCCCCTTTGTCTTACTCTGGATTATTTGAATAAAAATTATTGCACGGTTTTCCTCCTTTTTTTGTCATATTGGTAGCAGTTTTTACAGATATGGGGATTTAATTTACAGAGGTCTGAGAATGAAAGATGTGTCAATGACACGATAGCAGCGAGTTGCAGCCTGCCTTGCTTTGTTGCATAATTTCTTAATGCGTCAATAGAGTTTATTTTCTGATGAATTTGTGCCATATCGCAGTTCACACAGGAGGAATGCGGTTTTCTGGCCCAAGGAAAATCCTTATTATGCGCAAGAGTTAGAAATGAACCCACCTCATATTTATGATATGGTCCGGAGAAGTATCACGATACCTGTTCAGACCCATTATTTTACTATTGGAAACGTGACAGGAAATTGTTATTTGGAAATGTTGCAAACGTAGTTAGTACCTCAGCTCGAAGACGAGAGGATTATTGGTGTTACAGCAGGACCGACCTCTAGCACACGTTGCTATTCACGTGTGTTGAGTTCCTTGATGAAGAATTCCGAGGCCGCAGCATTGGGCGTACTCCAGCAACTGAAATGGTCACCACGTAGACTGACAATTCATTATGGGGTATAATCAAGTCCCACGTGGCTCAACGTTTGAAGAATCGCGTCAAAGTACTGAGGAAGTATTTCGAACCATAACTCCTGAGACGCTTCACAAAATCTCAAGGAAGACATTGAGACGCACAGATTTCTGTGTAAGAATCAATGCTGCGCATACAGATTCGTTGTGTAGATATTTTTCATATTTAAGTATTCCAATATTAAATACGAAGGGCGTTCAATAAAAAATGCAACATTTTTTTTCTGGAAGCAGGCAGGTTTTATTCAGGATCCCAGTACACCATATTATTCCAGACTCTTTGGACTACAAAACCCTATTTTTCAACATCATCGCCGTTCAGTGCGACGGTCTTGCACCACATTACTGGGGCGGCCTGTATGCCCGCATGCTAGCCTTCCATTGGTGGACGTCAGAGCCAATGTCGTGCTGTGATGATGTTCGACAAAAAGTTGTGACGATCAGCCTCGTGAAGCCCAATCAATTCCGCACAGATAGTGGTCTTTCGTTGCTCTTTGTGGTTTCCTGCCAGGCGGTGATCAACCAGTGTGTACACACGTTTGAGAACGCCAACTGTGGGACTAGTGTTTCATCACTGCCAACAGGGTCGTCCAGTTGAACAGTGATATGTGTGATTGTGGTCCGCCGATCATCTTGAATATGGGTGTCCGCAATAGGATTGCCAACTCTCCCGTATTATACGGCAACTCCCGTATTCTCCTGAATTTTTAAGCCTACTCCCGTCTTCCATTTTTATTTTCTTCGGGAGATACAATCTCCCGTATTTGAAAAATGACACCGATTAAGATTTAAAACAGCTGCATATTTTTCAAATCTCGTTGCTGCACGCTCGTTACAACATCGATTAAACAATACGCCGTAGTAATATCGATACAGTTATTACATCGATATGTAGGGAACACAGAACATAACATGGTGTAGTGAGTCACGTTGCAATTATCTTGTTCCTTTGTGTTCCGGCCAATCCGAATTAGCCGCAATGGAAGAATCCAAAACTCCGCATACAGAAGAGGAAAGTACTTCTGTACGTATCGGAAGAAAGGGAAAGAAACTCATTTATGGGTCAATCCTGTAAAAGGAAACAATTGTAAAGCGTATTGCACCCTTTGCAAGCATGAATTCAGCGTAGCACTTGGCGGTAATACAGACTGTCAGCAACACGCCAACACCGAATGACACAAAAGCACTGTTGAAAAGTAGGTATCATTGATGATTCAGGCAGAGGCCAAGAGAATTAAAGCAAAGAAGAAAAATAAGATTCGTGGCTTTCTTCTAAGTGTACTGGCATCTAATGCTCACACTGAAAGAATTTTTTCTTTCATGAACAGCAAAGGGTCTGATGATAGGAACCGTTGAAATCTAGATTTAATAAAAGCTGAACGACAAATAAGTGTCAATTTTTGTTACACATGTGATGAATTTGTCCAATTAGTAAACAACGCTCGCAGGCTTCGGACTGCTGCCAAAAGAGTAAACAAATATAGTTTTAAGTAAAAAATTCTGTAGACCTTCAGTTTATAATTGTTATGAAGAAGTTTTTAGGTTGGCCCATGCAGTAAACCTGTTTTAAGATTTAAATGAATTGTGTTAGACCTATTAATTTTGTCGGATCGAAGCTCGCTTATTTTGCAAAAAAAAAAAAAAAAAAAAGTTGGCAACCCTCGTCCGCATGTTCCAACATTGCGCGAGTCACAGTTGTGTACGGCGGGCCGGCTCTCATGGCTCTGAGCACTATGGGACTTAACTTCTGAGGTCATCAGTCCCCTAGACTCAGAACTACTTAAAGCTAAGTAACCTAAGGACATCACACATATCCATGCCCGAGGCAGGATTCGAACCTGCGACCGTAGTAGCAGCGCGGTTCCGGACTGAAGCGCCTAGAACCGCTCGGCCACAGCGGCCGGCCGGCAGGTGGGACATCGGATGGGTTCTGCGCGACCTTGTTTAGAGACGCCTCCCCCAACAACTCACCGTGTTTTTGATCACTGCTATGTGACCAAAGACATTCAGCAAATGCTTATAAATATCTGCGATGCTCTGGTTTTCCAAGAAAAAACTCAATCACAGCTTTCTGCCTGGAACGCACCTCCGTTACAGACGCCATTTTGAAGGCTACGTAAAGCGCCGCCACCTACTGGAACTTCATGGAACTGTAGGGGCTGAAGCGGGAATATTCTACTACGTTCCACAACAAAATCCGTATTTTTTCAACCGACACTGGCCGAGAAGAGAACGTTTTGCATTACTTATTGAACGCCTAGAGATGTGGGGGCTTCTCAGACACCCACTACATAGTGAAACTTAAGAATACGTCACTGTGAAATCTTGTACTCTACTGTTTGTAGAATATGATAAAGTCATACACTCTGGTTCGTCAAATAATTTTCCAATTGGTGGATGTGCCGCAAACAAAAGCTTTTTTGCCGCCATATGCTGCCAGACAGTTATACACTCCTGGAAATGGAAAAAAGAACACATTGACACCGGTGTGTCAGACCCACCATACTTGCTCCGGACACTGCGAGAGGGCTGTACAAGCAATGATCACACGCACGGCACAGCGGACACACCAGGAACCGCGGTGTTGGCCGTCGAATGGCGCTAGCTGCGCAGCATTTGTGCACCGCTGCCGTCAGTGTCGGCCAGTTTGCCGTGGCATACGGAGCTCCATCGCAGTCTTTAACACTGGTAGCATGCCGCGACAGCGTGGACGTGAACCGTATGTGCAGTTGACGGACTTTGAGCGAGGGCGTATAGTGGGCATGCGGGAGGCCGGGTGGACGTACCGCCGAATTGCTCAACACGTGGGGCGTGAGGTCTCCACAGTACATCGATGTTGTCGCCAGTGGTCGGCGGAAGGTGCACGTGCCCGTCGACCTGGGACCGGACCGCAACGACGCACGGATGCACGCCAAGACCGTAGGATCCTACGCAGTGCCGTAGGGGACCGCACCGCCACTTCCCAGAAAAATTAGGGACACTGTTGCTCCTGGGGTATCAGCGAGGACCATTCGCAACCGTCTCCATGGAGCTGGGCTACGGTCCCGCACACCGTTAGGCCGTCTTCCGCTCACGCCCCAACATCGTGCAGCCCGCCTCCAGTGGTGTCGCGACAGGCGTGAATGGAGGGACGAATGGAGACGTGTCGTCTTCAGCGATGAGAGTCGCTTCTGCCTTGGTGCCAATGATGGTCGTATGCGTGTTTGGCGCCGTGCAGGTGAGCGCCACAATCAGGACTGCATACGACCGAGGCACACAGGGCCAACAACCGGCATCATGGTGTGGGGAGCGATCTCCTACACTGGCCGTACACCACTGGTGATCGTCGAGGGGACACTGAATAGTGCACGGTACATCCAAACCGTCATCGAACCCATCGTTCTACCATTCCTAGACCGGCAAGGGAACTTGCTGTTCCAACAGGACAATGCACGTCCGCATGTATCCCGTGCCACCCAACGTGCTCTAGAAGGTGTAAGTCAACTACCCTGGCCAGCAAGATCTCCGGATCTGTCCCCCATTGAGCATGTTTGGGACTGGATGAAGCGTCGTCTCACGCGGTCTGCACGTCCAGCACGAACGCTGGTCCAACTGAGGCGCCAGGTGGAAATGGCATGGCAAGCCGTTCCACAGGACTACATCCAGCATCCCTACGATCGTCTCCATGGGAGAATAGCAGCCTGCATTGCTGCGAAAGGTGGATATACACTGTACTAGTGCCGACATTGTGCATGCTCTGTTGCCTGTGTCTATGTGCCTGTGGTTCTGTCAGTGTGATCATGTGATGTATCTGACCCCAGGAATGTGTCAATAAAGTTTCCCCTTCCTGGGACAATGAATTCACGGCGTTCTTATTTCAATTTCCAGTGGTGTATTTGGCCACATTGGAAGGCCTGGTGAAACTCCTCTGCGTGATTTGTACTCTTTCGTATGTCTCACAAGAAGCTACACTAGTTTTTGTATGTTGTTGTGGTTGTGGTCTTCAGCCCAGAGACTGGTTTGATGCAGCGCTCCATGCTACTCTATCCTGTGCAAGCCTCTTCATCTCCCAGTACCTAGTGCAGCCTACATCCTTCTGAATCTGCTTAGTGTATTCATCTCTTGGTCTCCCTCTACGATTTTTACCCTCCACGCTGCCCTCCAGTTCTAAATTTGTGATTCCTTGATGCCTCAGAACATGTCCTACCAACCGATCCCCTCTTCTAGTCAATTTGTGCCACAAACTCCTCTTCTCCCCAATTCTATTCAATACCTCCTCATTACTTATGTGATCTACTCATCTAATCTTCAGCATTCTTCTGTAGCACCACATTTCGAAAGCTTCTATTCTCTTCTTGTCCAAACTATTTATCGTCCCCGTTTCACTTCCACACAAGGCTACACTCCATACAAATACTTTCAGAAACGACTTCCTGACACTCAACTCTATACTCGATGTTAGCAAATTTCTCTTCTTCAGAAACGCTTTCCTTCCCATTGCCAGTCAACATTTTACATCCTCCCTACTTCGACCATCATCAGTTATTTTGCTCCCCAAATAGCAAAACTCGTTTACTACTTTAGGAGTCTCATTTCTGAATCTAATTCCCTCATCATCACCCGACTTAATTCGACTACATTGCATTACCCTCGTTTCGCTTTTGTTGTTGTTCATCTTATATCCTCCACTGAAGACACTGTCCATTCCGTTCATCTGCTCTTCCAGGTCCTTTGCTGTCTCTGATAGAATTACAATGTCATCGGCGAACCTCGAAGTTTTTATTTCTTCTCCATGGATTTTAATACTTACTCCTAATTTTTCTTTTGTTTCCTTTACTGCTTGCTCAATATACGGTTTGAATAATATCGGGGAGAGGCTACAACCCTGTCTCACTCCCTTCCCAACCACTGCTGGCCTTCCATGTCCCTCGACTCTTATAACTGCCATCTGGTTTCTGTACAAATTGTAAATAGCTTTTCGCTCCCTGTATTTTACCGCTGCCACCTTCAGAATTTGAAAGAGAGTATTCCAGTCAACATTGTCAAAAGCTTTCTCTAAGCCTACAAATTCTTAATCTAGCTTCTAAGATAAGTCGTAAGGTCAGTATTGCCTCACGTGTCCCAACATTTCTACGGAATCCAAACTGATCTTCCCCGAGGTCAGCTTCTACCAGTTTTTCCATTCGTCTGTAAAGAATTCGTGTTAGTATTTCGCAGCCGTGGCTTATTAAACTGATAGTTTGGTAATTTTCACATCTGTCAACACCTGCTTTCTTTGGGATTGGAATTATTATATTCTTCTTGAAGTCTGTGGGTATTTCGCCTCTCTCATACATCTTGCTCACCAGATGGTAGAGTTTTGTCAGGGCTGGCTCTCCCAAGGTTATTAGTAGTTCTAATGGAATGTTGTCTACTCCCGGGGCCTTGTTTGGACTTAGATCTTTCAGTGCTCTGTCAAACTCTTCACGCAGTATCATACCTCCCAGTTTTTGTATGAAGCCACGAATTACTTACGTAGCGACAATACAGCCAATTTCTGTTAGGAGCCTTGTAGTTTTTTCTCCTGACTCAGAACAATTTGCGAAGCAGTCCTAAGAACGATAACTGCTACCAACTATTTACAGTGCCGTCACGAGCACGGACAGACGCCAGCAAGGTCGCACCGCCGAGGACACCGGTGGGAAAGCCCGACTTCCGCTTTCAGCATACTTCGTCCGCACTGCAGTTCCTCGTTCTGTAGTAGTAAAGCCCTTATCTGAAACAACGAAACTAAGTAAAAGTGAACCGGCAATATTGAACAGAACACCAACTTTTGATACTTTATTCAGACCCCTGACGACGTAGTTGTGAACATTCTGCCCGCTTTGTCTCAGCACACTGTTTTACAAAACTGGGTGTCAGTCATGCGTAAAAATGAGTACTAATACACTCCAAATAAATGAAGGAAAAGCAGAGTACAGCGTTTCGTAGACGCTCTTATTGCACTGGGATGAGGAATGAAACGATCATGTTTCTTTTAAACATCCCGGCATTGCCCCTAGCGATTTAAGAAAGCAACAGTGTAAGTGGTCCATGATTAAGGAATTTATTGCTAGCGCACTCGAGCAGATGTAACTTCGATGGAATGCTCACGCGCTGCCTGCGATATGTAAGCTACAATAGAATCGCAGACCAGAGAGCAGTGTCGGCGGTAGTAGAAGTAGTAGTAGTAGCAGCAGCTCGCAGTCAGGCGTTGGGGCCGGCCGTGGAGAGCGATGGCGGTGCCTGAGCGATGTAGTATAAGGTAAAATCAAGAATTACTATTCTTAGCCGCGCGCATATGTAATTTGTAACAACTGATTTTGTACTATTGTTATATCAAGTTCCATGTAAATGTTTTTTAAAAAAAATCTGTTAGTAATAATCTTTCTTATAAAAATATGGCATTGATAACTGAAAACCGAACAGACGCAACAGTTATGCTTGATATGTTACAAGAGATTGCTGAAAAGACTGGGCTAAAAATATCCTACGAAAAAACCGAGTATATAGAACACAAACGTAATACAGAAAAGTTTATGAAAACAAAGTATTGAAAAATTAAAAGAGTTGATAGATTCAAATACCTGGGGGAGTGGATCCAAGCCAATGGACTGGATAACACAACAAATAAAGAAAGAATAAAAAAGTTGGAATTTGCATATAAATTGACACAAAACTACTACAATAAGAAATCAATATCCATACAAGCAAAGATTAAACATTATAATTCAGTTATTAGGACACAAGCAACATATGGATCAGAGTGCCTAACATTGAATAAGAAAGGCGAATTAAGAGAACTAGAAAAAAGAGAGAGAAAAATATTAAGAAAAATTCTAGGTCCTGAGAAAAACAAGGAAAACAGGTGGATTAAAAGGAGAAATGAAGACCTATACAAAAATACAGAAAAGATCACTGATAGAATGAGGAAGAGACGGCTAAAATTTTATGGACATTTAAAAAGAATGGAAGAAACACGGATTACAAAGAAAATTTTTAATTACGTTAGTAAGCTGAAAAACACTGTAGGATGGATAGAAGCAGTAAAGAAAGACGCCAACAAAACAGGTGTTACAGAAGAAATAATACGTGACAGGAATAACTTTAGGCTACTTATAGAAAACGCAAACTATGAAGAAGATGCGCCAAAACCTCGACCCAAGAGAGTGTGGACAGATGAGCAGAGACGAGCAGTTGGCGAGAAAATGAAGAAGTACTGGGAAGAACGGAAGAAAAAGAAACACCATAAGTCTTAAGTTGTATGCGGTCCATAGCTGGCCAAATTCATAATAAAAAAAAAATAACTTTTGACAATCATTCGTCTGAATTTAAAGTTTTTAGTAATTTATCTTATCCATGGTCATGCCGATTATCGTAAAGAAAAATCAGTTGTTTCTTTTTATACAAGACAAATCTAGCGGCCAGCATTGGACTGGGCTGTGCCAGTAAAAGTTCTTGTAGGAGCAGATACATAGCCGAGCGGTCTAGGGCGCTGCAATTATAGACTGTGCGGTTGGTCCCGGCGGAGGTTCGAGTCCTCCCTCGGGCATGGGTGTGTGTGGGTTTGTCCTTAGGATAATTTAGGTTAAGTAGTGTGTAAGCTTAGGGACTGATGACCATGGCAGTTAAGTCCCATAAGATTTCACACACATTTGAACATTTTTGAACAAGCAGATATATACGCGTTATCCGGCGACTTCAGTAAGAATTTTCAATTTATTCAGAATGATTTTTCAGGGCCATAACGCACCATTGCTGACGTCCGGATTTACCAGTTTAGGTTCACAGTAAGTAAATTATTGAAAGGTTATATATGAGTCACATTTTCATTGAGAGGTTAGTCACACGTTTTTATTCCGAGGTTACTGAATTTTAAGTTGTTGGGAGGTTACACTTGATGTTAATGTTACATATAAATAAAGTAACAGTTTAAATAAATATAACATTAACATTTAGTGAAACCCCCCCAACAGTTTACTTCCGTAACCTCGCAATAATAATGGGTGACTAACCTCTCAATGAAAATGTGACTCATATATAACCTTTCAATAATTAACTGACTGTGAACATACACTGGTAAATCGGGACGTCAGCAATGCTGCGCCATGGCCCTGAAAAATCATTCTGAATAAATTTAATATTATTACCTCAATGAAGTCGCCGGATAACGCGTATATATCTGCTCCGATAAGAAATTTTTCTGGCACACCGGGGATAATTGGCATGACTATGGATAGGAGAAATTAGTAAAAACTTTAAATTCAGATGAATGATTGTCAAAAGTTATTTTTATAAGAAAGATTATTATTAAAAGATTTTTTTAAATAACATTTACATGGGACTTGATATAACAATAGTACAAAATCAGTTGTTACAAATTACATATGCGCGCGGCTATGAATAGTAATTCTTGATTTTACCTTATACACATCGCTCAGGCACCGCCATCGATTTCCACGACCGGCCCAAACGCCCGAATGCAAGCTGCTACTGCTACTACCGCCGACACGGCTCTCTGGTCTGCGATTCTATTGTAGCTTACATATCCCAGGCAGCGCGTGAGCATTCCATCGAAGTTACATCTACTCGAGTGCGCTAGCAATAAATTCGTTAATCATGGACCTCTTACAACAGAAAGATACGATATCGCTATTGCACAATGCGAAACCACCGAACCATCTCGCTCGGTCGTCGACTAACTGTGTTGTCAGCATTTTAGAAAAGTGAAACGTGGGCAATAAACGCTTCAGGTAAGAAGAGAACGGAAGATTTCAAAGGCGGTGCTACAGAAGAGGTTGAAGATCTGATGCGTAGAGCTGATAACTAATGATGACGTATTGAACTGAGGAGAAAAGGAATTTATGGCACAACTTGACTAAAAAAAAAGGGATCGGCTGATTGAGATGAAGGCTTCGCTACACCAAGCAGATCCAAATGGATGTTGGATGCTGTAGTTACGCAGAGAGCAACAGGTTTATTCGTGATTAGCGTGGGAAGCTGCCATCAGATCAGTCTTCGGACTGAGGACGAGAAGAACAATAATTCAACTGTGATTCTTGAGTTTCTCCCGGCGTATTTGATAATAAAAATATCCACGGGTGTACTGCCGGTCTACAGTGTCCAACGAGCACAATATTTCGGCGATCATACATGTCGCCATCATCAGGTGAACTGACGGACTGAGCTCCTGTGAACGTGCCGGCACGGAGATCCGTACACTATGGCTGCTCAGGTGGAACTGGGTTCGGTCGCGGCGGCGGCGGATTTAAATACCCTCCGCCCGCGGGCGGAGGGTATTTAAATCCGCCGCCGCCGCGACCGAACCCAGTTCCACCTGAGCAGCCATAGTGTACGGATCTCCGTGCCGGCACGTTCACAGGAGCTCAGTCCGTCAGTTCACCTGATGATGGCGACATGTATGATCGCCGAAATATTGTGCCCGTTGGACACTGTAGACCGGCAGTACACCCGTGGATATTTTGATTAATAATTCAACTGTCCCTGACACGTTGGTTGGGTGGTTGAATTGGGGGAGGGGACTAAACAGCAGCGAGGTCAGGAAGGATGGGGAAGGAAATCGGCCGAGCCCTTTTGAAAGGAACCATCCCGGCATTTGCCTGAAGCGATTTAGGGAAATCACGGAAAACCTAAATCCGGATGGCCGGACGCGGGTCTGAACCATCGTCCTCCCGAATGCGAGTCCAGTGTGCTAACCACTGCGCCACCACGCTCGGTCATCCGTGACAGGAAATATTGCAATAATGATACTTCATATTTGGAAACTTCCTGGCAGATTATAACTGTCTGCCGTACCGTACCGAGACCCCAACTCGGAACCTTTGCCTTTCGCGGACAAGTGCTCTACCAACTGAGCTACCCAATCACGACTCACGCCCCGTCCTCACAGCTTTACTTCTGCCAGTACCTCGTCTCTTACCTTCCAAACTTTACAGAAGCTCTCCTGCGAACCTTATTCTGGACTTCATATTCTGTTGGATGCATATGAGCTGTTGTTTTTATAAGATACAGATATTGTTATTTTTAAGGAAATAACAATCACTGCTCAATTGATGAACTGCGCCATACTCACAGTTCTGATATCGGTCCGCCGCGGCTTTCGTTATCCGGCAGTGCCTCTGCACCAGGCAGCTGATTGTGAGAGAAAATTATAACCAGAAACACGACGCGTCCCGTTATCTCCCAGCATTTGTTTGCGTGGGCGTACTGCGCTTTACTATCTCGTGGGAGGGTGCGCCCCACTGCGCAGTATCAAAATCTAGGACAGGCGTATCACCCGCGTTTATTTTATAAATCCGGCAGACGTCGCAGTTACATATGCGCACAGGTCTGAATTCATTCAATGTCACGGTTTGTGGAAAGCAAATAAATTGCCGCTCTGCATACACGTGCTAAGTTAAATAACTAATTCTTGGTATAACACAGAGAGGAATAAACTAACTTTTACATACACGTCCATTCTCTACGTACATCTCCGGCCCATGGATGACTGCTTACATTTTTCAAGAATTTTTAATACATTAAAGGCCAAAATTTGCATAGTGTAAGAAAGCGCAGTAAAATGATATCGCATGGCTTTTTGGCTTAATAAAAATAACATATTTCGTTTTTAATTAGTAGTAGCATAAAGACACGAGCATTCACACTGCATTAAAATTTCTTTTGAATGATTTCTTGAAGCCTTCAGCTGTCATTTCCTTTATTTCCTGCACGATTGAACAATTTCGGACATAGGCCCTTTTCAAGTATTTTATGGATGATTTTTTTGGAAACAGATTATATCTTAACGTGCTCCTGAAAGCCTCAAACTAATTTATGAGTATAACATGATGATGCCGGCCGGAGTGGCCGAGCGGTTCTAGGCCCTACAGTCTGGACGCGAGCGACCGCTACGGTCGCAGGTTCGAATCCTGCCTCGGGCATGGATGTGTGTGATGTCCTTAGGTTAGTTAGGTTTAAGTAGTTCTAAATTCTAGGGGACTGATGACCTCAGATGTTAAGTCCCATAGTGCTCAGAGCCATTTTTTATAACACGTCGTCGTAGGAGCAACGACGTATATTATATAATTTGTTACCAAAAAAATCATCCATAAAATACCTGAAAACGGCCTAAGGTCGAAATTGTACAATCGTACAGGAAATAAAGAAAATGGCAGCTGAAGGCTTCAAGAAATCATTCAAAAAATTCATCAAAGCTGCGGACCCTATCGCATTGAAAATTGTAGCAATAAAATTTGGTAGAAATTCGTAGAAAACTGTAAAACATGAAACAGAAAAAATTTCTTTTTTCTAATTCTGGAGATCTAGTAATTTAACTAATACACAAGGTACGTCTGAAAGTTCGGTGGATGGCCTCAGAAAAAAAGAAACAAGAATAAAAACAAAATGCCTTTACTGTCCTTCGAAGTAATCACCATTTACTGTAACACACTTCAGGCATTGTTTGTAAAGCCGTTGGAAACTGTCAGGAAACGCTTCTCGTGGAATCGTTCGAAGCATCGTAGTCACGCGCGACGTCTGCGAAGCGTAACGTATGCCTTTCGAACAAAAAGGAGACTAGCGGCGCCAAATCTGAAGAATAAGGAGGCCACTGAACAGACATCTTGCGTTGATCGAGAAAGGTGAGCAAGCAGACATTGTGGACATCCAGCAACGCGAGTGACCACGGTGATTCGACCGATTACACAAGAAGCGTTTGTCAACAGTTTCCACCTGTTTTTCAACAAACGTCAGAAGCGTGTTGTTGCTAACGCTAGTTACTTTGAAGGGCAGTAAAACTTTTTTTTGTAGTTCTTGTTTCCTTTACTTTCTGACTGTGAGGCCATTCACGCGACTTTTCAGACGCACCTTGTATATAATTAAGACTCAAATAAAGTACAAAAAAAAAATAGTGCTGCTATCGAGAATCGAACCAGAGACTTCAACATTACAACGCAAGCTACGCACTCCGCTACCGGCAGTCTGTCAAAAAAGTTCGTAATGTGTGGTGCTCCAAAATCTTCAAACGTGGTTTGTTTGCGAACTCCATCATACTGCCTTAGGGTACTGATGTCTGGGCATTCATTAACATTTTATATCCTGTAAGTATGAAGAAAATCGAAGAGGTTCAGTCCATAAGGACCCCTGGTTAGATGAACTTCAATTTTTTTTTTTTTGGGATCAACTCAACTTTGTCAATAGCGTTGGCACCAAATATCTACACGACTGGCTATTAAAATTGCTACACCACGAAGATGACGTGCTACAGACGCGAAATTTAACCGACAGGAAGAAGATGCTGTGCTATGCAAATGATTAGTTTTTCAGAGCATTCACACATGGTTGGCGCCGGTGGCGACACCTACAACGTGCTGACATGAGGAAAGTTTCCAACCGATTTCTCATACACAAACAGCAGTTGATCGGCGTTGCCTGGTGAAACGTAGTTGTGATGCCTCGTTTAAGGACGAGAAATGCGTATAATCGCGTTTCCGACTTACATAAAGGTCGGATTGTAGTCTATCACGATTGCGGTTTATCGTATCGCGACACTGCTGCTCGCGTTGGTCGAGATCCAATGACTGTTAGCAGAATATGGAATCGGTGGGTTCAGGAGGGTAATATGGAACGCAGTGCAGGATCCCAACGGCCTCGTATCACTAGCAGTCCACATGATAGGCATCTTATCCGCATGGCTGTAACGGATCGTGCAGCCAAGTCTCGATCCCTGAGTCAACAGATTGGGACATTTGCAAGACAACAACCATCTGCACGAACAGTTCGACGACGTTTGCAGCAGCATTGACTATCAGCTCGGAGACCATGGCAGCGGTTACCCTTCACGCTGCATTACAGACAGGAGCGCCTGCGATGGTGTACTCAACGACGAACCTGGGTACACGAATGGCAAAAAGTCATTTTTTCGGATGAATCCAGGTTCTGTTTACAGCAACATGATGGTCGCATCCGAGTTTGGCAACATCGCGGTGAACGCACATTGGAAGCGTGTATGCGTCATCGCCATACTGGCGTATCTCCTGCGTGATGGTATGGGGTGCCATTGGTTACACGTCTCGGTCACCTCTTGTTCGCATTGACGGCACTTTGAACAGTGGACGTTAGATTTCAGATGTGTTACGACCCGTGCCTCTACCCTTCATTCGATCCCTGCGAAACCCTACATTTCAGCTGGATAATGCACGACCGCATGTTGCAGGTCCTGTACGGGCCTTTCTGGATACAGAAAATGTTCGGCTGCTGCCCTGGCCAGCCCATTGTCCAGATCTCTCACCAATTGAAAACGTCTGGTCAATTGTGGCCGAGCAACTAGCTCGTTACAATACGTCAGTCACTACTCTTGGTGAACTGTGGTATCGTGTTGAAGCTGCATGGGCAGCTGTACCTGTACACGCCATCCAAGCTCTGTTTGACTCAATGCCCAGGCGTATGAAGGCCATTATTACGGCCAGAGGTGGCTGTTCAGGGTACTGATTTCTAAGGATCTATGCACCCAAATTGCGTGAAAATGTAATCACATGTCAGTTCTAGTATAATATATTTTTCCAATGAATACCCGTTTATCATCTGCATTTCTTCTTGGTGTAGCAATTTTAATGGCCAGTAGTGTACGTAATAAAATTCATAACAGGCTAAACAACTATCATAACGCATATATTCAAATGATGTACTGAAAGTGTTTAACAACTAACTTTCTAAAAAAAAAAACACGCCAAATGGGGAATCTGTTTTGTGAAACGTTTTGGACATGGAATGTTTTTGTAACGCCATTACCGAGCTGTACTAATTCAGCATAGCCGCGTGGTCTGAGGCGCCATGTCAAAGATTGCGCCGCAGGTTCGAGTCCTCCCTTGGGCATGGGTGTGCGTGTTGTTTTTGTCATGAGTTAGTTTAAGAAGTGTGTAAGACTAGGGACCGATGATCTCATCAGTTTGGTCCCCTAGGAATTCACACACATTTGAACAATTCAGCATACCAGTTTTTGGCGCTAGTTGATTAATGAAAATATTGTCTCTGAGCAATGGCTACCAGAATGCGCCAAAATCACGAAAATGAAGAAGAACTGACAAGGGTTGAGAATAAAGCTCCTGTCGCTATTCCCTATGGGAGAGGGAGGGTTTATGCGAGGCTATACGGCGATTTTTATCGAGGCCTATTTCCAGGATAGCTTGAAGGGAAAAACTTCCGACGTGGATGCAGACAGAGATGCAAGGGTGAAAATGGCGCAGCGACACGGGTTCTCTTCCCTACTGCGTAGTGAAACGTGCCAGGCGTTACGGGTTACTTGGTTACTGCACAAGTTACGACGAATTTACTACTAGAAAAACAGTGTCCGCGAGAGTTTGGCACTTAGGTTGCTTTAAAGTTGGAACAAAAGGCAGCAGCAGAGGAGAGGAACAGTAAATTCAAACGAGACGGATCATAAACGTTTAGAATGGCGACTATAATTCGAAGAAAGAATAGTAGCGCAGATGTGAGAACACGACCGCCCACTGGATAAAAGGCAAATGACGGTTCACAGCTAAACTGTGGCGTTTAACGAAATGTGCGCTATTCCTCCTCTCCTACTGTCAACTACATGCTGCCTCCGAGGAATTGATTGATGGATAAGGTCCTCTACAGCTCGTATAGTTGCTGCTGTGGTCGAGTGTTGACACGCCAAAGGCGCAAATCGTAATTTAACCAGGGCTCAGACGAATCCACAATAATAGCCATGTAAGTCAAATCATCTTCTCTTTAAATGCGATTCTTCAACAGCAGACCATTTCGCTGTTGAGGATTAGACGTAGGAACAATCTGGACGTAGAATGCTGAGTTACGTTCGTGGGAGAAAAGTTTGCGATATTTTGAAACAAACGAGGGCTCCACACATCGATGTTCAAGCTACACGATAATCTCTGGTGTCAGTGTCCTCTTTCGTATACTTTTATAATGAAAGTATTTAACGATAAGCCTTTCCTTGAGTACGCGAGCGTTTGAATAACTTACTTCAAGCGATATCATTAGCTGCACTTCGTTATTGGAGTTTAAATATCGACATTCACGTCGACTATAATTCGCAATAAGAGAGAACACGCTTATCGATAACTGTAATAATGCGTGACAAAATATCACTCCGACACTTGTTAAAACTGGGTTGTAACACACCAATAAACATACAAAAGTCACAGCCAGAGAGTATGAGTTCTTTAACAAAGTCTAGGTGCCGTTAATCGTTCTATTCAATTCACCAGGCGTAACTCACGTACACTGAACTGACAACCGTCGTAATATAGTTAACTGATTCCCATTTAGCCGGCCGCGGTGGCCGTGCGGTTCTGGGCGCTTCAGTCCGGAACCGCGGGACTGCTACGGTCGCAGGTTCGAATCCTGCCTCGGGCATGGATGTGTGTGATGTCCTTAGGTTAGTTAGGTTTAAGTAGTTCTAAGTTCTAGGGGACTGATGACCACAGATGTTAAGTCCCATAGTGCTCAGAGCCATTTGAACCATTTTTGATTCCCATTTAACGATCAGATCGCTCTTATGCTGATTAAGCCAGCATTATCACTTCGTAAAGCTTTCTTAAAGTGCATTGATTGCTGAAGTGCAGAAAATTAATTAGTCAAATCTTCGCAATATTAACTTCCAGAGATATTGCTACACTTCCGCTTCTATACAACGCTTAAGAACATTTACTGTCATTCAAACTTCAGTTTAAACGTCCTTTTACTTCCTCTGAGCAATAAGAATCTCCATTTAAAATTGCTCGGCTAATCTACTTTCAACCCGAAAGTCTCAAATTATAAGTTATTGTATTGTGTAATTCTCATAACTGAGATATTTTGGAATATCTTCCGAGTACTTATTACGTACAATGAATTACCAACATACACATATCTGAGAGAACACAAGCTGTAATGTTTACAGTCAGCTACAATAGTGAATAGTATTCATCACTACATTCGTTAGCAAGACATTTTTGATACTTAAAATATCAGTGTCTTCCAGGTCGTCTACCTGCTCGCTGGCCATTGGCTTGGACTCCAATAGCGCACGGTACACCCGCTGCTGTGTCGTGAGATCAACACTGGAATACCTTGCCGAACTCGATCATATGAACAAATACAAAATAAACGCTTTTGGTGCGTCGATTCACATAAAATCTTTAATACAAAACTACAAAACACATTCCTACTTGCCTGACGTAACTCAGCAGAACATACCAGTGTTTGCCACGATTCATCGTAAACACTACAAATGGTTGCACTGAGCAATGACTGTACAGTTATTCACTGGGATCTTCATTCATATCATCTCGAAGAAAGGCCATACGAGCAGCGAGCTACCATGGAAATAATTCATAGATTTACCTTTCAAACGAGTCGGTGCATAGGTTACGGCCTTTAGACCTGCTTCGGTAAGAGCAGAGTTTTCGGTAAGAGCACAGTTTCCCCGTCCAACTCACACTGTTCAGGTTTCCGTAAATCATGTAAGCCGAATGATGGGATGGATCCGTCGTAGAGGACAAGATCGGTTTGCATCCCAAACGTATGCAATACGACCCCTGTGGCCCATCTCTCGTGACTCCGTGGTTAACGACTGCTAATTCCAAAATTTCTCCCTGTCTTTGTGAGGCTCCACTGAGACCTTGCAATGTTTCTGGAACCTAGAACCGCTTGCGAGGAATGGCGGTAAAGCCAGAGCCAAAATTCCGCGGAAACCAGGTCGGTCGTCAGTGTCGCTAAACACTGTGACGTCACTCCTAACGGCCTCGGGGTCAACGAGGTATACGGGCCCTCAGCGAAATTGTGACGTCACAATAGTCGGCTTGTCCGCCACAGTTCGTGAACGCTCGCCTCCCTGCAAGATCTACGGGAAATCAATATTTAATTGAAAAGGTATCCATGAACCATGGACCTTGCCGTTGGTGGGGAGGCTTGCGTGCCTCAGCGATACAGATGGCCGTACCGTAGGTGCAACCACAACGGAGGGGTATCTGTTGAGAGGCCAGACAAACATGTGGTTCCTGAAGAGGGGCAGCAGCCTTTTCAGTAGTTGCAGGGGCAACAGTCTGGATGATTGACTGATCTGGCCTTGTAACATTAACCAAAACGGCCTTGCTGTGCTGGTACTGCGAACGGCTGAAAGCAAGGGGAAACTACAGCCGTAATTTTTCCCGAGGACATGCAGCTTTACTGTATGATTAAATGATGATGGCGTCCTCTTGGGTAAAATATTCCGGAGGTAAAAATAGTCCCCCATTCGGATCTCCGGGCGGGGACTACTCAAGAGGACGTCGTTATCAGGAGAAAGAAAACTGGCGTTCTACGGATCGGAGCGTGGAATGTCAGATCCCTTAATCGGGCAGGTAGGTTAGAAAATTTAAAAAGGGAAATGGATAGGTTAAAGTTAGATATAGTGGGAATTAGTGAAGTTCGGTGGCAGGAGGAACAAGACTTTTGGTCAGGTGATTACAGGGTTATAAATACAAAATCAAATAGGGGTAATGCAGGAGAAGGTTTAATAATGAATAAAAAAATAGGGGTGCGGGTTAGCTACTACAAGCAGCATAGTGAACGCATTATTGTGGCCAATTATAGACACAAAGCCCATGCCTACTACAGTAGTACAAGTTTATATGCCAACTAGCTCTGCAGATGATGAAGAAATTGATGAAATGTATGACGAGATAAAAGAAATTATTCAGGTAGTGAAGGGAGACGAAAATTTAATAGTCATGGGCGACTGGAATTCGTCAGTAGGAAAAGGGAGAGAAGGAAACATAGTAGGTGAATATGGATTGGGGGGAAGAAATGAAAGAGGAAGCCGCCTTGTAGAATTTTGCACAGAGCATAACTTAATCATAGCTAACACTTGGTTCAAGAATCATAAAAGAAGGTTGTATACCTGGAAGAATCCTGGAGATACTAAAAGGTATCAGATAGATTATATAATGGTAAGACAGAGATTTAGGAACCAGGTTTTAAATTGTAAGACATTTCCAGGGGCAGATGTGGATTCTGACCACAATCTGTTGGTTATGACCTGCAGATTGAAACTGAAGAAACTGCAAAAAGATGGGAATGTAAGGAGATGGGACCTGGATAAACTGAAAGAACCAGAGGTTGTAGAGAGTTTCAGGGAGAGCATAAGGGGACAATTGACAGGAATGGGGGAAAGAAATACAGTAGAAGAAGAATGGGTAGCGCTAAGGGATGAAGTAGTGAAAGCAGCAGAGGATCAAGTAGGTAAAAAGACGAGGGCTAGTAGAAATCCTTGGGTAACAGAAGAAATATTGAATTTAATTGATGAAAGGAGAAAATATAAAAATGCAGTAAATGAAGCAGGCAAAAAGGAATACAAACGTCTCAAAAATGAGATCGACAGGAAGTGCAAAATGGCTAAGAAGAGATGTCTAGAGGACAAATGTAAGGATGTAGAGGCTTGTCTCACTAGGGGTAAGATAGATACTGCCTACAGGAAAATTAAAGAGACCTTTGGAGAGAAGAGTACCACTTGTATGAATATCAAGAGCTCAGATGGCAACCCAGTTCTAAGCAAAGAAGGGAACGCAGAAAGGTGGAAGGAGTATATAGAGGGTTTATACAAGGGCGATGTACTTGAGGACAATATTATGGAAATGGAAGAGGATGTAGATGAAGATGAAATGGGAGATAAGATACTGCGTGAAGAGTTTGACAGAGCACTGAAAGACCTGAGTCGAAACAAGGCCCCGGCAGTAGACAACATTCCATTAGAACTACTGATGGCCTTGGGAGAGCCAGTCATGACAAAACTCTACCATCTGGTGAGCAAGATGTATGAGACAGGCGAAATACCCACAGACTTCAAGAAGAATATAATAATTTCAATCCCAAAGAAAGCAGGTGTTGACAGATGTGAAAATTACCGAACTATCAGTTTAATAAGTCACAGCTGCGAAATACTAACGCGAATTCTTTACAGACGAATGGAAAAACTGGTAGAAGCGGACCTCGGGGCAGATCAGTTTGGATTCCGTAGAAATGTTGGAACACGCGAGGCAATATTAACCTTACGACTTATCTTAGAAGAAAGATTAAGGAAAGGCAAACCTACGTTTCTAGCATTTGTAGACTTAGAGAAAGCTTTTGACAACATTAACTGGAATACTCTCTTTCAAATTCTGAAGGTGGCAGGGGTAAAATACAGGGAGCGAAAGGCTATTTACAATTTTTACAGAAACCAGATGGCAGTTATAAGAGTCGAGGGGCATGAAAGGGAAGCAGTGGTTGGGAAGCGAGTGAGACAGGGTTGTAACCTCTCCCCGATGTTATTCAATCTGTATATTGAGCAAGCAGTAAAGGAAACAAAAGAAAAATTCGGAGTAGGTATTAAAATTCATGGAGAAGAAGTAAAAACTTTGAGGTTCGCCGATGACATTGTAATTCTGTCAGAGACAGCAAAGGACTTGGAAGAGCAGTTGAACGGAATGGACAGTGTCTTGAAAGGAGGATATAAGATGAACATCAACAAAAGCAAAACGAGGATAATGGAATGTAGTCAAATTAAATCGGATGATGCTGAGGGGATTAGATTAGGAAATGAGACACTTAAAGTAGTAAAGGAGTTTTGCTATTTGGGAGTAAAATAACTGATGATGGTCGAAGTAGAGAGGATATAAAATGTAGACTGGCAATGGCAAGGAAATCGTTTCTGAAGAAGAGAAATTTGTTAACATCGAGTATAGATTTAAGTGTCAGGAAGTAGTTTCTGAAAGTATTTGTATGGAGTGTAGCCATGTATGGAAGTGAAACATGGACAATAACCAGTTTGGACAAGAAGAGAATAGAAGCTTTCGAAATGTGGTGCTACAGAAGAATGCTGAAGATAAGGTGAGTAGATCACGTAACTAATGAGGAGGTATTGAATAGGATTGGGGAGAAGAGAAGTTTGTGGCAAAACCTGACTAGAAGAAGGGATCGGTTGGTAGGACATGTTTTGAGGCATCAAGGGATCACAGATTTAGCATTGGAGGGCAGCGTGGAGGGTAAAAATCGTAGAGGGAGACCAAGAGATGAATACACTAAGCAGATTCAGAAGGATGTAGGTTGCAGTAGGTACTGGGAGATGAAGAAACTTGCACAGGATAGAGTAGCATGGAGAGCTGCATCAAACCAGTCTCAGGACTGAAGACTACAACAACAACATCCAATAAAGGTCTTAATCTTGTCGTGCGCTATTGAGAACTTCTAAGCATTTAAACACGCAGTCACGAATTACCAAATTCGTCTGAAATAAGTTACTCGTTCCCGCCAGAGACGGCTGCTGGAACGCATAAGATCTGTAGTGTCACGTGCTGTGACGTACGGGCCACGGTCTGTCTTTCTCGTGGGCCTCTAAACGGCTTACGGCTAGAGCGTATATTTTCACTGTGGCGATAGCTTTTTACTGCAGGTGGTCTGCTGTCGAGCTCTTAGTGGCTGAAAGTGTAGTTCTTACTGTACACATCTTTCGCCGCTGCGAAGCACTTGTTTGTGTGATTTACGTCACACTATGGTAAATAAGTGCTGTGTACCAGGCTGTACTGACAAAAACAAGACGGGGAAAAAGATATCCGTGTGAAGTTTCCACTCGAATCCAAACTGACGAAGAAGTAGAATCACGCTATTTGACGGGAAAAATTCACTCTGTCGTAACATTCTGTTGCAAGCACTGTTAAGTTACATTAAAAACACAAAAATAAATTTAATTTCAGCGTATATGTGCGCTATGCATTAATTATAATCACAAAGGCTTCATTGCCATTGCCCAGTGTCAGTTAATGTATCATGGCAAAGACTTTAGAGTTCGGCTTCTGAATGTATGAATACACGTGCAGTGTGCCGTGCATAAGTTCTATGGAACTGTATTTGTCACTTTATTCAGTTTGAACCTTCTAATCACACATACAAATCAAGCATTCCAAAAATCCCGATTCTAAGAAATGATGGGCAAACATCTATTAGGCGCACTACGAATGTAGTGTTGTGGACATCTTGGGAATGTTCATCTCACGGGGAGCGTGCAAGGGATAAGTCCCTGCAGCGCACTATCCTCTGTGCCCGCGGTGGCTCAGATGGATAGAGCGTCTGCCATGTAAGCAGGAGATCCCGGGTTCGAGTCCCGGTCGGGGCACACATTTTCAACATGTCCCCAATGAAGTGTATCAACGCCTGCTTGCAGCTAGGGTGTCTATTTAATTATCATTTTATCTCTAAGAAATAGCCTTTGATTTTTAGCCTTTTCTTCATTATGAGCAAACAAATACATCTACATCTACATGGATACTCTGCAAATTACACTTGAGTGACTGGCAGAGGGGTCATCGAGCCACCTTTACAATTCTCTGTTATTCCAATCTCGAATAGCGCGCGGAAAGAATGAACAATTACGTCTTTCCGTACGAGCTCTGATTTCCCTTATTTTATCGTGGTGATCGTTCCTCCCTATGTAGGTCGGTGTCAACAAAATATTTTCGCATTCGGAGGAGAAACTTGGTGATTGGAATTTCGTGAGAAGATTCCTTCGCAACGAAAAACGCCTTTCTTTTGATGATGTCCAGTCCAAATTCTCTATCATTTCCGTGACACTCTCTCCCATATTTCGCGATGATAGAAAACGAGCTGCCTTTCTTTGAACTTTCTCGATGTACCCCGTCAGTCCTACCTGGTAAGGATCCCACACCACGCAGCAGTATTCCAAAAAAGGACGGACAAGCGTAGTGTACGCAGTATCGTTTTGCAGTTTGTTTTGATCTTGTGTTGACTTTATTAGTCGATAAACGGCAGCGTCATCTGCAAACAACCGAAGCCGGCTGCTCAGATTGTCTCCCAAATCGTTATATATATATATATATATATATATATATATATATGCCCTTTGCTGATACTTATATATATAAGTATCAGCAAAGGGCCTATAACAATACTTTGGGGAACGCCAGAAATCGCTTCTGTTTTACTCGATGACTTTCCGTCAAATAATTTTACGTTAGTGAAAAGTATTGATCTTGCTTTGCTCACATGGTTTAACAAAAGTGTGGCATACAAAAATATCAATTGTCAGTGAAAGTATTTAACTTCAACAATTTTTGTTTTCGTTTCTCTTCCAGGTTTGTCAAGATCACTTTGTTCAGACAGATATTCGAAAGCACTGCAGTTGACTGGAAAACAAAGCGAACAATAACATTTCTTTCGGAGGAAACCGGATAGAGAGAAGACGCAGATCCATGTTTATTACCAAACTGTGCCATTTACTTGAGCTTAAATTCGACTGCGACTATCTGAATAGACACTGACGGAAAAAATCGCGTCTACATAACATATTTAGGTGATTAACACTGCAATATCACAGGTTAATATAAGCGCGAAATAGCCACTGCAAATGCGAAATGTTGGTACATTAACAATCGTGTAGCCGCCTGAGTGTTGAATGCAAGCATGCAAATGTGCATGCATTGTGTTGTGTAGGTGCCGAATGTCAGTTTGTGAGATGCAGTTCCATGTCTGTTGCACTTGGTCGGTCAATACATGAACGGTTAATGCTCGTTGTGTATGACGCTGGAATTGTCGTTCGACGGTGTGCACAGATTTAAGTCTGCACGATTTCGTGGCCGTTGTCACCGAAGTTAAAATTTTCTGGGTTATTAGGCCGCGCGTCATATTTCTTGTAAAACGAACGACGTTTCGACCCCTCTGCTGGGAACAGTTCTAGCAGTAGTGGACACCAGAAGATCCCGAGGAAGATCCCAGCAGAGGGGTCGAAACGTCGATAATTTTAGAAGAAATGTGACGCGACCCTAATAACCCAGAAGATTTTAACTTCGATGTCCATACATGCTCGACTGGAGACAGATGGCGACCGAGCAGGCCAAGGCAATACGTCGACGCTCTGTAGAGCATGTTGGGTTAAAACAGAGGTATTTGCGCTAGCATTATCCTGTTGGAAAACACCCACTGGAATGCTGTTCCTGAATGGCAGTACAACAGGTGCAGTCACCAGACTGACGCACAAATTTGTAGTCAGAGTGCCTGGGATAGCCACGAGAGTGCTCTTGCTATCATACGAAATCGCACCCCAGATCATAACTCCAGGCGTAGGTGCAACGTGTCTAGCAGGCAGACAGGCTGGTTGCAGGTCCTCAACCGGCCTCCTTCTAACCAACATACGGCCATTGCTGGCACCGAGGCAGAACCAGCTTTCATCAGAAAATACAAGAGACCAACCCTGCTCTGCAGTCAACAGTCCCAAATGGTGGTCGGCTCGGAATTTTCCTCGAAATAACCGATTTGTAACACTTGGTTGTGACACTGTGGTATCAATTGCCACTCATATGGCTGTTGCAGATGCAGCATGCTGCGCTAGAGCCAGGAGCCCGGTCTTCTTGGGACCGTACATTCTCGTGACCACTGCTGCCAGCAATCACATACAGTACGTACATTCCTGCCAAGTCCTTATGCATTATCGTAGGACAAACATCCAGCTTCTCGTACCCCCATTGTACGGCCTCATTAATACTCAGTGAGGCACTGATGATGGCGTATTCGTCTTAAAAGCATTCTTGACAAACATCGACTCATCAGGCCCAGTCTCACAGGTAACGAACGCTCACGACCGTTATAGCGTGCACTAAAAGCACACCTCATTTGCATCTTCATAGTGGGGCTACTAGCTCCACCTTTATGCGACTGGCGCGAAATTTGAATAGAAATCATCTTTCAAATGTAGAAACACGCCTACTGACTTTCGCTTATGTCGCACAACTCTCGCTTGGTGCTGTGATTTTTTTTTCTCCGCCATTGTATGTTAATTGTTTTGTCAGGTCAGCCGGGACAGGATTGAATCCACGTGACGGATTAACGATTATTGTTAAGGTACACGGGACAGCCCAATCTCCACCGCAGAGAACATTATGCATAAGCAGTTAAAATCGGTAAGTCACACAATAAACTTTATGGGGTTCGAAGACACATGGTAAACACGACCCCCCCCCTCTTTTTTTTCGTCGCCATACTCAGTGAATGAATGTACGAGAGCAGATGCAGAAATCCTGCATCGCCGTTCTAGGCAAGGCGTTAGTGGATCAGTTTCCAACGCGTTGCACGAAATTTTGAAGACGGCGTCCCGTGACTGCTCACGTCCATTCAAATAATACCGGAGAATCGAGGCAGCAGTTGAAATGCTGCAGCTGTGTGGCGCCAATCCAGATCCTTTACTAGCCTCCTAATCACCAGAAACGAGTGCTAGTGCTTGAAAAGGGCAAACCATCACAGAAGCACACTATCAAAATTTCCTGATCAGGTCACCAAGACAGTCGTGGAGAGGGGGTGCCCAAGGTTCTGTTTTCGCTCTACGACTATATCCCAACCCATTATCCACACGACACAGTGACACATGCTGCTTTTATGACCTTCATATTTTCCCTCACTCCGGTATTCTTCTGACAAGGGTTGCGTTGGTGTGGGGAGGAGACCAGACTGCGAGGTCATCGGCCTCATTGGATTAGGGAAGGAAGTCGGCCGTGCCCTTTCAAAGGGAACCATCCCGGCATTTGCCTGGAGCGATTTAGGGAAAATCACGGAAAACCTAAATCAGGATGGCCGGACGTGGGATTCAACCGTAGTCCTCCCGAATGCGAGTCCAGTTTGCTAGCTACTGCGCCACCTCGCTCGGTCTTCTGACAAGGCATCCAGTGACTATCCCATTTCCTCATATGAAGAAACCACTCAATGGCAGGCAGTTCCAGATTGACGACGACGTGATTTTCGGAGTAGAAAGTTTCCTGAACAGCCGAAACAGAGAATTCTAGTACACTGCCAGGGGGAAAAAAATAGTACACCTGGAAAGACGAGGTCGCTTTTGATTCGATGACGGCATATGCCACGTGGGGAATAGTAGATGTACGAGGTGCGGCTAGAAAAAAACCGGACTGATGCTGGAAAAAACATTTATTTACAATTATTTACAATTTCATGTTATCTCCTTCAATGTACTCTCCTCCTCGGTCTCTACACCGCTCCATACGAATTTTCCACTGTTCATAGCAATGCTGCAGATCATTTTCGGTAAGTCCATACATTACTTCCGTCGCTTTTTCTTTTACTGCTTCAACAGTCTCAAATCTAGTTCCTTTCAAAGCTGACTTGACTTTAGGGAAAAGAAAAAGTCACAGGGGGCCAAATCAGGTGAGTAGGGTGGGAATGTTGTGTTTTGCCAAAAACGTCTTCACTGACAACGCACTGTGAGCTGGGGCATTGTCTTGGTGAAGGATCCATGACTTTTTTCTCCACAAATCGTTCCGTTTTCTCCGTACTCGCTCACGTAGGGTAGCCAGGACGCTAATGTAGTCATGCTGATTCACTGTTTGTCCCTCTGGTACCCAATCAATGTGCACAATCCCTTTGATGTAAAAAAAAAAAAAAAAAAACAATCATCATCCCATTGCCTTGAATTTCGATTTTGACATTCGTGCTTTTTTTTGTCGTGGAGAACCAGGAGTTTTCCAATGCATCGATTGGCGTTTAGTTTCGGGATCGTAAGTAAAAAACCACGATTCATCGCAAGTAATAACATTTTGTAAGAAGGTGGGATCACTTTCAATGTTTTCCAGGATGTCAGAACAAATCATTCTTCGGCGTTCCTTCTGTTCAATTGTGAGACACTTTGGAACCATTTTTGAACACACTTTGTTCATGTTGAAGCTTTCATGAAGAATCTGCCTAACACTTTCCTTGTCAACTCCTGTTAGACACTGCTCTGATTGTTAAACGGCGATCTTGTCGAACAAGTTTACCGATTTTTTCAATGTTTGCATCAGTTTTTGCTGACAATGGTCTGCCAGTGCGAGTGTCATCACTGGTGTCTTCGCGGCCATCTTTAAATCGTTTAAACCACTCAAACACTTGTGTTCGCGATAAACAATCATCGCCGTACACTTGTTGTAACATTACAAACGTTTCACTTGCAGATTTTCCTAGTTTGAAACAAAATTTGATGTTAACACGCTGTTCCTTCTGTACACTCAACATTTTCCGACGCACAGACAAAACGTCAACTACTTAAAACAGACGCCACGGGCAGACTGAGTGCAGGAGGCAGATGAAACTCGAGCAGTAGGCGGAGCGAGAGTCACGTGACAGGCCACGCGACTTTCAGCCTTATTGCATTCGTTTTATTGTTTCACCAGTACTAGTCCGGTTTTTTTCTAGCCACACCCCGTGTTGACAATTGTTTCAATATCGTCCGAAAACAGCGTAGTGGAACGGATACCTGAAGGCCGTCTGTGTCTACCCTTTAATAGGGAATACTCACAGCTAGAAGGCTCAGTATGGTGTAAATGTGTGAAGCAAGCGGACAACCTTGCCACCCACACCCACACACACACACACACACACACACACACACACACACACACACGTTCTTCTGCAGCCAACTGAGTAAGTTTGAAAGGGGTCAAATAGTGGCCTTTCGAGTGACTACACGGTCGTTTCGGAGAATTGCCACAAACGCTGGACGTGCTGCGTCAGCTGTGCAGCGATGCTCGTGTCTGTGGTCACGTGAACATTCTAAACTACCGTAGACGAGGTTCCGGACATCCACACAGCACAGACGCTCCCCAGAATCGTCGTATTGTAATGGCAGCATTGATCTGTAAATTTAACCATTTGGTGTACTCCACTGCCAAAATGCAACAATAAATATTGAGTTAACTGGGAACCTCTAAAAGGGTATACTATTTTTTTCCGACAGCGTATTAGAGGAGGAGATTAGTGTTTAACGTCCCGTCGACAACGAGGTCATTAGAGACGGAGCACAAGCTCGGATTAGGGAAGGATGTGGAAGGAAATCGGCCGTGCCCTTTCGAAGGAACCATCCCGGCATTTGCCTGAATGGATCTAGGGAAATCACGGAAAACCTAAATCAGGATGGCCGGACGCGGGATTGAACCGTCGCCCTCCCGAATGCGAGTCCAGTGTGCTAACCACTGCGCCACCTCGCTCGGTGACAGCGTATTAAGGGGTGTAGGACGTCAAACTGGCCGGCTTGGAGCAGGAGAGGCACCACAGGACATTTTAATTTCTACTGTCTATACTTTTACAAATAAATTCATGAAACTTTGTCAGCATGACCAGGTATGGTTCAGGATTCACGCTCATAGCAGTGGAAGTTCAAAAATATAACAAAATATATTTTTTTACATGTGAAATGTCATCATTTTTTCACTTGCTATTGGCTGCATTCGTTGCTATAGGTACACTTTTCTTCATAAGTAAGGGAGATTCTTCGATGAATTTTGCACAGCATACAAACCATACTTACAGGTGTATGAAACTCTAGAATTTTCCAAATCTATTGAAAACTGTGCTATAAATTGAGATAATTAACCATAAAACTTGAGTTTTTTCTAAACATGAAGTTTAAAATGCAACAGCTCATTCATTTTTCATTAATTAAATAAATTCTAGAGTTTCATACACCTGTAAGTATGGATTGTATGCTGTGCAAAATTCATCGAGGAATCTCTCTTACTTGTGAAGAAAAGTGTACCTATAGCAACAAATGTAGCCAATAGTAAGTGAAAATATGATGAAATATCACACGTAAAAAAAAAATTATTTTGTTACACTTTTGAACTTACATTGCTATGAGTTTGAATCCTGAATCTTTCCTGGTCGTGTTGAAAAAGTTTTATGAATTTATTTGTAAAAGTATATACAGTGGAAATTAAAACTCCGTGTGGTGCATCTCCTGCTCCAAGTCGGCCCGTTTGACGTCCTATCCCCCTTAAAGTCCCCGCAAAATCATCCATTATTGAGAAAATTGTGTCGCATTGAAGGGTGAATATGCGGAGAAAGACTGACACCATGACCAACATTCATAATCATGGCCCGACTTTTTTTCAGAGTTTAAATTCGAATGTCTCACTACTCCTTGAAAATAAAAACACGTATCGTGCAGTCATGTGGGTGGTGCAAAACTTGTTTCGGAAGTTGTTGTTGTTGTTGTTGTTGTGGTCTTCAATCCTGAGACTGGTTTGATGCAGCTCTCCATGCTACTCTATCCTGTGCAAGCCTCTTCATCTCCCAGTACCTACTGCAGCCTACATCCTTCTGAATCTGCTTAGTGTATGCATCTCTTGGTCTCCCTCTACGATTTTTACCCTCCACGCTGCCCTCCAGTACTAAATTGGTGATCCCTTGATGCCTCAGAACATGTCCTAACAACCGATCCCTTCTTCTAGTCAAGTTGTCCCACAAACTCTTCTTCTCCCCAATCCTATTCAGTACCTCCTCATTAGTTATGTGATCTACCCATTTAATATCCAGCATTCCTCTGCAGCACCACATTTCGAAAGCTTCTATTCTCTTCTTGTCTAAACTATTTATCGTCCATGTTTCACTTCCATACATGGCTACACTCCATACAAATACTTTCAGAAACGACTTCCTAACACTTAAATCTATACTCGATGCTAACAAATTTCTCTTCTTCAGAAACGCTTTCCTTGCCATTGCCAGTCTACATTTTATATCCTCTCTACTTCGACCATCATCAGTTATTTTACTCCCTAAATAGCAAAACTCCTTTACTACTTTAAGCGTCTCATTTCCTAATCTAATTCCCTCAGCATCACCAGATTTAATTCGACTACATTCCATTATCCTCGTTTTGCTTTTGTTAATGTTCATCTTATATCCTCCTTTCAAGACACTGTCCACTCCGTTCAACTGCTCTTCCAAGTCCTTTGCTGTCTCTGACAGAATTACAATGTCATCGGCGAACCTCAAAGTTTTTATTTCTTCCCCATGGATTTTAATACCTACTCCGATCTTTTCTTTCGTTTCTTTTACTGCGTGCTCATTATACAGATTGAATAGCATCGGGGAGACGCTACAACCCTGTCTCACTCGCTTCCCAACCACTGCTTCCCTTTCATGCCCCTCGACTCTTATAACTGCCATCTGGTTTCTGTAAAAATTGTAAATAGCCTTTCGCTCCCTGTATTTTACCCCTGCCACCTTCAGAATTTGAAAGAGAGTAAGTATTCCAGTCAAAACCGTCAAAAGCTTTCTCTATGTCTACAAATGCCAGAAACAAAGGTTTGCCTTTCCTTAATCTTTCTTCTAAGGTAAGTCGTAGGGTCAGTATTGCCTCACGTGTTCCAACTTTTCTACGGAATCCAAACTGATCTTCCCCGAGGTCGGCTTCTACCAGTTTTTCCATTCGTCTGTAAAGAATTCGTGGTAGTATTTTGCAGCCGTGACTTATTAAACTGATAGTTCGGTGATTTTCACATCTGTCAACACCTGCTTTCTTTGGGATTGGAATTATTATATTGTTCTTAAAGTCTGAGGGTATTTCGCCTGTCTCATACATCTTGATCACCAGATGGTAGAGTTTTGTCAGGACTGGCTCTCCCAAGGCCATCAGTAGTTCTAATGGAATGTTGTATACTCCCGGGGCCTTGTTTCGACTCAGGTCTTTCAGTGCTCTGTCAAACTCTTCACACAGTATCTTATCTCCCTTTTCATCGTCATCTACATCCTCTTCCATTTCCATAATACTGTCCTCAAGTACATCGCCCTTGTATAGACCCTCTATGTACTCCTTCCACCTTTCTGCTTTCCCTTCTTTGCTTAGAACTGGGTTTCCCTCTGAGCTCTTGGTATTCATACAAGTGGTTCTCTTTTCTCCAAAGGGCTCTTTAATTTTCCTGTAATGGCTCTGAGCACTATGGGACTCAACATCTTAGGTCATAAGTCCCCTAGAACTTAGAACTACTTAAACCTAACTAACCTAAGGACATCACACACACCCATGCCCGAGGCAGGATTCGAACCTGCGACCGTAGCAGTCCCGCGGTTCCGGACTGCAGCGCCAGAACCGCTAGACCACCGCGGCCGGCTTAATTTTCCTGTAGGCAGTATCTGTCGCATTAAAGGGTGAATATGTGGAGAAAGACTAACACCATCACCAACATTCATGGTCATGGCCTGACTTTTTTCAGGGTTTAATTTCGAATGTCTCACTACCCCCTTAAAATAAAAACACACATATTGTGCTATCATGTGGGTGGTGCAAAACTTGTTTCGGAAGTGTTCACATCAAATAACACCGGACCTAGAATGGATCCTTGTGGTACTCCAGCACCTATTGGCTATAAATCGTCATAAAAACACACATATTGTGCAATCACGTGGGTGGAGCAAAACTTGTTTCGGAAGTGTTCACATCAAATAACACCGGACCTAGAATGGATCCTTGTGGTACTTCAGCACCTATAGACTAAACATCGACAGACATTAAAAGTGTGATCTTTACTTATAATGTACGAGGGAAATTTTAATTTTACCCTCTGCTGGCAGCGCGCAGTACGGGAACCTCGTCGCCCCTGCTGGCTCGCAGTTGACTGTGGTGTAGCTCCCGCTGGCGCCGGGCTGTGCTGTGCTGGGCTGGCCTTTCTGCCGCAGCAGCTGGCACGCGGCAGCGCAGCCGCCTCGCGGCCTCGGGTCGCATTCCACAGTCTGTTCCGCCGCTATCCGCAGGCGCGCCGTCGCACGCACTGTGCGCTGTTGAGCCGCATGCCGACAAACGCTCGCGGCGACGCCCACCGCGCTAGGGGCCAGCACAGCTCACACGTGCCCCAGTCACCTCCGACAGCCGCGCTAAGTGAGGCAAAGTGCTCGGGTAGGGAGCTAACTACCTGACAACCGCGCCGAAACAAAATGACCTACTCCATGCCGACCAAAACGCATTCCGAAAACATCCGTCAAGCGACATCCAACTCGCGCTACTCTCTAAAAACATCCTGAGTGCCAGCAATCTAGGCAATCAGGTACGGTATTTACTACTGACTTCCTAAACGCTTTTGACTCGGTAAAACACCAACATTCATTACCAAGAGTACGACCGTGTGGGGCAAAAAACAAAATTTCTTGGTAGGGTCGACGCAGCATGTTATCTACGAGGTAATTCAACACATATTTTTCTGAAAGCAGATTGGTTTTATTCAGGACTTCAATACACCATATTATTCCCCACTCTTATGGCTACAACGTGGGTAGACCACATAACTAATGAGGAGGTAATGAACAGAACTGGGGAGAAGAGGAATTTGTGGCGCCACTTGACTAGAAGAAGGGATCGATTGGCAGGTCATGTTCTGAGGCATCAGGGGAACACCAATTTAGTACTGGAGGGCAGCGTGGAAGGTAAAAATCGTAGAGGGTAGACCAAGAGATGAATACACTAAGCAGATTCAGAAGGATGTAGGTTGCGGTAGGTACTGGGATATAAAGAGGCTTTCACAGGATAGAGTAACATGGAGAGCTGCATCAAACCAGTCTCTCGACTTAAGGTCACAACAACAACATGGCAACAAAACCCTATTTTTTAACATAACCTCCGTTCAATGCGACGGCCTTACGTGACGTTACTGGGAGGCCTTGTCTCCCCGTATGATACCACTCTACTGTACGACATCGGAGGCAACGTCTTTCTGCATCAGTAACCTCCCCATCACGTACATATTGCTTCCGCATAGATGGACCTTCGTTGCTCTTTATCGTCTCCTGTTAGACGGGGAGGAATTCAGCGGGCACACGCGTCTGAATATTCCTACAGAGACGTCCAGTTATGTGGCGCGCCATTCGGCTGTGATCCGTCGATCACCTCGAATGAGAGTGTCCGGACGTTCTAACACTCCAAGCAGCCACGCAGGAGATCGGATACGTTTGCACGAGCTTGTTGCGATGGTGACAGACACCTGGCCCAACGACCCATCCTGCTTTTGTCCACTGGGGCAGGTCTCCGTAGACATCCTGCAAGCGCCTACAAGTATCTGCGATGCTCTGGTTTTCTTGCCAAAAGAAACTCAGTCACAGCTCTCTGCTTGGAACGCGCCTCAGTTGCCGAAGCCATTTTGAAGGCTACGTATCGCACCGATGGGACCTTGATGAAACAGTAGTTGCTGAAGCGGGAATATTCCACCATGTTCCACAACAAATTCAGCAGTTTTTCAAGCGAAACTGGCCGAGAAAAAAGAAGTGTTACATTAGTTATTGGAAGCCCCTCGTAGGATGGAGAGTCATCGACTCATGTAGAAGTAGCTTCAAGCGAACCCCATGAACCGTGTTGAGACACGTGCCGTTTCTACTGTACATTAGTGACTTGGCTGACAGTATTAATGGCAACCTTGGACGTTTTAGAGATCAAGCGGCTATCTACAATGAAGTAAACAATGTAAAGCTGTAACCAACACGAAAGGTAATTATCGTTATTTAGCACGCAACACACAAATGCGTTTCGAGAATCAAGCTCCCGTCAATGGGCTGTCTGCGCTCAACCCTTCACACACACGGGCTTAAAAAACCACAAAATAGTCATGAAATGAAATCAAGTAAAGGTATTCGTACATAAACTCCTCGTCATACTTTAAAATCTGCTACATTTCATTCTATGTTTTGCTACTTCATACTTCAAATGGTTCCATCGGCTCTGAGCACTATCGGACTTAACATCGGAGGTCCATCAGTCCCCTAGAACTTAGAACTACTTAAACCTAACTAACCTAAGGACATCACACATACCCATGCCCGAGGCAGGATTCGAACCTGCGACCGTAGCGGTCGCGCGGTTCCAGACTGTAGCGCCTAGAACCGCTCAGCCACTCCGGCCGGCGGGGACTCAACATCTGAGGTCATCTGTCCCCTAGAACTTTGAAGTATTTAAACCTAACTAACCTAAGGACGTCACACACATCCATGCCCGAGGCAGGATTCGACCCTGCGACCGTAGCACCCGTGGTTCCGGACTGAAGCGCCTAGAACCGATCGGTCACAGCGGCCGGCTTGGTGTTCGTTTCTTCCGCTTGGTGTTCCAGAGCGGCTTAACAGAATTATTGTGAAGGTGGTTCTATGAACCCTCTGCCAAGGACTGAAGTGTGATTTGCAGAGTGTCCGTGTAGATGTAGATAGACAGAGAGAGACAGAGAAAGAGAGAGAGAGAGAGAGAGAGAGAGAGAGAGAGAGAGTGGGGGGTGGGGGTGAGAGGGAGGGAGGGACTGGTTGAAAAGGGCGCGCATTGTTCGTTTGGTATCACATACATGTGTCGGGCAAACAATACCCGGACTGCAAAATGATAAAAGCGTTGTGCGTTTCATCACGTTTTGTGTTCGGTTGAAAGAGGTATTACAAGCCGATATTGAAAGGAACGAACAGTGAATACCTCTCTTAAAGAGTCTTTTTGAGAGTGGTTCATCTAAAAACTCTCAGGCTTCTCTGCTCAAAGATCAAAGAGCTACCGAACGAAATTAATCCACGCAGTCAATAAACGGATATCACGATACAAAGGCAATTACGGCTGTAATGGACGTTCACACAGAACTGGTGTAACATCTCACTTTTGTACGAAGCTTCGTTTTGTGAACTGCGTTTGGTGCCTGGAAAATGATTCTGGTTTCGAGGAGTTGTTGGAGCATGATCTGTTCTTTCTGAGTTGATAAGACTGCAAGCAGAAATATAAAGAATATTGTTACGCAAAAGACATTAACCTATTTTACATGCGTGAAAACTGTGTTCAAGTCAGGATTTAGTACAACGAGCGAACTGCAGTGTACCGAACATTGTTTCCGTGTGCAACACCGTCATTCTGGCCTTATCACAGTTCAAAAGGTGTACCTCAGTTTGTACAACGAAAGTTTCTGTCCTACGGATGCATTATCAAGTAGAAAAGAGTTTTGCCTCTCCGAAATCATTTCCTAAATTCTGCTCTTCCTCTCGTCCGTATTATACCAAACGCTAAATTTATAGAGATGAGTACACAGTATTTTTTAACCTTATAGGTGCAAAATATTGTGTAGAAATATCCAAGAAGAAATCTTGGGAAGACTTTGGAAACAGGTTGGAGACTTTGGGTCAAGCTGCTGGAAAACCATTCTGGAGTGTAATTAGCAGTCTTCGAAAGGGAGGTAAGAAGGAAATGACAAGTATTTTGGACAGTTCAGGAAAACTGCTTGTGAATCCTGTGGATTCCTTGGGCAGACGGAGGAAATATTTTGAAGAGTTGCTCAATGTAGGTGAAAATACGATCAGTAACGTTTCAGATTTCGATGTACAATGGGATAGGAATGAGGATGGAAATAGGATCACATTTGAGGAAGTGGTGAAAATGGTCAATAGATTGCAGTGCATAAAGCAGCTGGGGTGGATGAAATTAAGTCGGAACTCATCAAATACAGTGGAATGTCAGGTCTTAAATGGCTGCACAGGATAATTTAAATGGCCTGGGAGTCGGAACAGGTTCCATCAGACTTGACAAAGGCAGTAATCACACCGATCTTTAAACATGGGAACAGAAAAGATTGTAACAACTACAGAGGTATCTCTTTAATCAGCGTTGTGGGTAAAATCTTCTCAGGTATTGTTGAAAGGAAAGCGCGAGTATTAGTTGAGGACCAATTGGATGAAAATCAGTGTGGTTTAGGCCGCTTAGAGGTTGTCAGGACCAGATCTTTAGCTTACGGCAAATAATGGAGAAGTGTTATGAATCGAACAGGGAATTGTATTTATGCTTTATAGATCTAGAAAAGGCATATGACCGGGTTCCTACGAGGAAGTTATTGTCTGTTCTAGGAGATTATGGAATAGGAGGCAAACTTTTGCAAGCAATTAAAGTTCTGTACATGGATAGTCAGGCAGCAGTTAGAGTTGACGGTAAATTGAGTTCATGGTTCAGAGTAGTTTCAGGGGTAAGACAAGGTTGCAACCTGTCTCCACTGTTGTTCATATTATATATGGATCATAAAAAATAGACTGGCTGGGTGAGATTAAGATGTGTGAACACAAAATAAGCAGTCTCGCATATGCGGATGACTTAGTTGTGATGGCAGATTCGATTGAAAGTTTGCAAAGTAATGTTTCAGAGCTAGATCAGAAATGTAAGGACTATGGTATGAAGATTAGCATCTCCAAAACGAAAGTAATGTCAGTGGGAAAGAGATATAAACGGACTGAGTGCCAAATAGGAGGAACAAAGTTAGAACTGGTGGACAGTTTCAAGTACTTAGGGTGCATATTCTCACAGGATGGCAACATAGTGAAAGAACTGGAAGCGAGGTGTAGCAAAGCTAATGCAGTGAGCGCTCAGCTACGATCTACTCTCTTCTGCAAGAAGGAAGTCAGTACCAAGACTAAGTTATCTGTGCACCGTTCAATCTTTCGACCAACTTTGTTGTATGGGTGCGAAAGCTGGGTGGATTCAGGTTACCTTATCAATAAGGTTGAGGTTACGGATATGAAAGTAGCTAGGATGATTGCAGGTACTAGTAGATGGGAACAATGGCAGGAGGGTGTCCACAATGAGGAAATCAAAGAAAAACTGGGAGGGAACACTATAGATGTAGCAGTCAGGGCGAACAGGCTTAGATGGTGGGGTCATGTTTTAGATGGTGGGGTCATGTTACACGCATGGGAGAAGCAAGGTTACTCAAGGGACTCATGGGTTCAGCAGTAGAGGGTAGGAGGAGTCGGGGCAGACCAAGGACAAGGTACCTGGATTCGGTTAAGAATGATTTTGAAGTCATTGGCTTAACATCAGAAGAGGCACCAATGTTAGCACGGAATAGGGGATCATGGAGGAATTTTGTAAAGGGGACTATGCTCCAGACTGAACGCTGAAAGGCATAATCAATCTTAAATGATGATGATGATGGTAAAAATTCATTATTTTGCGACATTCTCAATGAAATTTGAAGGAGCAGCTACGTTGGTTTGATGGCTAGTAGCTGAAACACTATCGGCTTTATTGAGAAGAGAAAATTATTTGTAATCTACGTTCTGCTTCAATTTGTCTACTCATGATACCTGAACTTGAAAAAAATTGTTTACATCAGTCCCCTACAGAGGAAAAAATGGGAAACGTCAGAATTGGGATTGCCTTCCTGGAAAATGTGCTAATGAGGTGGATTACCCTAGGCTTCCTCCGGCCTGTTATGAAATGCCAAGTGTGTTAGCCGTATAGTGCAAATAGTAACTGGCTAGTGCTGGTCCAGATGAGCACTGCCTTTTGGTTGTTGTAGTTGGAAAGAAAGTCAGAAAGTAAATCCCGAGTCGGAGCATAGCGTACTTCTCTGGAAGAGCACTAAAAGAGTTCCAGCAAGATTAAATGCCCTTCTAGCCAATAGATCACCATCAACAGTCACTTGATCTCATTCGGAGAGCAGTCGTAAAGTCAGGTGGACGGGAAGTTTACTCCACTACCTTTGCTCCCCTTGCCGGCCAAATAATGGCCAGGGAAAATTCGTCAACAACCGTAGCCTTCTACGTCTAAGTAGACTGTCACCGCTCGAGCCTATTCAGTGACTTCAGATGCACAAGTAGATTCTTCAACTACACACAAGCAAATTAAATAGTGGTTACGGATAGAAGTATGTATGGTTTTAAACGTATACTCTGTGGGATTCTTATGTTATGAGTCAAAAAATGCATGTAGTGAATAGCTGTCTATAATTTGTACAAGAAACAGATTACGGTTATACGAGTCGAAGCACACGAAATAGGGGCAGTAATTGAGAAGAATATAGTTTACAACCGAGACAGGGTTGTAAACTATATCCCGTATTATTCAACAGATACACAGACCACGCAGGAAATCAGTTTATCTTTGTAAATATTTATTGTGCTTTCTTTTTTTATATGTTCTTACATCCTGGAAAATCTCCTCACTATGGGTCCTTTGGAACGAAAAGTAAATTTACTCTAATCTAAAACACACAAATGAGAAAAATAGAAACAGAATTATAATCCAGAGAGACGAAATAAAAACTTTAATGTCTATCAGTGCCTTGTAGCTCTGTCAGAGACGGCAAACGACTTGGAATATTGAAACTTCATGGTAGATTACAACTGTGTGCCGGACCTCTGCCTTTCGCGGACAAGTGCTCTACCAAATGAACTACCCAAGCACGACTCACGCGCCGTTCCCACAGCCTTACTTCTGCCAGTACCTCATCTCCTACCTTCCAAATTTCACAGAAGGTCTCCTGCCAACCTCAAGCTTCTGTGAAGTTTGGAAGGTAGGTGATGAGGTACTGGCAGAAGTAAGGCTGTGGGAACGGGGCGTGAGTCATGCTTGGATAGCTCATTTGGTAGAGTACTTGCCCGCGATAGGCAAAGGTCCCGAGTTCGAGTCTCATCTGGCACACAGTTTTAATCTGCCCGGAACTTTCATATCAGCAGACCCTCCGCTGCAGAGTGAATATCTCATTCTGGACTTGGATTACTACTTGAACGACATGGATAATATCTTGAAAAAGGGTTATAAGACAAACAGAAACGAAAGTAGAACAACGCTAATACTTTGCTGTCGAATTAAGTTATGTGATGGGGGACTCTGGGAGAGTTAGATTCTGAAATGTGATGCTAAAAGTAGTAGACGAGTTGTGCTTTATGGGTAGTGAAATAATTAGCGACGACAGACGAGGATATAAAATTCAGGCTGGCAAATGCAAGAAAAATTTCCCGAAGAAAGACATATGGTTACATATAAAAGAAGACTTTTCTGAAGGAAAAAAAAAAAACAAAAAACAAACTGACGCACCACGAGGGAATTATCCGACTGGGACAAAATCGGTAAATGTGGTGTATATTTACACACAGTTTCAGAAAAATTAAATGAATTATTAAGAGAAAGAGCTTCACAAATTGAACGAGTCAACAACGCGTTGCTTTAAAGTCAGTACCGCCATTAGACTTTTGTTTATTTACAGTGTTACATTTACACTTAGACAATCATGATTTCGGCTTCAAAGTGCCATTATCAAGTGTTTTAAGTGTTATAAATTGCCTAAGATGGCATACTGCCGTATTAAAATACACTTTAAAGAAATATATTATGACTGTGGCCCCGCATTATGAAAAAATTATTAAATAACGCGTTGGTAGATATCTGGCCGTTATTGAAGCAGTTATTCGGCTTGGCATTGATTGACAGAGTTTTTTGGTGTACTCCCGAGGGATATCGTGCCAAATTCTGTCCAGCTGGTGCGTAAGATTGTCAAAATCCCGAGCCTAGCCCATAATGCTCCAACCGTTCTCAATTGGGGAGAGATCCGGCGCTCTTTCTGGCCAAGGTAGTGTTTGGTAAGCACCAAGACAAGCAGTAGAAATTCTAGCTGTGCGCGGGCGGTTATTATCTTGCTGAAATGTAAGACCAGGATGGCTTGCCACGAAGGACAACAGAAAGGAACAGAGAACATCGATGACGCATCGCTGTGCTGAAAGGGTGCTTCGGATAACAATCAAAAGGGTCCTGTTATGAAATGGTATCCCAGACCATCACTCTTGGTTGTCGGGCCGTGTAAGGGGACACAGTCAGCTTGGTATCCTACCGTTATCCTGGACGTCTCCAACACGTTTACGCTGGTTCAAATCAAATGGCTCTGAGCACCATGCGACTTAACTTCTGAGGTCATCCGTCCCCTAGAACTTAGAACTACTTAAACCTAAGGACATCACACACATCCATGCCCGAGGCAGGATTCGAACCTGCGACCGTAGCGGTCGCGCGGCTCCAGACTGTAGCGCCTAGAACCGCTCGGCCACTCCGGCCGGCTTACGCTGGTCATAGGGGCTCTATTTTCAGCGGCACTCATCAATGAAGACAATTCTACTCCACTCAATGAGAAACCAGACCGAAGACCTGTCTAGATACGCCCGAGGCAGCGGTGGGATACCAACCTGATTGTCGCCAACCATACGCCCCCACAGCGGGGAATGATGATTTGGGGTGCTATTTCATTTCATAGCAGGACCCCTTTGGTTGTCATCCGTACCACCCTTACAGCACAGCGGTACATCGACGATATTCTACGCCCCGTTTTGTTGCCTTCATGGCAAGCCATCCTCGGCTTACATTTCAGCAAGATAGTGCCCATCCACACACGAAGAGAGTTTCTACTGCCTGTCTGGTGTTTGCCAAACTGTACCTCGGCCAGCGAGGTCGCCGGATCCCTTCTCAACTGGGAATGTTTGAATCATTATGGGCAGGGTTCCCCAACCAGCTCGGGATCTCACTATCCCATCAAGAGAACATCGACAAGTCTATCAGTCAATTCCACGCGGAATAACTTGGGCCAGAGGTAGAACAATACGTTGCTGACTAGCTCAGTTTGTGAAGCAGTTTCTCTTGAATAAATCATCAAATTCTTCTGAAATTGTAATCATTTGTTTAGCTCTGTATATACATCACATCTACCGATTTCTGTCCCATTAGGATAATACCGTCGTGGTGCGTTTTCTTTTTTCTTTTTTTTTTTTTTTAAGTTTGGGGTGTATTTGTCGCTTGTTAAAGTTTCACCATACCGGACTGTTATTTGATGGTTGCTTTACTTAGTAATAATTCACTGTGCTACGTGCTACGACAAAATAAACGTGTATATTTACTTATTTAGTTCAGTTTTATGCAGATGTGGTCCCCATTACCACAGACATGGACGCTGCTCCAGACTGCACCCTCAACATCATACGCTGTAAATGTACTACACGATGCATAACGGCGGCGTGCAGCTGCAAACAAGCTGGACTCTGGTGTTCTGCCATCTGCAAGAATTTTGCTGGTACGCTAAGTGAAAATCCACTAGAAACAGATTTTAGTGAGGAAGACACCGACGCTGAAAGAATAGGTCAACCTCTTCGATGAAATGGCCGGCCGCGGTGGTCTAGCGATTCTGGCGCTGCAGTCTGGAACCGCGGGACTGCTACGGTCGCAGGTTCGAATCCTGCCTCGGGCATGGGTGTGTGTGATGTCCTTAGGTTAGTTAGGTTTAAGTAGTTCTAAGTTCTAGGGGACTTATGACCTAAGATGTTGAGTCCCATAGTGCTCAGAGCCATTTGAACCATTTCGATGAAATGATAGCTCACGAGGAAGAAAACGATGACGACACTGACGACGACACACCATCAGCGCCAAAGAGGTCAAGGCGTACATACGCCTGACGTTTATTTTTACGTGAATGATTGTCAATGTATTGGTCAATCACATTTTATTTTTCACATGAATGGCGTATTATGGTTAAATTATTCGATTAATAATGTTTTATTTAATTTGCAGCGAACACGTAGTGCGTAGTGGGGCAATCACTCTGCTGTAGAAATAATTCAAAAGCCAAGATTGCTTAAATACTGTTTACTGGATAACCGGCTTCAACACACTAAAGGTGCCATGATCGGATCTGAATGTTAATTAGGTTAATGTCTTGTATATATCGTCGGTATTTTGTATATTTATGTACCTTTGTTGTATATTTTTGTACTTCATGAATAAACATTAGGTCTCGCGGTTCTAGGCGCGCAGTCCGGAACCGTGCGACTGCTACGGTCGCAGGTTCGAATCCTGCCTCGGGCATGGATGTGTGTGATGTCCTTAGGTTAGTTAGGTTTAAGTAGTTCTAAGTTCTAGGGGACTAATGACCACAGCAGTTTCCCATAGTGCTCAGAGCCATTTTGAATAAACATTATTTTCAATAAATAATGTTACACGTCCAGTCGGTTGCATACATTTTATTGTAAAAAGCCTTGACCAGGTTTCAATACCACTAAGAGTATCTTCCTCAGAGGCAATAGAGTCCCATAAATTACATTACGCTAGAATTGTAAGCATGCATTATGAGCTAAGACTTGTCAAACAGCAGAAATGATAGATGAAGTCCTCCAAGGAAAACATCAAAAATTATTACCTGTGTAAAAATCATTTACCGAAAGCTTATTTACGGTTGCTGCTATCAGCCATGTCTAAAATTAATTTTTCAGTCCCATTTTACTTAAATTTTCCATGCTTAGACTATTGAAATTTGAAGGAAATTCTGGTCAGCAGTGTAGTCAGAAATCCCACAGCAGGTTCTCATGCGAGCCATTAAGAGTCGTGGCGGGCTGACTCGCTGTCGTGGTGTCAGTGACGTGTGCTCTCTGTATGGTCTGTTTCTACACGCCAAAATTTATGGGCACCTAACACAGTTTACACAGAACTGTCGACAACTGAAAATTACAACTGAGAAACCTGCGGTTTGCTGCCATTTACGATAATTTGAGAAATTTATTGTATTTTTAAACCACTGTGTCTCGCTAACTATTAGGTTTTTCAACGTTTTCAACAGGCGTGTTCCACTAAAGAAATGGGAAGCGAAATAATGAAAAAAGGCCGAGAATTTCGAGGTCCCCCCACCCTCCCCCAAGTTAGCACAGTGTCCTCGACGTCGTAAACTCAGATACTAACCACAAACAACATTCTCAAGATATCACTAACTGCGGAACATAAGACCTGACTGCTGGACTCAAATGGTTCAAATGGCTCTGAGCACTATGGGACTTAACATCTGAGGTCATCAGTCCCGAAGAACTTAGAACTACTTAAACCTAACTAATCTAAGGACATCACACACATCCATGCCCGAGGCAGGATTCGAACCTGCGACCGGAGCGGTCGCGCGGTTCCAGACTGTAGCGCCTAGAACCGCTCGGCCACTCCGGCCGCGTGCTGGACTCACTAACTGGCAATGATGAGGTGAGCGCCACACTGGGCTACTGAGATTCCCTCGTCCATACGAGGATAATCCCAAAAGTAAGGTCTCCTATTTTTTTAAAAGTACATAGACATGTTTTTTTTTATTTCTACAATGGTTTACACCAGTTTACAGCTTGAACATTTAGCTGTTTTTCGACATAATCACCATTTCTGTAGCTGAATCGCTGGGACCACAATTAACGCTGACAGGTACTGTGAGACTCTGAAAAAACTCAAAGGGGCAATTCAGAACCGGAGAAGAGGAATGTTGAGCAGGGGCGTACACATTCTCCATGACAACGCTCGCCCACACATCGCTCGCCAAACCGTTGTTCTCCTGCAACAGTTTCAGTGGAGCATAATCACCCACCCACCCTATAGTCCTGACTTGGCGCCCAGTGACTATTACCTGTTCCCTAGGTTTAAAGAAGCGATTCAGCTCCGACGACGAAGTGAAAGAAGAGGTTCAACTTTCTGAAGAGCATGGCGGCGAGCTGGTACTACATCGGCATACAAAAACTGCCACAGCATCTACAAAAATGCATTGACAGAAACGGTGATTATGTCGAAAAATAGCTAAATGTTCAAGCTGAAAAGTGATGTAAACCACTGTAGAAATAAACAGGTGTACGTACTTATAAAGAAAGAGGAGACGTTACTTTTGGGGTTACCCTCGTATGTTCGGAAAACTAGCAGTGTCGATTCTTAACGTAATAGTTCGTGTTTACTTTAACCCAGCCTTGATTAACACTACAGTGGCCAAGTGCCCTCACCATACGTCAACTAACATAAAAATCAACCCTGAATGTTCAACGCGCACCTCGAAGCGCGCGCTACTGACAGATGCCGCAGAGTGACGCTATTAACTAGAGTAGGTGTGCCCAACGTTTCAGTTTACTTGCGCCACACCGGAAGAAGAAGAGGAGGAGAATTTCTAGGCCGCACATAATATACTTAACACTACTAACAATAACAGCGGAGGAAAAAAGGCCGCGGGATGGGCCAATGAGAGAACAGCGTCGTATGGCGGGAGTTTCACACTGAAAAATATCCAGTTTATCTTAATTTTACGAGGGCAGTTCAATAAGTAATGCAAAACATTTTTTTTCTGAAACAGGGGTTGTTTTATTCAGCATTGAAATACACCAGGTTATTCCCCAATCTTTTAGCTACACAACACTATTTTTCAACGTAATCTCCATTCAATGCTACAGCCTTACGCCACCTTGAAATGAGGGCCTGTATGCCTGCACGGTACCATTCCACTGGTCGATGTCGGAGCCAACGTCGTACTGCATCAATAACTTCTTCATCATCCGCGTAGTGCGTCCCACGGATTGCGTCCTTCATTGGGCCAAACATACGGAAATCCGACGGTGCGAGATCGGGGCTGTAGGGTGCATGAGGAAGAAGAGTCCACTGAAGTTTTGTGAGCTCCTTTCGGGTGCGAAGACTTGTGTGAGGTCTTGCGTTGTCATGAAGAAGGAGAAGTTCGTTCTGATTTTTGTGCCTACGAACACGCTGAAGTCGTTTCTTCAATTTCTGAAGAGTAGCACAATACACTTCAGAGTTGATCGTTTGACCATGGGGAAGGACATCGAACAGAATAACCCCTTCAGCGTCCCAGAAGACTGTAACCATGACTTTACCGGCTGAGGGTATGGCTTTAAAATTTTTCTTGGTAGGGGAGTGGGTGTGGCGCCACTCCATTGATTGCCGTTTTGTTTCAGGTTCGAAGTGATGAACCCATGTTTCATCGCCTGTAACAATCTTTGACAAGAAATTGTCACCCTCAGCCACATGACGAGCAAGCAATTCCTTTGCTCTTTATGGTGTTCGGTTAGACAACGAGGGACCCAGCGGGAACAAACCTTTGAATATCCCAACTGGTGAACAATTGTGACAGCACTACCAACAGAGATGTCAAGTTGAGCACTGAGTTGTTTGATGGTGATCCGTCGATCATCTCGAACGAGTGTGTTCGCACGCTCCGCCATTGCAGGAGTCACAGCTGTGCACGGCCGGCCCGCACGCGGGAGATCAGACAGTTTTGCTTGACCTTGCGGCGATGATGACACACGCTTTGCCCAACGACTCACCGTGCTTTTGTCCACTGCCAGATCACCGTAGACATTCTGCAAGCGCCTATGAATATCTGAGATGCCCTGGTTTTCCGCCAAAAGAAACTCGATCACTGCCCGTTGTTTGCAACGCACATCCGTTACAGACGCCATTTTAACAGCTCCGTACAGGGCTGCCACCTGTCGGAAGTCAATAAAACTATACGAGACGAAGCGGGAATGTTTGAAAATATTCCACAAGAAATTTCCGGTTTTTTCAACCAAAATTGGCCGAGAAAAAAAATGTGTTGCATTACTTATTGAACTGCCCTCGTACATAATGGAATTTCATTTTTTTGTCAGTCGTGTTACAATGCTCACTTCTTGGGCCGTGGGTTGGGCACCCCTGGGTTCGTTGCTTCTGGCCACTACGCATCGCTCAGCCACTCGCCTTCTTATGTGTTCACCATTACACTACGGCAGATAATTGGTGACGAAGACAGTCGTTGAATGAGAACACAAACAAATCTTATGTGGCAACAATGCAAGTAATATTTATCCAAACCCTCCGCCGCGAAAAACTAATTTAGAAAAGGAACAGTATCCTTCACAGTCGAGTTTTCGTAAATATAAGATAATCAAGCCCCGACTGAAGTTTGTATACTCGAAGGACCGGAAGCAGAAGCCTGCAACGAATGACCTCTGAGAAGCCTATCAAGACCGCAGTTACTCATCCGCTCCAGGCGCCCCCTACCGCAGAGCATCTTTGTCTGTGCTCCCCACTCTAACCTCCCGCCTTCCCCTCTCGTGCCCCCGCCCACACCACACGCAGGCAATAACAATGAGCTGCAATTGGCGGAGGGAGTGGTGGCCGATTAAAAAAACGCGCATCAGCAGTGTACGTATGAATCACCCCGTCGCCTGTCTGGGGCAGTGCACACGCGCTACTCACTGTCAGTTAGCCGGCGAAGCGCCTACACTGAAATGCGCTTGGAGAACTGCGACAACAACCATACGTGGAAGCATAATAGACCAAAGACACTATTAGCAAGGAACTACACATCTCTGGTCCATAGCACGCTAACACAACAGTACTGGCGAGCCCCCTGCAACAGAACTACTACTAGCAATCCCAGATGCTCGACCCGCCGAAAAAAAGGCAATCGCTGGGAAACCGTACTGTACACAACACGCAAACCAGACACACTCACCCCCTACACTGTGAGCTGATCTATGGCCGATCGCCCACTAATGTACACTACTGGCCATTAAAATTGCTACACCACGACGATGAAGAGCTACAAACGCGAAATTTAACCGACAGGAAGAAGATGCTGTGATATGCAAATGATTAGCTTTTCAGAGCATTCACACAAGGTTGGCGCCGGTGGCGACACCTATAACGTGCTGACATGAGGAAAGTTTCCAACCGATTTCTCATACACAAACAGCAGTTGACCGGCGTTGCCTGGCGAAACGTTGTCGTGATGCCTCGCGTAAGGAGGAGAAATGCGTACCATCACGTTTCCGACTTTGATAAAGGTCGGATTGTAGCCTATCGCGATTGCGGTTTATCGTATCGCGACATTGCTGCTCGCGTTGGTCGAGATACAATGACTGTTAGCAGAATATGGAATTCGTGGGTTCAGGAGGGTAATACGGAACGCCGTGCTGGATCCCAACGGCCTCGTATCACTAGCAGTCGAGGTGACAGGCATCTTATCAGCATGGCTGTAACGGATCGTGCAGCCACGTCTCGATCCCTGAGTCAACAGATGGGGACGTTTGCAAGACAACAACCATATGCACGAACAGTTCGGCGACGTTTGCAGCAGCATGGACTATCGACTCGGAGACCATGGCAGCGGTTACCCTTGACGCTGCATCACAGACAGGAGCGCCTGCGATGGTGTACTCAACGACGAACCTGGGTGCACGAATGGCAAAACGTCATTTTTTCGGATGAATCCAGGTTCTGTTTACAGCATCATGATGGTCACATCCGTGTTTGGCGACATCGCGGTGAACGCACATTGGAAGCATGTATTCGTCATCGCCATACTGGCGTATCACACGGCGTGATGTTATGGGGTACCATTGGTTACACGTCTCGGTCACCTCTTGTTCGCATTGATCGCACTTTGAACAGTGGACGCTACATTTCAGATGAGTTACGACCCGTGGCTCTACCCTTCATTCGATCCCTGCGAAGCCCTACATTTCAGCAGGATAATGCACGATCGCATGTTGCAGGTCCTGTACGAGCCTTTCTGGATACAGAAAATGTTCGACTGCTGCCCTGGCCAGAACATTATCCATATCTCTCACCAATTGAAAACGTCTGGTCAATGGTGGCCAAGCAACTGGCTCGTCACAATACACCAGCCACTACTCTTGATGAACTGTGGTATCGTGTTGAAGCTGCATGGGCAGCTGTACCTGTACACGGCATCCAAGCTCTGGTTGACTCAATGCCCAGGCGTATCAAGGCCGTTATTACGGCCACAGGTGGTTGTTCTGGGTACTGATTTCTCGGGATGTATGCACCCAAATTGCGTGAAAATGTAATCACATGTCAGTTCTAGTATAATATATTTGTACAATGAATCCCCGTTTATCATCTGCATTTCTTCTTGGTGTAGCAATTTTAATGGCCAGTAGTGTATGACGACCTCGGACTGTTACAGGGACTCAGCCGCTGCAGCAGGCCCTAGAACGATCACCCGCAACGACAGAGGTAACGATGCACGATACCTCGCACTAACATAACCTCACCTTGCATGCACTGTCGCAGCTAGCAAGCCGCTACTGCCGTAGCTACCCGCAGAGGTTTTTTTTTCCCTTGGCGCTTGCCTTGGCAGTTTTTTCCCTTCTGTCCCTACAAACCGCAACCCTACGATCGCTTTCGTCCACTTTCTGTCTCCTGATGGACCATGTCAATGAGTAATCCTACCCAGACGCATGGACATCATCACAGCCCGCATCCTGTGACTCCTGATTCGAAAACTAACATGTTATACGGAGGTGACAGTAGAACTTTTGGTTTGGTCACCACGTTAGTGTGGGCGTGGAGGGGCCCCGTCCTATATAAAAGAAAACGGAAATCCATGATCAGCCAGAATATTACGACCACCCACCTAATAACTGGTATGTCCACCTCTGACAGGGGTAACAGCGACGGCGTGTCGCGGCATGAAAGCAATGATAGGTCGCTGGAGTGAGTTGGCACCACATCTGCACAGACAAGTCACCTAATTCACGGAAATGGGGGGGAAGGGGCGAGGAGCTCTGACGCAACGTTCAACCACATCCGAGATGTGGTCGATCGGGTCCAGATCTGGCGAGTTAGAGGACCAGCACATCAACTCGAACTCACCACTGTCTTCCTCGAACCACTTCATCACACTCTTGACCTTGTGACAGGGCGCACTGTCTTGCTGAGAAATGCCACTGCCGTCGGGAAACAGGATCGTCACGAAGGAGTGTACGTGGTATGCAACCAGTGTAAAATACTCCTTGGCCTTCATGGTGGCTCGCACGAGCTCCACTGGATCGATGGATGCTCACTTGAATGTTCCCCAGAGCATAATGGAGCCGCCGACAACTTGTCTCCGTCCTGTAGTACAGAAATCGAGGAGCTGTTCCCCTGAAAGATGACGGATTCGCACTCTCGCACTCGCACGATGAAGAAGGTATCGGAATCCATCAGAACACGCAACACTCTGCCACTGCGCCAACTTACAGCGCCGATAGTCTAGTGCCCAATTCAGTCGTAGTTGCTGATGTTGCGGTGTTAACGTTGGCACATTCATGGGTCGTCGGCTGTGGAGGCCCATCGTTAGCAGTGTTCAGAGCACTGTGTGTTCAGACACACTTGTACTCCGCCCAGCATTAAAGTCTGATAGCTCAAATGTTCAAATCTGTGTGAATTTCTAAGGGACCAAACTGCTGAGGTCATCGGTCCCTAGTCTTACACATTACTTAAACTAACTTATGCTAAGAACAACACGCACACACACACACACACACACACACACACACACACACACACACACACACACATGCCCGAGGGAGGACTGGAAACTCCGGCGGGAGGGGCCACGTAGTCCGCAGACATGGCGCCTGAGACCGCTCGGCCACTCCGCGCGGCGTCTGATAGTTACGCACAGTTATAAATGCTGCCTGTCTTGTTTTCCCAATCTGCCCATCCTACGACATCCGACATCTGTAGTAAGGGGTGGCCGCCCAACCCCACGACGTCTGGACGTGGTTTCACCTTGGTTTCGCCACGTGTTGAAGACACTCATCACAGCGCTCCTCGAACACCCGACAAGTCGTGCAATTTTCAAAATGCTCCTGCCGAGACTACGGGTCATCACAATCCGCCCTCGGTGAAACTCAAGATAGATCGCGCGCCTTCCCCATTCTACACACGGACAGCACGCTCACAGATACTAAATACGTCGTGCATATGTCTGACTAGCAATCATTCCTCGCTGCACGGCGATGCTAACGCCTGGACTGGTTTACACTGATAGCAGGTCGGTGCTCATAATGTTATAGCTGATCAGTGTATGTGCACAGTTGAGGGTCATTCCGAAACTAATGTCTCCGATTTATAACGAAAACTAAAAGAGACACAGAAAGCATAATATTATTGCTACATAGACCAAGATTTCAACCCAAAACTGTCAACGATGTCGTGACACAGGGTGCCACTCTCGTAAAAACTTAAATCAGTCGTGGCTAAGCCAGCGTTCTAGTTTTAACCTCAATATCAGAGTCTGGTAAATATTAACCATGCAATCCATCTTTCATAGGCCCAAAGAGAAGTCTGAAAGTACTAAATCAGGACTGTATGGTGGATATGACCGGAGAGTCCAGTCAAATTTTGCAACACTAGAGCCTGGTGTTATGGCGTTGCAAGCGGAAGTTTATCTTCTTCTCTGGTCTGGCTTAGGTTGAAAGTCCGAATTTATGGTACTGACTTGCACCATTGTGGATTTTCTGTTGTTTTGTGCTCCAAGATTTAGAGAAAAACACTATCTTCTCCAGGCCATTGTGCACATCACTTTGCCTGCAGTCTCCTCTCCTTTTTTTGGAGCATTCCCACTCTATGGACTGGAATTCGCCACCCTAGGGACTGTCTTTTGGGCTCCAGCTCGTCGTTGTTACAGCACGTCTCATCTCTGGTGACGATGGCGTTCAGAAAATTGTCACCTTCAGCCTCGTATTGGCACTGTAGGTTCCAAAAAATTGGCATTTAAAGGTTGTTTAGTCTTGTGTGAGCATTCGCGAGACCCATCTCTGATACAGAATGCTAACCGAGACTGTATACAATGTCTGAAGCGTCACAGCTGACGATCAGCTGTGCACATCATTGCTTCCGCCTATCATCTAGGGCCAGGGTATGATGTGTTGTGCACAACCTTTTCCCCACGGTTGAAACGCAGAACCCACCGCCTCACCGTGCTCAGGTCTACTTTGTGTCTCCATGCAGCTCCCTTAGCATACGTTGACGCACTTCAATTGCCGCAATTTGATCGGCAGTGGGGAATTCAGTGTCACACCTCCGTTTGATACGCACTTCGATGGCAAACGCCATTTTTTAACGCTCCTCCTGCTGCTGTATGTCGTAGGACAAAAAAAAAAGACAAACCAAAAGATTCGAGAATTACAACTACGGCAACATAATCTGAACCAAGCATTAAAACGGCACCACAAAAAAGTAGAAGGAGTTAGCTTCGGAATGGTCCTCGTATTAATATCAACATCACGTAAGCGAAGTAGCATCTGCGTATTGATCCTTTCATGTTTACACATGTGTGTGTGTGTGTGTGTGTGTGTGTGTGTGTGTGTGTGTGTGTGTGTGTGTGTGTGTTGCGGCTGATGGGCGCTCAACGCCGAGGTCATCAGAGCCCTGACACGCATTAGAGGGAACGAATGTGGACAGACCTAATAAAACTGAAACCACACGCAAAGAAAGCAGGAAAAGAAGGAAAATGCTACGTAAGAAAGTAGAACGTAAGGAAAGGGAAAACGTAGCAACAAGAATGCCACAGTAAATTGTCATTGGCTCGCCACTTACATAAAATATGGGCGAGCTTGTGACACAGAGCAAATTTAGATCCTCTTCCTAAAATCTTTGTAAAAACATTTGTCATGGCACAGAACTTTAAAACTTTAACCACATTCGTCCGAGTGTTGCCTAAAGGAGATGGCAGGTCCGCTGGCAAGTCAGCCGCGGCCCGCTGGTCAGAAAATAAAACGCAATCCAATAAAACGTGGCGCACAGTGACCTGGACGCCACAAGCACCACACATTGGAGGGTCCTCCCGCAGGAGTAGGAAGCCATGCGTCATAGGGCTGTGGCCTATCCGAAGCCGAGTGAGGAGAACCTCGTCCCGTCGACGGGGCTGAAAGGAAGTACACCACACACGCGTTGTGGGCTTGACTATACGGAGCTTATTGTCAGTCACTTCCAGCCACTCAACCTCCGACCGACGCATGACTCGTGAGCTCAACAGCGAGGTGAGTGCGTGCAGGGGTATAGCACACTGAGATACTTGTGGATCGAGACACGCCTCCTTGGCTGCGAGATCTGCCCTTTCATTCCCCGCAATGCCGACATGCCCCGGAACCCAGCACAAAGCCACCACCTTCCCCAATCGCTGTAGGTGGAGGAGGGCATCCTGGATGGTCTGGACTGTTTTACCTGCTGGATACAAACGTTGCAAAGAGTGAAGGGCACTTAGTGAATTGGAACAGACAAGAAATTTAGGACAGGAATAATCTCTCATCTGCTCCAGTGCCCGCAAGATCGCAGACAATTCGGCATCAAAGACAGTAAAAGGCTGAGGCAGTCCGACCTTGAGGACACGATCCGGAAAAACAACAGAGCAACCAACGAAATCCCCTTGTTTCGACCCATCCGTAAAAACAGCTACATAGTCGTGGTGCTCAGATAAAATGGCAGAAAATGCTACATTAAAAACGGTGGCAGGAGTGCAATCTCTCTTGTACTGCAATAAATCTAAAATCACTCCGGGCCTCTTCAGTAACCAGGGTGGCAGGCGCTTAAAACCCAGGATTTGGGGCTGTACAGACTCCACACCGAGGGACTCTAGCATACGTTGCACACGGATCCCAAACGGCAACGTAGCCCGGGGACGGCGGGAAAAAAGGCGGTCCAGAGGTGGATGAACAACAAGATGGTGAGCAGGCGAGGTGGGAGCTGCGAGAAACTCACGAGCCTGGTGCACCAGCAGGAGCTGCCGCCGGATGGTAAGTGGCGGTTCCCCAGCCTCAGCACAGAGGCTGGGTATGGGACTAGTCCGATAAGCACCCGTGGCCAGTCGAATCCCAGCATGGTGGACAGCGTCAAGGATCTGCAAATAAGACGACCTCGCTGACCCATACACTGTGCACCCATAGTCCAGCCGTGGACGCACAAAAGCTCGATAAAACTGAAGAAGACGCGCCCTGTCCGCTCCCCACGATTTGTGGCTGAGGCACTTGAGAATGTTCAGTGCCTTCAGGGTTCTGGCTTTCAAGTCGCTTAGGTGTGGCAGCCATGACAACCTGGAGTCAAAAATTAGGCCCATAAACAGCACTGTGTCTCTAAAATGTAGGACAGTGTCCCCTATATGCAAGGCAGGCAAAGTAAAAAGACGACGAGAACGATTAAAATGAACACAAACACACTTACCGGCAGAAAACCGAAAACCCGTCTTTGCAGCCCACTCCTCTAACCGTCGCACTGTTAGCTGCAACTGACGGCTCACGGTTGAGCGTAATGACACTGGATCAACAGGGCAACAGTATATTAATGATGTAACAAACTACTAAAATATTAAACTTTCTGGCAGATTAAAACTGTGTGTCGGACCGAGACTCGAACTCGGGACCTTTGGAAGGTAGGAGACGAGGTACTGGCAGCAGTAAAGCTGTGAGGACGGGGCGTGAGTCGTGCATGGGTAACTCAGATGGTAGAGCACTTGCCGGCGAAAGGCAAAGGTCCCGAGTTCAAGTCTCGGTCCGGTACACAGTTTTAATCTGCCAGGAAGTTTCATATCAGCGCACACTCCACTGCATAGTGAAAATCTCATTCTATTAGAATATTATGTTGGTTGTTGGACTCAGCGATAAACGTAAACTACGTCATTAGCGCACATTTTGATTTAATACGTGGTCAGACTAAATCAAAAAGCAACATGACCAACAAAAATAACGAACTGGCGGACATTAACACTTGCGTGCATAAACAGCAAAAGGTCCCTCAAAAACTCTCCACTTCGGCAACATCCTCAGTTCCACCCGCACTTGGGCACTTTAAAAACGACCCTGCACGAAGACAGCCATTCACTGGTTCCTAGACACCGATGTGATAGGCATCCTTTCCGACACCCCTTAGATATCGCATGTGTCCTGCAGGTGCACTAGTTCAGCGACTTCGCGCCCACTCAGGTGAGGTGTGTCGAAATAGTAGCATGTCACACCGGCGTCTACGTGTCAGTGAAAGAGCCATTTAGAAAGTGTCCAGAAATATGTCCGGGCAGCTGGGAACTTTCAGAGGTGCTCTTTGCTGTCTTACTGAAGCATGTGTCAATGTCACAATCGTTAACTATCTCCTCCCCCGATCACGCCACAGCAGGACGCGACACTTGAGGGCTGGAAAACACGAACACTCTTTGATGCTTCGGTTCACGTTCTTATCTCATCGAGTAGTTTTGAATGCTCCTTAGTGGTTGTCCAGAGTAAACATAGTGATCGCGCTACACTTCAAAGGGGTGCGATCGCGTTCAGGGGGGTTCCAGACCCAGGACGTTTTAGAGAAGGGCTGAATCGTCCGGGAAGTGTCAATAGAGTCAAAGCTTGTCAACAATGCCGTCCTGTTGCTCGTCGGACTGCTATCTGTCTTTTCGACAGCGAAATGTCTGAGAATCAACGCTCCAAAGGAAGGGGCGGTTTAACTGACGCCCTTTGTGCAATCCCCTGAGACCTTTTCGTGTTGACTCTGAACGGCGGTGTGACTGAAGTGTTTTCCTTGGCCACCCGTAAGAAAACTCCTTGATTTCAACGCTGGGCGTCGCGGTCGAGAGAAAGGGTGAAATGTGGGCAAGAGGGGATCGAGGACCTTCCCATAGTGTGACATGACCATAGTGCGTTGGACAGAATGGTGGTGAAATCTGGTCCCAATGTGACATTATTAACCCAACTTACACCTTACATAAACTTCTGAGCTCTGGCTTCTTTATCATACGTGTCGGCACCTTGCTGTTTGAAGGGTCTCCAAGTCCGAGGGTGACGTCGCAGGGCCGGCCGCTGTGGCCGAGCGGTTCTAGGCGCTTCAGTCCGGAACCGCGCTGCTGCTAAGGTCGCTGGTTCGAATCCTGCCTCGGGCATGGATGTGTGTGATGTCCTTAGGTTAGTTAGGTTTAAGTAGTTCTAAGTCTAGGGGACTGATGACCTCAGATGTTAAGTCCCACAGTGCTCAGAGCCATTTGAACCATTTGACGTCGCAGGGTTCCAGCCTTTTGCACCATTACAGAAGAAGGTTGTAGGCATTTTGGTGACAACTTTTAAATTTCTGCCACGCAATGGGAGACAGTTACTCGGTTTCGAAATCTTGACCCTTTAACTGTGTTGCGCAGTGAATATACGACAATGACTTTGGTGTAATAAGTATTCTACCATAGTTGACACATACCATTTTTCTTTACATCACAGTTTTTTTTTCGGCATTGCATCTAACACTGAAAGGAGTTCTGCGTCTAACACTGAAAGAAGTTCAGTATTGATTATCGTTCATAATATACACGGAATTGGAATCATCGCATGGTTAAAATTACATTCAATATTCTTCGCCTCACTTTATTCACACCTATATATCAGACGCAGATTTTCACTACTTGGGGAGAGCGCAGTCTCATGCCCCCGGAGGCCACCGCTCCACTAAGATTAATGTCGTTGTAACTTCGAACTAAACTTCGTGCATCTTCGAAAACTCTCGTGGGTGACAGGTTTCACAACACGCTCCCTACTAAATTTTATTTATCGTGGATATATACACTGAAGCCCCAAAGAAACTGGTATAGGCATGCGTATTCAAATACAGAGAGATGCAAACACGCAGAATACGGGGCTGCGGTCGGCAAAGCCCATGTAAGATAAGTGTCTGGCGCGGTTGTTAGATCGTTTACTGCTGCTACAATGGCAGGTTATCAAGATTTATGACCATTTCACGACTGTGCCGTGAATATCAGGAATCCGATAAAACATCAAATCTCCGACGTCGCTGAGGCCAGAAAAACACCCTGCAAGAACTGGATCAACGACGACTGAAGAGAATCGTTCAACGTAACAGAATTTCAACCCTTCCGCAAATTGCTGCAGATTTCAATGCTGGGCTCTCAGAAAGTATCAGCGTGCGAACCATTCAACGAAACATCATCGATATGGGCTTGCGGAGTCGAAGGTCCATTCTTGTACTCTTGATAACTGCACGATACAAAGCTTTACGCCTCGTCTGGGCCAGTCAACACCGACATTGGACTGTTGATGACTGGAAGCATGTTGCCTGGTCGGACGAGTCTCGTTTCAAACTGTATCAGGCGGACGGACGTGTACGAGTATGGAGACAACCTCATGAAACCACGGACCTTGCATGTCAGCACGGAACTGGTAAAGGCTCCGTAATGGTGTGGGGCGTGTGCAGTTGGAGTGATATGGGACCCTTTATATTTCTAGATCCGACACTGACAGGTGACACGTACGTAAGCATGCTGTCTGATCACCTCCATCCATTTATATCCATCGTGCATTCCGACGGAGTTGGACAATTCCAGCAGGACAATGCGACATTCCACACGTCCAGAACGGCTACACAGTGGCTCCAGGAACACTCTTCTGGCCACCAAACTCCCCAGACATGACAACTGCTGAGCATATCTGGGATGCCTTGCAACGTGCTATTCAGAAGAGATCTCCACCCCCCTGATACTTTTACGGATTTATGGATAGCCCTGCAGGATTCATGGTGTCAGTTACCTCCAGCACTACTTCAGACATTATTCGTGTCCATGCCACGTAGTGTTGCGGCACTTCTGTGAGCTCGCGGGGGTCCTACACTATATTAGGAAGGTTCAAATGGTTCAAATGGCTCTGAGCACTATGGGACGTAACATCTATGGTCATCAGTCCCCTAGAACTTAGAACTACTTAAACCTAACTAACCTAAGGACATCACACACATCCATGCCCGAGGCAGGATTCGAACCTGCGACCGTAGCAGTCGCGCGGCTCCGGACTGAGCGCCTAGAACCGCTAGACCACCGCAATTACGAAGGTATACCAGTTTCTTTGGCTCTTCAGCGTACATCACTGTGGCATATTTTTATGATTATTGAGATTTTCTCCGAGTTTTCGGGTCCTAAATTGTTAACATTTTCTAAATATGATTATATTCATGTCGAAAGTTGTTCGGAAGCTGCGGCTGTTGCACAAGTTCCGATCAGGGCTTGCTTCTCTAAATGTACACTCTTCCTGCTGAGCCATGTTTTACCCCGGCCACTTCTCCCTGGAGCTACACAGGCTGTGGTAGCTCGTCATGTGCGCGAATTTTTAAATGACTCGTCTGCTGGCGTTGAAGGCGTTTCTTATGGAGACGTCACATGTTCAAGATCAAATATCGCAGTTAGCGGCTTCGTTCGGGACGTGGATACTGGGAACACTATCACGAGAAACTAGACAGAACATTAAGTCGTATACTCGCTACGACTTCACAGTGTAAACTGAGCTACAACTGCAGAGCTAGTATAAAATGATATACAGAAATAATTAAAACAAGGAATGCGGCGTCTTCTCCTTTTTATACTATAGTACCTTGAGTAGCTGTACAGTTCTTTACAGTATAACGTTGTTGTTAGCTTCTCTCTTAAGAGAGGAGTTAAGTCTGTTCTACAGTCAGTGCCACAAGGCCTTACTCTGTGCGGTTCACGAACGGATTCTTGGCACGCAGATAATTCACAAAAGCCATCTGCATTCTTAGGTGAGCGACAACGCCGAATGTCGGTGAATGAGATTCAGGCGAGAATCAGTATGCCTACCACACTACGGAGAGGTGGCTAATGTAATCTTCTCAAGCCACGATAGCATCAACGATCTGCAGAATAGAAGATCTTGCTAGTCCTCACACTTGGCACTCACAACGCTGCTGGAACAGCGTGAAAGCCAATAAAACTGGAGCAGACGTGCTCTGTCTGCTCTCCAGGAACTTTGATTGAGGCACTTCACGATATTTAAGAGTAAGCGAGATACTGTAGTGGTTAAAACACTGTATTTCGATACGTGAGGACAGGGGCTCAGATTCTCAGCCAGATTTTGATAGTCTGTAGTTTCCCTTGACCGCTAACGGTGAATGCTGGGATTGTTCAAAAATAGTTCAAATGGCTCTGAGCACTATGGGACTTAACATCTGTGGTCATCAGTCCCCTAGAACTTAGAACTACTAAAACCTAACTAACCTAAGGACATCACACACATCCATGTCAGAGGCAGGATTCGAACCTGCGACCGTAGCAGTCGCGCGGTTCCGGACTGAGCGCCTAGAACCGCTAGACCACCGCTGGGATTGTTCCTTTGGAGAGGAAACAGGTAGTTTTCTTGACCGTCCTTGTCTTAATTCGAGCTTCACGCCCACCAGTTCGTCGACCAAAAGTTACATCCCAATCTTCCGTGCCGCTTTCGTCTAATATTTTTGGTGACGTGAAAGTCTTTTTTTTAAACACCTTCAAGCGAGGTAGCCACAGTAATTTATAACGAAATAAGAGACCCAGAGGCGCCACTAACTGTTTCACGCTCAATTTAAGTGATTTGTATGCGCGTCGTGAATGGCGGAAGGGCATATTGAAAGCAGTACGTAACGTACAATCCTCTGACTGCTTTAATGTCGGTACTAAAGTCGTATGGCACTGTTGCCTGGGAGACCACGAAGGGCTGGCCGGGGTGGCCGAGCGATTCTAGGCGCTACAGTCTGTAACCGCGCGACCGCTACATTCGCAGGCTCGAATCCTGCCTCGGGCATGGATGTGTGTGATGTCCTTAGGTTAGTTAGGTTTAAGTAGTTTTAAGTTCTAGGGGACTGATGACCTCAGAAGTTAAGTCCCATAGTGCCCAGAGCCATTTGAACCATTTTTAGACCACGAAGGGCAATCTCAGCGGCCTGATTGGAAAGACTTTCCTGTCTATCACGAACAATAGCATGTTTTCTACACGAAGTGTGAGAGTTGTTTATTTAAGAGTATCTGGTAAGAGCGGAGACTGTAATGTGTGTGTGTGTGTGTGTGTGTGTGTGTGTGTGTGTGTGTGTAGCATAATGTCATGTTTGTGTTGGCTAGACGTGAGAGAAGGGAAACGGCGAAACCTGGTGCTGGCACATATCCCATTCCTCTCCAATGGCACTACGGAGGCCGAAGAGCTTAAGGTCTCCATCTAACGGACGCACCACATGCTTGTAGTGGATTGTACTAGTACTAAGTACTTAGCTTTGAAAACTTCAGTTCTGAATTATCCATTATCAGTGTTCGCGGAACGAATCAGATGCCAACCTTCCAAGTGTTAATAACTTTGTAATGTAAGGATTTTAAGAACTCTTTGTCCCTTGTACGTTTCAGTCTCTTCTCCAAGGAGAGGGGAGGGGAGGAACGGAGAGATGTGATATCCGACCTATTATAGAGTCACGGTTCTTTTCAGCCAAATAACAGCCGGCCTGTATATCCTGTTGAGGAGAATCCCATGCGGAAGGGATTATCGGTTCTGACATTTGAATTAAATCAAAGGCAAACGACTATAATTACAATAATAATGTAACAATAGCAAAACCACGCGGAAAAAATACATACATCAAACCAAGGTAGCCGTACAGAGATTTCAGCGCCGCCCCTTCTAATTACGTGTTCGGTGTCTTAATCACTGCCCCTTATAACAAACTACGAAGCAGTTCGTGCCACGATGATTCTTACCATAAGCTTTCAAAGAATACATCTGATACATATGGTAAACTCATAACACACTATTTTTGGCAGTCATTGTGTGTAAACGATGACGACATCGCAGTGAAAGGAAAAAAATTAAAGGGTCATCGTCATTTTGAGACGATTTGCAGTTTTGCTTTGGTTCAAATGGTTCAAATGGCTCTGAGCACTATGGGACCCAACTGCTGTGGTCATAAGTCCCCTAGAACTTAGAACTACTTAAACCTAACTAACTTAAGGACATCAGACACATCCATGCCCGAGGCAGGATTCGAACCTGCGACTGAATCGCCTACAACCGCTCGGCCTCCGCGGCCGGCAAAAATGTGTCTTCGTGCGAAAAGGGCCGAGTCAGACAAACTTAGTAAATTAATTGCATCTGGTGAATCAAATGCACAGTTACTCTAATTGTGCGGTCTAACGCACTGATTTCCGGGCGGGACGGGATGCCGGTCCCCAGCACGAATCCGCCGGCGGATTAGTGTCGAGGTTCGGTGTGCCGGTCAGTCTGTGGATGGTTTTTAAGGCGGTTTTCCATCTGCCAGGGCGAATGCGGGCTCGTTCCCCTTATTCCACCTCAGTTACACTATGTCGGCGATTGCTGCGCAAACACCTTCTCCACGTGCGCGTACACCATAATTACTCTACCACGCAAACATTCGTCTGGTGTGAGACGTTCCCGGGAGGGTCCACTGGGGGCCGAACCGCATAATAGCCCTGGGTTCGGTGTGGGACGGCGGTGGGGTGGGTGGACTGCTGTGGTCTGTTGTGGGATTGTGAACCACTGAGGGCTACGGCGGGGACGAAGCCTCTTTCCGTCGTCGTTTCTAGGTTCCCACTTCCATGCAATACAATACTCTAATTGTAAACCTATAACTTGATCATAAAAAGCATTATTATTACTGCTACTACATGATATGCCCAGCAGTAATTTTACTGTATGATAAAAAGAGAAGGGTCGAGTCATTCCCTCACTCTCTTGAGCCGCAGTGAAGTCTAAAAGCGGCCTCAGTTGTCCTTGGCGTCCAGCCGAGGAGTTGCTTGAATAGAGAAACGGCATAATCATGATTCATGTATCAGCTGCTTCTGCTGGGACGAGGCGACATTCTGATCACGTCACCTCTTGAACCGGCAAGCTACTACTACGGTCAGTGCTACTTCATCCGCAAGCAGAACGGATACAGTGCAACAGCACAGTATAAATTTTAAATCGCCGCACTAAAAGTCCCGATGATTCTATTATGTCAACTGCCATTCTAACGTTCTTACCGGAAAGAGCTTACTTGTTGGCAGCGCTTGATTTGTGATGGTATCTCTGAGGGAAGAAAATCAGAACGGCAAATTTTTAGATGGGCTACGATAGAACTTTATTTTTAATCAGTAAAAATATTCTATTGGCACTTTTGAAATGTGCAGAAGAGCGTTAAATAACGTTTCAAGAAGCCTAAATTAAAAAAAAAAAAAAAAAAACCTGCAAGTCGCAGTACGGAAACTCAGTTTTTACAAATCAAGCTCTGCTTGATAGTAACTTTGTAAACATCACAGGAATGTTCGCAAGGCTTTCCGGAGGATGAGGAGGAAGTAATTCAATATTTTGACTGCCTCTCCTTGTGACAAACTCGAAACTGACTCCTTCCGTATTCTCTAGAAAATACTGCTCGAGAAAAAACTCTAGGGCTTGATGGCTGCCAAACAGAGCTATTACAAAAGCCAAGAAAGTCAGCAATAAAATTAATAACGCTATTGCGCCGAAAAAGAATGGATCTCCATGTACCTGGCCTAAAAAGACGAAAAAAAGTACATACCTATCCTGAAGAAAGGGAACAAAAGAAAGTGTGAAAATTACAGAACAATAGCTTTGATACCTGATTCTAGCAAGATCCTCTTAAAAATCATCCAGGACGTACGAAAACCATAGATGTACAGAGAGTTGCTAAGGGAACAAGCAGGGTTCAAGAAAGGTAGAGGCAGCAGGCGTCAAATAGCAAACTAAGATGGATTATAGAAAAAGTCAGAGAGTACCAACAAGACTTACACATGTTCTTCACAGACTACAGCAAGAACTATTCGTAGAGCGTAACGCGCAGCGCTCTAGTTTGCGAGACAGGGACATGAGCCAGATCCGGATCGAATCCGCGCTGCGAATTAACGTCCGTGGCCTGGTTACATAGGCCAGTCTGAGTGTGGGTTTTATAGGCGGTTTCCCGCACTCGTTTAGGCAAGTGCTAGGTTGAGCCGGCCGGAGTGGCCGAGCGGTTCTAGGCGCTACAGTATTGAGCCGTGCAACCGCTAGGTCGCAGGTTCGAATCCTGCCTAGGGCATGGATGTGTGTGATGTCCTTAGTTTAGTTAGGTTTAAGTTGTTCTAAGTTCTAGGGGACTGATGACCACAGCAGTTAAGTCCCATAGTGCTCAGAGCCATTTGAACCATTTTTTTGCTACGTTGATCCCCAAGTACGTCTAAGAGAATACAATACACCGACAGTAACAACACGGTAACACACGGAACGAAGTTTACACAACTCATAGAAAGATGGTGCACACGAGTTAGGTTACCTTGACTACGGCGAGATCAAGGGCATCCGGTTGCATTATTAAATAATAAAATATTATTTTCTAAATGTCCGCCCCCGGTTGCTGAGTGGACAGCGCGACAGAATGTCAATGCTAAGGGTCCGGGTTCGATTCCCGGCTGGGTCGGAGATTTTCTCCACTCAGGAACTGGGTGTTGTGTTGTCCTAATCATCATCATTTAATCCCCATCGACGCGCCAGTCGCCGAAGTGGCGTCAAATCGAAAGACTTGCACCCGGCGAAAGGTCTACCCGACGGGAGGCCCTAGTCACACGACATTTTATAAATCTGCAAAAGCGGACCCCGAACTATGCACGCTAAGGAAAAGAAAGAATAATGGACTACAGCAAAGCATTTGACTGTTTAATTCACTCAAAAATGTAGCGAGCACTAGACTTTACGTGAATACTAGAGCACCTTGTACAGCTTATCAGAAATCTGTACAAAAACCAAGAATCAACCGAAAAAAAAGCAAGAATATACAGAAACATACGGTAAACGGAAAGGGGTCAGACAAATACGTGTATTATCTCCGTTTCGTTTGTATGGCGAATACGTAAACACTAATGCAGACCTAATAGTCATGGAAGCGGGAATTAAAATTTGGGGCATTTGATGAACAATGTAACATATGCGGATGGCACAACACTCATAGCACGCAGTGAAGAAGACATTAAAAGTATACTGGGAAAATGTGAGAAGAAATTGATCGATTTGTCATAAGGCTACATTTGAAGGTAACAAAAATTTTGACACCAGGAATGAAGACTAAAGTCGTGATAGGAGGAGAACTGATCGAGGGAATCAATACATACGTTTTGTTATGATGTACGATAGCAATATGCAGCTCTTTCACTCAGCCCGATACATTTACGAATGGTTAAACTCCAATCTTCCTTCAGGTACTACTTAGGGATTCCGGAAACAGCGATCGTGTGAGACCCAACTCGCTTTATCTGTTCATGAGACCCAGAGAATATTAGATACAGGCTCCCAGGTAGATGCCATTTTCCTTGACTTCCGGAAGGCGTTCGATACAGTTCCGCACTGTCGCCTGATAAACAAAGTAAGAGCCTACGGAATATCAGACCAGCTGTGTGGCTGCACTGAAGAGTTTTTAGCAAACAGAACACAGCATGTTGTTCTCAATGGACAGACGTCTACAGACGTTAAAGTAACCTCTGGCGTGCCACAGGGGAGTGTTATGGGACCATTGCTTTTCACAATATATATAAATGACCTAGTAGATAGTGTCGGAAGTTCCATGCGGCTTTTCGCGGATGATGCTGTAGTATACAGAGAAGTTACAGCATTATAAAATTGCATCGAAATGCAGGAAGATCTGCAGCGGATAGGCACTTGGTGCAGGGAGTGGCAACTGTCCTTAACATAGACAAATGTAATGTATTGCGAATACATAGAAAGAAGGATCCTTTATTGTATGATTATATGATAGCGGAACAAACACTGGTAGCAGTTACTTCTGTAAAATATCTGGGAGTATGCGTGCGGAACGATTTGAAGTGGAATGATCATATAAAATTAATTAATTGTTGGTAAGGCGGGTACCAGGTTGAGATTCATTGAGAGAGTGCTTAGAAAATGTAGTCCATCAACAAAGGAGGTGGCTTACAAAACACTCGTTCGACCTATACTTGAGTATTGCTCATCAGTGTGGGATCCGTACCAGGTCGGGTTGACGGCGGAGATAGAGAAGATCCAAAGGAGAGCGGCGCGTTTCGTCACAGGGCTATTTGGTAAGCGTGATAGCGTTACGGAGATGTTTAGCAAACTCAAGTGGCAGACTCTGCAAGAGAGGCGCTCTGCATCGCGGTGTAGCTTGCTGTCCAGGTTTCGGGAGGGTGCGTTTCTGGGTGAGGTATCGAATATATTGCTTCCAACTACTTGAACCTCCCGAGGAGATCACGAATGTAAAATTAGAGAGATTCGAGCGCGCACGGAGGCTTTCCGGCAGTCGTTCTTCTCGTGGACCATGCGCGACTGGAACAGGAAAGGGAGGTAATGACAGTGGCACGTAAAGTGCCCTCCGCCACACACCGTTGGGTGGCTTGCGGAGTATAAATGTAGATGTAGACGTAGGTGTAAGGTACATGTGGATTAACAAAACTAATCTCTCAATGTTTCCGACGCTAACAAAAAGCTAATTTTCTATTCCCATTTCATACTAATACGTGTACGTAGCACTCGAGCAGACATGAATGTTTGCCTGTGTTCATTTTGTGTCGTCGGTGCGTCCGATAAAGGAGCAAAACTGTACACGGACATGGACGAAGGAGCGAGACGGCCATCGCCTAGTTTCTCATTAAGTGCTCCGTCCGTATCTAGGTCAACAGTTGCAGATGAGCTAACTTCAGTTACGGCAACTTGGTCTTTCTTGCTTTTGAGGAGCGGGAGTCTCTATATCATATCTGAAACTGTGTCGTTGTTGTGGTCTTCAGTTGAAGACGTTTGATGCAGCTCCCCACGCCAGTCAATCGTGAGCGAGCCGCCTCTTCTCTGTATAACTATTCAGCGTGCATCCATTTGAACCTGTTTAACGTATTCGAGCGTTTGTCCCCCTCTATTATTTTTACCCTCCACACGTTCCTGCACTAACCATTCCTCTTGGAACACCTTGTATATGAAGGTTATAATGTTCTAAAAAGTCCGTGATGAATCTCTTAAGTTTTCTCGCTTTTTACTGAAGGACAGTGTTGACACTGCTGTTACGATATTCTTATTTTCTTGAACACAGTGATCTGTAGCCCTCGTGACCGCTCGCAAGTAAAGAATATATGCTGTGGAATCTGTGACACTTATCTGTGACACTTATCTGTGACACTTATCTGTGACTGTAGTTGCGAAAGTTTCCATGTCGGAGCGCATCCACATGACGGACTGTAATTCACCATCTGCTGTGGGGAGAAGGTTGCAGATTATAGTCCAGGCGGTCTCTAGGTCACGTCGTGCTACCACTTCCCACTTTCTCTTTCACGCGTTATGTGCCTTCGCTTTAAATTCAGGGATGTGATCATATTCAGCGACATCGGTATACGCATGCGACTACTGTGAGCGTCGCGTCCTATGTAATGAGAGCCACATACACTACTGGCCATTAAAATTGCTACACCACGAAGAAGACGTGCTACAGACGCGAAATTTAACCGACAGGAAGAAGATGCTGTGATACGCAAATTATTAGCTTTTCAGAGGATTCACAAAAGGTTGGCGCCGGTGGCGACACCTACAACGTGCTGATATGAGGAAAGTTTCCAACCGATTTCTCATACTCAAACAGCAGTTGACCGGCGTTGCCTGGCGAAACGTTGTTGTAATGCCTCATGTAAGGAGGAGAAATGCGTACCATCACGTTTCCGACTTTGATAAAGGTCGGATTGTAGCCTATCGCGAATGCAGTCTATCGTATCGCGACATTGCTGCTCGCGTTGGTCGAGATCCAATGACTGTTAGCAGAATATGGAATCGGTGGGTTCAGGAAGGTAATACGGAGCGCCGTGCTGGATCCCAACAGCCCCGTATCACTAGCAGTTGAGATGACAGGCATCTTATCCGCATGGCTGTAACGGATCGTGCAGCCACGTCTCGATCCCTGGGTCAACAAATGGGGACGTTTGCAAGACAACAACCATCTACACGAACAGTTCGACGACGTTTTCAGCAGCATGGACTATCAGCTCGGAGACCATGGCTGCAGTTACCCTTGACGCTGCATCACAGACATGAGCGCCTGCGAGGGTTACTCAACGACGAACCTGGGTGCACGAATGGAAAAACGTCTTTTTTTCGGATGAATCCAGGTTCTGTTTACAGTATCACGATGGTCGCATCCGTATTTGGCGACATCGCGGTGAACGCACATTGGAAGCGTGTATTCGTCATCACCATACTGGCGTATCACCCGGCGTGATGGTATGGGGTGCCATTGGTTACACGTCTCGGTCACCTCTTGTTCGCATTGGCGGCAATTTGAACAGTGGACGTTACATTTCAGATGTGTTACGACCCGTGGCTCTACCGTTCATTTGATCCCTACAAACCCTACATTTCAGCAGGATAATACACATCCGCATGTTGCAGGTCCTGTACGGGCCTTTCCTGATACAGAAAACGGTCGACTGCTGCCCTGGCCAGCCCATTGTCCAGATCTCTCACCAATTGAAAACGTCTGGTCAATGGTGGCCAAGCAACTGGCTCGTCACAATACACCAGCCACTACTCTTGATGAACTGTGGTATCGTGTTGAAGCTGCATGGGCAGCTGTATCTGTACAAGGCAATCAAGCTCTGTTTGACTCAGTGCCCAGGCGTATCGAGGCCGTTATTACGGCCAGAGGTGGTTGTTCTGCGTACTGATTTCTCAGGATCTATGCACCCAAATTGCGTGAAAATGTAATCACATGTCAGTTCTAGTATATTTGTCCAATGAATACCCGTTTATCATCTGCATTTCTTCTTGATGTAGCAATTTTAATGGCCAGTAGTGTACTTTGTTCGGTGCCCCAGAGAAAATGAAGCGAAGTTCCACCTGTTAAACCACATACTTCATTAACTGCCTATTGCATACATGTTAGACATAAAATTGCAAACATAAATAGCTGACAGGGTCAGGTGGGGTATGCGAACAGCTTTCTAACCATCTTGTTTCCATAAGCTTTCTTCCATATCTGGTGCCACAGCCTCAAATTTATTAGAAGACAATTCCATTTCTCATTTGGCTGTTTGACGATCACAGTCATTTATTTCACAGGATCAAATGGTTCAAATGGCTCTGAGCACTATGGGACTCAACTGCAGAGGTCATTAGCCCCCTAGAACTTAGAACTAGTTAAACCTAACTAACCTAAGGACATCACAAACATCCATGCCCGAGGCAGGATTCGAACCTGCGACCGTAGCGGTCTTGCGGTTCCAGACTGCAGCGCCTTTATCCGCACGGCCACTGCGGCCGGCGACACAGGATCAGCTGATTTCGGCGATGTACCATTTTCAAGTTAAAAAAAATGGTTCAAATGGCTCTGAACACTATGGGACTTAACACCTGAGGTCATCAGTCGCCTAGAACTACTTAAACCTAACTAACCTATGAACATCACGCACATCCATGCCCGAGGTAGGATTCCAAGCTGTGACCGTAGTAGTCGCGCGGTTCCGGACTGAAGCGCCTAGAACCGCTCGGCCACCGCGGCCGGCCATTTTCAAGTGCTTACTCATAACAAGTACATCTGGAAGTTTAAATACCAGCTGTCGTAGTAGACTAGAACGAGATCAACATTCCATACTCGTCAATAATTAAAGAATACTTTTGTAAAGTATACAAAAGTTAAGTGCAAAATGCAACAGAAGAAAAAGCTGTTTCGTAAAAGCAGAGAAATCGTGGAAGACGGATGTGCATCCTAGTTTTTTTCGACTTCGATATCCGAAAACTACGAGGGAAAAAGTAGTGTACTTCATAACAAGCAAAAAAAAGGGTAAAGAAAACATATGTGATTTTTTCATTGCCGATCAATGTGAAGCTGTACAAAACAAATATATTCCACACTCTTTCGCTGTGTTGGCTGACTTGGCGTAACGAGTGTGACGCAATTTTTATGAGTCGCCATCTTGACTGGTCCGATGCGGCCCGCCACCAATTCCTCTCGTGTCAACTTCTTAATTTCAGAATAGCACTTGCATCCTATGCCCACAATTACTCGTTGGGTATCTTCCAATCTCTGCCTTTCCCTACAGTTGTTACCCTCTGGTAACATGAAATCTATCAACCTGTCCCTTCTTCTTGTAGGTGCTTTCGACATGTCCCTTTCTTCGCCTGTTCTCCAGGGGACCTCCCCAGCCTATCAGTTTACTTAATACTCAACATCCTTCTACAGATCTCAAACCCTTCTTCGATCCTGTTCTGTTTCGGTTTTCTCAAAATCATCGATTCGCCACTACGTAATGCTGTGCTCCAAACACACATTCTCAGAAATTTATTCATCAAATTAAGACCTATGTTTCATATTAGCTGACTTCTCTTGACCGTGAATGCCCTATTTGCCTGCTTTCGGTCTACTTTTTATGTCCTCCTTGCTTGGTTCGTGATACGTTAATATGCTTCCAACATACCATAATACCAATCTTCCATAATTCTGATTTTAAGGTTATCGTTAATCTCTTTTCTGTTACCCTTCATTACATTCACCTTTCTTCGGTTTACTCTCAACCCATAGTGTGCGCTCATTAGACTGTTCACTCCATTCAGCAGATCCTGTAATTCTTCTGCACTTTCTCTGGGGATAGAGAAGTCATCATCAGTGAATCTTATCACCGATATTCTTTCACCCTCAATCTTAATTCTACATTTGAAACTTTATTTTATACTTTTCTTATCACCGGTTCTTCGATTTACGGATTAAACACTACGAACGACAGACTGCATACCTGACTTACAATCTTTTTAACCCGAGCACTTCGGTGTTGTTCTTCCGTTCATATAGTTTCCCTTTCGGTTCTTGTACATATTGTATATTACTCGTATTGCTTTCGAGATGACCCCTATTTGTCTCACTATTTCGAACATCTTGCAGCATTTTACATTACCGAACGCTTTTTCTAGGTCGACAAACCCTATGAAGGTGTCCTGACTTTACTTCCATCAGCAAGCATAGCGTCAGAACTGCCTGTCTGACGCCTTTACCTTCTCTAAAGCCAAACTGATCGTCATCTAAGAGAACCTGAAATTTCTTTCCCATTCTTCTGTACACTATTCTTGTCCATCTAGTAGTCGGAAACACGAAACATAAGTCTCCGTGCCAGCGAAAGGTAGGCTTTATGGAAGTGTTGCTCAACACATTACTTTCTAGATACAAGGGGTAGGCAAATGAAAAAGAGACGCCTTAATACATTTATCCCATTGTGAATTGCCTTTCTAAGCTTCTGCAACGTAGTCGAAGCAACCTGCGCACATGTGGGTGGGCATTGTCCTGCAACAGAATGATGCCAGCCGTCAATATTCCTTGGCGTTTGGGCTTCGCGCTTCAATTTCTGCAAAGTGTCCACGTACCGCGGTGGGTTAATTTTAGCACCGTGTTCCGGAAAGTCAGTGAACAGCGGGCGCTTGCAGTCAAAGAAAAGTGTCATCATGACTTTCCCGGAGACTGCGTGCACGGCTTTGGATTTTTTTCGACGGATGTGAAAACATGGGCTTCCATTGATAGCTCTAGCACTTGCTCTCTGGCTCAAAATAATGACACCATACTTCATCTCCCGCGACAATACGGGACAGCAAACGATATTCTTTGTCGATATAACGTCCAGTTACTGCAATGACGTCGATATTTTGTTCAACTTCTGCTCCTCGGTCAGTGTGTGGGGAACCTGCTGCGCACAGATTTTCCGGAACTTCATGTGCTCCGTCGTGATGGCGTTGAGTGGTATCGTGACTGATGCGCGATAAGAGCCGAATGTCTTTCACCGTCCGCCATTGGTCATTTCTGAGGCCGGTATTACACTATCAAATTTCTTTGTCAAAGATGTGATCAAATATTCCGTCAAATATATTTGACAAAGATCTTTGACGTAGCGCTGGAAGGGGTATTACATTGTCATCATATTTTTCGTCAAAGTTCAAGATGGCTTACAACAACAACTTGTTATTAACTGCAGCAGTTGCACGTATCACAATTGCACTGTGTGCACATGCGGAAGAGAAGCGGGGGAAAAAAGGAAACATACCTGGGTGAAGCCGTGGGTTTTACGACACGATAAAAGCATTCAACAAAACTTCTTACGTGAGCTTATAGTGGAGGAATTCAAGTCGTACATCAATTACTTAAGAATGGATGAGCATACACTCCTGTATGTGCTCAGTGAAGTGTATCCTCATATCACAAAGCACAATATTCACTTAAGAACTGCTACATCTGCAGAAGACAGGCTCACTGTAACACTCCGATTCCTTGCTACAGGAGAGGGTTAGATTAGGTTAGGTTAGGTTAGGTCAGGTCTCCAATCTTCGTAATCTATTTTTGTATTCAAACGTGCCTCACGTTGTAAAGCGACTCATCAGCTTCATACATCTCTATTACTTTTTTAGTTGTCGGCAAACACCAATTGTATTTACCGCCAACGTTTATAAAAACACTACAGACGACAGAATGCAGCGATGCTACCGCTCCATGTGGTAACATGTCACATTGCGGCGAACAGAAGACAAGCGACTTCCCTGATCAAATCTACAGCGAGGCCCTAGATTTGATCAAATATTGGACGACATTTGACAAAGTTCCCTATTACACCATCAAATATCTTTGACAAAGATATTTGACAAAGACATTTGATAGTGTGATACCGGCCTGACGGCAGTATTCACCGCAGCAATGGCAAAAGGGGTAATGACACGGTGAGCCTGTCCTGGGCGACTGCTATCTTTCAACGGTATCCGACTTTCTCGAAATCGTTTATTCCACGCAAACACACCCGGACACGACATACTGTGTTCGCCATACACAGAAGCGATTCGGGCATGAATTTCACTTCCCGACACCGCTTCCGCAGTTAAAATCCGCATTATATCTCTGTGTTGCTCTTTCCCGGCCTCCGTAGTGAAATCGGACGCGCACACGACGCGCTGACCTCACGTCGGGCACGTTTACCAGGCAAATGGCACAGCGCTGAAGGGTCGCGCAGCTCCTTCCTGGTTCCTAATAGAGGGCACTTCTATACACAGACACAACTGCGTTACCAACGTCCCCGCCATGCTCTTTATACAATGATCATGCCGGCCGGGGTGACCGAGCGTTTCTAGGCGCTACAGTCTGGAACCGCGCGACCGCTACGGTCGCAAGTTCGAATCCTGCCTCGGGCATGGCTGTGTGTGATGCCCTTAGGTTAGTTAGGTTTAAGTAGTTCTAAGTTCTAGGGGACTGATGACCTCAGCAGTTAAGTCCCATAGTGCTCAGAGCCATACAATGATCATGGGATACCTTCTAATATTGTGTCGGACTTCCATTTGCCCGGCCTAGTGCAGCAATTCGACGTGGCATAGACTCAACAAATCGTTGGAAATCCGTTTCAGAAATATCGAGCCATGATGCCTCTATAGCCGCACACAATTGCGGACGTGTTGCCGATGCAGGATTTTGTCCACCAACTGGCCTCTCGATTACCTCCCATAAATATCAAACGGGATTCGTGTCGGCCGATCTGAGTGGGCAAATAATGCGCTCGAATTGTCCAGAGTGATCATCAAATCAATCGCGAGCAAATGTGACCTGGCGACGTGGCGCACTGTCATCCATAAAAACTCCACCGTTGTTTGGGAACATGAAGTCCATGAATGGCTGAAAATGGTCTCCAAGTAGCCCGAACATAACCATTTCCAGTCAATGATCGGCTCACTTGGTGCACAGAACCCAGTCCGTTCCATGTAAACACGCTCCATATCGTTATAGTGCCACCACCAGCTTGCACAGTGCCTTGTTTACAACTTGGTTCCATGGCTTCGTGAGGTGAGCGCCCCACTCCAACACTACCATAAGCTCTTACCAACTGAAATTGGAAGTCATATGACCAGGTTATAAAACGACTTTTATCTTAATAATATGAATATTTATATATGTGTTTGGAGAGAGAGAGAGAGAGAGAGAGAGGGATTGATTTTTGATTGAGATTTTTACTTTGTAAGTCGTAACTGGTACCTGAATTTTGGCTGCTGCCTCCTTGAATGATCAGCCTCTGCACCAGTTGGTGATGTGTTACAATTTGGAGGAAGTTATTGTTCTTTAAGGTTTAAAATACGACTCTGTTAGGTACTTGGCCATATTGCGGATAGCTTTGAGCCCAAGTTTTCGTAGCTTTTCATACCTAAGGGACCACTGTCGTAAGTAAATAAGATCAAACAGCAGTCTGCTTTTCGTGATAAAAGGAGATTGCTTGGCACACAAACTTCCTTCAAACTACACGTCCTGCTACATCAAAATTGGTCAGTGGAGTTCAGCACCATATTATTGTACAAGAACATAATCCAATTACTGTAATTAAGTTGAAACTACACGTCCTGCTACATCAAAATTGGTCAGTTGAGTTCAGTACCATATTATTGTACAAAAACATAATCCAATTACTGTAATTAACAAATTATGAGAGGTTGTTACTTATTGAATGAAAACAATAGAGAATGCATTTATTTTCCTGTATTTTAGTGAACTATGTACACTTACAATTCTGTCGATTAATAGACGACGACGACGACAATGAAGTTCACCTCCTTTTCCAAAAACAAGATATTTCTATTCTTCACTTCCAAAAAATTTGTGTACATAAATGTTTGGCAACTTTTACACATGAAACTTCCTGGCAGATTAAAACTATGTGCGGGACCGAGAATCGAACTCGGGACCTTTGCCTTTAGCGGGCAAGTGCTCTACCATCTGAGCTACCCAAGCACGACTCACGCCCCGTCCTCAGAGCTTTACTTCTGCCAGTACCTCGTCTCATACCGTCCAAACTTTACAGAAGCTCTCCTGCTAACCTTGCAGAACTAGCAGTCCTGGAACAAAAGATATTGTGGAGACATGGCTTGGCCACAGCCTAGGGGATGTTTCCAGAATGAGATTTTCACTCTGCAGCGGAGAGCTTCTGTAAAGTTTGGAAGGTAGGAGACGAGGTACTGGCAGAAGTAAAGCTGTGAGGACGGGGCGTGAGTCGTGCTTGGGTAGCTCAGTTGGTAGAGCACTTGCCCGCGAAAGGCAAAGGTCCCGAGTTCGAGTCTCGGTCCGGCACACAGTTTTAATCTGCCAGGAAGTTTCATATCAGCTCACACTCCGCTGCAGAGTGAAAATGTCATTCTGGGAACTCTTACACATACTTTACTCGGTTTTATCACTAAAATATCAATTTTCATTAAATGTACCAATACGTTCTGAGCGACGGCCTAGCAACACGTCCTCTTTTTTTTAATAAATAAATTGTCTTTTTTTTAGTACATACACAAAGATTCACAACTATTATCGTTGCGGGGATTCCACGTTAAAGAGTTTCTTGCTGTCCAGCTGCACTTCACTTGGTATTTACATACATTACTGAGTTTCTCAGAGTAAAATTACGCACAAATTAGTTAAGGAGGCTCACATAACATTACCAAGGTCACGGTTCTCTAGTCATCTGGGGTCCAACCGATATAGTCACGAGCCCAAGAGAGGCGCTGCAGGCGATGTAACGTTAGCGAAGGCACTCGCGTCGGTCGTCTACAGCCATAGCCCATCAACGCCAAATTTCGCCGCACTGTCCTAAAGGATACATTCGTCGTACGTTCCACACTGATTTCTGCGTTTATTTCACGCAGCGTGGCTTGTCTGTTAACACTGACAACTCCAGGCAAACGCCGCTGCTCTCGGTCGTTAAGTGAAGGCCGTCGACCATTGGGTTGGCCGTGGTTGAGAGGTAACGCCTGAAATCTGGTATTCTCTGCACACTCTTGACGCTGTGGATTCCGGAATACTGAGTTCCTAAACTATTTTCGAAACGGAATTTCCCATGCGTCTAGCTCCATTTCCACTCCGCATTCAGTCTGTTAATTTCCGTCGCGCGGCCATAATCACGCCGGAAACCTTCCCACATGAATCTCCTAAATACAAACGACAGCTCTGCCAATGCACTGCCCTTTTATATCTTGTTGTTGTTGTCGTCTTCAGTCCTGAGATTGGTTTGATGCAGCTCTCCATGCTACTCTATCCTGTGCAAGCTTCTTCATCTCCCAGTACCTACTGCAACCTACATCCTTCTGAATCTGCTTAGTGTATTCATCTCTTGGTCTCCCTCTACGATTTTTACCCTCCACGCTGCCCTCCAATGCTAAATTTGTGATCCCTTGATGCCTTAGAACATGTCCTACCAACCGGTCCCTTCTTCTTAAGTTGTGCCACAAACTCCTCTTCTCCCCAATTCTATTCAATACCCCCTCATTAGTTATGTGATCTACCCATCTAATCTTCAGCATTCTTCTGTAGCACCACATTTCGAAAGCTTCTATTCTCTTCTAATAGCTTATGTACGCGATACTACCGCCATCTGCATATGCTCATATCGCTACCCCATGACATTTGTCTGCTCAATGTATAGTCTGTCTCGCTTTCCTCTGACTGCCCCCTGTATGTTCGCCTCGTTACCATTCTAGTGCCCTACCTTCTTCTCATTTCTTTCCTCCTCCTCTTTACTCGTCCTTTTTTATTCGCCCGTACGACAGGTCTGCCTGACCCCGCCCCCTGGAAACGCCCTCAGTATAAGCGTCCATGCTGCCAAACCTTGCTAACGTCACGAAGTACGCGGTCATCACAAAGTGTCTCGACAGTGTACAGACTCCTCCCACGTCGCTTCCACTTACTTGTCCACATTATTCGCGGAATAAGCAAGTACGATTCCCAAAGGGCAAGAGTACCTCGTGAGGGGCGCTGCGTGGGAACGTGGCGGGCACACAAAAGGCCGCCTGCAGGAGTAGGCGTTTCCTCATTAAGCCGCACCGCCGCGCCGGTTCGACCGAGTCTCGCCGGCTCTGAGGTACTTAGGAAAGAGCGCCGCTTATTGGACGCGCCGACCACCGCCGTGCGCCGCCAAAATCCGTGGCTCCGGCTGCGGGCCAACGCGCCGCTATTAGAGCAAATCTCCCGCGAAACGCGAATACCATCCGGTGAATATCTCACAACTGGTTCACCTCTTACTTGAAGAACAGACGGCAAAAGGACATTCTCCATAGTATTGAGAATGGCTATGATGTGGCGTGCGATTGGGGAACGGCCAATGTGGGGTGCCCCAGGGATCAGTGCTGGGGCCACATCTGTTCCTTATTTACGTAAATGATATGGATTCTAGTATTACAGGTTCAAAATGGTTAAAATGGCTCTGAGCACTATGGGACTGAGCTTCTGAGGTCATCAGTCCCCTAGAACTTAGAACTACTTAAAACTAACTAACCGAACGACATCACACACACCCATGCCCGAGGCAGGATTCGAACCTGCGACCGTAGCCGTCGCGCGGGTCCAGACTGTAGCGCGTAGAACCGCTCGGCCACCCAGGTCGGCAGTATTACAGGTGATTCTAAAATATTTCTGTCTGCTAATGACACCAGTTTGGTAGTAACGGGTGTTGTATGCAACATTGGCACATTTTAAATTGTGCAGCTCAAGACATAATTTCATGGCTTGTAGAAGATAAATTAACTCTAAATCACAGTGAGACTCAGTTTTTAAAATTTCTAACACACAAGAGCAGTTGAACGGAATGGACAGTGTCTTGAAAGGAGGTATAAGATGAACATCAACAAAAGCAAAACGAGGATAATGGAATGTAGTCGAATTAAGTCGGGTGATGCCGAGGGAATTAAATTAGGAAATGAGACAGTTAAAGTAGTAAAGGAGTTTTGCTATTTGAGGAGCAAAATAACTGATGATGGTCGAAGTAGAGAGGATATAAAATGCAGACTGGTAATGGCAAGGAAAGCGTTTCTGAAGAAGAGAAATTAGTTAACATCGAGTATACATTTAAGTGTCAGGAAGTCGTTTCTGAAAGTATTTGTATGGAGTGTTGCCATGTATGGAAGTGAAACATGGACGATAAATAGTTTGGACAAGAAGAGAATAGAAGCTTTCGAAATGTGATGCTACAGAAGAATGCTGAAGATTAGATGGGTAGATCACATAACTAATGAGGAGGTATTGAATAGAATTGGGAAGAAGAGAAATTTGTGGCACAACTTGCCTAGAAGAAGGGATAGGTTGGTAGGACATGTTCTCTGGCATTAAGGAATCACCAATTTAATACTGGAGGGCATCGTGGAGGGTAAAAATCGTAGAGGTAGACCAAGAGATGAATACACTAAGCAGATTCAGAAGGATGTAGGCTGAAATAGGTACTGGGAGATGAAGAAGCTTGCACAGGATAGAGTAGCATGGAGAGCTGCACCAAACCAGTCTCTGGACTGAAGACCACAACAACAACACAAAATTGAACAAAACCTGATGTTCTAATTACACGAATGGGCAGATGATTATTGAGACTGAACAGTTAAAATTTCTAGGCATTCAGATAGACAGAAAACTGTCGTGGAATTCCCATGTTCGGGATCTCGTCCAAAGACTTAATGCTGCAATTTTTACTATTAGAAAAGTATCTGAAGTCAGTGATAGTTCGACAAATTCGACAAGAGAAGTAGTCTACTTTCCTCATTTTCATTCATTTAAAACATATGTATCATATTTTGGGATAAATCTTCCCATTCTCAGTGCGTATTTCTGACTCAGAAAGGAAGGTTCGAGTAATAGGTAGTGTATAACGTATTTCAGTGACTGTGTTATTCTGAAATAAGATGCAAAGTTCCTTCGGACATGCATGCATGTCCAAACGAACGTTGCACTGTAATTCGGAATAACACAGGCACTGCAATATCGTACTTAATCCGCCGACACCGCGCAAGCGACTTTCAAGTAAACGTCTCATCACTACTGGAATATACATAATATATGTACGAGTACAGGTTGTGGACGCATGGCTGACGACATTTGGGTCTGGCCGTGAATCGTGCACGGAAGCAAAATGGTAAGGCGACCGCTCGCGATAAGCGGGCAGTCCCGGTTCGATTCCCGGTCCGGCACAATTTTTCATTGTCATCATTCCATTCTACAGCTGATGGTTGTTCATATTCACAACAGCGAATACATTTAATGTATAGGTCGTTAAGTCGCAAACCTCATGGCGACCCCTATGCATTAGCCTGGGTTTTCTGACAATGGCCTCCCCCCCCCCCCCTCCCCGTCTCTCTCTCTTTCTTTCTCGCCTGTAATATAGTTTCTTGTTAACAATATCAGCTTATTCCCAAGAATTAGCAGCTTTAACTCAGTTAATACTACGCAGAAATCCAATCTGCTGTTGGATCGCACCTCCTTGACTCTTTTGCAGAAAGGCGTGCAGTATTCCTCTGCATCCATAAGCAAGCTACCACAAGAATTCAAAAACCTTAGCATTAATCCCCTCCGTCTTCAGGCCACGAGTGGCCTACCGGGACCATCCGACCGCCGTGTCATCCTCAGTGGAGGATGCGGATAGGAGGGGTCAGTACACCAAGGTCAGTACACCACTCTCCCGGTCGTTATGATGGTATTCTTGACCGAAGCCGAGACTATTCGGTCGAGTAGCTCCTCAATTGGCATCACGAGACTGAGTGCACCCCGAAAAATGGCAACAGCGCATGGCGGCCTGGATGGTCACCCATCCAAGTGCCGACCACGCCCGACAGCGCTTAACTTCGGTGATCTCACGGCAACCGGTGTATCCACTGCGGCAAGGCCGTTGCCTAGAATTAATCCACGCACTTTCAAATCTAAAATGAAGAGTTTCCTCATGGGTCACTCCTTTTGTACTGTCGGCGAGTTCCTTGAAAAATTAAGCTAACCGCTGTGTTACACTGTTGATTGCGTTTACATAAACTTATAGCTCGTCGTCTTTTTACGATTCATAAACATATTATTTGATTCATAATTACTCTTCTGTTGTACTTTCATGTACTCACATGTTCCATGACCATGGAGATTTGCTCCTCAATTTGGTCCTACGGAAACAGACATGTAAATTAATAAAAATAATAAAAGACTACGCCCTAAGTACAGAAGATTTACTGTAGACGCCATTCTCTGCTCTACAAAAAGATATCTTCTGGACAGAAAATATCGTTCCCGTGAAGCACAACTAGCTCAATATTCACACTAAGAAATGAGTGCTATCCACAATGTTGCATCCTGCCTATTCGTCGAATATGTGCGGCTAGGAAGCCTGCCTTCTCGGATCGCTAGACAACATTCAAAGAAATCGTATTAATGAGTTTTATTAAGAAATGAACAATGACAATACTTTGACAATAACACAGATGTGTCACAAGCAAAGGGCGACATGAATATAAGAAATCTCTTCAGTACATACAATTCCTAAGTCTCTCGTCTTGAGGTGCCTAATCTTGATGCTGCTGTCTAAGTGGGTCACTGCGGTCGCGTTGTCGTCCTGGAGAGGGGTCGGTCAGTGTGCAATTGGCTGACGTCTTCTCCACAACCCTCTCTCCTCTCTCGTTTCCGACTGGCTTGTCGGCGCTTGAGTTTACGCCGTATCAGACAGGGGTTCTCAAGTTGAGTCCGTATCTCCAGGTTTCCAAAAGGCTTTTGAAGCTGTTCTTCAGAAGCGGCTTCTAATCAAATTGCGTGCCTGTGGAGTATCGTCTCAACTGTGCGGCTGGATTCGTGAGTTCTGGTCAGAAAAATCACAGGTCGTAGTAATTGACGGAAAGTCATGGATGTTGACTGCTACGTTATAATCGCTGTTCCAAATAATCACATTCATTTTCTGTGGGATTAGGATCGGGGGGATTAAGGATCAGTTGATGTGCGATAGGGTTTGTGAGTGCTCGTGTACATGCAGCCCTGCGAAGACGACTATTGTCATCCTAGAACGCATCTTATGCAAGATGGCGCTATACGCCACGCTGCTACACGTGTGAAAGATCTCTTTCGCACTTTGTCTGGTGAGGTTCGCGTGCTGAGCCGCACGGCCGTCACGCTTCGCCTCCATGGTCCGCAAACGTCAGTCCGTGTGACTACTGGTTGTGAGGTTATCTGAAGTCTTAAGTCTACCGCGATTGTCCGACCCCAATAGGGTCTGCAGCGCAGACTGCAGCGCCTAGAACCGCTCGGCCACCCAGGCCAGCCGCTGTACAAAACTCGACGACATGTACTGTTGATGAATGGCGGCAAACATGTTGACCAATATTATTACACTACTGGCCGGCCGGAGTGGCCGAGCGGTTCTAGGCGCTACAGTCTGGATCTGCGCGACCGCTACGGTCGCAGGTTCGAGTCCTGCTTCGGGCATGGATGGGTGTGATGTCCTTAGGTTACTTAGGTTTAACTAGTTCTAAGTTCTAGGGGACTGATGACCTTAGAAGTTAAGTCCCATAGTGCTCAGAGCCATATTACACTACTGGCCATTAAAATTGCTACACCAAGAAGAAATGCAGATGATAAACGGGTATTCATTGACAAATATATTATACTAGAACTGAAATGTGATTACATTTTCACGCAATTTGGGTGCATAGATCCTGAGAAATCGGTACCCAGAACAACCGCCTCTGGCCGTAATATCGGCCTTGATACGCCTGGGCTTGAGTCAAACAGAGCTTGGATGGCGTGTACAGGTACAGCTGCCCATGCAGCTTCAACACGATACCACAGTTCATCAAGAGTAGTGACTAGCGTATTCTGACGAGCCAGTTGCTCGGCCACCATTGACCAGACGTTTTCAATTGGTGAGAGATCTGGAGAACGTGCTGGCCAGGGCAGCAGCGAACATTTTCTGTATCCAGAAAGGCACGTACAGGACCTGCAACATACGGTCGTGCATTATCCTGCTGAAATGTAGGGTTTCGCAGGGATCGCCAGTATGGCGATGACGAATACACGCTTCCAATGTGCGTTCACCGTGATGTCGCCAAACACGGATGCGACCATCATGATGCTGTAAACAGAACCTGGATTCATCCGAAAAAATGACGTTTTGCCATTCGTGCACCCAGGTTCGTCGTGGCGTACACCATCGCAGGCGCTCCTGTCTGTGATGCAGCGTCACGGGTAACTGCAGCCATGGTCTTCGAGCTGATAGTCCATGCTGCTGCAAACGTCGTCGATCTGTTCGTGCAGATGGTTGTTGTCTTGCAAACGTCCCCATCTGTTGACTCAGGGATCGAGACGTGGCTGCACGATCCGTTACAGCCATGAGGATAAGACGCCTGTCATCTCGACTGCTAGTGATACGAGGCCGTTGGGATCCAGCACGGCGTTCCGTATTACCCTCCTGAACCCACCGATTCCATATTCTGCTAACAGTCATTGGATCTCGACCAACGCGAGCAGCAATGTCACGATACTATAAACCGCAATCGCGATAGGCTACAATCCGACCTTTATCAAAGTCGGAAACGTGACGTACGCATTTCTCCTCCTTACACGAGGCATCACAACAACGTTTCACCAGGCAACGGCGGTCAACTGCTGTTTGTGTATGAGGAATTGGTTGGAAACTTTCATCATGTCAGCACGTTGTAGGTGTCGCCACCGGCGCCAATCTTGTGTGAATGCTCTGAAAAGCTTATCATTTGCATCTCACAGCATCTCCTTCCCTTCGGTTAAATTTCGCGTCTGTAGCACGTCATCTTCGTGGTGTAGCAATTTTAATGGCCAGTAGTGTAGAACATCGTCTTGGATAAAAATCAACTCTTATATTATTTATTGCTCAAATGGCTCTGAGCACTATGGGACTTAACATCTTAGGTCATCAGTCCCCTAGAACTTAGAACTACTTAAACCTAACTAACCTAAGGACGTCACACACATCCATGCCCGAGGCAGGATTCGAACCTGCGACCGCAGCGGCCGCGCGGTTCCGGACTGAGCGCCTAGAACCGCTAGACCACCGCGGCCGGCTATTATTTATTGCTTTTGTATTATATGAAGCGCCATCTGTTGGTCATTTTGTGCACTTTTTTTGGTTTGAATAAAACACCACGACATTTCAAGGATGTGTGTCAACTTTTATCTCTCTACCTACAATATTCCCTGCAGGATTGACTTTTCAATTGTTAACGGACTTATGGGTCACTCTGTACTTTTCTCGGATCCTCTACACGTGAAACATAAGCATAATCACGGTTTAGCAGTGTAACTCAGGCCGGCACCGACTGCAAATCTGCCGCCGCTTCCCCTGTTCCTGCCACCCACGTGTGCTCCGCTCACAGGGAAGTCCGCCCCCGCGCCCTAAGTTAATACGGGTCCTCCAAGCGTGAAGTCACACGGTCCCCGCGCACCTGTGTTCCCAAGACATCCTCCAGAACTCTGCTACGTCGCTGGCCGCCCTGGACTACGGAGAAACGCAGTTTCCCAAACACTGACTTAAATACCTGTACATGCAAGCCTACACATATGTAAAAAAAGTACCATTAACTGAATTTTCCGTCGGTGCTCGGTAGAACATGGCAAGATTGTTAAAGAGAGCACATTTCCATAATGTTTCCCAAAATTATAGTTATTCGGCTCGGTAGACCACTTCCGTAATGGTCCAACTTCTGGAGCAATATTTTGTGATCAACACAGTCAAATGCCTTAGTTAAATCAAAAAATACGCCAAGCTTTCGAAACTTTTTGTTCAGCCCATCCAGTACCTCACACAGAAAAGAGAATATAGCATTTTCAGTTGTTAAACGACTTCTACAGCCGAACTGTACATCTGATAGCAAATCGTATGATATAAAATGATCAATTATCCTTACATACACCGAGCGAGGTGGCGCAGTGGTTAGCACACTGGACTCGCATTCGAGAGGACGACGGTTCAATCCCGTCTCCAGCCATCCTGATTTAGGTTTTCCGTGATTTCCCTAAATCGCTTCAGGCAAATGCCGGGATGGTTCCTTTGAAAGGGCACGGCCGATTTCCTTCCCAATCCTTCCTTAACCCGAGCATTAGCTCCGTCTCTAATGACCTCGTTGTCGACGGGACGTTAAACACTAACCACCACCACCACCTTACATACACAGCCTTTTCGATAACTTTTGCAAACATCGATGGCATAGAAATAGGTCTAAAATTGTCTACATTATCCCTTTCTCCATTTTTATAAAGCGGCTTTACTACTGAGTATTTTAATCGCTCAGGAAACTGACCATTCCTAAAGGAAGAATTACAAATACGGCTAAATACAGGGCTAACATGTACAGCACAGTACTTTAATATTCTGCTACACACTCCATCATAACCACGAGAGTCCATAGTATTCGGTGATTTAATTATTGACTCTATTTCTATCTTGTCTGTATCACAGAGGAGTATTTCAGACATCAATCTCGGAAAGGCATTTGCCAAGAAAGTTATATGATTTCCTGTAGGAACTAAATTTTTATTTAATTCACCAGCAATGCTCAGAAAATGGTTGTTAAATGTTGTACATATATCTGATTTATCAGTAACAGAAATATTTTTACTGCGAACTGACTTTATATCGTCGACCTTGTGCTGCTGACCACACACTTCCTTCACAACTGACCATATGGCTTTAATTTTATCCTGTGAATTAGCTATTCTATTTGCATACCACGTACTCTTTGCCTTCCTAACAACATTTTTAAGCACCTTACAAGACTGTTTGTAATGGGCTAGTGTAGCTTGATTGTGACTACTTCTAACATTTTGATATAATTCCCACTTTGTTCTACGAGATATCCTTATCCCACTAGCCAGCCACCAGGGCTGCCCATTGCAGCTAGTACCCCGTTTGGAATGTTCTAATGGAAACCAACTCTCAAAAAGCATGAGAAATGTGTTAATGAAAGCATTGTATTTGTCATCTATGTTATCGGCACTATAAACATCCTGCCACTCTTCTTCCTTGACAAGTTTTAAAAAATCTCTATTGCTGTTGGAGCAACTTTCCTACATAGTTTGTAATTAGATATGACATTGGCTTGAGTACAAAAGCCTTTTAGTGTTAAAATTTGTGCAGCATGGTCTGAAAGGCCATTCACGCTTGTGATTATTGTAGTCAGGTTTTTAGCATCTTCTTATTGTAGTAGCGGAACTTAGAAAAAGTAAAATTTTACCATGAGTGAGAAGTGTGGGCTTTGCCGTAGGTTCGTGAGTAGTGGATTGCGGTGTGACACTTGTTCGAAGTATTTTCACTGGGGGGAATGCAGTGGGGAAGCCAGTGGGCATTCTGGTGAGATCCTCTCCTGGAACTGCAGGTTATGTAGCAAGAGTAAACTGATAGAGGAGCAGGAGCGTAAGATCTGTGCCCTTCAGGTGCAGTTGAAAAACGCACAGGAGGAGCTAGATAGGATGAGGAGGGAGAAGGGGGTTGGGGAATGGGAGCTGGCTGTTGGCAAGAGATCTGCTAGGAGAAGAAGATTTTCAGATAGTTTTACTATTGGTGTTTACAATAGATATGACCAACTGTCAGAGTCTAGTGGAGAGGAATCTCTAGTAGCTGTAGATGTAGGAAATATGCAGCAGACCTCAGTAGTTACTGTGCCTAGAACAGTTGCAAAGTCGAAGAGAAAGAAGAAGGTTCTGCTGTTAGGTAGTTCACATGGCAGAGGTGTAGGCCAGCAGTTGCAGGAAGTGCTGGGAAGTGAGTACCAGGTCACCAGCATTGTGAAGCCTAATGCAGGGTTGGCTCAGGTGACTGTTAACATAGGGGGGTTATGTAGGGATTTTACTAAAGAGGATCAGGTAGTGATTGTGGGTGGGGCTGGTAATAGTATTGGCAGGGATGGGGAGTATAACATAGATGGTGACCTGGAAAAGATAGCCACTCAGACTGGCAACACGAATGTGCATTTCGTGGAACTGTTTCAGCGTCACGATCGGCCTCATCTTAATACAGCCATCAGGCGTAATAACATGAGACTTGGGGGTGCGCTGATGACAGAAAGCATGGGTCACATTTCAGTGGTGTCGGTGGAGTCTATCAGCAGGACGGGTTTCACTAGACACGGCCTGCACCTCAACAGGTATGGGAAGGGGAGGTTGGCAAAGCTTATAGGTGACAGCATAGGTGGGGTTGGTGGGATCACTCATGGGAAAATTCCTGCAGTAGTGTGTGTTAGAGCTGCACCTTTTTTAGATTGAAGTCAGCTGATAGGTATTCTTGCTTAAGGGAAGTCTCTCTAACAAGGGAATCACTTTTGACAAAGCTTAGGTATCCGAGTAATGAGGGAATTAGTATATTTCATCAAAATATACAAGGTATTAGGGATAAAGTTAGTGAACTGCTTATAGATGTTGACTCTGAAATTATTGGTATATCTGAACACTTCTTAAATAAGGAGATAATTCAGAGGCTTCCTTTACCAGGATACAGGTTGGCTGGCTGCTTTTCGAGGAGCTCTTTGCGGTGTGGGGGAGTAGCCATGTATGTGAAAAACGGCATCGCATTTGAGTCAATTGATGTTTCAAAGTACTGCACTGAAAAGGTGTTTGAATGTTGTGCAGGTGTGGTTAAATTTAACGGAGTTAAACTTGTAACTGTTGTTATTTATAGATCCCCAGACTCCGATTTCACAGCATTTTTGCTAAAGCTAGAGGAGGTTCTTGGTTCACTTTATAGGAAATACAAAAAGTTAGTTATATGTGGTGACTTCAATATTAATTGTATAAGTGATTGTGCAAGGAAGAGGATGCTGGTAGACCTCTTTAATTCATATAATCTTATGCAAACCGTATTCTTTCCAACGAGAGTGCAAGGGAACAGTAGAACAACCATAGACAACATTTTTGTTCATTCCTCATTACTAGAAGGGCATTCTGTTAGAAAAAAGGTGAATGGCCTTTCAGATCATGATGCGCAAATTTTAACTTTAAAAGATTTTTATGCTGCAACTCGTGTTAAATATAGTCATCAGCTGTTCAGGAAAGCTGATCCGGTTGCTGTAGAGACCTTTGTAAACCTTATAAAGGAACAAGAGTGGCAAGATGTTTATAGCGCTGAGACAGTAAACGATAAATATAATGCTTTTCTAAAGACCTTTCTCATGCTCTTTGAAAGTTGCTTTCCGTTACAACGTTTAAAACAGGGTACTAGCACAAACAGGCAGCCTGGGTGGCTGACTAGAGGGATAAGAATATCTTGTAGAACAAAGTGGCAATTATATCAAAACGTTAGAAACAGTCAAAATCTAAATGCAGCAGCCCATTACAAACAGTATTGTAAGGTGCTTAAAAAAGTTATTAGGAAGGCAAAAAGTATGTGGTATGCAGATAGAATAGCTAAGTCTCAGGATAAAATTAAAACCATATGGTCAGTCGTAAAGGAAGTTGCTGGTCTGCAGAGACAGGTCGAGGATATAGAATCAGTGCGTAGTGGGAATGTCCGTGTTACTGATAAGTCGCATATATGTACAGTATTTAATAATCACTTTCTGAATATAGCAGGTGAACTAAATAGAAACCTAATTCCAACAGGGAATCATACCGCGCTCTTAGAAAAAAGTGTTCCGAGACTGTTACCTGAAATGCTCCTCCATGATACTGACAAGAGGGAGATTGAGTTAATAATTAAATCACTAAAGACAAAGAACTCTCATGGATATGACGGGGTATCTAGCAGAATACTGAAGTATTGTTCTATGTATGTTAGCCCAGTACTTAGCCATATCTGTAACTTTTCCTTTAGGAGTGGTCGGTTTCCTGATCGATTAAAATACTCGGTAGTGAAGCCACTTTATAAAAAGGGAGACATTGATAATGTTGACAATTTTAGACCTATTTCTATGCCATCGGTGTTTGCTAAAGTTATCGAGAAGGTTGTATATACAAGGTTACTGGAGCATTTAAATTCACATAATTTGCTGTCAAATGTTCAGTTTGGTTTTAGAAATGGTTTAACAACTGAAAATGCTATATTCTCTTTTCTCTGTGAGGTTTTCGACGGATTAAATAAAAGGTTGCGAACGCTTGGTGTTTTCTTTGATTTAACGAAGGCTTTTGACTGTGTTGACCACAAAATATTACTGCAGAAGTTGGACCATTATGGAGTAAGGGGAGTAGCTTACAATTGGTTCGCCTCTTACTTTAAGAACAGAAAGCAGAGGGTAATTCTCCGCAATATTGAGAGTGGTAGTGATGTTCAGTCCCAATGGGGCACTGTTAAGTGGGGCGTTCCCCAAGGGTCGGTGCTGGGGCCACTGCTGTTTCTTATTTATATAAATGATATGCCTTCTAGTATTACAGGTGATTCAAAAATATTTCTGTTTGCTGATGACACCAGCTTGATAGTGAAGGATCTTGTGTGTAATATTGAAACAGTAACAAATAATTTAGTTCATGAAATAAGTTCGTGGCTTGTGGAAAATAATTTGATGGTAAATCACAGTAAGACTCAGTTTTTACAGTTTCTAACTCACAATTCAACAAGAACTGACATTTTAATCAGACAGAATGGGCATGTTATAAGCGAGACGGAACAGTTCAAGTTCCTAGGCGTACGGATAGATAGTAAGCTGTTGTGGAAAGCCCATGTTCAGGATCTTGTTCAGAAACTAAATGCTGCTTTATTTACCATTAGAACAGTATCTGAAATAAGTGACACTTCAACACGAAAAGTAGTCTACTTCGCATATTTTCATACGCTTATGTCGTATGGTATTATTTTTTGGGGTAATTCTTCTGATTCAAAAAGGGTATTTTTGGCTCAAAAACGGGCTGTTCGAGCTATATGTGGTGTAAGTTCGAGAACCTCTTGTCGACCCCTATTCAAAAATCTGGGAATTCTGACATTGCCCTCACAGTATATATTTTCTTTAATGTCGTTTGTTGTTAGCAATATTAGCCTATTCCCAAGAGTTAGCAGCTTTCACTCAGTTAATACTAGGCAGAAATCAAATCTGCATGTAGAATGCAGTTCCTTGACTCTTGTGCAGAAAGGAGTGCAGTATTCTGCTGCATCCATTTTCAATAAGCTACCACAAGAACTCAAAAATCTTAGCAGTAGCCCAAACTCTTTTAAGTCTAAACTGAAGAGTTTCCTCATGGCTCACTCCTTCTATTCTGTCGAGGAGCTCCTGGAAGAGCTAAAAAATTAAGCAAATTCCAGTGTTACATTGTTGATTGTCTTCATTTAAACTTAAGACTTGTCACCTGAATATGTTGTTTTTTTTCTATATTTCATTTTATCTGTTTCTAATATCGTGTTATAATTTCATGTATTGACTCGTTCCATGACCATGGAGATTTCTCCTTAATTTGGTCCCACGGAACAATAAATAAATAAATAAATAAATAAATAAATAAAAATAAACTAACAGAATTCCCATCTAGTAATGAAGAATGAACAAAAATATTGTCTATGACTGTGCTACTGTTCCCCTGCACCCTAGTTGGAAAAAAAACACAGTTTGCGTCAGATCATATGAATTTAGGAGATCTACCAACATCCTTTTTCTTTTTTTTCTTTTCTGTTTTGAGCCCTTGTTTACCAGACTTTTTTGCTTCGCATGATCGTTCCCGTCAGTCCCCTGAATATTGATCATTCCTCCTCGGACACCTTGTATAAATAAAACGTAAGTTCTTAACCTATCCTAATTACGGTTAGCTATCGCCCTTGAATGAAACCGTTGTTTTTCACTCTAAACTTGTAGAGAAGATCCAGCACACAGTTTTAAACTACCAGGAAATTTATTTTCGACGTATAAGACGCGTGCAGTTTCATCTGCGAGCTTTCATTTTCGATTCCGCGGCTGCCCGGGAACCAGTTCAGGTGGACAGTGGGCGGTTTCTTTTAAAAGGCCACGGTCGATTAAGTGCTCCGTCCTTGTTCAGCTGGCTTTGCGCTCAGCTTGCGGCGACGAAATTATCAAGGGAACGTTATGCTGTTACACACAACTTGGTACAGAAACTAATGTAATTATAAAATGGTTCAAATGGCTCTGAGCACTATGGGACTCAACTGCTGTGGTCATCAGTCCCCTAGAACTTAGAACTACTTAAACCTAACTAACCTAAGGACATCACACACATCCATGCCCGAGGCAGGATTCGAACCTGCGACCGTAGCAGTCGCACGGTTCCTGACTGCGCGCCTAGAACCGCGAGACCACCGCGGCCGGCTAATGTAATTATACCTCACCCTGTAACGTTTGGACGCCATCCGGAAGTCTGTTCTACTACTTGCCGCCAATACTTTTATATGGAAATTTCCAGTCGCTATTCATGGCGCTAGCTATGCCGAGGCACACGAATAAATGACAAGATGCAAAGGCTTTTTCCAACGGCGAAAAACTTAACATTCTCAGCTGTGAAGACGGTGCGACATTAGACGCTTATTAAAAACACGCATCACTGCTAATATCAAATTCACTCAGTTTCGGACGACAATCCAAAAGGTCCTTGGTTCTACGCCAGTCGGCCCTGTGATCTTCTGTATCAGTTACAATAGCTTATGCCAGCTTCGGCTACGATATCGAGCGAGATGGCGCAGCGGTTAGCACACTGGACTCCCATCCGGTCGGACGACGGTGCGAATTCCCGTGTGGCCAACCCAGATTTACGTTTTTCGTGAGTTCCCTAAGTCGTTCGAAGTAAATGCCAGGACGGTTCCTTTGGAAAGGGCACAGCCGATTTCCTCCCCTATCCTTTCGTAGCCCTAGCTTGTACTCCGTCTCTAACGACTGCGCTGTCGACAAGACGTTTTAACTCAGATCTTCCTTCCTTCCTTCCCTTTCCAGCAAAGATTTGTATTGTATCCGTGAAAAGCCCTTAGTTGCAGCTTGGTTCAGAGTCCACGTAAAACTGTAAGACCCCTCATTAACTGCGTGGGTAAATCAGCTCAAAGGACGAAGGAAGAGAGGAGGTGTCTCTTCCAACAGGACCACGCCTAGTAAATCACTGCGGCATTCAAGCCAACCTTTGAGCAATCGTTACAACCGCTAGCTAGACGAAATGTCCGAACCGAAAGACTGGAACGTTGCAAAGGTCTCACCAACATACAAGAAAGTAAACAGAAGTAATCTGCTTATAGTCCCGTGTCACTGACACCAAACTTCAGCAGGATTTTTGAACACACACTGAAGAGCCAAAGAAATTGGTACACCTGCCTAACATCGTGAAGGGCCCCCGCGAGCATGCAGAAGTGCCGCAACACGACATGGCATGGACTCGACTAATGTCTGAAGAGTGTTGGAGGGAACTGACGCCATGAATCCTGCAGGATTGTCCATAAATCCGTAAGAGTACGAGGGGGTGCAGATCTCCTGAACAGCATGTTGCAAGGCATCCCAGACATGCTCAATAATATTCATGTCTGGGGAGTCTGGTGGCCATCGGAAATTTTTAACTTAGAAGAGTGTTCCTGGAGCTACTCGGTAGCTATGCTGGACGTGTGGGGTGTTGCCATGTCCTGCTGGAATTGTCCAAGTCCGTCGGAATGCACAATGGACACGAATGGATGCAGGTGATCAGACAGGATGCTTATGTAGGTGTCACCTGTCAGAGTGGCATGTAGACGCATCAGGGGTCCCATATCACTCCAACTGAACATGGCCCACACCATTACAGAGCCTCCACCAGCTTGACCGCTCCCCTGCTGACATCCAAGGTCCATGCATTCATGAGGTTGTCTCTATGCCCGTACACGTCCATCCGCTCGATACAATTTCAGACGATACTCGTCCGACCAGGCAACATGCTTCCAGTCATCAACAGTCCAATACTGCGCGGGATTAGCCGAGCCGTCTGAGGCGCTGCAGTCCTCGACTGAGCGCCTGGTCCCGGTGGAGGTTCGAGTCCTCCCTCGGGCATGGGTGAGTGTGTTTGTCCTTAGGATAATTTAGGTTAAGTAGTGTGTAAGCTTAGGGACTGATGACCTTAGCAGTTAAGTCCCATAAGATTTCACACACATTTGAACATTTAAACAGTCCAATGTCAGAGTTGACGGGCTCAGGCAAGGCGTAAAGCTTTGTGTCGCGCAGTTATTGAGAGTACAGGAATGGGCCTTCGGCTCCGTAAGCCCATATCGATGATGGTTCGTTGATTGGTTCACACGCTGACACTTTTGATGGCCCAGCATTGAAATCTGCAGCAATTTGCGGAAGGGTTGCAATTCTGTCACGTTGAACGATTGTCTTCAGTCGTCGTTGGTCCCGTTCTTGCAGGATCTTTTGCCGGCCGCAGCGACGTCGGAGATGTGATGTTTTACCAGATTCCTTATATTCATGGTACACTAGTGAAATGGCCGTACGAGAAAATCCCCATTCATCGCTGCCTCGAAATGCTGGGTCCCATCCCTCGTGCGTCGAGTATAACACCACGTTTAAACTCACTTAAATCTTGGTAACCTGCCATTTTAGCAGCAGTAACAGATCTAAAACCTGCGACAGACACTTCTTGTTTTATATAGGCATTGCCGGCCGTAGCGCCGTATTCTGCCTGTTTACATGTCTATACCAGATTCTTTGGTGCTTCAGTGTATAATGTGTTCCACCATCATAAATACCTCGATGAAAACGATCTACTGACACACAACCACCATGGATTCAGAAAATATCGTTCTTGTGAAAAACAAGTAGTTCTTTATTCAGACGAAGCGGCGTTAATCAAATTGCGTACCTACGGAGTATCGTCTCAGTTGTGCGACTGATGGATTCATCATTTCCAGTTACAAATGTCAGAGTTCGTGGTAACTGACGGGAAGTCGTCTACTCAAACCGAAGCTATATCTGTGGTTCCCTAAGGCATTATTACAAGCCCTCTGCTGTTGTTAATTTGTATAAACGATTTAGGAGACAATCTTGGCAGTCGTTTTAGATTGTTTCAGACGATGATGCTTATGCTTATCTTCTAGCAATATCAGAAGACCAAAGTGACTTGAAAAATGATTTAGACAAGGTATCTACAAGGTGCAAAAAGTGCCAATTGATCCTAAACAATAAAAAGTGTGAGGTCCTCTTCATGAGTATTAAAAAAAATCTCGTATGCACGGTGAATAATGCAGATTGTCGAGTCAGCTACATACCTAGGGGCTAAAATTACAAACAAATTAAATTGGAGCCATCACACAGAAAATGTTGTGGGAAAGGAGCACAAAAGACTGCCTTTTACTGGCAGAACACTAACAAGATGCAATTGGTCTACTACTGAAACTGCATACATTATGCTTGTCCGTCCTTTTGTGGAGTAATGCTGCGCGATATGGGATCCTTCCCAGATAGGAATGATGCAGGATATCGAAAAATTTCAAAAAATGTCAGCTTGTTTTGTATTATTGCGAAGTACGCAAGTTGGGATGGTAGTCACAACAACAACGGCGGTTTTCGTTGGGACAATATCGTTTCACGAAATTTCAATCACCAACTTTCTCCCATGAATGCGAAACTTTTTGTTGGCACCAATTTACAGCGGGAAAAATGACCATCCTATTAAAATATAAGAAATCAGAGCTTGCACGGACAAATTTAAATTTTCATCTTCCCCACGTGCTATCCGAGAGTGGAATAGCCAAGAAATAGTCTGAAAGTGGCCCTACGAAGTCTCTGCGCAGCACTTCAGTGTGAATTGCAGAGTAATCGTGTAGCAGTCAAATCAATACCGAACACTCGCCAGAATGCGACCACGGAATGGTATCATTCAAAAGTAGTCACCACACGCGTTAAGATATTTATCCCTTTGGGAGACGAGACAATCGATTCCTGTTTCGTACAACGCGGTCGTCTGCTGATGGATCCCACAACAGCATTCACTCTTGCACCTCCCCGTCCGGCTAAAACCCACGTCCAAGCATGCCTTTCTTCAGGTTCCCAACGAAGTGTAAATCACACGGTGAAAGATCCGGGCTGTACGAAGATTGTTGCAGCGCTTCCCAACTACTTCACTGAAGCGGAGCCATCGTTCGATTGGGAGTATGAGGGCATACGCTTTCGTGTAACAGTATGATTCCGTCTGACAGCATTCCTGGGTGTTTTGACATTATGACGCATCGTAGTTTTGCAAAGCGTCTTCACAGCCATGCTTACTTGGCTCTGAACACTATGGGACTTAACATCTGAGGTCATCAGTCCCCTAGACATAGAACTACTTAAACCTAAGGATAACACACACATTCATGCCCGAGGCAGGATTCGAACCTGCGACTGTAGCAGTCGCGCGGTTCTGGACTGAAGCACCTAGAACCACTCGGTCACATTCAATTGATCTTCCAAGTCTTTTTTCATCTCTGACTGAATTACAATGTTATCGGCAAACCTCAAAGCTTTTATTTCTACCGGCCGTGGTGGCCGAGCGGTTCTAGGCGCTTTAGTCCGGAACTGCGCTGCTGCTACGGTCGCAGGTTCGAATGGTGCCTCGGCCATGGATGTGTGTGATGTCCTTAGGTTAGTTAGGTTTAAGTAGCTCTAAGTCTAGGGGACTGATGACCTCAGATGTTATGTACCATAGTGCTTAGAGCCATTTGAACCATTTTTTTTAATTTCCTCTCCTTGAACTTTAACTTCCCCTCCAGATTTCTCCTTGGCTTCCTCAATTTCTTATAGAATGCACAGCTTCAATAAAATGGAGGAATAGGGCACAGGCCCGTCTCACTTCCTTCTCAACCACTGATTTCCCTTTCAACCCTGGTATCCTCAGAATTTCAAAGAGTGTATTCCATCAAAACATTGTTACAGACTTTATCTAAATTTACAAATGGTAAACGGCATCATATTCTTTCCTTAACAGAAGGTAACAGTTGGGCTAACAGACAAAGTGTATAAGAAAGAGGTAACTCCACTGCTATTGCCAGTTAACTTGTCTCGGCAACAGAGCTCAGCACGACGCAGGAATAAATATCAGATCTACGAGTTGATTCAGCGTTACCGTATCTGGACTACACCCGAGTAACCCCGCGTCTGCGATGTCTCTTGGCGCCGACCAGACGGAGTCGAGACCTACGGCAAGCGATCCGTCCGAAGTACAGCGGTCGGGCAAAACAGCCTGTTGCGACACAGTGTTCGCAACTTGCTGCTGGCGTGCTCTACACTCGCACGCCCTACTTCATAACGGGGCCTCTTATTTTAACTGCCTGCTGCCACGCTTCCAGCAACTCATAGACTCCTTCCGGCGCACACAAAAATGTACCCGCCTCTCTGTAACAGTTGTGTACCGCCACATTTAAATCAGAGTTGCCAAGGCTCCAAGACTCAAGTTATAATTATGAAACTTGACATAACCTTTTTTTTAGATTTAAAACATATCTCCTGCAGTTATCTCTGATCAAGAAAACGCAAAAGCGCGCATGGAGGTATAAAAAAAAGTACATGACAGACATACACTCCTGGAAATGGAAAAAAGAACACATTGACACCGGTGTGTCAGACCCACCATACTTGCTCCGGACACTGCGAGAGGGCTGTACAAGCAATGATCACACGCACGGCACAGCGGACACACCAGGAACCGCGGTGTTGGCCGTCGAATGGCGCTAGCTGCGCAGCATTTGTGCACCGCCGCCGTCAGTGTCAGCCAGTTTGCCGTGGCATACGGAGCTCCATCGCAGTCTTTAACACTGGTAGCATGCCGCGACAGCGTGGACGTGAACCGTATGTGCAGTTGACGGACTTTGAGCGAGGGCGTATAGTCGGCATGCGGGAGGTCGGGTGGACGTACCGCCGAATTGCTCAACACGTGGGGCGTGAGGTCTCCACAGTACATCGATGTTGTCGCCAGTGGTGCCAATGATGGTCGTATGCGTGTTTGGCGCCGTGCAGGTGAGCGCCACAATCAGGACTGCATACGACCGAGGCACACAGGGCCAACACCCGGCATCATGGTGTGGGGAGCGATATCCTACACTGGCCGTACACCACTGGTGATCGTCGAGGCGACACTGAATAGTGCACGGTCCATCCAAACCGTCATCGAACCCATCGTTCTACCATTCCTAGACCGGCAAGGGAACTTGCTGTTCCAACAGGACAATGCACGTCCGCATGTATCCCGTGCCACCCAACGTGCTCTAGAAGGTGTAAGTCAACTACCCTGGCCAGCAAGATCTCCGGATCTGTCCCCCATTGAGCATGTTTGGGCCTGGATGAAGCGTCGTCTCACGCGGTCTGCACGTCTAGCACGAACGCTGGTCCAACTGAGGAGCCAGGTGGAAATGGCGTGGCAAGCCGTTCCACAGGACTACATCCAGCATCTCTACGATCGTCTCCATGGGAGAATAGCAGCCTGCATTGCTGCGAAAGGTGGATATACACTGTACTAGTGCCGACATTGTGCATGCTCTGTTGCCTGTGTCTATGTGCCTGTGGTTCTGTCAGTGTGATCATGTGATGTATCTGACCCCAGGAATGTGTCAATAAAGTTTCCCCTTCCTGGGACAATGAATTCACGGTGTTCTTATTTCAATTTCCAGGAGTGTATTAAATGAAGTGTGTCTGTCTGAATCATCAATTTCACAACGTACATCTACATACCAGTTGCTTTCAAGAAGTAACTGATATTTTGTAATTTCACGTGTCTTATTACATCTACATCTACATCTATACTCCGCAAGCCACCTGTCGGTGTGTGGCGGAGGGTACCTTGAGTACCTCTATCGGTTCTCCTTTCTATTCCAGTCTCATATTGTTCGTGGAAAGAAGGACTGTCGGTATGCCTCTGTGTGGGCTCTAATCTCTCTGATCTTACCCTCATGGGCTCTTCGCGAGATATACGTAGGAGGGAGCAATATACTGCTTGACTCCTCGGTGAAGGTATGTTCTCGAAACTTCAACAAAAGCCCGTACCGAGCTACTGAGCGTCTCTCCTGTAGAGTCTTCCACTGGAGTTTATCTATCATTTCCGTAACGCTTTCGCCATTACTAAATGATCCTGTAACGAAGCGCGCTGCTCTCCGTTGGATATTCTCTGTCTCTTCTATCAGCCCTATCTGGTACGGATCCCACACTGCTGAGCAGTATTCAAGCAGTGGGCGAACAAGCGTACTGTATCCTACTTGCCGGCCAAAGTGGCCGTGCGGTTAAAGGCGCTGCAGTCTGGAACCGCAAGACCGCTACGGTCGCAGGTTCGAATCCTGCTTCGGGCATGAATGTTTGTGATGTCCTTAGGTTAGTTAGGTTTAACTAGTTCTAAGTTCTAGGGGACTAATGACCTCAGAAGTTGAGTCCCATAGTGCTCAGAGCCATTTTTTTTGTATCCTACTTCCTTTGTTTTCGGATTGCATTTCCTTAGGATTCTTCCAATGAATCTCAGTCTGGCATCTGCTTTACCAACGATCAATTTTATATGATCATTCCATTTTAAATCACTCCTAATGCGTACTTCCAGATAATTTATGGAATTAACTGCTTCTAGTTGCTGACCTGCTGTATTGTAGCTAAATGATAAAGGATCTTTCTTTCTATGTATTCGCAGCACACTACACTTGTCTACATTGAGATTCAATTGCCATTCCCTCCACCATGCGTCAATTCGCTGCAGATCCTCCTGCATTTCAGTACAATTTTCCATTGTTACAACCTCTCGATATACTACAGCATCATCCGCAAAAAGCCTCAGTGAACTTCCGATGTCATCCACAAGGTCATTTATGTATATTGTGAATAGCAACGGTCCTACGACACTCCCCTGCGGCACACCTGAAATCACTCTTACTTCGGAAGACTTCTCTCCATTGAGAATGACATGCTGCGTTCTCCGATTCGCGCGATTGTTTTTCGTTTTTGTGTTAATAAATATGCCTGAAAAGTATCTGTACAGTGTTGGCCACACAGAACATTCGGTCTGTTGTCAGCAGTCAAAAAGGCTACATGTGTTTTGGTAATATCGGCAATTATTCATTCTAAATACAGGTTGTCCCAGGAGGTGTGGTCGATATCCAGGGATGTGACAGCAACGATCCCTTGAAGCAAAAAAGTGCGGTAAACATGAGCGCCAAAATGTGTACCTTAAGAGCTATGTGGGCTTCTTCATTTCCGATACTGTAAAACAAATCTCTTCTGCTGCAAGCTCTTTGCTTCCCATATCTTGCGAGGTAGTAATATGGACCAAAACAAGTGCATACCTTATAAACTATGAGCAATTGCCCATCTTTGGTGCTGCGAAATACGTCTCTTCAACTGAACAAGTGCTCATACCTCTTAAGGTCTGCATATTAGAGCCCATGTTTATTAGAGCTTGTTTTCTTGTTTTGGTCCACACTACCTCTACCAAAATATGGAAAGCAAAGAGCTTGCAGCACAAGAGATTTGTTTCACAACATGGAAGATGTAGAAGAAGTGTTCATAACTATTACGGTAGGCACAGTACAGATCATGTTTACTGGGTCTTTTTGCTTCGAATGATCGTTCCTGTCATATCCCCCCTTGACGCCCTGTGTAAAAATGTGTCGTACAATTTGTATTCAAGTTCGCTACAAGAACAGAGTAAAGTGCAGCAAAGTTTTATAAACGTTAATATTGCTTTGATGACTTTGCTATGTGTAAAACAAGGTGTTATTAGTGGTATAAATGTTTCGAAGAAGGGCGTGAAGACGCTGAAGATGACGAGCGCCCTGGGCACTCCAGCATATTAAGAAGCGATGAAATCGTGAAAAACTGAACGAAATTATTATGAACGATCGCCGAATCACTGTCAGAGTGGTCGCTGATGGTGTACGCACATCAAGTGGCGCGGGCTACGAAAGTTTTTCGGATGTTTAGGTACGAAAGGCGTGACGGCAAACGACTGTGTTGAGCTTCGAAGAAAAACAGCTGCGGATGCAAATTGCTCAGGAGTCGCAAGGTGTAGTCAACAACTTTGCGCAACTATTGAAACGTGTCATAACAGGTGATGAAACATGGGTTTACGGATATGATGTCGAAACTATGGCTAAACGTACCAGTGGAATCATTCTTGATCGGTAAGACCGAAAAAATCTCGACAAGTGCGTTCGAATGTGAACCTTATGATCACTGTGGCCTTCGATTTTAACGGCGTCGAGCACAATTAGTTCTTGTCACAAGGTTGAACGAACTATAAGGAGTACTACTTACAATTTCAACGCCATTGTGTGGAGAAACACGAAAAAAAAAAAAAAACGCCCGGATCTGTGGCGAAGCAATTCACGGATTGTACTCCGCCACAAGCAGCTGCTTACGGTTCGTTGCTTGTTCGTGAATTTTTGGACAAAAAACAATATTCTAATGACGCCTCAGCCCGCATTTTCGCCAGACATGGTTCCATGTCACTCTTTTCTGTTTCCACAAATGAAGAAAGCCTTAAAGAGCTGTTATTTTACGAGCATAGGTGAGATTAAAACGCATCACTGAGAAAGTTAATAGTTTTCCCGTAATTGATGTGTGTGATGTCCTTATGTTAGTTAGGTTTAAGTAGTTCTAAGTCTAGGGGATTGATGACCACAGATGTTAAGTCCTATAGTGCTCAGAGCCATTTGAACCACTGCACTTAAGCCACAAACATCAAAAGCGACAGTGGGAATAGCTCCAAAAACAATCACTATCAGTCTCTCATCGGTGAGTCAGACCCAGATCGAATGTCTGGACAGGTTCAGCACTGTTGGTCTGGTTCACGAGCCAACTGTGGTTTACTTTTTAGGCAGTTTTTCGAACTTGTAAGGGGAGATTTCGAGCTAGTTATCCAACTCTGCATAAGGAAAACAACACATGAAACCGTTAAAGCTTATGCGAATCAACAGATGGCACATACGAGCCTCCTTTGTAAAGGTAACTCACATGGGTTAAGTCCCATAGTGGTCAGAGCCATTTGATTTGAATAAATCCATCAGGGATATTCCTACCCTTCTAAACCTGCCCAAGTTAACTGTAGGCGACGTTATTGTGAAGTGTAAACACGAAGGAATAGTCACATATAAACTAAAACCAGCAAGACCTCATGCACTTACGGACGGCGATCGTTGAGCGTTGCGAATGGTGGCTGTAAAAAATCGCATGAAGTCTGCGGAAGGAATTATTCGGCGAGTTCCAAAACGCTACCAGCGGTCCAGCTACCACGACGAGTGTTCGCAGAGAGTTAATACGAACTAGGTACAATGGGCGAGCAGCTCCTCATGAGCCATACATTTCTGTAGTCGACGCTAAGCGACGCTTGTGTTGATCTAGAAGGCGGCGCCACTGGACAGTGGATGACTGGAAACGAGTGAATTGGAGACAGGAGTCACGCTGTACGCTGTGCCAATCCGATGGAAGGCTTTGGGCTTGGTGAATGCCTGGAGATAGTTAACTGCCATCATGTCTGGTGGGAGGTTGGGTTGGGTTGTTTGGGGGAAGAGACCAAACAGCGAGGTCATCGGTCTCATCGGATTAGGGAAGGATGGGAAAGGAAGTTGGCCGTGCCCTTTCAAAGGAACCATCCCGGCATTTGCCTGGAGCGATTTAGGGAAGTACGGAAGAGGATGTGTTAAGGTATGGGGGTATTTTTCGTGGCTAGGGTCCCACCACTGTCATCATGCACTGAGCATAGTAGAGGAGCAGTTCGGAAACAATGATTGTTTGTATCAGCATGTCAACGTACTCTGCCACAGAGCAGCATCACTGAGACAATGGTTTGTGGGCAAAAACATTCCTGAAATGGATGAGCCTGCCCAGAGTCCCAACCTGAATCCAATGGAACACCTTTGGGATGAGTTGAAACGTCGACTTTGTTCCGGACCCCGGCGTCCAACATCACTGCCTTCTCTAGTTTAGGCTCTTGAGGAAGAATGGGCTGTCATTCTTCCACAGACTTCCAGAGTGATTTAAAGTGTCCCGAGCAGAGTTCAAGCCGTCATAAAGGGTAAGAGTGGGCACGCCCCCACACTAATGTCCACTAATAGCTGTCCGTATTCTTTTGATCAGATAGTGTGCGGCGTAATGAAGATAGAGTCACAGCATAGCACCACCGTCATTCACATATGCCCTACGCCATTTAAAAAAAATCATTAGAGGTCGACATGATATAAGCAGGAGGCTGAAAGCCACATCTTCGTATGAGACTAAATAGACGCAGACACGTGACGGCTGAAATTGCGCTTCGTATCGCGAACATGGTGCAGAAAATAACACAAACAGGATCCTACAATTCTGGGCACTGATATTTTTACTATTTTACATCGGCGTTCAGAAATATGAAATACATGGGTCTTAATTCAGAGTGATAGTGATCGAGTATCAATGTTCGCAGATGCCAGAAACTAGGGCACACACGTAAATAAAGAAGCAGAAAGGTTACAACACGACGGTAGCGTTCTCGCTTTCCGCGCACGGGGTCCCGGGTTCGATTCCGGCGGGGTCAGGGATTTTTCCTGCGTCGTGATGACTGGGTGTTGTTGTGTCGTCTTTATCATCATCATTCATCCCCATTACGGTCGGAGGAAGGCCATGGCAAACCACCTTCACCAGGACCTTGCCTAATACAGCGGTGCGGGTCTCCCGCATCGTCCCCTATGCTCCTCAGAGTATGGGACCTCATCATCATCATCATCATCATCATCATCATCTTCAACACGCGATCTCTTTGACAACTCTTTCCTACTGAAATATTCATTTCGATTTAACAGAATAATATAACCAAGGAAAAGAAAAACATTTACATTACTGATTAAGAGATGGTAAAAGTTCCTGCGTGGAACAGGAGGAATAATTTGTTTGCACTGACCTGATTCTCGAGAAATACCTGAAGGCTGTAATAGTGCAAAGCTGTCAGGTGTTGCCAAGTGTTGGTGAGGGAGACAAGAACGTATGTGTCAGCAGAAGAACGTATGTGTCAGCAGGTCTTTCACATGAGATATATCCTGCTTTCAAAGTTGGGTCTACAGTAAGTTTTGCACAATCGGGTATCGTTTTATGAATAACGAGAGCGATACATTTCCACAGATCGGGAAGCAAAGTGTTTTCTCGCCCAAGGAATATAAACTATCAGAGATCAATAACATACGATGGCTGTAAGGCACCCTGCACACGATCAAACAATTTGGCAAACTTTACTATCTTTGTCAAATATTTGACCATGTAGAGCGATGTTTACCGTGTTTCTCAAACATGGAGCGTGTATGAGATTTGATGATAAGATGGCGGACACTTTGTGTATGCTTCACCATGAATGTTTAGAGAAAAAGAGTTTTATAACCTGTTATGTCTCTGTACCTTGCGTTTCCATAACTATAGAAACCATGACCAAGGATAAAAACGAAATAGCACTGTCAAAATGGTACACTTGTTACGACTTCTCCGGTCATATACTAAGCAGGAAGAGGTTAAGAAGACAGCAGTACTCTACGCACAACGTAGAAGCAGGAGTGCAATAAGATATAAAAAAAATCGGATGATGTATATGTTAGCATATTGTGGTATTTTAAAAACTGTCATCAGAGACCAAGTAGGAGGGAATAATTTTCGCATACATTTACAATGTGAGAACGAAGTAACTCAGTAGAAAAATCATGTGACCTGTGTACTTGGACAGACAGGGCGTTCTGGTCGCTGAGTTCCTTCCCAAAGGTGAAACCGTCAGTGCGGTACGACACTGTGAAACATTGATAAAACTTCAGTGCGCAATTCAAAATAAAAGGTGTGCAACGCTCACTCAATACACTGTGTTGCTTCATGACAACGCACGCTCCCATTCTGCTGGTGTCACTCAAAACTTTATTCAGCAATTCGATTGGGAGCAGTTCGAACACCCGCCGTACTGACCCGATCTCGCAACTTCGGACTACCACTTGTTCTTGAACTGGAAGCGTGATTTTGGAGAAAGTGCTTTGACAGCGATGACGACGCAAAAAGCGGTGCTCAGCAGTGGCTGTCTTCACCGGCGGTATCTTTCTCGGAAGAGGGCAAACAAACGCAGGTTTCCCGCTACGACCAATGTCTGAACAATGATGGCAACTAATGAGCTATTCAAAAAGACGCAAAAGATTTCCAACATTTATTACTACAAAAGACAAAAACACAATTCCAACATTGCTGGAAAGAGAAAAGTTCAAATTTTTATTCGATGTGGGCACCATACATTACACGTCAAATATCAAAACGGTGGCTCATTTCCTGCCACGGTCCCGGGTTCGATTCTCGGTGGGTCAGGGATTTTCACCTGCCTCGAGATGACTGGGTGTCTGTTTTGTCCTCATCATTTCATCATCATTCATGCAAGTGGAAGATTGGACTGAGAAACGGCTGGGAATTTGTACGGGCGCTGATAACCGCGCAGTTGAGCGCCCCATAATTCAAACATCATCATCATCATCATCATCATCATCATCATCATCATCATCATCATCATCATCATCATCATCATTTCCTGCCACACACGAAGCAGCTGATATTTCGTTATCGAATTCGCAGCTTCAACAATGCGATGTCGCAGGGAATAATAACGCGGTCTTTTACGTAGCCCCACAGATAAAAGTCACAAGTTGTGAGATGTGGAGGCGTCGGAGGCCACGGCGATGAAGTTCATCTTCTGCTCCTCTTCTTCCAATCCAACGTCCTGGCATGGTGTCATTCAGATAGCGTCGGACGTGCTTAGAGAAATGAAGAGGGACACCGTATTGCATGAAGATGAAGTCGTCTGAATCACCTTCAGGTTGAGAAAATAACCAGTTCTGAAGCATGTCTAGATAGGACAGTCCTGAAATTGTTTTCTTCATCAAGAAGAGGGCAACAGCGCCAATGCGGCCGTGATTGGAACGTCTACCCGGACTGATACAATTTTAAACTGTTGCCCGGAACGTTGGAATTATGGTGCTGCCTTTTTTAGTCTGGAAGATATAAATGATGGATATCTAAAACAGAATATCTGAAAGTGGGAGAAAATACTGTTAACGACTTACAGCTCGGTTCTGATACTGTTAAAGGGTTAATAATTTTAAGTACTTGGGAGTGACACTGTCGTCCAATGGTAGAAGTGTGGATGATGTAAACAATAAAATAGGCCAGGGCAAGCGAACCATAAAACAACTAAATGGTATTCTCTGGAACAAAAACATAACGCGCAGAACAAAACATACCATCTACCACACAATTATTGAAAGTCCCACAACATATGGTGCAGGGTTGTGGGAACTAACTCAGAGGCAGAAAGATCGCCTGCTGGCTGTCGAGATGGATTTCTGGAGACGGAGTTGTGGATACTCCAGACTTGACCATATTAGAAATGATAGGGTCGGAGAGGTTATGAATGAATATCAAAAGCACAATCCTAGACTACACAGAAAGGAAGCGCCTACTCTGGTATGGTCACTTACAGCGTATGCCAGACACAAGATGGTCGAAACGGGTATGGCAATGGACTCCACATCAAAGAAGAAAGCGCGGTAGACCTGCGAGATGCAGGAAAGACGACGTCAACAAAGCAATGGCGGCGAGAGGTCTTAATGAAGGAGACTGGAGTGACCGTGAACGATGGAGATTGGGATGCGAGAGGCGGCGGCAGCCGTAGAAACCTGGCTCATATATATGATGGAAATCTGCTCCTTCTTTTTGAATATCCTTCATGTAGAAAAAGAGTGTAAGAAATGCTCTTTCTTGTAAGAATAAACTTTTGTTTGAAAAATAATATTTTATGAAGTTTCTTTTTTCTAATACGGTACTTTCTTTCTGAACATGCCTCGTACTTTTCCTCCTACTCTTCGTCCAGTCACCTAAGTAAACTTAACGTTACAACCCCTTAGATGTTATGCTCTTGGCTTACGTTTACAAGCCTCAGTGTCTTCTCATATTTCCATAGCTTCCGTTCAGTTAAGATTAATACTTGCAAATGATTTCTCCATCTGAGGTAAAACTGCGCCATGTCAACTGCTTCATGGGTGTTGCTCGTATCAAGGTTCAGCAACATATTAAGACAAGTTTGTAAGTCTCCGCCGTGGCGTGGAATGTAGGTCGCGACGAATTAACCTCTCTCCCAAGAGGGCACCCACAGTCACACACGCGGTCGACGAAGAAATAAGGTCTGGTGGCATCCTTGATGCAGGTTGATGTGCTATATCCCTGACTGAGGTAGCACATGACTCTGAAATGCTACACGTCTGCAACTAAGGGGAAATACTGTCCACAGTTGCCGACTCAACATCAGACAAGCTTTTAGCAATTGTGATAAGATGATGATGACGGTTGCGTGCACATGAGAATATTGTTCTGAGGTTGACTAAATTAAACACGCTGATTATTCATTAATCGATAAAATAGTTGCCATTTGAGTTAAAGTCGGCAAATGCAGTCGTTAAACTACAAAGAAAAGCGTTATACGAGGGTGAGTCAAATGAAAACCTTAAATTTGTAATAACAAATCGAAATTTCGCGCCGTTATCCTGTAAGTTGGTAAGCGTGCAACGAACAGCGTGCAGAATGGCCTGTATGTGGCAGCATAGTGCAGAAGCACACATACCGTCGCAGTATCAGTATAAAGATGGCCGCCCCACTCGCGACTTGCACCAGGGAAGAACAGCGTTCTGTTACTCGGTTTTTGCATAGTGAAGGTGTGAAACCTATTGAAATTCATCGACGCATGAAGTTTCAGTAAGGTGATGCATGTTTGTCACAGCAACAAGTCTACCAATGGAGTAGGAAGTTCGCAAATGGTGTGACGTCAGTGGAAGATGCTCCTCGTCCAGGTCAGGCACAACGAGTTGCGACTCCACAGAACATTGCAGCAGTTGAAGCCATAGTGAAGGAAAACCGCCGAGTGACACTGAATGACACTGCAGCATGTTTACAGATTAGTCATGGGTCAGCACACCACATTGTGCACGATGTCCTCCAGTTTCACAAAGTGTCTGCAAGATGGGTGCCACGGCAGCTGACTCCTCAATTGAGAGAATGACGTGTTGATGCTTCTGAAGAACTTCTTCGGCGCTTTGAACGAGAAGGTGATGGCTTCCTTGCAAGGGGACGAAACTTAGAACTACTTAAACCTAACTAACCTAAGGAGATCACACACATCCATGCCCGAGGCAGGATTCGAACCTGCGACCGTAGCGGTAGCGCGGTTCCAGACTGAAGAGCCTAGAATCGCTCGGCCATTTCGGCCGGCTACAAATCTTCTGCGGGGGGGGGGGGCGCAAAGGGGGGCAAGACTATTTTAGGAAATGACTGTAAAGCATTGACGAAACAAACGGTACAAAATTAAGAAGATTAATTGTGATGTAAAATACTATAGTTCTCGTAACACTTCGGCCACAAATTTAGCCATATCGAAAAGTTAATCTCAAGAAGTGGACGCAGCACAGAATAATCTTTTAGTGAAATCAATACAGTGACAGCACAGTCTTCAAGTTACGTTTCAACACATTCGTCCTCATATACTGACATTATCACTTGAAGTTAACGAAACTGATGTTTGTTAAAACGTTGATTCAAGATGTCGCTGATACTCAACCAAGATTTCTTAGCTTAAATTTACCGAAAGAAACTCATTCTCAAACAGCACGGAATAAATTTCACTGGAGAGAACAGTTATTTCTTCTTTCCTTTCTAACACCAGATTACAAGAAACTAGTCAGACATTTACAGGTGCGAACAGTCTCGTCGTCTGCGAACGAACTGTCTGCGTCCAATCTTATACACATCAGCATGTGTCTTGCGTTTCTTGGTAGGTGCACAAGGTATTATCGCCTTTTGGGAGCATTCGCCACCGCACTAACTTTATCTTGTATTCGTAGATTTTAACGCGAAGTCATTTGAAAGTCCCTCACTCAGGATGTGACAGATTATTATTTGTGGGTGACTCTGTTCGAGCGGCAGGGCACTGGTTTTCTATGCATGAGGTAGACTATGCTGGCATAGGTGCCAGATACCTATGACTACTAGTTCCAGAGACGCCAATCTTGTGAGAAATACTTTGTAGGACACCTTTTGCAGCTACTACAGCGTCCCACTTGTGGGAAAGGCTTTCCGTGAATTTCCGATACCACACAGCTCTAAAGAATTAGGTGAACTAGACTTCTGGCGTCTTCCGTACTCCACTGAGTAATGATTGAGGATTGGGTATGTTACTAAATTGTACCTTTATCTTCCACAAATGAAGTACACAACAAAGCATCACTACATCGTCGATCATTTCCGACAGGCGCCGAAAACAAAGTAGAAATAGTCATTCGTCCCATCATCTTGGGTGTTTTTCACGGACTCTGAGGGCTTCATTAATGTGTACGCCCTCCGTGAGCGTTTATCACTGCTTGACACATACGTGGTACGCTCCGTATAAGTCTACAGAGGCCACTTTGTGACACCTTTTCCCATTCTTCAATGAAAGCCCATGAGAGTTCTTGGAGAGTCTGTGGTGCAACAGCGCGACTACGAACGCGTATGTCAAGCGTGTCCCACGTATGTGCGATGGGGTTTAGTTCGCGACTCACCGCGGCCGTTTCATTATTTCAATGTCCAGGCTTCGCAAGATATCCCTGCTCATGGCCGCCACACGGGCCCTGGCATTAGAAGGAATTCAGGGCCACCACCGTACGCAGCAGCCACCACATGGTTCAACAGGATCTCTTCGATGTACTGCCTGGAGGTAAGGCGACCACGAACAACGACGTACGGCTGTCAACACTGAACTTCACCACCACATCACAGAACCTTGGGAACCTGCCGACTTCCTTGACAATATTTGGCAGGTACCGCTAACCACTGGCCTCCGCACAAGAACACCTTGCGTCAGAGGATATCTGGACTCGTCTGTGAATAACACGTTTCACCACTGACAAAGTTGTCAGTTGAGATGGGAACGGTAGGACTGAAGGCGAGCTGCAAGGTGATGATATGTCATGTGAGGTACTTGAACAGGACGGCTAGATCCTCAGGTCCCCTCCCGTAAACCGTTCATTGCACTGTGATCGGGCACAGCGGCTTCAGTGGCCCTTCTGAGATCGTCTTGCAGTGCTCTGGCTGTAACCGTTCAACGCTGCAACCAGAGATGGCGAGATACCGGTCTTCACGTGGTGTTTTAAAGCGTCAGCGATCTTATCCAACTCACACTGTGTACTGACCTGCCGTGCGGGGTAGCCGCGCGGTCAAAGGCGCCTTGTCACGGTCCATGCGGCTCCCCCCTTCGCAAGTTCGAGTCCTCCCTCGGGAATGTTTGCTTGTGTGTGTTGTCCATAGCGTATATACTGACCTGCCGTGCGGGGTAGCGCGCGGTCTAAGGCGCCTTGTCACGGTCCATGCGGCTCCCCCCTTCGCAAGTTCGAGTCCTCCCTCGGGAATGTTTGCGTGTGTGTGTTGTCCATAGCGTATGTACTGACCTGCCGTGCGGGGTAGCCGCGCGGTCTAAGGCGCCTTGTCACGGTCCATGCGTCTCCCCCCTTCGCAAGTTCGCGTCCTCCCTCGGGAATGTTTGCGTGTGTGTGTTGTCCATAGCGTATGTACTGACCTGCCGTGCGTGGTAGCCGCGCGGTCTAAGGCGCCTTGTCACGGTCCATGCGGCTCCCCCCTTCGCAAGTTCGAGTCCTCCCTCGGGAATGTTTGCTTGTGTGTGTTGTCCATAGCGTATGTACTGACCAGCCGTGCGGGGTAGCCGCGCGGTCTAAGGCGCCTTGTCACGGTCCATGCGGCTCCCCCCTTCGCAAGTTCGCGTCCTCCCTCGGGAATGTTTGCGTGTGTGTGTTGTCCATAGCGTATGTACGGACCTGCCGTGCGGGGTAGCCGCGCGGTCTAAGGCGCCTTGTCACGGTCCATGCGGCTCCCCCCTTCGCAAGTTCGAGTCCTCCCTCGGGAATGTTTGCTTGTGTGTGTTGTCCATAGCGTATGTACTGACCTGCCATGCGGGGTAGCGCGCGGTCTAAGGCGCCTTGTCACGGTCCATGCGGCTCCCCCCTTCGCAAGTTCGAGTCCTCCCTCGGGAATGTTTGCGTGTGTGTGTGTTGTCCATAGCGTATGTACTGACCTGCCGTGCGGGGTAGCCGCGCGGTCTAAGGCGCCTTGTCACGGTCCATGCGGCTCCCCCCTTCGCAAGTTCGAGTCCTCCCTCGGGAATGTTTGCGTGTGTGTGTTGTCCATAGCGTATGTACTGACCTGCCGTGCGGGGTAGCCGCGCGGTCTAAGGCGCCTTGTCACGGTCCATGCGTCTCCCCCCTTCGCAAGTTCGCGTCCTCCCTCGGGAATGTTTGCGTGTGTGTGTTGTCCATAGCGTATGTACTGACCTGCCGTGCGGGGTAGCCGCGCGGTCTAAGGCGCCTTGTCACGGTCCATGCGGCTCCCCCCTTCGCAAGTTCGAGTCCTCCCTCGGGAATGTTTGCTTGTGTGTGTTGTCCATAGCGTATGTACTGACCTGCCGTGCGGGGTAGCCGCGCGGTCTAAGGCGCCTTGTCACGGTCCATGCGTCTCCCCCCTTCGCAAGTTCGCGTCCTCCCTCGGGAATGTTTGCGTGTGTGTGTTGTCCATAGCGTATGTACTGACCTGCCGTGCGGGGTAGCCGCGCGGTCTAAGGCGCCTTGTCACGGTCCATGCGGCTCCCCCCTTCGCAAGTTCGAGTCCTCCCTCGGGAATGTTTGCTTGTGTGTGTTGTCCATAGCGTATGTACTGACCTGCCGTGCGTGGTAGCCGCGCGGTCTAAGGCGCCTTGTCACGGTCCATGCGGCTCCCCCCTTCGCAAGTTCGAGTCCTCCCTCGGGAATGTTTGCTTGTGTGTGTTGTCCATAGCGTATGTACTGACCTGCCGTGCGGGGTAGCCGCGCGGTCTAAGGCGCCTTGTCACGGTCCATGCGTCTCCCCCCTTCGCAAGTTCGCGTCCTCCCTCGGGAATGTTTGCGTGTGTGTGTTGTCCATAGCGTATGTACTGACCTGCCGTGCGGGGTAGCCGCGCGGTCTAAGGCGCCTTGTCACGGTCCATGCGGCTCCCCCCTTCGCAAGTTCGAGTCCTCCCTCGGGAATTTTTGTTTGTTTGTGTGTGTGTGTGTGTGTGTGTGTGTGTGTGTGTTGTCCATAGCGTAAGTTAGTGTAAGTTAGATTAAGTAGTATGCAGGGACCGATGACCTCAGCAGTTTGGTCCCATAAGAACTTATCTTCCTGTAGCGGGTCCACAACCTAGGAATGACATATGGAGAGGCACTGGAATCTGCAGTAACACGACCGAAAGTCCATCCTTTCTGGATCAAACAGACCGCCATTACAACTTGCACTGCGCTACGGTAACGCATTGCATGCGTCTGGTTGAACAGAACGCCCACAAATGACAACTTCCATCTGCGTACCTCACTAAAAAGCACTGGGACACCGGTACTCTCTCCCTCCTGAGGGGCCACCTGACATTGTCACGCCACAGCCAACAAATGGCGAATGATTTCAGTTGTTGCCTATACTGAAAGCGAAGATCTCAAGCCATGCAATAAGGCTTCAGGTACCGCCTGTATCAAAACAGATTTAACACACCGGACGTTGATACACGTGTTCCCCAAAAATTTTATAACAGTGTATACACGTAGGATCGACTTTCTACATCTACATCTACATTTATACTCCGCAAGCCACCCAACGGTGTGTGGTGGAGGGCACTTTACGTGCCACTGTCATTACCTCCCTTTTCTGTTCCAGTCGCGTAAGGTTTGCGGGAAGACTCCCGGAAAGTCTCCGTGCGCGCTCTAATGTCTCTAATTTTGCATTCGTGATCTCCTCGGGAAGTATAAGTAGGGGGATGCAATATATTCTATACCTCATCCAGAAACGCACCCTCTCGAAACCTGGTCAGCAAGCTACACCGCGATGCAGAGCGCCCCTCTTGCAGATTCTGCCACTCGAGTTTGCTAAACATCTCCGTAACGCTATCACGCTTACCAAATAACCCTGTGACGAAACGCGCTGCTCTTCTTTGGATCTTCTCTCCCAGTGAATCTCAACCTGACACCCGCCTTACCAACAATTAATTTTATATGAACATTCCACTTCAAATCGTTCCACTCGCATACTCCCAGATATTTTACAGAAGTAACTGCTACCAGTGTTTGTTCCGCTATCATATAATCATAAAATAAAGGATACTTCTTTCTATGTATTCGCAATACATTACATTTGTCTATGTTAAGTGTCAGTTGCCACTCCCTGCACCAAGTGCCTATCCGCTGCAGATCTTCCTGCATTTCACTGCAATTTTCTAATGCTGCAGCTTCTCTGTATACTGCAGCATCATCCGCGAAAAGCCGCATCGAACTTCCGACACTATCTACTAGGTCATTTATATATATATTGTGAAAAGCGATGGGCCTGCCGGTGTGACCGAGCGGTTCTAGGCGCTACAGTCCGGAACCGCGCGACCGCTACGGTCGCAGGTTCGAATCCTGCCTCGGGCATGGATGTGTGTGATGTCCTTAGGTTAGTTAGGTTTAAGTAGTTCTAAGTTCTAGGGGACTGATGACCTCAGTAGTTAAGTCCCATAGTGCTCAGAGCCATTTGAACCATTTTTGAAAAGCGATGGTCCCATAACACTCCCCTGTGGCACGCCAGAAGTTACTTTAACGTCTGTAGGCGTTTCTCCATTGAGAACAACATGCTGTGTTCTGTTTGCTAAAAACTCTTCAATCCAGCCACACAGCTGGTCTGATATTCCGTAGGCTCTTACTATGTTTATCAGGTGACAGCGCGGAACTGTATCGAACGCCTTCCGGAAGTCAAGGAAAGGCATCTACCTGGGAGCCTGTATCTAATATTTTCTGGATCTCATGAACAAATGAAGCGAGTTGGGTCCCACACGATCGCTGTTTCCGGAATCCATGTTGATTCCTACAGAGTAGAGTCTGGGTTTCCAGAAATGACATGACACGCGAGCAAAAAACATGTTCTAAAAATCTACAACAGATCGATGTCAGAGATATAGGCCTATAGTTTTGCGAATCTGCCACAACAATTAAAGTCGTGAAAGCGATAAAATAATGAAATTAGGTAATTACAACCGCGTGTCGAAGTTAACACGCCAATATTTTACTCACATAATTCATGCACCCCACAGCGCCAAGAACTTCGATGTGTTATTCTAGCAAGACGAAAAACGGTGTCTTAGAATTTCGAATGGAACGTGAAGCATATTTAATGACGGTTTACAGTAGCTTGAATACTCTTGAGTTCTCAGGATAGTCTGCTACAGAGCAGTAAGCATCGGGACAACAGAACACCCACACTAATTTTCTACAGTTCGGTAGTCAATAGCGTTTCTACCCGCACCTACGGAAACATTCAATGATTCAGAAAATGCAGATTTTCCGCTTTCCTGTTTGCCGCTTTACGTTTGTAGGAGTTGTTACAAACACGCCTTTCCCGTTAAATGAAGTGAAACACTGCTTCAACTCTTCAGACTCACCTTGACGATCAACGGCATTCAACGCTTACACGGATAAAGCTGGAAACCAATAACTTTCTGCTACGATAGCAACGTTTCCACTTCCACTGTGTGTTAGGTGTGGCGTGTAGTTCCCTCATGCCGTATGCTCCTTAAGCCGTCGGCACACGGACCGTGCTGTCGAACGTTAACGTTGAGCGTGCCAAGTTCAACGTGTTGCTGAACGCTCAGGAACGATGCGACTTGTGCACACGGTACGTGGGGCCCCAACGTGGTATACGCGATCGCAACGCACTCCAGCGACAGATAAGGGAAGTTTCTAGTTCGTAAGTCCGCAGCTCGTGGTCGTGCGGTAGCGTTCTCGCTTCCCGCGCCCGGGTTCCCGGGTTCGATTCCCGGCGGGGTCAGGGATTTTCTCTGTCTCGTGATGACTGGGTGTTGTGTGATGTCCTTAGGTTAGTTAGGTTTAAGTAGTTCTAAGTTCTAGGGGACTGATGACCATAGATGTTAAGTCCCATAGGGCTCAGAGCCATTTGAACCATTGAACCTAGTTCGTAAATCACACTGTTTACTCAACGGGCGCGCGTAAAATTTCCGAGTTAGCTCTGTTAAAACGCACATTTCCTTCATCGACCACGAAAAGGAAAGTACCATGTTCAATCAATAACGAGACAGGCTTATAAAACTTCCATTACATACAGTGCGATACAAATCTGGAATACTTCTCCGCATAAGATAAACATTATTTCGTCACTCCCACATTTTAGTAAAACCCCAAGGTCAGTCTTACTTGATCACTGTTCCTACCTAGTAGCAGAACCATTGTAACATGTGAATTAGGAAGCGTAAAACAAAAAGAGCAAAATATCTTTACACCAGTAGCGCAAGCTGTCCTGTAGATTAAGCCAATCGAACAAAGTAAAAAAAAAAAAAGGTGAACTTATATTTCCATAACATCAAATATTATAGCATATACTTATATTAAACTAATAATAAAGTATCAAAACCTAATAAATACGCAAATGTTAGGGAAAAAAGTTATTGGAAGTGTTAGGACGCGAACCACCGCCCAAATGAAGGCTCCTTACTAGACAAGGACGCTACTCATTACGCTAAACCAACATTAGGCTCATTGGACGTAAACAGTTTTGTTACACTTTGCTAAAAACGTTAATCGTAGATAATTATGTTAGTAATTGATATTTAATTATAACAAATTGTACCAAGAACAATGCGTTTTGCGTGGATCTTCAGTGTGTCGCTGCCTTCAAATAGCCTACTCTCATAATACGCAATTTACAATAATTCTTTTGCCACGAATATGATGTTTCTCATTATTTTATTGGAACGAATCACACAAGTAACTACGAGTTTTCCAGTGATTCTCAACTTGCTGGTGCTCAGAAACGGCATATATATACATATAGGCTTGAAATGAACGCCAATATGGCGCCTCAACTCTGTGCTGAAGGGAGACGGCGTGCGTTTGGCGTAGGTGGCGTTTGGCCATCTCATTGGTCAACGCTTAGACGCATGCTCAGAATATCTGACATGCCTGATATTGCTCTGCACGTTCGGAAAGACTCCCGACCGTGCTATTCCACGGTATGACGTCAGAAACTCGGCACGCTCAACGCTCAACGTTCGGATGCACGGTCCGTGTGCCGACGGCTTTACTACGCAGGGGATGCGCTGGGACGCTAGGAGTACAGATAGTTATGGAAATCAATAGGAATTGTGAAGGTGCAACTTGAGGGATTTGATGGGAACGACGTATGCAGATTTAGATGCTAAATACACAGTGTGTCTCGGTTCCATCTGGACTGTGGCTATGAAAAATAAGAGTCATGGATTGTGTACACAAAAGCATTGTATTTATTGAAAACAGTCTTCCCCACCGAATCAAAACACAGCTGAAATCGTTTTAGAAGTGCTATTTTGTCTGAAACCGACATAGTGAGACCGTGGTTGTGTACAAATAATGTATGTTGATTCTTACAAAGAAGAAGACAGCAAGCAGCCACCGAGCGAGGTGGCGCAGTGGTTAGCACACTGGACTCGCATTCGGGAGGACGACGGTTCAATCCCGCGTCCGGCCATCCTGATTTAGGTTTTCCGTGATTTCCCTAAATCTCTCCAGGCAAATACCGGGATGGTTCCTTCGAAAGGGCACGGCCGACTTCCTCCTCCATCCTTCCCTAATCCGATGAGACCGATGACCTTGCTGTTTGGTCTCTTCCCCCAAAACAACCAACCAACCAACAGCAAGCAGCCACTATTAATACTGCTATTTATGTAAGTAAATAGCGGCGTAACCGGTTTCGAACTGGTAAGTTCATCATCAGACGGCTGTTCACATGATTTGCAAGATACACTTTACACAATCGTCAGTTTTTGATTTTTACTCTTCCACTGTGGCGAAATATTCTTGCCGGCCGAGCGATTCTGGCGCTAGAGTCTGGAACCGCGCGACCGCTACGGTCGCAGGTTCGAATCGTGCCTCGGGCATGGATGTGTGTGTTGTCCTTAGGTTAGTTAGGTTTAAGTAGTTCTAAGTTCTAGGGGACTTATGACCTCAGCAGTTGAGTCCCATAGTGCTCAGAGCCATTTGAAACATTTTTGAAATATTCTTGGTGTGTTGGTGCCATCGAAAATCGCGTAGTTGCAGGATTGTATTTTTCAAATATTCCAAAATATATGCAGCACTTATATAATTTGTACATCACCATATTGTGCAAAGCATCACACACACACACACACACACACACACACACACACACACACACACACACCAAAAAGTATTTGCCACATTTGAAGCTATCACAAAGGCTGCATATTTAAAATTTATGTAAAGTGTATCTTGCAAATCATGTGAACAGCTGTCTGATGATGAACTAGCCAGTTCGAAACCGGTTACGGCGCTATTTACTTACATAAATAGCAATATTAATAGTGGCTGGTTGTTGTTTTCTTCTTTGTAAGAATCAACCTACATTTTAGAAGTGTTTTGAAACAGTCACTGTAGTCATATTTTGGTGTTGCAATTAGTACTTTTGTAGTACAGTTTTCTTGGATGTCATTAACAGCCAGTTTCAAATCCGAGGAACAACCAGAAGTCAGCTGGGGCCAAATCCGGCAACTACTGCGGATGATCCAGGACTGTTAGCCATTTGCTGGCCAAACTTTTGTGCACAACGTTTGCCTTTTGGGTTGGGGTGACGTTGTGGAGAAGCAACCAGGAGTCCGCCTGCTTGCATTCGGGCCGAATTCGGCGAATTCTGCCCCATAAACGCTGGAGGACGCAAAAAAATTAGTGTTGCCTCACTGATCCATTACCATCTTCCGAGGAGTGTCAGACACGTACTGTTATTCGCAGCGAGAATGCCTGCTGCGGCAATGCTAGCGCTTTGACTTTCTACACAGCTGTTTTTGAAACTTCAATAACAGTAACGCCACAACTCGTTATTAGATGGCATTGGAATCTGGAATTTCATACGAGGTGCGGCTAGAAAAAAACCGGACTGATGTTGGAAAAAACATTTATTTACAATTTCATGTTATCTCCTTCAATGTTCTCTCCTCCTCGGTCTCTACACCGCTCCATACGAATTTTCCACTGTTCATAGCAATGCTGGAGATCATTTTCGGTAAGTCCATACATTACTTCCGTCGCTTTTTCTTTTACTGCTTCAACAGTCTCAAATCTAGTTCCTTTCAAAGCTGACTTGACTTTAGGGAAAAGAAAAAAGTCACAGGGGGCCAAATCAGGTGAGTAGGGTGGATGATCTAAGGTGGGAATGTTTTGTTTTGCCAAAAACGTCTTCACTGACAACGCACTGTGAGCTGGGGCATTGTCTTGGTGAAGGATCCATGACTTTTTTTTTCCACAAATCGTTCCGTTTTCTCCGTACTCGCTCACGTAGGGTAGCCAGGACGCTAATGTAGTAATGCTGATTCGCTGTTTGTCCCTCTGGTACCCAATCAATGTGCACAATCCCTTTGATGTCAAGAAAAACAATCATCATTGCCTTGAATTTCGATTTTGACATTCGTGCTTTTTTTTGTCGTGGAGAACCAGGAGTTTTCCAATGCATCGATTGGCGTTTAGTTTCGGGATCGTAAGTAAAAAACCACGATTCATCGCAAGTAATAACATTTTGTAAGAAGGTGGGATCACTTTCAATGTTTTCCAGGATGTCAGAACAAATCATTCTTCGGCGTTCCTTCTGTTCAATTGTGAGACACTTTGGAACCATTTTTGAACACACTTTGTTCATGTTGAAACTTTCATGAAGAATCTGCCTAACACTTTCCTTGTCAACTCCTGTTAACTCAGACACTGCTCTGATTGTTAAACGGCGACCTTGTCGAACAAGTTTACCGATTTTTTCAATGTTTGCATCAGTTTTTGCTGACAATGGTCTGCCAGTGCGAGTGTCATCACTGGTGTCTTCGCGGCCATCTTTAAATCGTTTAAACCACTCAAACATTTGTGTTCGCGATAAACAATCATCGCCGTACACTTGTTGTAACATTACAAACGTTTCACTTGCAGATTTTCCTAGTTTGAAACAAAATTTGATGTTAACACGCTGTTCTTTCTGTATACTCAACATTTTCCGACGCACAGACAAAACGTCAACTACTTAAAACAGACGCCACGGGCAGACTGAGTGCAGGAGGCAGATGAAACTCGAGCAGTAGGCGGAGCGAGAGTCACGTGACAGGCCACGCGACTTTCAGCCTTATTGCATTCGTTTTATTGTTTCATCAGTACTAGTCCGGTTTTTTTCTAGCCACACCTCGTACAAGCAGTCCTAATTGAGCTGGGACATACTGTGTATTTGTGCAACGCTGCACTGGTGGAACAGGTGTAAAATCAGAGACGTCGAAGGTAAAAGTGTAAACCTACAAAGTACACCTTGGTAGCCCTTACTAATTTAGAGGCTAGGGCGGATACGTGAGAGGCGTTATCTAGAAAGTTTGAACAATGGAAAAGAGCTACCCTGTTGATTGACAGAAGAAGGAGAGCAAGTAGGTGTGGAGGCACATCTAATTAGTACCTGAGTGAGCACTGAAAGATTTTGAACTCATATGTCTGTCTGCATGACTCAATAAAATATTTTCGCAGCTACTAAAATCATAAGAAAATAAACTAAAATGCTATCTTGGTCTGTTATTCTACATCTATGAAACAGAAGGCGTAACATCACATTTCGTCCGCAGCTCGTGGTCTAGTAGCTAGCGTTGCTGCCTCTGGATGACGGGGTCCCAGGTTCGATTCCCGGCCGGGTTGGGGATTTTCTCAGCCCGGGGACTGGGTGTTTGTGTTATACTCATCATTTCATCATCATCATCATCATCATCATCATTCCAGAATGAGATTTTCACTCTGCAGCGGAGTATGCGCTGATATGAAACTTCCTGGCAGATTAAAACTGTGTGCCCGACCGAGACTCGAACTCGGGACCTTTGCCTTTCGCGGGCAAGCGCTCTACCATCTGAGCTACCGAAGCACGACTCACGCCCGGTCCTCACAGCTTTACTTCTGCCAGTATCTCGTCTCCTACCTTCCAAACTTTACAGAAGCTCTCCTGCGAACCTTGCAGAACTAGCACTCCTGAAAGAAAGGATACTGCGGAGACATGGCTTAGCCACATCCTGGGTGATGTTTCCAGAATGAGATTTTCACTCTGCAGCGGAGAGCGCTGATATGAAACTTCCTGGCAGATTAAAACTGTGTGCCCGACCGAGACTCGAACTCGGGACCTTTGCCTTTCGCGGGCAAGCGCTCTACCATCTGAGCTACCGAAGCACGACTCACGCCCGGTCCTCACAGCTTTACTTCTGCCAGTATCTCGTCTCCTACCTTCCAAACTTTACAGAAGCTCTCCTGCGAACCTTGCAGAACTAGCACTCCTGAAAGAAAGGATACTGCGGAGACATGGCTTAGCCACATCCTGGGGGATGTTTCCAGAATGAGATTTTCACTCTGCAGCGGAGGGTGCGCTGATATGAAACTTCCTGGCAGATTAAAACTGTGTGCCCGACCGAGACTCGAACTCGGGACCTTTGCCTTTCGCGGGCAAGCGCTCTACCATCTGAGCTACCGAAGCACGACTCACGCCCGGTCCTCACAGCTTTACTTCTGCCAGTATCTCGTCTCCTACCTTCCAAACTTTACAGAAGCTCTCCTGCGAACCTTGCAGAACTAGCACTCCTGAAAGAAAGGATACTGCGGAGACATGGCTTAGCCACATCCTGGGGGATGTTTCCAGAATGAGATTTTCACTCTGCAGCGGAGGGTGCGCTGATATGAAACTTCCTGGCAGATTAAAACTGTGTGCCCGACCGAGACTCGAACTCGGGACCTTTGCCTTTCGCGGGCAAGCGCTCTACCATCTGAGCTACCGAAGCACGACTCACGCCCGGTCCTCACAGCTTTACTTCTGCCAGTATCTCGTCTCCTACCTTCCAAACTTTACAGAAGCTCTCCTGCGAACCTTGCAGAACTAGCACTCCTGAAAGAAAGGATACTGCGGAGACATGGCTTAGCCACATCCTGGGGGATGTTTCCAGAATGAGATTTTCACTCTGCAGCGGAGGGTGCGCTGATATGAAACTTCCTGGCAGATTAAAACTGTGTGCCCGACCGAGACTCGAACTCGGGACCTTTGCCTTTCGCGGGCAAGCGCTCTACCATCTGAGCTACCGAAGCACGACTCACGCCCGGTCCTCACAGCTTTACTTCTGCCAGTATCTCGTCTCCTACCTTCCAAACTTTACAGAAGCTCTCCTGCGAACCTTGCAGAACTAGCACTCCTGAAAGAAAGGAGCACACAGTTTTAATCTGCCAGGAAGTTTCATCATCATCATTATTCGTGACAGTGGTTCGATTGGACTGTGTAAAAAATTGGGACTTTGTACGGGCGCTGATAACTGCGCAGTTGAGCGCCCCACAAATCAAACCACATCTCTCACATTACATCACATTTCGTGAAAAATGCCGGAAGAGGCTATGTCACCCAAGGTCAGTACTATCAAAGCAATCACTCGGATCTTTGCAACTTGCTGTGGAGAGCTATACACAGAAGAAAAATCGGATATTGTGTGTCAGTTTGTCTTCAGAAAATGGAAGTTATTCTAACTTTAAGCTCGGTAGTACAGAGATGAATAATGAAAAATTAGGACGCCTTCATGCTAGTTCTGGGCAAAAATAAAGTCTTCGGCAGTGTAAAATGGAATAAGGTATAAAAAATTCTAAGTACACTCCTGGAAATGGAAAAAAGAACACATTGACACCGGTGTGTCAGACCCACCATACCTGCTCCGGACACTGCGAGAGGGCTGTACAAGCAATGATCACACGCACGGCACAGCGGACACACCAGGAACCGCGGTGTTGGCCGTCGAATGGCGCTAGCTGCGCAGCATTTGTGCACTGCCGCCGTCAGTGTCAGCCAGTTTGCCGTGGCATACGGAGCTCCATCGCAGTCTTTAACACTGGTAGCATGCCGCGACAGCGTGGACGTGAACCGTATGTGCAGTTGACGGACTTTGAGCGAGGGCGTATAGTGGGCATGCGGGAGGCCGGGTGGACGTACCGCCGAATTGCTCAACACGTGGGGCGTGAGGTCTCCACAGTACATCGATGTTGTCGCCAGTGGTCGGCGGAAGGTGCACGTGCCCGTCGACCAGGGACCGGACCGCAGCGACGCACGGATGCACGCCAAGACCGTAGGATCCTACGCAGTGCCGTAGGGGACCGCACCGCCACTTCCCAGCAAATTAGGGACACTGTTGCTCCTGGGGTAGCGGCGAGGACCATTCGCAACCGTCTCCATGAAGCTGGGCTACGGTCCCGCACACCGTTAGGCCGTCTTCCGCTCACGCCCCAACATCGTGCAGCCCGCCTCCAGTGGTGTCGCGACAGGCGTGAATGGAGGGACGAATGGAGACGTGTCGTCTTCAGCGATGAGAGTCGCTTCTGCCTTGGTGCCAATGATGGTCGTATGCGTGTTTGGCGCCGTGCAGGTGAGCGCCACAATCAGGACTGCATACGACCGAGGCACACAGGGCCAACACCCGGCATCATGGTGTGGGGAGCGATCTCCTACACTGGCCGCACACCACTGGTGATCGTCGAGGGGACACTGAATAGTGCACGGTACATCCAAACCGTCATCGAACCCATCGTTCTACCATTCCTAGACCGGCAAGGGAACTTGCTGTTCCAACAGGACAATGCACGTCCGCATGTATCCCGTGCCACCCAACGTGCTCTAGAAGGTGTAAGTCAACTACCCTGGCCAGCAAGATCTCCGGATCTGTCCCCCATTGAGCATGTTTGGGACTGGATGAAGCGTCGTCTCACGCGGTCTGCACGTCCAGCACGAACGCTGGTCCAACTGAGGCGCCAGGTGGAAATGGCATGGCAAGCCGTTCCACAGGACTACATCCAGCATCTGTACGATCGTCTCCATGGGAGAATAGCAGCCTGCATTGCTGCGAAAGGTGGATATACACTGTACTAGTGCCGACATTGTGCATGCTCTGTTGCCTGTGTCTATGTGCCTGTGGTTCTGTCAGTGTGATCATGTGATGTATCTGACCCCAGGAATGTGTCAATAAAGTTTCCCCTTCCTGGGACAATGAATTCACGGTGTTCTTATTTCAATTTCCAGGAGTGTAAGTGTCGGGATGCAGTAGATTGTCACAACAACAACTTACAATATTAGCAAAATAGCTATGTCGAGGTCATTAGCGACAGAGCAGCAACTCATTTGGACAAGGTTGGGAAAGAAAATCGGTCGTATATCATTTTGAAGAAAGCGTTCTGATAATCTCCTGAAACTAATTAGGTTATCACATAAACCTATAATCAGGATTTAAACTTCCCCTTCTTGGTCCGAGCCCAGTCCCTCAACCACAACGATCCCACAATTAGCACAATATATACAAAAGCCAAGTAGAGATAATGAAAGACACAAAAATCAAGGATTTAGGGCGCGGGAGCTTAACGGAAGAATCAGAGCGTCAAGGCAGGCTGTAGCTTATCGTTACTTTACGATCGGTGTCGCTGTGGTGAACTCAAGGGGAACTTATGGCCCTGGGCTGTTTATATAAGTGTTCAGAATACGAAACACGCGGACCTTAGTTCAAAGTCCAGGTTGATCAAGAGTTAACGTTGCCATACTTCAGGCATGGGCAACCTTACGTGACCAGCGGGCCAGATTCACATACGTACTGTTTGGCTACGATAACTTGACGATTTCGCCAGTGCTGCCAGAAGCGGAGAAAAACGACACTACTTGAAAGATATTCATTTGTCTCCGAGCGCTGCCAACGTCAAGCTGCCCCTAGAGGTGAAATATTACGAAAGGCGTGTGTCCATTAGCAAGTAATTTATGCCAACACTGAGGTTTTTACTTACTCAAGCTGACTTCTTCAAGTCGCTAGGGTGAATTTGTTTCAGGAACTTTCAGCAAGTACTTGTTGCAGAAGTTTTCTTGTAAACCAGAGGAGTCACCACTGTTGTTGCTTTATTATTAATGAATAAAAATCGTAACAAAACATAAAAATAAAAAAAAGTAGAAAAAATTTAGAGTATACATATTTATGTTACCAAGAAACACTATTCATTTAACTAAAATCAGAGAACTTCACTTAGACTAAATACTTTGAAGATGCATGCGGCTGGTCCCGGCAGAGGTTCGAGTCCTCCCTCGGGCATGGGTGTGTGTGTGTTCGTACTTAGGATAATTTAGGTTAAGTAGTGTGTAAGCTTAGGGACTGATGACCTTAGCAGTTAAGTCCCATAAGATTTCACATCCATTTGATTTTTGTGGTACGCAAATTTTGATCATCACTTATATCATCACATATAATCAAATATTCGACATCAGGAAACAATAGTGCGGAGCGATATGTCACCAAGAGAGTAGGTTTTAATTACTCTTCGATTTTTGCAAGCAATATTACTACTTTTGTTAAAAATGTAACGCACTTATGTTTACGGTAAAATTTAAAAAATCAGTTAAAATTTAAAGACGTCTGTACTGTCATTCTACTTTCTCTTCTGGTGAAACAAATTGATTGACAAACTCATTTTGCTTTTCCTTGACTGGTGATGCCAATTATACGTGTTTAGTGGTTCCAATGGTACATTTGTTTTGGCCCAGCTGTCTTTGTGATATTCTCCTTTTCGGCACTGATATTTTCGCGCCGATACTGAATGCACAAAACTTCTGCAAGTATGAGAAAAACTTCCACGAAATGACAAATTCGGCAAGTACTTGCAGGAAGATGCAAGAAACTAGAACGAATTTTCACCCTGTCGCAGAGTGAGTTCTAATTTGAAACTTCCTGGCAAATTAAAACTGTGTTCCGAACGGACTCGAACCTGGAAACCTGGTCTGGCACACAGTTTTAATTTCCCATAAAGTTACATGCAAGAAACTGTTTCCACTAATTTGCGAACTCTTTTATGTGTACGAAACTAGCGGACGTGGAGAAAAATGGTTCAAATGGCTCTGAGCACTATGGGACTTAACTTCTGAGGTCATCAGCCCCTAGAACTTAGAACTATTTAAACCTAACTAAGCTAAGGACATCACACACATTCATGCCCGAGGCAGGATTCGAAGCTGCGTCCGTAGCGGTCGCGTGGCTCCAGACTGTAGCGCCTAGAACCGCTCGGCCACTTCGGCCGGTGTCAAAGGAGAGTGGGAGGAGGGAGTGGGAGTACAAATATGGTGGTTCCCAATATTCCACCCAATTCTGTGATTGTGTGGATAATGCACGCCATACCACAGCAGGAAGTTCGACAGAATGCTTAATAAATATCATTTCAGGATTACGATGTTAGAGTGATTGCAAGACAGATAAACCGCAACGACTCAGTGAGAAAGGCTGAACTATCTGAAATAAAGGAAACCAAAGCAGCCGTGAAAGCGTACGTCGTGGGTAAAATCTGTGAGAACGGAGGCCACGAAATAGTCCGTTCACCGCCCTACAACTGCGATCTAAATCCGACAGAATTGGCACGGGATAAAATAAAATACAGTTTCAGGGACGACAATGTCACTGGTGACATGTTGAAGAAAGATTCCAGAATCTTGTTAGAGCTGCTTTCCTTTCAGTTATTGCACAGCACTGGCAAAGTTAGTGCAGGAAAATGCAGCAGCTGCAGCTAGAGTATTGGAATAATGGCAATGGCCATCGATGAATATATCATAAATACGACGCCCTCAAGCGACAATAATGATGGTTCAAATGGCTCTGAGCACTATGGGACTTAACTACTGAGGTCATCAGTCCCCTAGAACTTAGAACTACTTAAACCTAACTAACCTAAGGACATCACACACATCCATGCCCGCAGGATTCGAACCTGCGACCGTAGCGGTCACTCGGTTCCAAACTGACGCGCTTAGAACCGCACGGCCACACCGGCCGGCAAAATAATGATGATCTTGAATCTAGCACAAATGACACCGATCGTTAGTGAACTTTATTTTGGCAATTCTTTCAGACACAGTCAAGTACACTTTGTAAATATGACTCGTGTCCACTGTTTAATAAATGCATTGTGCAAACAGATTCCAAAAATCAGTTTTTGACTTTCGATTTATAGTGTCCTAAGTTGTACATTCATCTACTTTCGTATTTCATTAGAGCCGATAAGTAAATAATACGTAAGTTGTAGGTAAAACTGTCGACCATGAATATGTCAACAAATTAGGTGATTTCCGATCCGACGGAAGTGGCACTTAAGTGGATAATATTTCCGCGAGTGCAGCCTCCGGTTTCGTGTTAAGCACGCTGCGTTTCCCTCAACCGCTCCTCTCCTCTCGGTAGCCGTAAATGCGAGAGCACGGCCGTTCCCGACAGCCACCGCTCCAATCGTCAACTTATCGCGGACAAACAGTGCTTAAGCTCGTGGGCCGCCACGTCACGTGACGCGACAGCAGAACGCCTAGCGCATAAAACAGAAACTATAGCGTCCGTGACGTTAACGTTAATGGGTAAACACACAGATACGAATAGCACACCATTCCCGACACGTCACGCCAACAATTTACGCCTCGAAACACGCGTTTTCGAAAGTACATTAATTTTATGTCTATCCCATTTTCTAACATTTACATTTTTTAAGCGTCGTGAACACTGTTCACGTAAGGCGTTGTATAACAGCCGTCTTAGAAACTCCCGCTGCAAAATTCTGCAACGCCGTTAATAGAAATACATCTTCGCGACACGTAGATAAATGTATCTTGAAATGTCTTCATGGAAAAATAAACGCCTTTAAATGCAACTGGTTGCATCTAATTCATTGTAAAGCACTTTGAATTAGAACAGTTGCATTGTTCTAATACGGCGCTCTCTCTCTTACGAATTTCTTCCGCAGGTTGGACTGAGGCCAGTCTTGGGGCACGGTTGCCCACTCGTGCCATTGGTCATACAGTTAACGCTCCTGAGCCAGGTGACACAAAGATCGTAACCTGATGGACCTAGAATTCTCTTCGTCAACATTTGGGCACTCTGTCCTATTAAAATACTTCGTCTATAATAACAGAATATTGCGATATAACCATCACACAAAAATTTTCATTATTCATTAACATACGATGCCGGTATGTACATATACATTTACATCTATACTCCACAAGCCACATTACGGTGCATGCGTGGACGAGGGCACTTTGATATCGTAGTTGCAAATGGTGAGCGGGAAGACCAAATTTTGGTATGTCTCCGTGTGAGTCCGAATCTCTCTGATATTACGTTCACGGTCTTTCAGCAAGATACATGTAGTAGAAAACAACGTACCGGCTGACTTCTCTGGGGATGTAGGCTGTTGGAATTTTAACAGTAAACCACACAGTGGAGCACAATCGCTCTCTTGCGGCGTTGCAGTTGGATGAGCGCTTCCGTGACTTCTATCTTTCTTCTATGTGTATTCTACTTTGTAAATCTCCCATACTGAGGAGCAATACTCCAGCATCGGTCGAACGATTCCAGTAAAGAGAATCTGAACAGCGTGAAACATACCGATCGCAGGCTGTTACGTGTTAATACAGCTATTAAACATACAGGGGATAGGCAAAATATTGTAAACACCTGTACTTACTTGGAAAAGGAGTTGGACCCCATTTGCCCTTAACACAGCTACCATTCTCCTTGGAATACTGGCATATAACTATCGTATAGTCTCCAGTGGAATGTTACGCCACTCTTTGATCGGAACCTCTTCCAACTCCTGTAGTGACGAGGGAGGTGGAAGTCTGCTCCGGCGTCTGCGCTCCAATACCGCCCACAAGGGTTCGATAATATTCAAGTCTAGGGACTGTGCAGGCCAGGGAAGACGCTGCAGTTCAGTTGCATGCTTCTCAAGCCACGATTGTACTGTCCTGGCTGTGTGACTGGTGCATTATCGTCCTGAAATATGGCATTACTGTTGGGGAACAACATTTTAATCAGGGAGTGCACCTGATCACCTAAAATGTTCACATAATCGTTGGCGGTAACACGGCCTTTGAGAGTAATGATGGGACCAGCAGAACACTATGATATGGCTGCCCACATCATCACACTTCCACCTCCATGCTTAACCGTTGGAATCAAACACGATTGTAGGCTTCTTCTGGCGTTCTCCAGGAGTAAACCCGGCCCGATGTTGGAAATAACGAAAACGTTGAATCATCGGACCACACGACGTGTTCCCACCGATCAGCCGTCCAGTATACAGGGTGTCCCAGCTATCTTGTCCACCCAAAATATCTCTGGAACAATAACAGCTATTGGAAAACGACTTTCACCGGTATCAATGTAGGGCTGGGGCCCATGAATGTACATATTTGGAAACATTCTAAAACGAAAGCATATGTGTTTTTTAACACAAACTTATGTTTTTTTAAATGGACCTCCTATATTTTTTCTTCAGCAATCCATAGCATGACAAAGCACATACACAATGGCGTTGATTGCATCGCAATATTCCCATTACATCCCGAGATATTAAGACGCGAAGTTGACACTTGAAACACCCGACATGCGCTGCTAGCGCACGTCCTGAGGCTCAGGCGTGAACCCCATGCTGCCCGTAATCGCGATATGGTTGACATGCGTAATCACACTTCCATACCTATCAAGAGGTCCGAAACGAATAATACGGTCTGCTGCCATCCTGCTGCGATTACGGACAGCATGGGGTTCACGCCTGAGCCTCAGGACGTGCGCTAGCAGCGCATGTCGGGTGTTTCAAGCGTCAACTTCGCGTGTCAATATCTCGGGATATAATGGGAATATTGCGATGCAATCAACGCCATTGTGTATGTGCTTTGTCATGCTATGGATTGCTGAAGAAAAAATATAGGAGGTCCATTTAAAAAAACATAAGTTTGTGTTAAAAAACATATGCTTTCGTTTTAGAAGGTTTCCAAATATGTAAATTCATGGGCCTCAGCCCTACATTGATACCGGTGAAAGTCGTTTTCCAATAGCTGTTATTGTTCCAGAGATATTTTGGGTGGACAAGATAGCTGGGACACCCTGTACAGGGTGGTTCATTGATAGTGACCAGGCCAAATATCTCACGAAATAAGCATCAAACGAAAAAAACTGCAAAGAATGAAACTCGTCTAGCTTGAAGGGGGAAACCAGATGGCGCTATGGTTGGCCCGCTAGATGGCCCTGCCATAGGTCAAACCGATATCAACTGCGTTTTTTTTTTTTAAATAAGAACCCCCATTTTTTATTACACATTCGTGTAGTACCTAAAGAAATATGAATATTTTTAGTTGGACCACTTTTTTCGCTTTGTGATAGATGGCGCTGTAATAGTCACAAACCTATAAGTACGTGGTATCACGTAACATTCCACCAGTGCGGATGGTATTTGCTTCGTGAAACATTACCCGTGTTAAAATGGACCGTTTACCAATTGCGGAAAAGGTCGATATCGTGTTGATGTATGGCTATTGTGATCAAAACGCCCAACGGACGTGTGCTATGTATGCTGCTCGGTATCCTGGACGACATCATCCAAGTGTCCGGACCGTTCGCCGGATAGTTACGTTATTTAAGGAAACAGGAAGCGTTCAGCCACATGTGAAACGTCAACCACGACCTGCAACAAATGATGATGCCCAAGTAAGTGTTTTAGTTGCTGCCGAGGCTAATCCGCACATCAGTAGCACACAAATTGCGCGAGAATCGGAAATCTCAAAAACGTCGGTGATGAAAATGCTACATCATCATCGACTGCACCCGTACCATATTTCCATGCACCAGGAATTGCATGGCGACGACTTTGAACGTCGTGTACAGTTCTGCCACTGGGCACAAGAGATATTACGGGACGGTGACAGATTTTTTGCACGCGTTCTATTTAGCGACGAATCGTCATTCACCAACAGCGGTAACGTAAACTGGCATAATATGCACTATTGGGCAACGGAAAATCCACGATGGCTGCGACAAGTGGAACATCAGCGACCGTGGCGGGTTAATGTATGGTGCGGCATTATGGGAGGAAGGATAACTGGCCCCCATTTTATCGATGGTAATCTAAATGGTGCAATGTACGCTGATTTCCTGCGTAATGTTCTACCGATGTTACTACAAGATGTTTCACTGCATGACAGAATGGCGACGTACTTCCAACATGATGGATGTCTGGCACATAGCTCGCGTGCGGTTGAAGCGGTATTGAGTAGCATATTTCATGACATGGCCCGCACATTCACCGGATCTGACGTCCCCAGATTTCTTTCTGTGGGGAAAGTTGAAGGACACTTGCTATCGTGATCCACCGACAAAACCTGACAACGTGCGTCAGCTCATTGTCAATGCCTGTGCAAACATTACGAAAGGCGAACTACTCGCTGTTGAGAGGAATGTCGTTACACGTATTGCCAAATGCATTGAGGTTGACGGAGATCATTTTGAGCATTTATTACATTAATGTGGTATTTACAGGTAATCACGCTGTAACGGCATGCGTTCTCAGAAATGATAAGTTCACAAAGGTACATGCACCACATTGGAACAACCGAAATAAAATGTTCAAACGTACCTACATTCTATATTTTAATTTAAAAACCTACCTGTTACCAACTGTTCGTCTAAAATTGTGAGCCATATGTTTGTGACTATTACAGCGCCATCTATCACGAAGGGAAAAAAGTGGTCCAACTAAAACATTCATATTTCTTTACGTACTACACTAATATGTAATAAAAAATGAGGGTTCCTATTTAAAAAACAAAGCTGATATCCGTTTGACTTCTGAAGAAGAGAAATTTGTTAACATTCAGTATAGATTTAAGTGTCAGGAAGTCGTTTTTGAAAGTATTTGTATGGAGTGTAGCCATGTATGGAAGTGAAACATGGACAATAAATAATTTGGACAAGAAGAGAATAGAAGCTATCGAAATGTGGTGCTACAGAAGAATGTTGAAGATTAGGTGGGTAGATCACGTAACTAATGAGGAGGTATTGAATAGGATTGGGGAGAAGAGAAATTTGTGGCACAACTTGACTAGAAGGGATCGGTTGGTAGGACATGTCCTGAGGCATCAAGGAATCACCAATTTAGTATTGGAGGGCAGCGTGGAGGGTAAAAATCGTAGAGGGAGACCAAGAGATGAATACACTAAGCAGATTCAGAAGGATGTAGGTTGCAGTAGGTACTGGGAGATGAAGAAGCTTGCACAGGATAGATTAGCATGGAGAGCTGCATCAAACCAGTCTCAGGACTGAAGACCACAACAACAGTATCCGTTTGACCTATGGCAGCGCCATCTAGCGGGCCAACCATTGCGCCATTTGGTTTCCCCCTTCAAGCCAGATAAGTTTCGTTCTTTGTTGTTTTTTCGTTTGACGGTTATTTCGTGAGATATTTGGCCCGGTCACAATCAATGGACCACCCTGTATATGCTTCTGACACGATGTTCTACGCTTCTTTGCGTTGGTTACGTCACTAAAGGGTTCGTTATAGCAGCTCGTCCACGAATATTCGCTTTATGGAGTTCTCGGCGGACAGTGTCGATAGATACGGGGTCTCGAAGATGGCTATTGAGCTCTGAAATCACTTTAGCCGCCGTAGTTTTGTGTTGTTTTGGCACAATTCGTGTTGGCGTACGACGACCTCTGTCATTTAGTTTTGATTTGCACCCACTATTATATTTACACGATGACGTATTTCCATGTTTCGTGTAGGCTGTCATGACTGTTGAAACAGCTGCTCTCGAAACATTCAATAAGTTGACTGATGGTTCAAATGACTCTGAGCATTATGGGACTTAACATCGGAGGTCATCAGCCTCCTAGAACTTAGAACTACTTAAACCTAACTAAGTTAAGGACATCACACTCATCCATGCCCAAGGCAGGATTCGAACCTGCGACCGTAGCAGTCGCGCGGTTTCGGACTCAATCGCCTAGAACCGCTCGGCCACTGCGGCCGGCTTACTGATGCTCCACCTAATCGGGCCCCCACAATCTGCCCTCTTTGGAACTCTGTTAGGTCTTTCATTGCACGTCGACCTTAACCTCTGAGTGCAAATACGAAGTGTGCACTACTCGTAAAAAAAACCTGCACTGATGCCTTGTCCGTACTGAACACGCACGGTCCAGCATGGCGTTGCCGAATGTCAAACACAACCGTCCTATTACTAGCATTGTTGCCGGTCGCGGTGGGCGAGCGGTTCTAGGCGCTTCAGTCAGGAACCGCGCGACTGCTACGGTCGCAGGTTCGAATCCTGCCTCGGGCATGGATGTGTGTGATGTCCTTAGGATAGTTAGGTTTAAGTTGTTCTACGTTCTAGGGGACTGATGACCTCATGTTAAGTCCCATAGTTGTCAGAGCCATTTGAACCATCTGAACTAGCATTGTTCACATAATTTTGCCTATCCTCTGTACGTATCGGCAGTATTTGACATGAGATACGTTCTGCTTCCCAGCTTGAAGCTTCAGTGATTACCGGATTTGGTAAGACCTTTATCGTTTCTACGAGCAACGGCAGCCACACATTTCTGCACTCGGAGAAAATATGCACTCAGAGCTTGCTTTTGTTAAATACAGAAAAGCAAACTGTACCTATTGTTCCGAAGCGACTGAGTTTTGATGGGCATTGTTTCACCGCTGCGTCATTTGGCTTGGGTCGTAAAGAGTACTTACGTACCCTTTTTCGAACAAAAAGCCGACACTGCGCCCTGTTATGTCGGCACCATTGTTATGGCTCCTTCATATTCTATTCACGGCCTACAACGGAGGCTCCGCGAATTCTCATGTGGTTGGTTTTAATCGTCTGCAGAAGTACGGAGAAAAAGCGAAGCGAGAGAGAGAAAGAACAGCTTGATCCTCTCGGGACGAGATGAACACGCGCCGAAGCCACAAGAAAGGCAGACGGCCCAACTTGCATAATACAGAAGCGGGGCTTCTGGAAGCGAAGGCAGCCAGTGCAAACTGCGCCAGCAGCTACTGCAAGTCTACTAGGTGCTTGTGTAGGGCCGGCGATTGCAGGCGCCACGGTTCGTGTTGAACTTGCATTTCTTCGGTGCATCATGTTTGTTAAGATTTCCAGATAGAGAACTACTACAGGAGAAGCGAATCGACTGGAGTAGGCAAGCTGTCAGAATTACAAAGACCTAGATTTAGGTTGTCACCCCATTTGAACGGTATTCTCAAAACACAGGGTGTTTATAAATGAATATCGGGATTTTAACGCTTTATAATATTTATTATCTTAAATATACAGTTATAAATGATATGTCAAATAAAAGAGCAACTCAAACAGTTCTACGAAGTACCTTATAAATGTTCAATGTGAGCACCATTTGTCACACGGCACACATCAAGTGTTTTTTGTGCCGTATCCCGGCGGAAAGTTTATGGGCCTTTCTTTTTTGGTGAACCTACTGTAACTGGTACTTCTTACCTTGATACACTAGAGCAATGGCTCTTCCCTCAGTTGGAAGAACCCAGAGAACTTCATTTTCCAGCAAGATGGTGCGCCACCTCACTGGCATAGCGAAGTACGCGATTGGTTGAACTTCACTGTACCAAGAGGCCCAATGACAGGGCTTACTTTGCATGGCGTCCACGTTCACCCGACCTAACGCCTTGCGAAATTTCTTTCCTTTGGGGCTTCAGCAAGGATCGTATGTACGTGCCTGCGCTACCAGCAGACCTCCCTGAATTACGAAACCGGACTGAAGCAGCTGTTGCTAAAATCACTGAAGACACACTTATCAACGTTTGAGAAGCACTCGGCTACAGACTTGCTGTGTGCCGTGTGACAAATGGTGCTCAAATTGAACAATTATAAGGTTCTTGGTAAAACTGTTTGAGTTGCTCTTTCATTTGACATGTCATTTGTAACTGTAAGTTTGAGATAATAAATATAGCTAAGAAAAATCCTGTATTTCACTATTGTACTTGACCCTAGTAGCTCATGGTCGACGATGCCATCAAACAACCGCCTTTCACTTGTTTATGAGTGTTGCGTTACATTCACTTGTGTTGAGAGGAAGTCGCCAGTTTTAGTTCAAGCCAAGCTGCGTTTTGCAATATCCTACAGAAGAGATATATCTCTATCTATCGTATCCTGTACACAATATCAGTCACTACCCACTATGTCGTTTACGCTTAATATAAGAGACTCATGCAAAAAACAGAATCTACGTGGACACTAGTGTTTTTTTAATTTCGTTTGCGAGTTATCGTTATAGTTTTCAGCATACTATTGGATTCTGCTGAAAGTACAAGCGTGGTCAAAAAGGCTTATGTGACTTGAACGCAAGCACGCATTCGTCGTATTTCAATCATCCCAATCTCTTTCAGATACCCGGTGTTTATAGGATTAATTGGCTTCCTTCTCGTATAAACAATTATGGATTTTGAACAATAATTTTCTTCCAAATGGCCGCACAGCAACTGAGAAAAGAATTTAAGTTTGGGGAATTCGCAGGTGTTTGGGCAGATCCTAAGTGACCTGTCTGTTTGTTACGAAACATTATGTTGTAACTGAAGTGTCATGCATAAATCACACATGAGCTCTAAATTCATTTTGAGATTTTTTAACAGTATTATTTCTTTTTTTTTTTTTTTTTAAAGTGGTCATTTGTCTGCTAACACCCCCATCAGTAAGAGCAGACCCTATCACATTATGGTCTGACTAGACACCGGTCTAATAATTACAGGTATCATTTTGATGAATAAATCGGCATTTTCTTTAACTAAAATGTGTTTTGGAAATTTACAATTCGACCTCTGGTGAATTTGGATTCCTCGTCAAAATAGGCGATACTGATAAAATTCCCTTCTGCAGTATGTAGACCTAGAGTCGAAAATAATGGTAACCATGAAACGAGGGCCGGCCGCTGTGGTCTCGCGGTTCTAGGCGCGCAGTCCGGAACCGTGCGACTGCTACAGTCGCAGGTTCGAATCCTGCCTCGGGCAGGGATGTGTGTTATGTCCTTAGGTTCGTTAGGTTTAAGTAGTTCTAAGTTCTAGGGGACTGATTACCACAGCAGTTGAGTCCCATAGTGCTCAGAGCCATTTGAACCATGAAACGAGGAAAAATGGGACTCTTGTTCATACAGGATGTATGTTGTCCTAGCGCTCCACACATCCAACTTATTTACTCTAAGCATAAAGTCCCGTTATATGGCTATAATTTCTAGGCTTCATTTCGTTGCGCGAGCTGTGTAGTGTTTTTTTTTTAACGTCCCGTCGACGACGAGGTCATTAGAGACGGAGCACAAGCTCGGGTTAGGGAAGGATGGGGAAGGAAATCGGCCGTGCCCTTTCAAAGGAACCATCCCGGCATTTGCCTGAAACGATTTAGGGAAATCACGGAAAACCTAAATCAGGATGGCTGGAGACGGGATTGAACCGTCGTCCTCCCGAATGCGAGTCCAGTGTGCTAACCACTGCGCCACCTCGCTCGGTCGTTCCACGAGCTGCTTCCTCCATTGAGTGTGACATTAGGTAATTCGCTTTTAATGATCTCATTCTGTCGTGACGTTAGAGCTTAGCTAAGAAAAACATTCGCCCTTCTTCGTTCTCGTAGAGTAAGCGCGTTTATTCTTGATCTAAAACGGAATAATTTCAGCGATGTTGAAACTCCAGCACATGACGAGTTTAGTAGATCAGAAAAAGGATAGCGCAGAAATCATTTCTTTCGGAACAAGATATTGAGACTGAAATGAAATTCTAAACTGCTTACTCTACTTGCAGTAGTTATTCGGAGATGCAGAGGCTTGCACAGGATAGAGTAACGGAGAGCTGCATCAGACCAGTCATTCGAACTGGAGAGGCCAGAGACAACAACAACGACAAAAACAACCAAATTTGATGCCAGTCTACTGATTCAAGCGGAAATTGTTGTATGAACGAGGCGTTGAGAACCATAAGGGCCTAAAGCACCCCGTCATCAATTTTGAGACTGCAACATGTACACTACTCCTGACATCTGTGGATCTTACGTTGAACCAGGTTTATCTATAACTGTAGCCCCACACTGTATATATGAACATGCACGAAAACTTTCCCACCGATTTCTCGATTATTCATTTCAATAATGGCGCAAAGAACAAAGCATAATTTTGTTGCTCTGTGCCGCTCAACTATTATCTAGGACTGAAACATAATTTAGTGTCTACATCACGCATGCTGAAGTTGTATTTCATAATCGGAGGTATACTGGTAGTTTTAGCTGAACCTCAAACCACAAAACGTACTTTATGAAAATAACGAAGACCATGAAGTGCTGGAAAAGGTACTAACTGTGTGTGTGTGATGCATTTAGCGTCTGTTCTTGAGGTTCTGATTCTAGTTTCACGTTAATTCCAAACTTCGCAACTGTCAAAAGGCACTATTGTCACCAGCCTATCCATGGAAATTTAGTGAATTAAGTTTAATAATAAATATAATCTTAAATAGTAATTGATATTTCGTACGATAAAGTAAGTACATATGTTTTTCATAAGAAGTACGGGTTGTTAAGACTTGGTTGAAAAACAATTCAGACTTATGAGATTGATGGTTTGTCTATAAATTTGATTTTCACAAATATCTCTTTTTTCTCACAACGTGGTTTCTGTGTTTTGCGCCCTAGCGTAATCAATTTGAAACACACCAACAACGAAATTCTCATAATGGAGCTATTGCATCTCCTGGATTAGGAATGTAAACTATTGATTCTTGCTGTTGATAATTTCCTTACTTTCTTGCAGGTGATAGCTTACGGATATCACGGTTCACAACCACAATGCAGCATTACCATGAAGGTGGAATTAAAGTAATAGAAGAAAACCAGATCCTATGAAGTGATACGGGAGTAAAGATGACAATTCTAAAGTGAAAAAGTGGTTAATTGGAACATTTAACTAGAAAATGCAGCTTATTATACTGTGCAACAGCTAAGTCCGAGTAGGACAGTACAGCCTTACCCATCACGTGCGCTGCCTCCCCCAATGTACGTGCATTCTGCTGCGCAGGCTGCTTGTTCCGTCCTCAGATAATACCCAAGGGAGGCGTTGTAAGATTTCTGCAGCTGACTGTTCACAACAATTTATGACTCAGGACCAAACGAATGGAGCGACACCTGCTGCGAAGCGTCCCCCCTCTGAAAATGCAAGGATGTTTAAGATTCTCATTAACGCGAGGCTGCCAATTTTCGTAACAGCGTCGTAGTGGCGGATTACCTGTCACGGCCTTAATCACGAGTCGCTATTATTCTCATCCCGTATCTCGATTAAGTAGACCTGAGACGGTAGAAAGTGAAAATACAAGGAAAAGAAATCCTGTTGTTGGCACGACAAAGCAAAATGTCCTCCTCGTTCACGTGTTTTGAAAACTACACTTGTTTTTTTTTTTTTTCTCATCAGTCCTCTGACTGATTTGATGCGGCCCGCCACGGATTCCTCTCATGTACCAAACTCTTCATCTCAAAGAATAGCACCCTGGACCCTTAATTATTTCTCGGACCCCGACCGCTGTGGCCGAGCTGTTCTAGGCGCTTCAGTCCGGAACCGCGTTGCTGCTGCGGTCGCAGTTTCGAATCCTGCCTCGGGCATGGATTTGAGGTTTAAGTAGTTCTAAGTCTAGGGGACTGATGACCTCAGATGTTAAGTCCCATAGTGCTTAGAACCATTCCTCGGACGTATTCCAATCTCCGTCTTCCTCTACAATTTTTAGCCCCTACAACTCCCTCTAATACCATGGAAGTTATTCCTTGGTGTCTTACCACATGTCCTACCAACCTGTTCCTCCTCCTTGTTAGTATTTTCCATAATTATGTTCGTTTCTTCGTCGATTCTGCGGAGTAACTCCACATTCCTTACCTTACCAGTCCAGCTAATGTTCAACATTCTTCTATAGCACCACATCTCAGCTTTGATTCTCCTCTTTTTCCCGTTTACCCAAAGTCCACGTTTCACTGCCATACAATGCCGTGCTCCAAACGTACATTCTCAGAAATGTCTTCCTCATACTGCGGACTATGTAGATTTCTCTTGGACATGAATGCTCTCTTTGTCTTTGCTAGTCTGCTTTTTATATCCGTCTTTCTTTTCCCATCATGTGTTGTTTCGCTCCCGAGTTAGCAGAATCCGTTAACTACATCTACCGTCCTGGTGATCAGTTTTGATCTTAAGCTTATCGCTACTCTAATTTTTGCTGCTCCCCATTACTTTCGTCTTCTTTCCGTTTGCTCTCCGTCCATATTCTGTACTATTTAGACTGTTCATCCCACTCAAATCGTCCTATGATTCTCGTTCACTTTCAGTGCGAATAGTGATGTAATCAGCGAATTTTATCATTGATAATCTTTCACCCTGAGTTTTAATCCCCCTCCTAAACCTTTTCTGACATCGCTTTTTCGACGAATAGATTGAACAGTACGCGCGACAGGCTACATTCCTGTCTTTAATCCTTTTTAATGTGACCATTTCGTTCTTGGTTTCCAGTTTCATTGGTTCTTATACAAACTGTATGTTAACCCTCTTTCCCTTTACTTACTCTAATTTTTCTCAGAATTTCGCACATCTTGCACCATTTTATATCGTCGAACCCTTTTTACAGGTCGACAAATCTCATTAACGTGTCTTGATCTTTCGTAAGCCTTTCTTTCAATATCAGTCGCAACCTAGAACTGCCTCTTTGGTGTCCTCCACTTTTCGAAAGCCAGACTGATCGTGATGTAACAGATCCTTAATTTTCGTTTCCAGTCTTCTGTATATTAGTCTTATCAGCATTTTGAATACATGAACTGTTAAGCTAATTATGCGACTGTTCTCGCATTTATCTTCTCTTGCTATCTTCGGGATTGTGTGGATGATATTTTTCCGAAAGTGATATGAAATGATTGTATGGCATTTACGGCCGGGATGTCCCTTTCGGGAGTCGGCCACCGTATTGCAAGTCTTTTTAGTTGATGCCACTTCGGCGACTTGCGTGTCAGTGATGACGATGGAGAGCACACAACACCCAGTCCCATGCCGGTAATCGAACCAGGGCCCCCTTGCGTGGTGGGCGGTAACGCTACCGCTGCGCTACGCAGGCGGACTTTCCGAAAGTGTGATTTTATGTCTCCAGACTCACAGATTCTAAACCTGAATAGTTGCTCGGTTGTCACTTCCCCCTAATGATTTTGGGGACAGAAGGAATGTTATACATCCGCTCACCTTACGAGGAGCATTTGAAAAGTCCGTGCAAAAATAAAAATTACTTAGTGTTTGAGGTAAACCTTTTTTATTTTTCGACATAGTCTCATTTTAGACTTATACACTTCGTCCAACGCTGTTCTAAATTGTTGATCCCTTCCGAATAATAGAAATTGCCCAAGTCTGCAAAATAGCTATTAGTTGCTGCAATCACCTCCTCGTTTGAATAAAATCTTTGTCCTGCCAGCCATTTCTTCAAATTGGGGAACAAATAGTAGTCCGAGGGAGCCAAGTTTGGAGAACAAGTGGAATGCGAAACGAGTTGGAATCCCATTTCCATTAATTTTGCGACCACAACTGCTGAGGTGTGTGCTGGTGCATTGTCATGATGGAAAAGGACTTTTTTGCGGTCCAATCGCCGGCGTTTTTCTTGCAGCTCGGTTTTCAAACGGTCCAATAACGATGAATAATATGCACCTGTAATAGTTTACCCTTTTCCAGATAGTCAATGAGGATTATCCCTTGCGAATCCCAAAAGGCAGTCACCATAACCGAAGGACTGGACTTCGCCTTTTTTGGTGCAGATTCTCCCTTGGTAACCCTTGTTTAGATTGTTGTTTGGTCTCGGGAGTATAGTAATGTATCCATGTTTCATCCACAGTGGCGAAACGACGCTTAAAAGTCCTGCAGATCCTTCCTGAACAGCTGCAAACCATCCTTGCAACACTTCACACGATTCCGTTTTTGGTCAAGCGTGAGCAATCGCGAAGCCCATCTTGCAGATAGCTTTCTCATGTCCAAATGTTTATGCAACATATTATGTACCCGTTCATTCGAGATGCCCACAGCACTAGCAATCTCACGCACCTTAACTCTTCTGTCATCCACACCATATCATGGATTTTATCAATGATTTCTGGAGCCGAAACCAACACAGGGCGTTCAGGACGTTCAGCATCACTTGTGTCTACATGACCACTCCAAAAATTTTGAAATCACTTATAAACTTTTCTCATCGAAGGTGCAGAATCACCGTGATGTTTATCAAGCTTCTCTTTAGTCTCCTGAGGCGTTTTGCCTTTGATAAAGTAATGTTTAATCAACACACGAAATTCTTATTCGTCCATTTTTTTGACAATCACTCGACTCCTTGATTCATACGAGTGCCAAACACAAAGAAATAGACCAATATGGCTGAAACTTGGTAAAAGTTCTTTCCAAAGATGCTGTTAATTAAACATGACCTCGATACGCGCCGTTGGTGCCATCTCTCGGACCTTGCACGGACTTTACAAACGCGCCTCGTATTTGATCGCAAGTGGTTGTACTGTGTCAAAATGTCTGACATTTGCTTTTGGTTAACTTGTCGCCTCCGCAAGTTTGCAAAGTCATGTAAATAATCGCAAATTACGAATGAAGTTAATTCAAAATTGCACAATCGTACACGGAACTGTTTGTGCACTTGTACTAAATTCTGTTACAGAAATCCAGTACGGGGAAGGCTGCTCAAAAAAAAAAAAAAAAAAAAAAAAAAAAAAAAAAAAAAACACGACGCAGCAATGCAGAGAGCTTGTGATAAGGCAACTGCGAAACACGATACGGGAAGTAAAGAATGGAAAGAATGGTTAACGGAACGAAAATATTATTCCCGTATTAGCTACTCATGGTAAACACGCTATAGAAACTATCTTACAGTACTGTTGATTTTATACTCCATGGAATATTGCGTTCTTTGACGTGACCTACAATACAGTACAACCTCTGTACAGAATGCAATTTAACAGGACAAGAAAAAAATTAAATCAAGCCAAATCACTGACAAATGCTTGCCCAAGACTCCCTATCCTTGGTATAGACGTTCAAACACACACACACGCTTGCACAAGCATGCATAATCGAAATTCGATTCAGCATCAAGCTGCTTGTACAGTCCTGACGGTTGCGCAAATTTATCCCACACATTCTCAAGCGTGCTTGGACAAGCACGCTTGTCAAGCGTGCAGTTACGTATGGGGCCGCCTTAACGTAATCAACATTAGGAGATAGTCAGTTCTTTCTTGACCATTACACACTGTAGATCGCCCTGGGCGAAAGACTTGGATCAAGCGATGTTCAGGAGCGGTAAGTCTAACTACGCGTATAATAAAAAGTTCAGCTTCTGCAGTTATTATTGATTTTCGATGGCTTTGGAATTTTGATTGCTATTGAGGATTGGTTGGACGAAGGATCTGATCTGTTTCCTTTAAGTAATGAAGCGGTTGTCCCACTCAAAGGAAATTGAGGGTGAGCTCTCTTTTGGTATAATGGTTGTTGGTGGTTTGGGATTACTCGAGCAAGGTAACGTCTCGAGGTGTGTAAGTGATCATTGTATTTGATATAACATTCGCTGCCAACGAGGAAATCAGGAAACTTTATGACGAGAGACTGCATAAAGCGTTGAATAGTGGTATAGCGGTGATGTTCCCTAGCTGTAGTTATACATTTCCCTTGAAATTTGAAACTATATTAGGAAACTGCAGATGTCTACGCTGTGATTTAGTGACTGACGGAGTGACGAGTGCCGTTTAAAACTCTGAGTTCATTAGCGGGATTCGCGAATTACCAACGCCTGAAGAGGCTTAGCTTTATTTATCAATTGACCTCATGTTGGTGTAAAATTGCGGTGACACTTGGGATTTTTGTTGTTCTTTCGATTGCGTTAGATGGAATTAAATTGCTCTGTTGGCACTCGGTCACTATCTATTGTAAAATACTGAGCTTAATTGCCAAAACAACGCACGACCACAAGAATACCGGCCTTAGTAGAAATGAAAAACCCGAAGTCCGTATTATTGTTTCAACTATTTACAGCGATATGTTTCGTGTGCGTTCGTGGTAAAGTGACACTCTAGACAGAAATTTGTACGAGTTCTTTAATTACGACTAACGGGTTCATATGGAGAAAATATAATATCTCGAGGGATATCAGAACCAAGGTTTTTACGATGATTAATCCTGAATAAGGAAATCAATTTAATGTTCCCATTTTTTTCATAATACGCACTCAACGTTCATTGGTATTATTGGTTTAAATAAAAAACTAGCGAAATATATTATCAACATCGTTGAGAGAAACGAAAGACAAAGAGATAATTTCCAGTCACGAAATCTGAGCGCCTCTACGAAGTATTCAAGCTACTTAATAATATAATACGAAAATTAATCAATTTACTACAAGGAGACATTGGTTCTATGAAGGTATAGAGTTTATAGGAAAGTAATTTCAATGCCTTTGTTTATTAACAACAGAGACTGATAACTTACGAAGTGGTCATCCAAATTCGATCAGGTACTCTGAATGTAAACTGTTAAGGTAGATTTATCGTAAAGTGTTTTTACGTGAATCTTGAAGTGAGAACAACTGTAGTAGGTTATGCAATGAATTAATAGTGATTGTTAGCTGTTATCGTGATGTTACTTGGTGTAATCATTCGTTGAGTAGACGTCATTTTTGAGAATTTAAAACTATTTGCCTAACACGGATACGTTTAAATCTATAGTGACAAATCCATTGAATAGTAATAAGCGTAACGAATTCTGAATGTGCAATACTAAAGAAAAAGAATAAGGAGAAACAATAGATTATCATCTTTGCTACAAATTGTTATACTTCTTACTAAAATTTGTGAAGTTTATCAGGCGCTCTTTCGCACATTATTTTTTAAAGCATTCATTTTTTCTGGTGTACGTGTTGCGTTTTATTACAACTGAGTGGACCTTGCCGTTGGTGGGGAGGCTTGCGTGCCTCAGCGATACCGTACCGTAGGTGCAACCACAACGGAGGGGTATCTGTTGAGAGGCCAGACAAACATGTGGTTCCTGAAGAGGGGCAGCAGCGTTTTCAGTAGTTGCAGGGGCAACAGTCTGGATGATTGACTGATCTGGCCTTGTAACATTAACCAAAACGGCCTTGCTGTGCTGGTACTGCGAACGGCTGAAAGCAAGGGGAAACTACAGCCGTAATTTTTCCCGAGGACATGCAGCTTTACTGTATGATTAAATGATGATGGCGTCCTCTTGGGTAAAATATTCCGGAGGTAAAATAGTCCCCCATTCGGATCTCCGGGCGGGGACTACTCAAGAGGACGTCGTTATCAGGAGAAAGAAAACTGGCATTCTACGGATCGGAGCGTGGAATGTCAGATCCCTTAATCGGGCAGGTAGGTTAGAAAATTTAAAAAGGGAAATAGATAGGTTAAAGTTAGATATAGTGGGAATTAGTGAAGTTCGGTGGCAGGACGAACAAGACTTTTGGTCAGGTGATTACAGGGTTATAAATACAAAATCAAATAGGGGTAATGCAGGAGTAGGTTTAATAATGAATAAAAAAATAGGAGTGCGGGTTAGCTACTACAAACAGCATAGTGAACGCATTATTGTGGCCAAGATAGACACAAAGCCCATGCCTACTACAGTAGTACAAGTTTATATGCCAACTAGCTCTGCAGATGATGAAGATATTGATGAAATGTATGACGAGATAAAAGAAATTATTCAGGTAGTGAAGGGAGACGAAAATTTAATAGTCATGGGTGACTGGAATTCGTCAGTAGGAAAAGGGAGAGAAGGAAACATAGTAGGTGAATATGGATTGGGGGGAAGAAATGAAAGAGGAAGCCGCCTTGTAGAATTTTGCACAGAGCATAACTTAATCATAGCTAACACTTGGTTCAAGAATCATAAAAGAAGGTTGTATACCTGGAAGAATCCTGGAGATACTAAAAGGTATCAGATAGATTATATAATGGTAAGACAGAGATTTAGGAACCAGGTTTTAAATTGTAAGACATTTCCTGGGGCAGATGTGGATTTTGACCACAATATATTGGTTATGAACTGCAGATTGAAACTGAAGAAACTGCAAAAAGGTGGGAATTTAAGGAGATGGGACCTGGATAAACTGAAAGAACCAGAGGTTGTAGAGAGTTTCAGGGAGAGCATAAGGGAACAATTGACAGGAATGGGGGAAAGAAATACAGTAGAAGACGAATGGGTAGCTCTGAGGGATGAAGTAGTGAAGGCAGCAGAGGATCAAGTAGGTAAAAAGACGAGGGCCAATAGAAATCCTTGGGTAACAGAAGAAATATTGAATATAATTGATGAAAGGAGAAAATATAAAAATTAAGTAAATGAAGCAGGCAAAAAGGAATACAAACGTCTCAAAAATGAGATCGACAGGAAGTGCAAAATGGCTAAGCAGGGATGGCTAGAGGACAAATGTAAGGATGTAGAGGCTTGTCTCACTAGTGGTAAGATAGATACTGCCTACAGGAAGATTAAAGAGACCTTTGGAGAGAAGAGAACCACTTGTATGAATATCAAGAGCTCAGATGGCAACCCAGTTCTAAGCAAAGAAGGGAAGGCAGAAAGGTGGAAGGAGTATATAGAGGGTTTATACAAGGGCGATGTACTTGAGGACAATATTATGGAAATGGAAGAGGATGTAGATGAAGATGAAATGGGAGATAAGATACTGCGTGAAGAGTTTGACAGAGCACTGAAAGACCTGAGTCGAAACAAGGCCCCGGCAGTAGACAACATTCTATTAGAACTACTGATGGCCTTGGGAGAGCCAGTCATGACAAAACTCTACCATCTGGTGAGCAAGATGTATGAGACAGGCGAAATACCCACAGACTTCAAGAAGAAGAATATAATAATTCCAACCCCCAAAGAAAGCAGGTGTTGACAGATGTGAAAATTACCGAACTATCAGTTTAATAAGTCACAGCTGCAAAATACTAACGCGAATTCTTTACAGACGAATGGAAAAACTGGTAGAAGCGGACCTCGGGGAAGATCAGTTTGGATTCCGTAGAAATGTTGGAACACGTGAGGCAATACTAACCTTACGACTTATCTTAGAAGAAAGATTAAGAAAAGACAAACCTACGTTTCTAGCATTTGTAGACTTAGAGAAAGCTTTTGATAACGTTAACTGGAATACTCTCTTTCAAGTTCTGAAGGTGGCAGGGGTAAAATACAGGGAGCGAAAGGCTATTTACAATTTGTACAGAAACCAGATGGCAGTTATAAGAGTCGAGGGGCGTGAAAGGGAAGCAGTGGTTGGGAAAGGAGTGAGACAGGGTTGTAGCCTCTCCCCGATGTTATTCAATCTGTATATTGAGCAAGCAGTAAAGGAAACAAAAGAAAAATTCGGAGTAGGTATTAAAATTCATGGAGAAGAAGTAAAAACTTTGAGGTTCGCCGATGACATTGTAATTCTGTCAGAGACAGCAAAGGACTTGGAAGAGCAGTTGAACGGAATGGACAGTGTCTTGAAAGGAGGACATAAGATGAACATCAACAAAAGCAAAACAAGGTTAATGGAATGTAGTCGAATTAAGTCGGGTGATGCTGAGAGAATTAGATTAGGAAGTGAGACACTTAAAGTAGTAAAGGAGGTTTGCTATTTAGGGAGCAAAATAACCGATGATGGTCGAAGTAGAGAGGATATAAAATGTAGACTGGCAATGGCAAGGAAATCGTTTCTGAAGAAGAGAAATTTGTTAACATCGAGTATAGATTTAAGTGTCAGGAAGTCGTTTCTGAAAGTATTTGTATGGAGTGTAGCCATGTATGGAAGTGAAACATGGACAATAACCAGTTCGGACAAGAAGAGAATAGAAGCTTTTGAAATGTGGTGCTACAGAAGAATGCTGAAGATAAGGTGGGTAGATCACGTAACTAATGAGAAGGTACTGAATAGGATTGGGGAGAAGAGAAGTTTGTGGCACAACTTGACTAGAAGAAGGGATCGGTTGGTAGGACATGTTTTGAGGCATCAAGGGATCACAAATTTAGCATTGGAGGGCAGCGTGGAGGGTAAAAATCGTAGAGGGAGACCAAGAGATCAATACACTAAGCAGATTCTGAAGGATGTAGATTGCAGTAGGTACTGGGAAATGAAGAAGCTTGCACAGGATAGAGTAGCATGGAGAGCTGCATCAAACCAGTCTCAGGACTGAAGACCACAACAACAACAACACAGTTATTGCCAGCAAAGTACGGTACAACATTAAATCGCATGAAACGATGGTCGAACTTACAAATTTCACTCGACAGGGCAGGCTGGCACAGCACATCTTCCAAAGCTTTATTAAATTTGTACTCTAATACGGGATCACCTATGTCTTCGATACTGACTCTATTTTTTCCCCAATCATGTCAGCAGACAAGACCTTACCTCCGGAGAAGTGACAAGCCTTCAAGGTACTCTTTCTACTTATCCGCTCTCCCCTCTGCGCTTAACTGTGGAATTCCCATTGCACTCTTAATGTTACCACCCTTGCTTTTAACTTCAACGAAGGATGTTTGGTTGACTTTTCTAAAATCGGAATCAGTCCTTCAGACGACCATTTCTTTTCTGATTTCTTCACATTTTTACTGCAGCCATTTCGCCTTAGCTCCTTTGCACTTCCTTTTTATTTCATTCCCAAGTGATTATTATTTCCGGATTCCTGAATTTTCTTGAACATTTTTTTTTTTTTGTACTTCTTTCTTTCGTCGATAAACTGAAGTATTTCTACCGTTACCCAAAGTTTCTTCTCAGTTATCTTTCTTGTACCTATGTTTTTCTTTCCAACTTCTGTGAGAGTCTTTGTTAAAGATGTCCAATCCTCTTCGACTCGACCACCTACTGAAGTATTCATTGCCGCAGTACCCACAGCCTCAGAGAACTTCAAGCGCGTCTCATCATTCCTTTTTCCTTCATCATCCTATTTATTTGCACATTGACTCTACCGATCTAATCTATTAAAATTCAGCCCGCTCTTTAACATTACATTGTAACACGAGTACTACTAGAATATATGCCTCTTGCGTAGGCCTTATAATCAAATCTCTGATTTGGGATCTCTCTCTAATCACGATGAATATAATGAATCTGTCTTATAGGACCTTGGTTCAATAGTAGATTACGATACCTATCTTCAATGACGAAAACTGCGACTCCGTCCTTTTTCAGCTATTTTTTAACTGAAATTGCAAATCTGATGTTCTAAAAGAGTCTATGGGGGTCGAAGTATTATGTGGGGACATATATTTAAATTTCTTTCTTTTTCATGTTTTCTATAATATTTTGGAATTACATTTTCATCCATGACTTTAAAAAAATTAATTATCCAATCAATTCTACTTGTTCCGTTTGTCCACAATTTACATTTTACAGTAATTGGTTACAAATATTCCGTTTCAAAATATGCAGAGTCATGTTTTCTGGCTAAATGTTAACTCAACAACGCAGAAAAAAGTACAAAATTTAATTTTATTATTTGATGGTTTCGAAAGGATGAGATTTTCATGCTGTAAAATATATCGTTGGTGTCTCGCACCAAAGAATTAGACAGTCATTGACTCGCTTTCAAGTAGGACAGTGTTGATTTGGAACTGGAGTAAGTAAGTCTTCGTTTGGAACGCGCTGAACAGACTATGTTTTAAGAATTGTGTACGATACTACGAATTAAATTTGCGTCGTGTACGGAAATCGCATCTGAAATGACTTATGATAATGTCAAGTAAAAGACTCATCTTAGGGAAGTTCATAACGCTGGAACAGGTAGTTGACTGTCTGCGACGCGCCAATGGAAATAAGCTATGATGTTTTATAACAGTGAATCAGACGTTATTAAGACAACGACAGGGATCGCCGATATTAGGTCACAACAAGATGAGTAATAAACAATTTTTCTACTGATTGTAACAACAATTCTCAAACTAGTATTCTGCACTAATGTATTCCAATTTATTCATCAACATATTTGCATGTCTGTTTTTTTCTGATGAATACATGCTAACAAATCATTAATAATATCGCAATAAAGATTTTTTAATCGGACGTAACGGTACGGCAGTGCTAGCTGTAATCCAACTGGAATCTCCAGGTTTCCAATTATACCACCTCCTCTCGTGATTTTTAAGCGGTGTATTTGCTATTACTAACTCAAATTTACTGCAGAACTCGATTAGTCTCTTTCTCTCTCATTCCTACTACCAAGTACGTATTCTCCCGTAACTCTTCTTCTATCCCTTCCACTATTACCGCGTTCCATCCCTCATGATTATTAGTTTATCATTTCCGTTTACATACTGAACTGGCCGTACAATAACCTCAAGTACTTTCTCTATTTCCTCATCTTCTGTCTGCGATGTTGGCATGTATACCTGAACTATTGTTGTTGGCGATCGTTTGCTGTCAATTCTGATGAGAACAACCCCATCACTGAAATGTTCGCAGTAACTCTCTGCCATACTTTCCTGTTCATAACGAATCATACACTCGTTATGCCATTTTCTTCTGCTGTTGACGTTACCCTATATCCGTCTGATCAGAAATCCTTCTATACATTGACCCCCACTACATCTACACTGAGCCTTTACATCTCCCTTTTCAGATTTTCTAGCTCCCCTGCCACATTAAAACTTCTGACATTTCACGCTCCGACTGTTAGTATGTAAAACTTCCGTTGGTCGCTCAATCTGTCTCTCAGATTTACCTCCTCGTTGGCAGTCCTCTCCTCGAACGGAGGACTAATCGAGAATCTTTTGCCAGTGAAGATCATCATGACACTTTTCAATTACAGGCCACATGTCCTGTGGTTATACTAAGCGTGACTTTAATGCAGCGGTTTACATTGCGTATTGCTTTTTCATGCCGTTGATCATTGCTGATTTTTCCGCTTTTTAGGATAGTTATCCTCCCCAAGGGCAAGAGATTATTGCCCTGATACTCCGTCCGTTCCTCCGTCTTCACTGAAAAGGCCATTAGCTGAACGAGGGTGACACCTTAGACTGGGAGTCTTCAGACGCCATTACTGATGAATTTTATTCAAAATTTGAACAATGGCTGGTTTCCAACCCGCAATGTTTTGATTAACAGCAAGAGACGCTACCGCTAGACCACGAACTTGCACAGGATAGCGTACGAAAAACGGGCCCCGAGTACTAGACAGCTCATTGCCGCTCGCCAATTATCTATTGTTTCGAAGCTGTTGCTTGCATTAGTTTATTTGTCAGTTCTTCATAGCCTAGTTGTTACACGTATATCTACTTATTATAGTATCTGCTCTTGGCAGGCAACAATTCGTGTGTAATTGGCGAGAATTGTGTACTTGGGGCCGGCTTTTCGTGCGCCACCTTGTTTATCTCCATATAACCCAGATCTAGTTGATTACATATATATCCGACTGAAGATAGCCGAAAGGTATGTGGCCGAAGTACCTGTGAAAGAACGGAAATTATTACGACTGCATGCTCGAAAATATAATGGTCGAGTCATTATGCCGCAAAACATTATGCTTGTAGAATGAGTTTTACACTCTCCAGCAGAGAGTGGGCTGTTATGAAACTTCCTGGCAAATTAAAACTCTGTGCCGGACCAAGCCTCAAACTCGAGACCTTTAGAAGCTAGGAAATGAGGTTCTGGCGGAAGTAAAGCTGTGAGGGCGGGTCGAGAGTTGGGTTTAGGTAGCTCAGTCGATAGAGCAAATGTCCGCGAAAGCAAAGGCCCCGAGTTCGAGTCTCGGTCCGACACACAGTTTTAATCTGTCGGGAAATGTCGTTAATCGTGTATTAGCTCTCTGACGATTTCGTCGCCGAAGGCACGCTAAAATTTGCATTTCGTTTTCTTCGGGTACCATTTCATTTTTATTGGCGTTACCCCAAATAATATATTGTCCAGAGCCAAATCATAAACACAAAAGCTACAGTCGCAGGTTCGAATCCTGCCTCGGGCATGGATGTGTGTGATGTCCTTAGGTTAGTTAGGTTTAAGTACTTCTAAGTTCTAGGGGACTGGTGACCTTAGAAGTTAAGTCCCATAGTGCTCAAAACCAATAAACACAAAAACGTATCTCAAGCAAATGTTGTTTTGCTAGCAGGAGGACATTAACCATACTGATTTGATTATGAAGATATGAACTCCAGTAAGCCTTTTCTAAATAGCACGCTATATATTTCCGTAATCCACTTCATGTCCTCAAGATCTATATAACATACACGTGTTGTCGGGACGATATCTGTTTATATACATATTTTTTTGTGAAAGTCAAGATCGCTTGATTTTAAGACCTTGCAGATTACCGATTACCTATATTCTTTTCATAAAGTGAAGTTGACAGCACGATTCTGTCGAAACTAGTAACTGGAATAAAGGTCTTAAAATCAAGCGCTTCTGGTTTTCACAAAAATGCATATCCTCAACATCTATTCAAAAACATATCACAAATGGAGAAACAGTTGTGTGGCAGTCATTTACAGAATGTCGAAGGGGTGATTTTTGCGGTGAAACAGCCAAAATGTCGACTTCAACAACCACAGTCTCCGCCAAATCGTCCATCATTGGGAATAACGTATTGCATTAGAGGATGAATACGCAGAGAAGGACTAGCAATGTCACTAAGTCTCACGTTCGCAGCTTGATTTTTTCGCGGTGATAATTAAAACTTTATGACTCCCATTCGTATTTATAATTTGAAAAAGAAATAAAGAAAGGACGGAAATGTATACTTTTTTCTGACACAACCCAGTTATACTTTATGGTTACAATTAAGCTCATTCCAACTATTCAAAGCGACGACTGTCAGTTTCAATGCATGCGTTACACTATGACCCATTGACTACGATCGTATGGGGTACGAAGCGAAATTTCTGACTGGATTTAGGATATATTAATAGGGTGGCCGCAGCGTGTTATCTTGCATGGTGAGTCATCGATAGGTGTACATGTAACTTCAGGTGTGCCCCCAGAGAAGTGTGTTGAGACCCTTACTATCCATGTTGTATGATACTGACCTTGGCGACAATATTGATAGTAATGACAAACTTTCTGCATGATGCGGTTACCTATGATGAAGTACTGTCTGAAAAGTTGCACAATTGTTCAGTCAGAGCTTGATAAGATTTCAAAGTGACGCAAAGACTGGCGACTCGCTTCAAACGTTCAGAAACGTAAAATTATATTCTTCACAGAGATAATTATGACTACAATATCAGTGAGTTACAGTTGGAATCAATCAACTCATACAAATACATAGGTGTTACAGTTTCTACGGATATGAAGTGGAACAATCATATAGGCTCAGTAGTAGGTAAAGGAGGTAGCAGACGTCGGCTTTTTAGGTAAGATACTTGTGCAAATGACACTTATACGACCCATCCTAGAATATTGACCAAATTTGTGGAACCCGTAACATATATAATTAAACAGGCGATGGGATACTGAACGTATACAGATAAGGGCAGCACGAATGGTCTCAGGTTCGTTTGACTCTTAGGAAGAGCGTCGAGGACATGCTGGAAAAACAAGTTTCAAGAGCCAGAAATAAATGATGACTCTAGGAATATATTACAATCCCCAATGTGTCGCTCCCGTAGGAATAGTGAGGACCAGATTACACAATTACAGGCCGCACAGGGGCATTTAAGCAATCGTTCTTCCCGTTTTCCATATCTGAATGGAACGGGAAGAAGGCCTAATCACTGGTACAATGGGAAATACCCTCTGCCATGCACTTCACGTTGGTTCGTTGCGTATGGGTGTAGATATTCACTGATAAGTCATCTGCATCTGTAGCTGGGAAATTCCAAACGGGTTTGGGATTCGGAGGAGAAAGTCAGTGGTTATAATTTGTAAAGATTTCGCCGCATCGAAAACCGCGTTTGCTTTAATGGTTGATACCCTAACTCACGTAACATACCGTGACACTCTCTTCACTCTTTTGCGATAATGCAAAATGAGCTGCTTTTTTTTTTTAATTTTCTGGATATCCTCTGTCAGTCGCATCCGGTAAGGAACCCGCAACAATACTCCAGAATAGGTGTAGGCTGTCTCTTTAGTAAATTTGTTGCATCATCAGCTCGTGGTCTTGCGGCAGCGTTCTCGCTTCCCGCGCACAGGGTCCCGGGTTCGATTCCCGGCGGGGTCAGGGATTTTTCCTGCCTCAAGATGACTGAGTTGTGTCGTCTTCATCATCATCATTCATCCCCATTACAGTCGGAGGAAGGCAATGGCAAACCACCTCCACTAGGACCTAGCCTAGAACAGCGATGCGGGTCTCCCGCATCGTCCCGAACGCTCCTCCGAGTATAGGACTTCATCATGATCATCATCATCACCTAAGTGTTCTGCCAAAAAAAAAACATTATCTTTCGGTCACCTTCCGCACAATATTTTATATGCGATTTAAGTTGTTCATAATTGTAGTCCCGGTGTATTTAACTGAATCGGCAACCTTTAAATTTGTGTGATTTATCGCGTAATCTGAACAACGTAAAACAGATAATTTGGATAACTCCACAAGCAAAATTTTGCGTTTGTTCGTGCATTTTTTTCATTCAGTGAAGAAATGCTGTAGTCGCAACGTTGCAGCTACTGTTGGTGCATGAGCACTACTAAGGCGTTCTTGACAACAGCTGGTTCTCACCGTGACGCAGTGCAGCCTCGCAAGTTGCGAAACTGCCATTCCGTGCAGCCTTCACCTTGTCTGGTATCTCCCTGCGTAACTCCATACGTACCGTACACCCACGTCATTTGCGCGAAACTTGCCGACACTGCAATCTACGGCAACTACCGCTCAAAGCAGGCAGCTCGAGTTAACGCTGATTCTGCGCACGTTGGTCTAAATCTCTCCTTTGCGCTGCCTGTTGCCAATCATGCTCGTCAACATTTTCACTGGACAATGACTTCCACATCTCTACACACACACACACACACACACACACACACACACACACACACACACACTTTGCAAACCACTGTGAAGTGTATGCCAGAGGCCACGTGACGTTGTACATGTTGTGGTTTCTTCCCTTTCAAATTACGAATAGTGCGCAGGAAAAATGACAGCTTGAATGCCTCTGGGCGCGCTGCTAATCGCGTCGTTGCGGTTCCTATGTGATCAAAAGTATCCGTACACCTCCAAAAACACAAGTTTTTCATATTAGGTGCATTGTGCTGCCACATACTGCCACATATCAGCGACCCCAGTAGTGATCAGACATCGTGAGAGAGCAGAATGGGCCGCTCCGCGGAACTCACGGACTTCGAACGTGCTCAGGTAATTTGGTGTCACTTGCGTCACACGTCCGTAAGCGAGATTTCCGTACTCCTAAACATCCCTAGGTCCACTGTTTCCGATGCGATAGTGAAGTGTAAACGTGAAGGGACACGTACAGCACAAAAGTGTACAGACCGGCCTCTTCTGTTGACTGGCACAGACAGCTGACAGTTGGAGAGGGTCGTAATGTGTAATAGGTAGACATCTGTCCAGAACATTACACAGGAATTGCAAACTGCATCAGGATCCACTGCAAGTACTATGACAGTTAGGCAGGAGGTGAGAAAACTTGGATGTCATGGTCGAGCGGCTGCTCACAAGCCACACATCACGCCGGTAAGTGCCAACGACGCCTCGCTTGGTGTAAGGAGCGTAAACATTGGACGACTGAACAGTGGAAAAATGTTGTGTGGAGTGACGAATCACGGTACACAATGTGGCGATCCGATGGCACGGTGTGGGTATGGCGAATGACTGGTGAAAGTCATCTGCCAGCGTGTGTAATGCCAACAGTAAAATTCGGAGGCGGTGGTGTTATGGTGTGGTCGTGTTTTTCATGGAGGGGGTTTGCACCCCTTGTTGTTTTGCGTGGCACTGTCACAGCACAGGCCTACATTGATGTTTTAAACACCTTCTTGCTTCCCACTGTTGAAGAGCAATTCGGGGATGGCGACTGCATCTTTCAACACTATCGAGCACCTGTTCACAATGCACAGCCTGTGGCGGAGTGGTTACACGGCAGCCATTCCCCAAGAAACCTTCCATCACCTGATTGAACGGACGCCTGCGAGAGTGGAAGCAGTCATCAAGGTTAAGGGTGGGCCAACATCATATTTAATTCCAACATTACGGGTGGAGGACGCCACGAACTTGTAAGTCATTTTCAGCCAGGTGTCCGGATACTTTTCATCACATAGTGTATATACGTTGGGAGCTGAAGAATACTTCTAGATTCTTCACTTAATACTGGTTCTTGAAACTCTGCAAGTAAGCTTTCATGGATAATTGCGTCTTTCTCCTAGCGACTGCCAGTTCAATTCTTTCAGCTTCTTCGTGTCGTTCTCCCACGCGTCAAGCAAATCTGTGAACCTTCATGCTGCACTTGTTTGTATAGTTCCATATCCCCTATTAGTCTCATCTGGCCTGGGTCACACACACTTGAGCAGTATCCTAAGACGGGATGCACGGGCGATTTGTAGGCAGTCTCAGATGTATACTGACTACAATTTCCCAGCATCCTTCCATCGAAATGAAGTTTGCCAACTGAAGTTTGCCCCCAGCATTACCTTAAAGTCAATATACGTAATAATATTTCCAATTATATTACGTCTACTTAGGCACTTTTCGCGGTTGTGGGAGAAGGAATGACGTATAGAATGGTGGTGGGTAAGAGATATCTTAAATAGCAATGTGTTTTCAGTCTTCTTCTGTCAATGTTATGAGCTGCTCCAAGAACTTCCACCTTATTACTAATATCATGGAAGTGCACCGAAGAACACACATAGGAGTTTACCTCTGCGTTTCGAGGTAGTTATAAACCACAAAACTGTTGGCAACTAGTACTGCACCCAATACAGAGCCGGCACGACGAGAGTAGCCATTCTGAAAGGTCGCATGCGCTAATCGTCTGTCGCGATATGGTAAAGTATCCCAGACTCTATAGGCAATTTTGCATAACTGGAAGATGGCCATTCTAGTGGTAGGTCCATATCCCACGCATACTATCTGACCTGAGATCATTAGGGCCAATATACAAAACATACACCGTATAAGGCTCATCATGTCGCCCTAGCGGTATGGCAACATCTGTTACACAGGGCGATTTCTTTATGATGTTACATACTTTCAGAGATGATGGAGAAGGGTAAATATATTAGTCTGGAAATGATCGAGTCGTAAATTATAAACGACAATCTACTGCCTCAAGCAGCGCTCAAATTAAGGGCCCCACTTCCGAACCATGATCATGACGTACTGAATGTCGTGTCACCGCCAGACACCACACTTGCTAGGTGGTAGCCTTTAAATCGGCCGCGGTCCGTTAGTATACGTCGGACCCGCGTGTCGCCACTATCAGTGATTGCAGACCGAGCGCCGCCACACGGCAGGTCTAGAGAGACTTCCTAGCTCTCGCCCCAGTTGTACAGCCGACTTTGCTAGCGATGGTTCACTGCCTACTTACGTTCTCATTTGCCGAGACGATAGTTTAGCATAGCCTCCAGCTACGTCATTTGCTACGACCTAGCAAGGCGCCATTATCAGTTACTATTGATATTGTGAATCATGCACCGTCAAGACCGACGTTCATCATTAATGGATTAAAGTTAAGTATTCCACCAGCTACGTCCGTTTTCTAAATTCCAATTTCCTTGTCATGTTCCAGACCTCACGCCAGCCTGCGTGAACTAAAACGCGTGCATTTCGGCCTCCTTTAGTAAAACGGTGTTGGCTCTCATGCCAACCACAACACTGAATATCCTTCTACATTTACAAAATTTGTTCATTTGTTCAAAATGCCCCTCCCCAGCGTCAATGCGGGCATAGCATTGTCGCACTAAGTTCTGTCATAACCGTTCCAATATCCTCGGTGTCGTTTCAACTCTTGATACAGGCAGTGAGAATTCTTGCCAGATCATCTTCAGTCTTAACAGGCGTCTTGTACACCAGACCTTTCACATGGATAAGAAATCAAGTGGGGCGAGATCAAGTGAACGTGCTGGCTACGAAACAAGTCTTCCTCCGACTACCCACTTTTCAGGGAGCGTCTGACACAGGTGTCAACGAACCTTCAGTCCAAAGTGAGATGGGGCTCCATCATGTTGGAAACACATCCGAATAACAAGTGTGATATGTCCCACAAACCTGAGTAGTATGTCTCTGATAAACACAGTCTACAATGGCGCATTTAAGCGAGGGGGAAGAAGAAACTGACCAAGCATGTAATCAATGACCATGCCTGACCATGCATTGACTGGTAATCTGTACTGATGATTCTTCAGAACTGTAGCGTGGGGATTCTCATTAGCGCAAACATGACAATTGCGATTATTTAGCATTTCATCTCTGGTGAAACAGGCTTAATCCATGAAAAGTACATATGCATGAAAATGAGAATCGACTGTAAGGTGCTGCAAGAACCACTGGCTGAACACGACACGAGGTTAGAAGTCAGCGGGAGTCAAAGCATGAACTTCCCGTGGATATTATGTCTGTAGCTGCATTTCCCGTTACGCTCGCCACACAGTACTCTGTGAAACACTCATTTCACTTGCAACTATTCAACTGATGATTGCAGTTGCCTCGTCCACTTGAGCAAGCACAGCATATTCTAAGGCAGGAGTCTGTGTAGAGCGTCGTCCCCGTCAGTCTTTGTCCTTTGGCACCAACTGCCCTATTTCACTTATCGCTGGAAGAGTCTTTGGAACATGGTGTGAGTCGGATGTCTTCAACGTGGGTATTTGGTCCTGTACAACATTTCCGCTTCTCTACTGCTACCATTTGCTTGCTCATGTCCGCAAGTACCTTCACTTGGTACAACTCCATTTGGTGAGGACTGATTGACATTATTGCTTAAACTTCTAAAAATAGACTGCAGTCTACTACGGTACAGACACTGTACACCAGGACTGCTCGTGTCAGTACACATACGTCATCTGCTTTGGATTTGTTACGTTATTATCCCAACCTCTACATGTACGTGCTACAATCCTAGCAACACCAGGACTGGTACATGTTATCCACTGTCAGAGATATCGGAACTATATCCAGACCAGGGTCCTTTACCTCAAACTGATACATTTACCTTTCTCCATTACCCTTGAAACCTTTCTCCATTACCCTTGAAAGTCTGCACCATCATCACGAAATGATGGAGGGTTGGATCTGGTAAAGTTTCGTGGCAGGATCGCATGGCATATGTCCTGATGCTGTTGCTGCTGTGATTGGTCATCAGTCCAAAGAATGATTTGACGAGCTCTTCATGCTAGTCTATCTAGCGCAAGTCTCTAAACCTCTGCATAACTAATGAAGCCGACATTCATTTGAACCTGCTCACTGTAGTCAAGTCTTGTTCTTGTTCTACAGTTTGCAATCCCTCACATTTTCATCCATTACCAAGTGGATCATTATGTCTCAGGCTCTATCCCATCGAACAACCCTTTTGCTAGTCAAGTCGTGCAACACTCTTGTTTTCTTCCCATTTCGATTCAGTACTTCAATAGTATCCGATCTGCTGACCTGCTCGCGTACTGTTCAGAATTCCTGTGAAGCGCCACAGCTCAAAAGCTTGAATCCTCCCCTTCTCTGAACTGTTTATCATCGTCGTTTCACGTCCACATAAAGTTAAACACCAGACAAATGCCTTCAGAAAAGACTTCCAAACACTTAAAGTTATATTCAGTTAAACACATTTCGTCTTTACCATTACAGTCTGCATTTTACATTGAGATGACAGAAGTCACGAGATAGCGATATCCACATACACAAATGGCGGTGGTACCATGTATACAAAGTATAAAAGGGCAGCGTATAGGCAGAGCTGTCATTTGTACTCGGTTGATTCATATCAAAAGGTTTCTCACGTGATTATGGCCGCACGATGGAATTATAAGACACTGAATGTGAAACGGTAGTGGGAGCTAGACATACGGCACATTCCATTTCGAAAATCGTTAGGGAATTCAGTATTCCGCTCGGTGCAGCGTCCAGAATGTGCCGAAGATGCCGAATTTCAGGCATTACCTCTAACCACAGACAGCACAGTGACCGATGGCCTTCACTTAACGACCGAGAGCAGCAGCGCTTGCGTAGTGGTGTCAGTGCTAACAGACAAGCAACACTGCGTGAAAGAATCACAGAAATCAATGTGAGAAGTACGACGAACGTATCCATTAGGACAGCGTGATGAACTCTGTCGTTAATGGGCTATGGCAGCACATGACCGACACGAATGCCTTTGCTAACAGGAAGACATCGCCTGCAGCGCCTTTCCTGGGCTCATGACCACATTGGTTGGACCTTAGACAACCGAAAACCGTGGCCTGGTCAGATGAGTCCCTGGTCAGATGAGTCCCAATTTCAGTTGTTAAGAGCTGATGGTAGAGTTTGAGGGCGGCGCAGATCTCATGAGGACATGGACCCAAGTTTCAACAAGGCACCGTGCAAGCTGATTGTACCTCCATAACGGTGTAGGCTGCGCCTGCCTAGAATGGACTGGATCTTCTGGATGTTCAGCTACTTGAAGACCATTTGTAGCAATTCATAGACTTCATGCTCCGAAACAATGATGGAATTTTTATGGATGACAATGCACCATGACACCAGGCCATAATTGTTCGCAATTGGTTTGAAAAACATTCTGGCCAATTTGAGCAAATAATCTGGCCATCCAGATCGCCCAACATGAATCCCATCGAACATTTATGGGACATATTCGAGAGATCAGTTCGTGCACAAAATCCTGCACCAGCAACATTTTCGCAGTTACGGAAGGCCATAGGGGCAGCATGGCTCAATATTTCTGCACGGGACTTCCAACGACTTGGAGTCCACGCTACGTCGAGATGCTGCACTACGCTGAGGGAAAAGAGGTCAGACACGGTACGAGTTCGGCCAACGTCCGTTATTCTGGTGTCCAAATAGCAAAATTCTTCTCCTACTTCTAGTAACTCAATTTCTAATCGAATTCCCTAAGTATCGTATGATTTAGTTCGATTACATTCCATTACCCTTGCACCATCCATTCACTTCATATGTCCCTCGAAGTCCCTTGCCGTCTCTGACAGAATGACAATGTCACTGGCAAACATCAAAGTTTTTATTTCCTCCCCCCGAACGCCTGCTCAGTGTATAGACTGAATAACATTTGGGATAGGCTGCAATCCTGTCTCACTCCCTTCTCGACTCTGCTCTCCTTCCATGTCCTTCTACTCTCATACTGCAGTCTGGTTCCTGTACAATCTGTAGACTTCTGTCCCTGTACTTTATCTCCGCTACCTTCAGAATTTCAAAGAGTATTGCAGTCAACTTTATAGAAAGCTTTCTCTAAATTTTGTTGATGTTACAGATACAGAAACAATGGATCGCTATCCCCAGGATGATTATTACGCGCGATTGGGAGATGTCGTTGTTTCCTCCATTCATAATCCACAACTGTATAAATGTGAACACACAATGGATTTTTCGAGCCACCTATACTTTTTCAGCTCTCCAATCCACTCTCTCCCAACCACCAACATACGAGATGTGTGAGAAAAGTAATAAGACTGACAACACTGCGAGTAATCTGGCAATGTTGTGTTGCTTGTTTGTGTAGACCACTGTGTTCATGCCTTCCATATGCTCAGTCCGAGTTTCAGCTCTGTACACCCATAACATAATTTTTGAGATGGCCATCAGGGAAGTTGAGTTATTGTTGTGTGTTACGTAAACGAAACAGCGGAATTTAGAGCAACGTTAGACAATCAAATTTTGTGATAGGAAATCCACGAGTGTGACTTCTAAAAAGGCCTATGGGGAACATTCCTTATCAAGAGCACACGTTTTTCGCTCGCACAAATCATTTTTGGAAGGCCGAGAACACGTTGAAGATGAACTGCACTATGAAAGACCTTCAAATTCAAAAACAGACGAAACCGTCGAATGTGCACATGCTCTTGTGGGATCAGACCAGTCCAAGACAAACTGTCAAACATGTGTTTTACAACGATGTCCTCGAAAGGCTCAGGAAAAGGACGAATCGAGTGAGACCGGGCATTGCAGACAAGTGGATGCTGCATCATGACAACGCCTCATGTCACAAAGCCATTTACACCATAGAATTTTGACCTCAAAAGGCATTCTTGTTGTTCCACAACCTCTCTAGTCACCTGATCTGGATCCTTGTGATACTTTTTTTCCCGAAATTGAAAAACGTCTCAAAAGGATGTCATTTTAGGACTCTGGAGAACATCTAGAAGGATGTGACCGACTTGTTAGACGTTCTCCCAGTAGAAGCCTTTCAGCACTGCTACCGAGACTGGGAACAACGAGTCCTTCAGTGTATAGCTGCCGAAGGGAGCTACGTTGAAGGGAATAATATGTTGTTTGAAAACAAATAAGCTTGACATCACAGCAGTAAACCATCACCTTGACATTCTCGGGTAATGTGTCACCCTCAAAGGCCAAGATGAAGGCACCGGTGGCAACTTGATTGTCCCTCGAACCCGATGGATGTGCCGGATAAAATTAACACATTGTGCAAAAGAAGGTCCTTGTGGAATATAATACCCTGGACCATATTTAAGCTGTTATGGGGCGTGATGGTAACAGAAACATCCCCCAACTTGTCACAAGCGAGTAATGCCCATGACTGGGAAGAGGATGCTGTTTTTATCAAGACTGACCGAGAGCGCATTTTGGACAAGCCCTCCACCTCCCCAAACTTGTCCTCTAAACGCTCCACAAAAAACTGAGACTTCATTGACATGAAATATTCTCCATCAACTCTCGTACATACGATGTACTGGGGCGAATAAGCTTCGCTTCCATCCTTACACTGGCTTTCCTCCCTTGGTGTGGCCAGGGAGTGAAACAATTTGGGGTTGTATTTCTTTGCATTGAAGTTGGACCTTGATTACTTAGAGACTGCTGGTGGTGGACCACCAGCAAGAGATGATGTACTACGCTTTATGGCGTGTCACCTGCCCTGATGCCACCCACTCTGACCAGGGGCCCTCCCCACGAGCACAACCCAGCCGTAGCAAAGGCCACCTGGCAGGATGGCCATTGCCGGGAGTTCCGATGTCCCAGGGTGACAGGCATCGACTTCTTGGCATATATGGGGAGTTAATGCTGCAGGTATCAGCAGAGCGATCCCTGCGTAGTTACAACAACAGGGTACATGGGGGCCTCACCACAATGGACTGGCTACCGTGCTGGATATCAAGTGCAAATGAGCAACCAAGTCAATTATCATCGTCAGCGCAGAAAACGATAATACGCAGTGGTTGGAAGAAAACGCACCCAGGAGGGTGACCTTACCCAACAGCTGGAGAATTAGCGAAAGAGCAGATCCAAATCGATGACAGATGCGTAAGGTCTCAGTGCACGATGGACACGATGCACAATGTAAGGCACCCTTCCCCAATTGGCTGGCTCTTGGAGAAAATTTTGAAAAATGTAGGTCAAACCCTACAGGGAACCATCACATAAAGGCCGAAACGTGTGAGACTCCTTTCAGTTACCTCTCACAACAGGTAGGAATATCTCAGGCCTATTCTAACCCCCAGACCCGCAGGAGGGGATCTGATTGAAGAAAGCTGTTTATTTCGAGAAATAAATGTGATTTATGCTTGTTTTTAGTGATTTTGAACGAGAATGTTTTTAGAAAAAGCGGTAATATAATAATATATGCCACACATTATTGAATGAATGATTGTTTATTTCATCACAACAATACAGCGATAGAGTTTTCTCAGTGTGGCTCTGGGTGTACATTTGGCAACGACCTACGTTTTCACATTAACATGACAGAAAACAATGAGAGAATGAAGAAGAGGCGGCATATGACGACAATGATGATGTATTTACAATAAGGAAGTGCACCAGAGCACCAAAGCCTGAACCATCACCAACAGCAAGGATGTTCTGTGCCATCCATTTACCTGAGTTAATGAATAAAACTCAGAAAAAATTGTTTCAAATGTGGGTTGTCTGCATCTAAGGGTCTCACAACTGTGCAATTGTTTCACTGAAATACTTTTTTTTTTACAGTTCCATAAAAAAAATGCAAAATGGACCATGTCTGTAGGAACTTCAGAAAATCAGTTACACGTGTTGTCCCACGTTACGATCATTGCGCTACAGGAGTGCTGCATTCTCTGAAGAGAGTTCATGTTGTGGGTGTCCTGCAGACACAGTTCTGGTGTGGTACAGATAATGCGTGCATAGCAGTGTGGGGGCGAGCGGCGCGGCAACCAGAAACCTTCTCCAATGTTGAAGTACGCGAGACAGTACGATTCTTGATGGGTAAACCATCTATATTGCAGAAAATGGATAAAATGCAGCGTCTCGTCTATCTGTGGTGAAAAAGTCATCGACATAGACCTCAGAAGAAGATGTCGAGGCCATCGAAGAACTCATTCGCAAGAATCGCAGATTTCCGACGATGAACAGACTCACACAGCAGACTCAAATGGCTCCACAACCATGGACAGGATTTCTATAATCAAGGAACTGAACAACTGGTAGTACATCTGATAATCGTTTATACAGACCTGACAAATTGTTAAAAAATAATTTCATGTATCTGTGTCATTTTCTAATTTACAGCAGCATTCAATAAAAGTTATTTGGCTTGCTATAATAATTTGTTACTTTTTGAAATCGCTTCATATGAAAAATTTTCTGACGGCATTTTTTATATATAATAATGAAATGACTTTTAGTAGTACTTACATAAATTCATTTCTGTATTTGAGTTGACAGTTTATAAATGAATTCTATCAAAGGAATCCCTGAAAGCACGTCATTACCAGGATAAAAATCGTATATAAGTCTTTACGTAGCATATAGCATACATGTCATTTGAATGGATCACAATATTCTTTTATTTAAAAAAATAGGATTTTAGTGTTATTTTGTACCAGAACAACACAGTGACCACCAACATAAACTTCTCATGCATAAAATCTAAAAAGCTCAGGGCTGAGGAAATTAACCTGCTCACGACTGTATAGCGAGATAACTGGAAACATTACTGTAATAACAGAAAATATTGTTACACATAGGGTAATATTTTTTAAGCCGACGTAAGTGTGATCAAGCGGGCAATTTCATTTTCACTCTTGCTATAGTTACGCCTGTGTCACACGGAGCGACTTTAGTCGCTGCTACCACTCGAGGCCGCCACAACTCGCGGTCACCACTCCATGCAGCCGCTACTGCCTGGTAACACGGAGTTGATGGTTTGTATCAGTTGGTAGCAGCTAGCAGAGTGTCGTTAAAATCTCATTCCTCGTTTGTTATGTCGAACAAACCAATCCATATAGTTCTGAAACGACTCGTTCGCTTGGCTTGTGCTGAATCCGCTTCATTGAACCAAATTAATTTGGGATTATATACATTTTCTGCTCCCTTGCCAATTTTCAAGGATTTCTTCACTTACTTTAATTCATTTTGTCCTTAATGTTGTTAATTTTTTTCTCAGATGTTCCTCAGAGGGGATGTTCAGTCCAATTTCATTCAGTTCTGAAAGTTATCTTCTACAACTACACACTAAAAGTAAATAAAAAATAATAGTAAAACCATCACTCACAGTGAAGGAGTTACCTGAAAGGGACAGAAATCGTTAGGTGTGTGTGACGCACATGTGTAGGCAACCAAATGATTACAATTTCATAAAAATTGGATGATTTATTCAACAGAATGCGCTTCACAAACTGATCAAGTCAATAATGCGTTGGTCCACCTCTGGCCCTTATGCAAGCAGTTATTTGGCTTGGCACTGATTGACAAAGTAGTTGGATGTCCTCCTGCGGGGTATCGTGCCAAATCCTGTCAAATTGTCGCATTAGACCACCACTTCGCTGGTCATCGGGGTTCAACTCGAAGCACGATTCTTCACTGAAGACAATTCCACATCAGTCAACGAGTTTCAGGCTGACGACATCTCTGGAGATGCTCCGGACAGCGGTAGGATACCAACCTGACTGTCGTTCGCCATACGACTCGACGACCCGGAGTGATGTTTTGGGGTGCCATTTCTTTTCAAAGCAGGACTCCTTTGGGTGTCACTCAAGGCACCCATAGAGCATAGCGTGAGTCGATGGTATTCTACACCCCGTTTTGTTGCCCTTCGTGTCAAGCCACCCCGGGCTTACATTTCAGTAAGATAATGCCCGCCCACAAATGGTGAAAGTTTCTCCTGTTTGTCTTTGTATTTGGAAGACCCTACCTTGGCCAGCAAGGTCGCTGGATCTCTCCCCAACTGAGAACGTTTGGACCATTATGGGCAGGGCCCTCCAAACTGCTAGGGACTTTGACGATCTAACGCGCAAATTCGACAGAATTTGGCATGGCGTCCTCAGGAGGACATCCAACATCTCTGTCAATCAATGCAAAGCCCAATAACTGCATGCATACGGACCACAGATGGACCAATGCGTCACTGACTTGCTCAATTTGTAAAGCTCTTTCTCTTCAATGAACCATCCAATTTGTCTAAAACTGTATTATTTGGTTGTCTGTACATGCACATCACATCCACCAATTTCCATGTCATTCGCATAATTCCTTGGTAATGTGTGTGTGTTTTATTTTTTAGCTTAGAGAGCATTTTGCTGTGCATTCTTCTTCATGGAATTATTGTTGCTTGTGTCCCACAGCCCTTCATATTTCGGATAAACATAAAAAAATTCAAGACATCGTTGCCTGGCCACTGGCACACATTTACTTTCCACTTCTGTGTCGTGGTGGCGAAGAAACATAAACAAAATAAACCCAATGAACAAACAAAATTAGTTGACCGCTACGTCTGATAACAAGAGAGCGTCTAGCGACTGAGCTGTCAGACGAGAAGACATCTGCGCTCGGTAGCTGCGACTAGCTCACATGACTAATAGAACTCAACATACACCGCTAGTTTTTAGTTGCTGCTAGTCGCGTCAGTAGCAGGGAGTACGTTGTCACACGGAGCGATTATTCCAGTAGCAGCGACAAAAATCGCCTCATGACACAGTCTTTAGACCTCCTTGTCGAAGACTTCATTATAGAACTGACCATGACGAAGGTAAAAATCAAATGCGGCTTCTTCGGGGAACGTTTGTGACATTTATTTGGACGGATGATCGAACACTAGCTCCATACAGCAATTCTGAAGTCCTTGCCGGAAGAAAACTTGAATACAAAATTTTAATTTGTGCCTCAGATGTGCATCACACCCACAAACTAGACCCGGTGCGAAGCCATATAATTGTTCTGCTGCTAAGAAAATAAACATATGTCATCGGCCCAGGTGTACATAATGTTGCTGCAGTCTCTAAAAGACGATGGCAGAAAAAAATGTAAAGAAAATGTTATTTCGATGTGTTTATAATCAAGGAGTGCGCAACAGCAAAGGATAGAAATCTGCATGTTAACCACATGGGGGAGCTGTTAAATTACAAAAGATGGAACTATATTTGTAATAGATGTGAGGTGAAACATATCTGGTCACCAACTTTAAGTTTTTATCAAGTGTTGGTCTTTATTTCACCTCAAGCCTAAGCGTTCTATCCATTCTCTACCTCCTTCCAGGCTCCATTACCACTGGTATAAGCGATGCGCTGGCTTTTTTTCCCATCTTTCATTCCCTGCCCAATAGTGTAGGGTGGGCTGTTGTACAACTTCACTATCAGCCGAACCGGAGCGAGATAGTAGCTTCTCAGAAGATTTCCCAATTGGAAACGTTTGGGAGCGCATTTCGAGTTCCAGAAATCACCTGATAACTGAAGTCACCTTCCCACAAACCTCGGTCAGCTCTGAAAATGTATTCATATTTTTGTTTCTTGGACAATGGTTTCCGGGAACTGGGAGTTGCCTCTTCACAGAGAACTGCCAACACCGTTTAGATCTGCCCAAAGTCTATGTTCCCGAACATCTAATTAAAGCACGTTCAAGTCACTCCTGTGAGGATGTCAGTCGATAGCTGATACAAATTTCGCCGTCTAATCAGTGTCCAAAAGATCACATAACTGGAAGTAGTACTTTTCCACATTGGTATTCTCAGGGCTCACACCTAAAGTACTCAGGGGCAGACAGCAAGAGAGCGCCCTGGATATTGTTTTACTGCTTAGCTCTGATCTCAATGTAAGGTACCGCCTAGCATTTGCTGGTATATGTGTTATTCATCTTACAGCGAGGTGAGCCTCTCGATCTGATGCCACTTCTGCATCTTACATGTCACTGTTGCCGCTTTCAAATAGCGGATTTTCATTTGACCCTACGAGGATGTGTGTCCCCCAGCGTAAAGTTTGTATTAAAAAAAGGCCCGAGGCTTTCACAGGCAACCAAGCTGAAGATCTTGACATCAAGAACCACCAACAATAGCCACTACACATTTGTTGTAGTATGTTGCGTGGCCTATACGTACTTGCCTGTGGACAACAATCACAACCCACTCGCTAATTTGTGGTAAGTTCCTATGGGACCAAACTGCGAAGATCAATCAGTCCCTAGGCTTACACACTACTTAATCTAACTTAAACTAACTTACGCTAAGGACAACACACACACCCATGCCCAAGAGAGGACTCGAACCACTGATGGGGGAAGTTGCTCGAACCGTGATCCGGCGACTTAGACCACTTGGCTAACCAGTGTGGCCCACTCGCTAACTAAGGAGTTGTTTGACAAAAGGCTGTTACACACTGAAGCACCAAAGAAACAGGTTTAGGCACGCGTACTCAAATAGAGAGATACGTAACAGGCATAATACGGCGCTGCATTTGGCAACACCTATGTAAGACAAGTGTCTGACACAGTTGTTAGATCGCATACTGCTGCAAGTTATCAAGATTTAGCTGAGTTTGAACGCAGTGTTATAGTCAGCGCATGAGTGATGGGACACTGCGTCTCTGAGGCAGCGATGAAGTGGGGATTTTCCATGCCACCATTTCACAAGTATACCGTGAATATCAGGAATCCTGTAAAGATCAAATCTCCAACATCGCTGCGGCCAGAAAAAGATACTGCAAAAATGGGACCAACGACGGCTGAGGAGAATCGTTCAACGCGACAGAAGTGCAACCCTTCTGCAAATTGCTGCAGATTTCAATGTTGGGCCATCACCAAGTATCAGCGTGCGAACCATTCTACAAAACATCATCGATATGGGCTTACGGAGCTGAACGACCACTCGTGTACCCTTGATGACTGCGCAACACAAAATTTTATGCCTCGCCTGTGCCCGTCAACAATGACATTGGATTGTTGATGACTGAAAACATATTGCCTGGTCAGACGAATCTCGTTTCAAATTGTATTGAGCAGATGGATGTGTACGGGTAGGGAGGCAACCTCACGAATCCATGGACCCTGCATGCCAGCAGGGGACTGTTCAAGCTGGTGGAGAATCTGTAACCTGTGTGGTGTGTGCAGATGGAGTGATATGGGACCCCTGATACGTCTAGATGCGACTCTGACAGATGACACGTATGTAACCATCCTATCTGATCCCCTGCATCCATTCATGTGCATTCCGATGGACTTGGGCAATTCCAGCAGGACAATGCGACACCCCACAGATCCAGAATTGCTCCAGAGTGACTCCAGGAACACAATATTCTGAGTTTAAGCACTTCTCCTGGCCACCAAACTCCCCAGACATGAACTTTATCGAGCATATCTGGCATGTCTAGGAAAGTGCTGTTCAGAAGAGATCTCCAGCCCCTCGTACACTTACGGATTTATGGGCAACCCTGCAGGACGCATGGTGTTAATTCCCTCCAGCACTAATTAGTCGAGTCCATGCCACATCGAGTTGGCGGCACTTCTGTGTGCTCGCGGGGGCCCTACACGATATTAGGCAGATGTACCAGACTTTTGGCTCTTCAGTGTAAATATTGATGATTTGGTAGAATACCGTCAATGTTTGGTCGTCTCCGGCGGTCAAAATTTTGCTATTAAAATGATCACACTTGAGCTGCTGGGATTTCGTTACACTTTTCCCCGGTGGCTTCCTGCTTTTATGGCAACTTAAACTCCAAATAGGAGGGGCTAGAGGGAGGCGATTTTTAAAGGGTAAAAATCTACGTATTTGAAATTGCCAGTGCTCATGAAGCTAAAAAGATCGACATCAGCGTGACACCTCCAATAGTTTCTCTTCAACTACTAAAAAAACACCAGTGCAGTAAAAATTCATATATTTGAACAGGCACTGCTGGAAGCGTAGATTGTCACATTCTCAGACGCAAACAGAGAATGAAACAAACACTAGTAGAATACAGAAACAGTCGCCTTCAGAACAATCGGTATAAATGATTCATGAATGATCGATCCATTTATTTGATGTAGAGCCAATAAAAAAGTGAGCTATACAGTACAAGCTACAACTTCCCTCACTACAACATCTACAGTGAATAGACGTCAGATCATCTCATTCCGCCGTTCGGAATTCTTATACACTACAGTTACAGCATCTGCGAACCCGTGCTACAGAGTCACTGTCATAATACATCAGGGCACAGATTATGTCTTGTTTAGATTATGCATGTCCATAAAAGTGAAAACAAGTTTGGGAAAGAGAGAGACTTTGGTTTCACCTTCATATAAATTCCTTAGAACAAAGATAAGCCTCAGATTTTGGGAAACTATTTGCCGAATAAACTCGATAGAAAGGAAATAATTACTGCTGCACTTAACAACGATTCGCGAAGAAAACGTACGTCGATTTTTGTGGTACGTATTGTTGAACGATTTGCTGTCATTTTCATTGTGAAAAAGTGTGAATATTACATCACAGAACCACAGTCTTGAAGAATAATTACATGCACTTCAGTAGCAAAGTTCATCGTTTACACTCCCCAATATTTACGATGACAAACCATAGAAGTACAAATATTTTTCCGTTTTCCTTGTGTAAATGATGTTCTTTCTCTCTCTTGTAGCGCCTGACACAGTGTTACCGAAGCAAACCGTTGTGGAAACTATACTAGTTACAACAATAATAAGGTGCTAATTATGGCTAATTTGAAGTCTTTAGCGCTTAAAGAGCAATTCATAAACTTGATGTCACTTACCTGCTAAAAAAGCTGGAAATCCCCTTTCGTTTGAATTTTGCTGGGCCAGTTTCTTCACAGGCACTTAATTCACTTGAACTGAGACTCTCGTGATCTGCTCCACTATGAATTCTTGATTCCTCGTCCACTGCACTGTTGTCTTCATTCATAGAAGGCGAAGCGTCACTTAAACTGGAAACTATACTAGAAAAAGAACTAGCATCTGTATGTGACTGGCAATTTTCGTACGTTCCCAACCGTTGAAGAGTACTACATGGTGATTCAAAGCTTACTGTGTCCTCACGATCCACATTAAGTTCATTTTTTATTTTTGTTTCACAATTACACCCTCCTGCCACTGTTTTTGGACGGCAGATGTTAGCTTCATAATCTGAATGACAACACTGTTTCACGGGCGAAGTGTGAACATAATTTTCTTTCTTTTGACTGTCACCTGTACATATTATATGCAACTGTCTAGTTACTGGACTATATGCCAGTGGTATAGACTGTAACATTTGTGTTAATGGAACAGATGCTGTTGATGCACTTGCGTCTGAAATCTCACAACTGTTTGCACTACAAAAAGTGGAATATGCGTTTGTTACAGGGACTGTTCGACAGCTTACATTCTCATGCATATTGTCTACACTATCAATGCAGCCATTAGGTACCAGACATAAGACACTGGACGTTGTTACAGCGCTGTGCTGGCAGTTTCTATCCTTATGGACTACTGCAGATCCTTCACCTGTAGAGATGTTCGAACTGGGCACGTCAGTGTGCAGGATTTCGTTTTGCTGCTCTGGCTGCGAGAGAGACTCGGTCGTAGTGCTGACACCAATCTTTTCAGTTCCTCTCTCTGGCCAAGTCCTGAACCAAGCTTCATTCGATTTTAGGATATCTGGCTTTAATGTATTCGCAGCAACATTAGCATTTTCAGATGAGAGCACTTCGCTGCTCACATGATTGTGGTCCTGGGTTAGAAAGGAAGGTTTCTTTACGGTGTCTAAACAGTCAGGCAGACTCTGACTTCTTGAATTGTCACTGACATTATGAAGCACCTTGTTAACATATTGAAAGGACTGGTCCATTTTCGCTAAAGAGTTTTTCAGGGGATCAAAACTGCTTTCCTTCCTAGAAGAACTCGCAGCAGAGCAAGGCAGCACATCACAGGCGGTAAAGACGCGGGATGTCACACTATATCGAATTTGCGATCCTATGTCGTTACTACTTGTTAACGGAATGGATTTAGACGGCATATTATCACTTCTTAGGCTTGTAAAATAAAACCTTCGTTCTCACATTATTGCTTGTCATTTAATCTCTTTTGTTTCTAATATTTACAAACGGCAACGCGCATAACATAACATCATGAACAACAACAACAAAACATGGGTTCTTTAACCTCCACTCGCAACACCCATCACAACTGACACATTACTGTCACATCTCGCAGTTATGCTTTGAGCTGAGGTTACAGACAATTCTGTCAGTGGTGCCAACAGCTAAAACGCATACTTTATATCAAACTAGTAATAAAAAAAGCATTATGGATATGTATAGAGAAGTCATATTCTTCTCTATTTTAAATCTCAAGCAACATAAAAAAGTAACTTAGGATGGGTCTTAGCTTGTCAATTATTATTTTTTATCTACCAGAATATTATTGAGATACTTCATCTCCTACTTGGAATGTTAAGGAACCCGTTTCTCACGACTTCGATATATCTCTTAAATTTAGAGCAACAACCAAAAGCATTACAAATTTGATCTCGCAAAATATGTAGTGTGTAGAATATTAGTATGTGTTTTCAAAATGGGTTTTATAATCAGTAAATAGTAGCACTCATTCGTATGTATTATTATTTACAAACAGATCTATATCGTCAGACGAATAATTGCCCACAAATTAGTCGCTGGCGTGATTGTTCTTTGTACGAAATGTTTGTTGTGACCACTGCGTCGCTATGCTCCTTGTAGGTTACTTCCGGTGAGATCGATCGCAACGCCAATGGTTCCGAAGTAGTAGTCCGTATTTCAACTGTAGGGACGCTCAGTAATTGTTTGTGTACGTGTTAATCATATGTGGGTAAGTTGTTTGTTGTAACACATTTACTATTATATTTGCTAAACCAATAATGATTCATAGACCGATATCACGCATCTTGTAATGCATTGCAGCTTACGTTGCTTACTTTGTGAACGAGTTGCTTTGGCAATCCTGCCGGCATCCATTTTCTTCATGAATTGGTTTTGTGTGAGAGCACGTGTGTAAAAAGGTATACATCCAGTGTACGCAGTAACGGCGCGCAGCGTATCTTCTTTTGACGTTTTCTCTGAAGTGTTAGTGAAATAAGTTTACGTCTTGTTGCAGTTAAGGCAGCAGAAATGAACCAAGAAAAGTTGAAGAAACTACAGGCCCAGGTGCGGATTGGAGGGAAAGGCACACCGCGAAGGAAGAAGAAGGTTGTTCATGCAACCGCAGCTACTGATGACAAGAAGTTGCAAAGTTCGTTGAAGAAGCTTTCAGTAAATACTATACCGGGCATCGAAGAAGTAAATATGATCAAGGATGACGGTACTGTAATTCACTTTAATAATCCTAAAGCCCAAGCGTCTTTAGCGGCCAATACATTTGCCATCACTGGCCTTGGAGAAACAAAGCAAATTACAGAAATGTTACCGGGTATTCTAAGTCAGTTGGGCACTGAAGGTTTGACTCAATTAAAGCGCCTGGCATCGAGTGTAGCAAACAGTGCTGCAGGCGGCAAAGCTAGCATTGAAGAAGACGACGAAGTTCCTGAACTTGTTGAGAACTTCGACGAGGCAAGTAAGGAAGAGGTTGCAGTAATATCAGATAAATCCAAGGGGAAGGACGCAGATGGATCCGCAGGTGACGGAAAACAGGAAGAAAAATCCAAAGAAAATAAGGCGGAAGCAACAAACAAGGACAAGGAGAATTGAAGAATCTGAAGGCTCAGTTATTTTGCCGTGAAGAGGTATTCTTAATTTTTAAAAAATCCTTCTCTACTTAACTTCGAAATTATTCGTTTGTTGCTATTGTCTCGTAGTTAATGTTACTGTTATGATTTTCCTGGAACCACTATCTTTGCATGTAGTTTTTTACATTAAATGCTTAAAAATATAGAATAGCGTGTATATGGTGACTATATTTATTTGCATTACCTGTAGGGTTGACTTCTAAGTGTAGCTACAGTTCAATAATTGTTAGAATTTAGTCATGGCCTTTTCGGTCCCAGAAACGCTACTTGATACTTAGATCTGAGTAGCGTAGTCTCTTCGGTTTAACTTTTAATCAAATATTTTAAGGATACAATCCTTAATAACTATGGGGGACACTAAATGTGTTTCCGTTTTTCTCAATTCATAACTGCTAAGATTGTTGGTTGGAGTGAACATCTTAGTCTGTATCAAAGTAAATTTAGGAAAATGAGTTTACAACAGTGTCAGTTGGTTTTTTCTGTTGAGTTACTCAAGACACAGTAACACTATACTAAACCTTGTGTTTGTGTGTGGTGGAAAGTTAAAAATTGAATGGTTTCTGCATTTGCAAGCAGTGAAGGCAATGTCGTTGGAAGTTACATTATGGTGTATAGTTGCAAGCAGCAGCCAGAAACAGTGTTGTCTGAAGGATATTGGTTAATGTGTATATTAGTCCGTGCATCCTGTATCATTTGTCGGATTATGATTAGCCTAGTACATTCTTAATTGAAAATCATAAAATCTCTTAAAATTATTTTATGGTGGTGTACATGGTAAATGAAATAATTAACATAGTTGGTTTTGTTAAATTGTTTTCCATTGTAGTAGGAAATGACAAAGATAAGGCGTTATGAAGGACATTTAAATTGGCAAATGGCATTGCATTTTAGCAAGGCAGAATATTAAGTAGTTACGAATAAAAAATTGTATTGATGGGTTTGAAAGGCTGTCTGTAGTGGTAGACAGTAGTTATTGCAGTCCTCCCTCTAATTATTAGACGCGACATTTAGTTCCTTAGTGTGTCCTACTGATATCTTGGTTTTGGCTGCAGTGTAAGGGGGGGGGGGGGTTATAAGCTATCAGTTTGGTTGTGATTTAGTGAAACCACTTTATGTGAATACAAAATAAGTGGTCTGAAGCAGTTCCCAGGTTTACATTCTCTTCATATTTACTGCACTTCACATTTTAAGTAATTAATACCTTAAGGTAAATTCAAAAAAGCTGCATTACACATGAGACTAATCTGAGTCTTGGTGCATTTTTTATTCATTTATGGTACATAATCTACTTGCAATATGTGGAAGAGGGGGGGGGGAGGATATTATGTACCTGTTGCTAGACATGTTGACTACTGCATAACATGGCAGAACTGCTGAGTGAATTATTTCAGAACTGGTGAATGTGACATTGTTGGTAGGAAGGTATGAAATATAAATATTTAAGACATGATATAGAAATGTTGACATTCCAAAAGGAACATCAGATGTGAGGGACAGTGATTGTGAAAGTCATTGCTGTTTGTTTCAGGGCATTACAGAAGTGTCAGATTCCACCTGTCTGCGTTGACCCATGACACCATCAATATGGCAGAAACGGCTACTTCGAATATATACAAAATGATGATGATGTCACTACATACACATGCCAACAAATGTGAACAAAAACAAAAGCAGACAGGTGGAATCAGATGCCATTAATTCGAAATGTGCACTTGGGTCTCAACCTAACAACCACCTTGGAAACTGCTACATATTCCATACTCCATATACCACTAGAAATCAGTTTCCTTTAATTTTTTTCGGAATTAATATCTCGACAAACTGTTTGATTCCAATGTTTTTCTGCAAAAGGCACATCATCTGTGAGGATTCAAAACTAGTTAGATCATTTGAAAAAGGTGCTACCACAGCTAGCCTTTTGTCTATACAAATACAGAAGTTTAGCTACAAATTGAAGAGAGGGTTGTTGTAACACACATGCTGTGAGTTATCTCAAAGGTGCTGCAATTGTGGAGATAAATAGAAGCTTTTAAGTAGTTTTTGTAGCAAAATGGTGAGTGTGCCATGTTACGCAAATAGCTTCTGTTTGGAAGCTGTGTGAGACAAACTACATACTGTGTACTTATAGTTTTCCTCGTGATAAACTGTCTTACATACAGCAACCTTCTAGTATACCTGATGATAAATTGTCTTATGTCAGTAACTGACGTAAAAATTTGTGTGCATACAATGCTCAGATTTTTGGACAAGGCAACTCATAGAAGGAACATCATTCACAGTTCTCTGTGTCATCAAAGAAAGTAATGCCTCTACATAAGGGTTATGCAGACTTAGCCATTATTTGTACAGTGTAATGTGCAGCCATCTTAATGAGTACCTTGAAGATGTGCTGTGAGTTCCCAACAGATAGCTTGCCTGTTTAAAGTATCTTTAAATTTTCTTGAAGCTGATAGTTCTGAGGGGACTCATTGGAAATTTTAATCTTCTATAGTTCAGTTTGCACAGTGCTTTACTCATTAATATTCACATTCATCTGATTTTCTTTTTTTCGTTGTGAGCAAAGCTGCTCAACAATTAAAGCACTAGACAGTTCAAAAGGAAAGTGTTTCAAATCACATGTCTAGCCATCCGGACTTGAGTTTATTATTGGTTCTTAAATTTAGGCCCGGGGTGGATACTTCAAAAAAGGCATATCAGGTTTCCTTCTCCATCTGAATTTCTGGTCCACCTCAAATGACCTAAGAGTAAACTCGTTTTTTAATGCCAGTCTTAATTTCTGTTTCCTCCTTTTTAAGTATAGCCTTGGAAAAATTATGAGGTTCAAATTTTCCCGAGATATGTTTGTTCCCTAGTTATGAATATGTATAAATCTGATGGATTTGGCCACTGGAGTTTCTTCTCCAGTTGCTGCAAGTTGCAAACCAATGAAACACTAGCCTACTATAGTGAAATAACACTATAATAAGCATTGATGAATGCTCTTTTTGATTTCACTGTGATGTTAATTTCTGCTTGCATGTGTGTTTAGTCAGTCTCTTCAAATTTTGCTTTGATGCTTGTTATGAAAAAAAATTTTTGCTGGCAATGCAAAAGGGAAGTGGAGGTGGCACCCTCCATGCTAGTTGCCCTCCGAGCATGTATGCAGGGCATACCTTGCTTTTGTAATAAAATGGAACACCTACCACTGTTCTTTTGACATTATTTACTATCTGGCTACCAGTTTTGGTGAAGCAGTACACCACCTTCAGGCCTTAACTGGAATGGGGGGGGGGGAGGTGGTTAACTCCAATGGTAGACACAAACCCATCAGTGGGGCACCTGTATACTGGTTTCTGTTGACGGTAACGACGATGTTCTCTCTCCAGCCATCAGCTACCAACTGTAGCCATAAATAATATCAAAAGCATGGCTGTAGGTGTTCCATTTTGTTACGTAAGTGAATGGCCAAAGTCCCTCAAACCTTCAGTCAGGAGGATGTACATAAAAAATAGCTTGCTTCGCCTGATCTGTGCAGCTTGTCCAGAATGAATTTCAGAAAAATTGCCCATGTTACTCTCGTACACTATTTATTAAATACTATCCAAATGTGCCCATGTGATACGGAACTGACAACCATGTGCCAAGAGAAGTGTACTTGCTATTATCAAAGGAGGTGCAGAATACTGTGTTATCAGTGGAGAAACAGTAACAGTAGAATGTATCACTCAGAAGAGCTCAGTGCCTTTTGAAAGCGCACTATGATTGGATGCTACCTAAGAGTAACAAATCCATCAGGGACATTTCAGTCCTTGTAAAGCTGCCAAGGGACTAATGACCTCAGCAGTTGAGTCCCATAGTGCTCAGAGCCATTTGAAAGCTGCCAAAGTCGGCCATCAGTTATGTGGTTGTGAGGTGGAAATTTGAAGGAACAACCACAGCTAAAACTAGACCAGCTAGACCTCATGCACTGATGTACAGGGACTGTCGAACAGTGCAAAGGGTGGTTGTAAAAAGTCACTTGAAGTAAGTGGAAGGAATCGCTCAAGAGTTAAGACTGCTACCGGCAGTCCAGATATCGCAGTGGTTGAGCACAGGGACTTAAATGAATGAGAAAGTGGTGAAGTAGCTCCTCAGAGCCACACATTTGTAGCCAGTGCTGAACGGTGCTTGAGATGATGGATGACTGAAAAAAAGTAATTTGCTGTGGTTAATTGCACAGTGTCATGAGGCAACCAGATGGAAGAGTTAGGGTTTTATAGAATGCTTTGAGGAAGTTTCCTTCCATTGTGTGTAGTTCCAAGAGTGAAATACGGTGGTGGTGGTGGTGGTGGTGGTGGTACAGTACGGGGGTGTTTTTTAAACAAAATATGAATGCAGAAGCAGTGGACAAATTTTACAGCTTTGTGTACTTCGTACATTAGAGTAACAGTTTGGAGATTGGTTGTGCTAACATGACAGTGCAGCCTTTCATAAAGCAGCATATGTGTGGCAATCTTTTGTGGACAGTAACAATCCTGAAATGGACTTACCTGAACACACACAAGAATATCTTTGGGATGTCAGAATGTCAACATTGTTCCAGCCATCTCTGTGTCAGCTGTTGAAGGATAATGGGCTGCCATTTCAAGCTCATTCAGACACCTAATTGAAAGTGTCTCCACAGAGGTCAAGCCATCATAAAGGGGAAGTGTGGACATCCCTCCTATTAATTTCCATTAGTAGGTTTCCGGATACTTAAGATAATGAAGTGTGCATAGTGCTTAGGCCTAAGGATGGCATTGTTTTGGTAGTCTAGCAAAAGCAGCTCTAAAAAAGATAGAAAAATATTTTTGTTTCAGATTGAAAGGAAGCACACAAAGAAATCCAGCCAAAGTTCCCCAGGCAAGAAAATGTGGACAGGGGCAGGGATCATCATCTTATCACCCCTTCATTGTTTATACTCTTATTAACCCCATTGTGAAGCATATTTCAATGTCAGCTGGCTATTGAACCCTCATCTCTCGCCTGTGGGTTGACACAAATTGAAATATGACACTTATCGGCACTGAGATAAGTAGTGAGATTTGTAGAATTTTTATTTCATGTCCCCCTTGCCCCTTCCACTTATATTTTGTCATTGTATTTGTTTGATCACCCTTCATTGAAATATGACTCTTCTCCTTAACAAGCTACAATTTTCCTTCTGTTTTTATTTTCATTATTTATGTTAACAGCTCCCAGAGAATAAATATACTCTGCAAGCTTCGTTTTTCATTTCACTAACAGTGTATTAGAATTTAGTCTAGGACACAATCACTTGTATTGCCAGAACTGCAGACTGATGTGACATTGCACACAAATTATAATGAATGATGGTCATCCTGACTATTAAATTAGACTCAAAAAGATCTTGCATTTGCCTGTTTTTGTTAAGTGGAAAGTAATACTGCAGTTTGTGGAAAAATGTTTGTCAGAAGTGCTTATAAAAGTGTGAGAATGGGGTATTATGTACTAGATATCTTTGGTAGGGCACTTAAATGGTGTTAACATGGTTATGCAACAAGACTGGTAGCTTTCAAGAAACAGCGGAATGAAAGAAAACAGGTGGTCAAGGTGCACAAGTAGAAATTTGGACCACTTAAGAACAGTTTGGATATGTGCCAATATTTATATTAGCATTTGTATTTAGTATCATTATTGGGAGAGCAGAAACCTACTGAACTATAATTCACCAAGCCTTATTAATATGTCCTTTGTGTATTAATGTTAGTAAGTAAATTTGTTCACATGTCTTGAAATTTGAGCACAGCTAATAAGTAAGACTAACTTTATATAATTCTTCTGATTCAGTATTGAAAATTTCTTCTTGCATTTCATGTTGCAGTAGCTGTACCCCTGAATCCTCCAAGCAGCGGCAGCAGTCTTCATGGACATTTTGATGTGCATTTGCAACATCAGTTCTATAAAAATTTACTCTCATTGTATGTGAATAGAATCAAAATCAAAGTTTAATAAAAATAACTTTGAGTGATTGTATACTTGCTTGATATAATTGAAAGAAAAAAGTTAATTTTCATTTCTCTTACATGTTATAAAGCTCTTAAACTTCGGAGGAGAAATGTTGAGTTAGTGTCTTAAAGTTGTTTTGTATTCTTTAACCACACTATTTTATCAGCTGTTGAGCAAGTGAGACTTAACTAGCAGATTGTATAATAAAACTGATAAAAAAAGCTTTGTGATATATTGATTGCTATTTGCAGTTGTGATGTATTGCTGGTACTAATTTTCTTGGATTGCATATTGACACTTGTTTACATTGACATAGTTTGGTAATGGGAGCATCAAAAGTGTCAATTTAGGTACATTCAGTTGAATTGGCAATGCCTAGTAACTATGTCAGCAGAGGTCTGTCAAAACTAAAATTAAGTTTTTTTTTAACTGTTTAGTAATGGGCAAAGGAAATGTGGTTTGTGAAGCTTTTGATGTAGTTGTTCCATTAAATCAAATTGTGTCAAACACCTCAAGAACTATGCCACCAGCATTATTATCAGATAGAGTAGTAGTACCAAGTAAAGGCAAGGATGCAGGGGAGGGGGGGGGGAGGTGGGCTAGACCTGGAGGTATGGAGTGTATCTAACATTTTGGATGATGAATGGCAACTTGTATATAGCCATTAAAAAGTTCCAGCTGTGACTCAGTGAAAAACCTACACACTAGTTTTAAATAATTTTCATGAAAGAAAATTGGAGGGGGGGAGGTGCTCAGACATGTACCCCATATGAAGATGACAGTCTATAATGCACATTTACAAATCCGTGTTACTTCCGTTTGAACTTTATACAATAGCAGCTGATCGGTATGAGGCACAAATGCCCATGAGTTGTCACCACTGGAAGGCAAACAAGAAAACAGCCCCCTTCCTACATCCTCTGCCACTGCAGTGGCAGTGTTACTTACCTTTCTGCCCCTGAGATAAGCAGTCAGCTTTACTTAGCTCACAGCTGAATTCACCAATGCCAATTAAAATTACAGATCTCAAAAAGAATTTTCTTTCTTTTTACTGAGCTGGTTACAAAGCTCTTAATATTTGTTGGAAGTTTTTATATTTGACTAGTTAGTTGCTACATGCATATTATTATAAAATGAGGCAGAGATCTGCGGGTAGCACAAATACTTGATTTTGGGCTGCATAATTGGGGAGAAGAGGAGCTTGTGGCACAACTTGACTAGAAGAAGGGATCGGTTGGTAGGACATGTTCTGAGACATCGAGGGCTCACCAGTTTAGTATTGGAGGGTAAAAATCGTAGAGGGAGACCAAGAGATGAATACACTAAGCAGATTCAGAAGGATGTAGGCTGCAGTAGGTACTGGGAGATGAAGAAGCTTGCACAGGATAGAGTAGCAGGGAGAGCTGCATCAAACCAGTCTCAGGACTGAAGACCACAACAACCACTCACAGGGCACAGTTTGATGACCACTGATCCAGCAACAGGTATGCCAGAAAATACTTTTGAGGTAAGCTGATAAATGTGACATGGGAAGTATCTTGCATCATTTGTGCATGAAAATTTGTTCATTCAGTTACACAGTTTTACTTATATTGTCCCAAAAAGTTAATATCTTAATAAATATTTTATTAATTGTTCACCAATACACTCAAATAGCTGTAGTGTTGTGTTGCTCAGTTTTGCATAACATAGAAATTGAGAACTTTGAACACCCCTCAGTTAAACTTAGAAAGATTCCTGTACATAACTATACACATGATATGCAAATCATATTTAATGCTGTTGCATGATGGTCAGGCTTTTTAGTATTGGCATAATATTTTTATGTTGTAACGTTCTGTGGGGTATACACCATTTGTGCTTTGTGTGTCTGACAATTTTATTGAAGAAAGTCAAAACCTCGGTATTTATTTTTATTACAAATTAGGTTCCAAAAAATATTTATGATTAGTGAAAAAGGTTGTTCAATGAATCACTTTTTTTTTTAAAAAAAAAGATCACCAATAATAAAATACTGAGTACACTAGAGTGTTAGATTTCGACTAAAACTAGCCTTCTTGTAGTTTGTGCAGGTATGAAGTCGAACCATGTATTTCACAATGGTTTCTGGGTAATAGAAATCTTGGTGGGGCTGACTGTAGCAAAGTAGATGTATTTCTCTCTCGCCACTGGCAAGCACTTGTTGTTCATATGATGAACTTTAGTCATTTTGTCCCCATTGAAGTAATGTCACATTCCTCTTCACTTTCTGGGTCCCTCGATTAATTTAAAACTTAACAATCACTATAACCATCCATATTTGGAAGCACTGCCTGAACAATGTGGGACAGAGACTGAATACACACTTTTGTCAAGTGTCCAAAGTGACACTCAATAAATGATGCCTAGTGGCAACCAAATACATGACAGCCAGGTGACAAGTGTAGAACTGCTGCTTTCGAGCAGCGTGTGTAATGTAGTTTTAGTTGCCAATCTACTCCATTCACACACACAATTCAGATACCTTCTGCAATATTGAGAATGTGTTCTTAATGTGGGGCAAACAGCTGCTACAGGAATTGGAAGATATTACAGTTAACTTCCCCATCCAGGAAATGGGTCAATGTCTGACATGTACCTTCAGTGGCAATCTCAAACATTTGAATTAAGGTAGGTATCTCAATCAAATGACCTTACTTGATGATGTATTTCATTAGCTGGTACTTAACGATATTTTGCTGTAACAAGCCAGTACTCGTATTGGACCGATTATTTGTTGAGAGGCAGTATGACCTGTACTATTTTGGGTGTTAAATGTAAGGTTTATATGTGGCAATTGTTGCTTTAGGAGATTTAGTAGTAATTATCACTTACCATAGGAGATGACGAGCTCAGAGAGTTAAATGTTAGAGGCAGTAGTTGAAGAGGTAGCAAGACAGGCTTGTCAACCCCCTCGCAATCTTTTCAGTCTCTACATTGTGTAACCAGTGAAAGTAAATACGAAAAATTTGGAAAAGGAATTAATGTTTATGAATGAGAACTAGTTTTGCTAATAACTGGAAGACCAGGGGAATGGGATGAGTATTATCTTGAAAAGAGTTAAGGAGATGAACATAAACAAGTGTAATATGTTGCAATTGGGTGATTTTGTTGTGGGGGGCCTTACAGCTGTCACTTCACCTCTGCCACGGAACGCCTCGATCTCGCCATTCTTCGTCGTCCTCTTCTATTGCTTTTCTCTTTCCGTCACTTGTTGAATACCTCTTAGCAATCCTTTCTGTGGCCTTCCTCTTTTCCTCCTTCCAGAAGGTTGTCATGAAAGTACTGCATTGGGCAATCTGCCCTCTCCCATTCTGTCTGCAGTTTGTGTTCTGGTGGCTAGTGTTGCTGCCTCTGGCTCACGGGTTTGATTACTGGCCGGGTTGGGGATTTTCTCTGCCTGGGGACTGTCCTCATCATTTTGTCGTTATCGTCATCATTTTCTTCTTCTTCTTCTTCTTTCATTCCTTTGACATGCTCATACCATGCTATCTTCCTTCTGTTCTGTCCATAACACTATGAGGCCACATCTACACACTCTTCCCAGGTGGTTGATTTTTAAAGCTCTGTCTCTCTTTCCCTTTCTGTGAGTTCCTAGCGGTCACTGACCCCCGTGGCTTGTTATTGGTTCCATGATGGATTTGTGTACATACATATTAACGTTTGAACTGGTTGAGGACCAAAGTAAAAGATCTAGTTTTGGATAGCTGACCATCGCTGCATGATCTGTTGTTAGGTATCTGTCACGCTTTCCATCACATGATGATATACTACCGAGGTACTTGGAACTATTTGTACACTTTAATATGATGAGCATCCATGTCCAAATTATTTCTCTCCTCTCCACAACATAGATGTTCCATCTTCCCAAAATTCATTTTCAAACCCCACTCTTCCAACAACTTTCTAAGCCTGTACGGTATATTCTCTACTTCATATGCTGCAACAACCTGATCATCAGTGTAGAAAAGTGTGTACATGTACTGGTTGTCTACTTATATCCCCATGCCGATAAAGTCACAGATTCAGTGCCTTCTATACATATATCTGTCTGGAGACAGCATCTTTCAGTTCTTTAGTTATTCTGAAGGCCTCTCTCGAAATATTTCCCCACTTTAATGATATATTCTGCAGACTCGTAGAGGTTTGTGATACTTCTTATATACATTTTTGGCACTGTCATATGCTTTCTCAAGATCTGTGTAGACCGAATGACTTCTTAGATTCCTTTCCAATCTCTTCTCCGTGATTTGTAGTAGGGTAAAGATGTGACCTGCCTAGAAAGTATTATGAAGTCTATTAAAATATTTGGACTGTAGCCTTATACTCAAGTGAAACATGGACCATATGCATACATGACAAGAAGAGAATAAGAGATTTTAAAATGTGCTGCAGAATAGTACTGAAGATTTGAAGGGTAGATATACGCACAATGTGTTTGAGAAGTCCTCGTGCACGTAGAACGTTTGTACTCCAGAACTTAGATGAAAAACTGTGTATTCATTAGGATTTTATTTAGAACTATCGTGGAGGTCTTCATACATCCTTGACACCTTGCAGAGCTTCATTGTCATTAACGCTTCAAAAGACTTCCACAATTCTTTATTAGTCTTGTACTAATGTTGAGCCACATGGGACTTTCTTATTCCTAATAATGATTTCTCTGATCTGATAAGGTCCAGATTTTGTGGTAACCATTACAATGGGGGAGATGTTCCTGAACAACAATGACCAATCCAGCAATCTCAGAATTGTTAATTTGTTTGCCTGAATGGCAAAATGTGCTGGAGCTCCATTCGGCTGTAACCACACGAGTAATGATTTTCTTGTTTTCAAGACCTATATTCACATTTCCAAATAAGATTTTCCATTCACATAGTGATCACAAAAATATCCGAATAGATGTAACATTTTGATCCACATCTTAACACGAGGCAGGTTTGTTTGCAACTCTCGTACATAAGGGGATTTATATATGATCAAAAACCTTGTTCCTCCTGTTTGTACTGATATATAGCACATTATTGGAAAATAACACTCTTCAGCAATATAAGGGATTCAGAAATTTTGCAAGCCAAGTACGACAGACTGCATCTTGCTGCTTCATGTAGTCAGATAATTCATTCACAAGTTTCTGTTTAAATACTTTTATTTTCAAATCCTTTTAATGTGGACATGAATGGTTGACTGGAGTACTTGAAGTTGTTGGAGACAGTTCAGTTGTGTGAATGATGGGAGCATTAGCTTCCTCTCGAATTTTATTGTGCCCACTTTGCGGCGTAGCTTTTACGCTGCTTGAAACAGAAGCACATTTCTCCCAATCAGGTAAGGTTATTGCCAAAGCAATCCGTATGGTGATTTATTTATTTGTTTTATTTAATCTTGGTCTTTAGACATGTAATTCAGACACACACATTTCTTTGAAAGTACCACATATACAATAGACAGTCATTAAAACGATGAAAGAGAAGTAGCGAAGTCAGCCGCTTGAGGGCATTTTCATTCAGTGGTGACATTTGAAATTCTGCCTTGGACCAAGGTTCAAACTTGGATTTCCAACTTTACACAAGCGGTCACATTAACCATTTCAGCTATCCAAGCACACATCCTGTCCATCCCAAATTCCCAACTTGTCGGATACTACTATGGTAGTCCACCCCCCCTCCCCCCGTCCATTATTTCTGCAAGAGGTCGGATGTAGGGTGCATCCTACCTGAAGAAATCATGAAATGAAATGCCATCAAGGTTTAAATAATAGTATTATATGTGTGGTGTCTGTTCTTTCAGACATATCCAAAGGAACACAATACACTTACGATAGTAATTACTAAAACAATCCTTTTTTTTTTTCAATCAGTGATCAGTTCATTTGGACCAGAGGACCCAGTCCTTGCCACATAAACACAGTCCACATCATTATGGAGCCACCACCAGCTTGCACACCATCTACATCTGCATGGATACTCTGCAAATAACATTTAAGTGCCTGGCAGAGGGTTCATCGAACCACCTTCGCAATTCTCTAATATTCTAATCTCGTATAGCGTGCGGAAGGAATGAACACTGATATCTTTCCATACGAGCTCTGATTTTCCTTATTTTATCGTGGTGATCATTCCTCCCTATGTAGGTCAGTGTCAACAAAATATTTTCGCATTTGGAGGAGAAATTTGATGGGAATTTCATGAGGAGATTGTCACAACGAAAAACGCCTTTGTTGCAATGATGTCCAGCCAAAATCTTGTATCGTTTCAGTGACACACTCTCTCATATTTCACGATAATGCAAAATGTGCTGCCCTTCTTTGAACTTTTTCGATGTGCCCCGTCAATCTTATCTGGCAAGGATCCCACACCGTGCAGCGGTATTCTAAAAGAGGACGGACAAGTGTAGTGTAGGCAGTTTCCTTAGTAGATCTGTTACATTTTCTAAGTGTCCTGCCAATAAATCATTTATATAGATAAGGAACAACAAAGGGCCCCTAACACTACCTTGGGGAATGCTAGAAATCTCTTCTGTTTTACTCGATGACTTTCCGTCAATTACTATGAACTGTGACCTCCCTGAGAGGAAATCACATATCCAGTCACGTAACTGAGACGATATTCCATAAGCACCCAGTTTCACTACAGGCTGCTTGTGTGGTACCGTGTCAAAAGCTTTCCGGAAATCCAGAAATAATAGCACTCGACACTTCATGCATATAAAAAGCTAGTTGTGTTTCACAAGCGTGATGTTTTCTAAATCCATGTTGACTGTGTGTCAATAGACCATTTTCTTTGAGGTAATTCATAATGTTCGAACACAATACATGTTCAAAATCCTGCTGCATATTGACGTTAATGATATGGGCCTGTAATTTAGTGGATTACTCCTACTACCTTTCTTGATTATTGATGTGACCTGTGCAACTTTGCAGTCTTTGGGTACAGAGCTTTCGTTGAGCGAACAGTTGTATATGATTGTTAAATATGGAACTAATGTGTCAACATACTCTGAAAGGAACCTAATTGGTATACAGTCTGGACCACAAGACTTGCTTTTATTAAGTGATTTAAATTGCTTCACAACTCCGAGGATATTTACTTCTACATTACTCATGTTGGCAGCTGTTCTTGGTTCGAATTCTGGAATATTTACTTAGCCTTCTATTGTGAAGGCATTCCGGAAGGCTGTGTTTAGTAACTCTGCTTTGGGAGCACCGTCTTCAATAGTATCTCCATTGCTATCGCGCAGAGAAGGCATTGATTGTTTCTTGCCACTTACATATGTCACATACAACCAGAATCTCTCAGGATTTTCTGCCAGGTTTCGAGACAAAGTTTCGTTGCGGAAACTATCGTAAGCATCTCGCATTGAAGTTTGCATTAAATTTCGAGCTTCTGTAAAACATCGCCAATCTTGGGGATTTTGTATCTGTTTTAATTTGACATGTTTGTTTCGTTGTTTCTGGAACAGTGTTCTGACCTGTTTTGTGTACCAAAGAGGATCAGCTCCATCGTTTGTTAATTTATTTGGTATAAATCTCTCAATTGCTGCCAATACTTTCTTTTCTTTCTTTTACTTGTGCCGTTTTTCCTGTGGATACGTAGGGTCGGCATGGTTAATTGGATGTGGCAATGTTATTTGAAGGGGTTGCCGGATGCCCTTCCTGCCACCACCCCCGTACCCCCCGGGAAGGAATTAGTGTACCCCAACTGTCTGCGACTAGTGTAATCCGTGGAATAGTGCGAAAGTGTTCAGATGTCTGCAAGCCGTGTAACTGAGGCGGAACGTGGGGACCACCCCGGTATTCATCTATGGGGATGTGGAAAACTGCCTAAAAACCACATCCAGGCTGGACGGCATACTGGCCCTCGTCGTTAATCCGCTGGGTGGATTCGATCCGGGGCCAGTGCGCCTATCCGAGTCCATGAAGCAGCGCATTAGTACACTTGGCTAACCTGGCGGGTAATTACTGCCAATACTATTTCTTTGAATTCAAGCCACATCTGGTCTACACTTGGAAGGAGTGGAGATTGTCTCTCAGGAAGGCATTGAGTGAATTTTTTATGTGCTCTTTTGAATACGTATATTTTTAATTTATTTTTGGAGGATTTGGGGGTTACAATTTTCAATCTCGCTACAACAACCCTGTGTTCACAAATCCCTTGTTGACATCTTGAGTCCATGACTTCGTGGGGTCTGCGTCACACTTGAACCCTACCATCAGCTCTTATAAGCTGAAAACGGGACTCGTCCAGCCAGGCCACAGTTTTCCAGTTGTCTAGGATCCAGCTGATAAGCATGATTACAGGAAAGGTGCTGCAGGCGATGTGTCAGTTGTCTGCTGCCATAGCCCATTAACGCTCACTCTCCTGACAGATAAGTTTGTCGAATGTCCCACATTGATTTCTGTAGTTATTTCATGCATTGTTGCTTGTTTGTTCATAATAGCAACTGTATGCAAATGCCACTGCTGTCAATCATTAAGTGTCCATGGTGAGAGGTAATGCTTGAAATTTGGTGTTCTCAGCAGGATCATGACACTGCAGATCTCGGAATATTGAGACCTTCTGATTTCCGAAATAGGATGTCCCATGTGTCTAGCTCCAACTACCATTTTGCCTATAAGGTCTGTTAATTCCTGAAACTCCCTGGCGGATTAAAACTGTGTCCCGAGTTCGAGTTTTGGACCGCACACAGTTTTAGTCTGCCAGGAAGTTTCATATCAGCACACACTCCGCTGCAGAGTGAAACTTTCATTGTGTTAATTCCTGTTATGGAGCCATAATCATGTTGGAAACCTTTTCACAAGAATCAGCTGAGTACAAATGGTAGCTCCGGTAATGCACTGCCCTTTTATACTTAGTGTAAGCAATACTACCGCCATCTGTATATGTGCATAGCTATCCCATAACTTTTGCACCTCAGTTTAAAGAGTTCTGTATGATGATGTCCCGGTGATACAGGGACAGGAAAGGAAAAGGTACCTAAAATATTTTATTGTACCACAGTGGCAGGTAGGGCTCCAAGGTAGTGAAGGTGCTGGTACAAATTCCCATCATTAAAACATTGCCATATAATTGTCGTGTATAAAGGCTGATTGTGGAGAGTACTTGCAGTATCAGTGCAGTGTCTGCCTCTTTTAACAGGTGATTTTGTTCTGAAGTGAAATGTATCTTAATGCTGTGAAGGAAATTAATTGCTAGAATTGTCATATTCAGATTTGCTTGCCCAGATAATTCCACAGAGAGTTTTAATGTATTGTGTGATGTGCTATTTGTTTTGGTTTTAAAGCTGATTTAGCCAGTATTAAATGAAGCAGGTGGTTATTATTTTTGTTATTGAAGCAGTTCTTTACAAGTAATAAAACAGAATATGAATTTGGTCCTTTGAACAGACTTTGGCTTTTATCACTTTCACAAAGATAACAATGAGTTCATCTGTCATTATCAGTTCCTGAGTGGGAAGCTTAATGTGCTTACAGTAATGAGTTCTTTGTCTACAGATGGGCTGCTTTTTGAGCCATATATTGAAATATGTCATAGCATCAAACCATTCAGGTACCTTACTGGTAAATTCGTCTCACTTAGTTCTGTTGGGCCAGAAGGTGAAACCGACAGTGACGAAGCAGCCGTCTCTTAGGTCAGGTTGAAGCACCGAGTCCTTTGCAACTGCATGTAAGACATCTGTGAATTAATTAATCCTTTATTCACTTTAATTACAGAGGTGAGATCGCTGCTAGGGTGAGGGCGTTGGCTCTGGGATAGCATAGTAGGCCGCAGAGGCTGGGTCCCAGGGAGATGGCTTGCGCAGGCTGATGTCAACTAGACTACAGAGTGGCAGCCACACCTGGGCTGTTTTGCTGCCTCAGGGCTGTAGAATACAGTACTGTGAAGGACAGTTTCAAACAGTAGGCGTCAGCATTATAGACGTCGAAGACGTATGCCTGCACTGGGCAGTGATCAGTGAGTAGGTGGTCTGCCAGGACCTGGGTTTTGTGACAGGGTGCCAGTCACCCAGCAGGTGAGCCTCCAGTGTGAAAACACCAGGTAGTCTGCGTAAAATCTTCTGCTTAGGCAGGTGCCTATAACTTCTTAACTTCTGGAGTTGAAGCCCAGAATAGGTGACTGGGTGCATCATTGTGTACTGTGAACAGTCTTTGTCTTGAAGTTATTTATTGGCATTGATGGCATCACTCAGCATCTTGTCCACATCTGGATACTGACTGTGAACAGCTAGGCATAACTGAGCACACGTGTGTGGGTGTGGGTGGGGGAGGGGGAGGGAGGGGTGTCTGTCTCCAGTCGTATTTATGTGCACCAGGCTGGCTAGTTTTTCCCTCTTGACAGCTTTGTAGCCTGAAAACCAAAACAAGTTGTCATGCTCAATTGCCACCATTGAGCAATGGTGGTATCTTACAGCCTGGTTTCCTTATCTGGTCAGTTTTTCTGGTGCCCTGTCGTAGCTGAAAGGTGCCTCAACTTCAATTTTCAGTGTCGGTGGCAGGCCTATTTTACAGTACTGAGTAAGTACTCCTGCATTCCACATGTCATCTTACTTCATAGTGCGTGGTCAATAAGGTAACATCATCTATCTCAATGATTTCATTTTCATGAATTCGCGTCAGGCAGTTCTTTACTCCAGACTAGGATGTGTTAGAGAGCATTCCTTCCTTCTTCGAAGAAATCTCACCTCTGGATTTGTATCTGTTCACATTTCTGGACAAACAATATCTTAAAATGTTTTATAGGTTGACATAATAATACAAAATGAATGCAAGTATCTCCTCTTCTTCATTCTCTATCTTAGCGTAAACTATGCGGTTCATTAAGGTTACCCAGTCAGTTGACAACTAGTGCGCTGGAAACAAGATATATTCCGCTTGGAGTAGGTGTAAGTTACGCAAAGCAGAGTCGGAACCATAATGATACTATAAACCAAGACACAACAGTGTTTATGCACGGCTTGTGGCACAGCCGTACATGCTGGAATGTTAGCTCAGTGGTATGACCTTCCTGTATGGCTGTAAGTTCATCCAGTAAATGAAGTAAGTGTGGCTTTAGCATGTTGCTTGAATAGGTAAGGTTCTGGTATGGCAACATGTCCATTGATCTTTCCAGGTAATACAGTGACGGTTGGGGGATTCATTGTAGTTGTTCCAGTGATATGCTAACTGGGAGATGGAACATAGTGCGTGCTGTATCAGAAGTTGGACCATTTACTATTATTCCACTATTCTGCAATTGTGACCTCTTCATTCCCTTGGGCCGACCCTGTTCATAAAATTTCTCAATCACTCTTTCGGGAGTGAACATCGAGTAGATCCTACACATACCAAACCTTTGGAAGTATGGATGGCCAACCCCTTTTCAGTCCTGGGCAACGATTGCAGTGTAATGTGAAAAGTGGTCTATGATGATTAACACAAAGCAGTTACGTGTCAGAGTCCATTCCTACAGTTCTGAATGGTATGGATGTATCCAATAATCTCTGAAATAGTATTCGTTGAGTACTCAGATTGGCATGTTGTGCATTTGGCACGCAGTTCCTCAGTTACTGGTCGATGCCTGTTCCCACATTCTCCATCAATCCTGTTGAGCTATTCTGTGTTCAGTTGCTCTTTGTGACTGGCTCACATATGATCAACAGGTGATACACTTTAAATCCATCATGAGTAAGTAGTTACATTGACCCAGGTTGTCTAGCATTTCTGTTATATTTGGTATAGGATGTGAATCCATTACTGTTATTGTATTGTGATGTCGGCATTAGCGGCAGATCCTGCGCTTCTTTGCCCCATCTGATATTTTGAGCACGATTGCACCAGGAACTATCGGTCTCTTCAATAATGCCATCTGTTAACTGTTTATTAACGAATTCCTCCATTATTGGTCACAGGTGTTGAGGTATTGTGTATGATTTCCCATAAGCAGAAGGATTAACCCCTCTTGTGGTTTATGCTGTGTCATGGGGATCTCTGGTAATGGTCCACAAGGACTGAATAAATTTGTGAACCAAATCAATAATGTTTTCATACCTACTGGTCTTCCTCTTTCAAATGCTGTACTTTTCCATGTAATGCAGATGCATTGACAGCTTGTGGCAGAGGTCTCCACTGGACCTATCAAAATCATCCTCAACCAGGACACCCAAATTGCCAATAAATAATTGTTTCAGCAGATCCACTTCTTTGGAGTTAAAATTATCCACAGTAACCAGAACCATGTAATCTCCATTTACTTCCCACACATGCGCCACACTCCTACGTACAAAACAATGTGAAGTTCAATTCGTCACTGTACTACAATGATTCTATAAACACAAAATATTGTTAGACATGTCAGTACCCATGCTTGTACAGATTAGTTTTCCCACGTGTTTTATTACTTTATCATGTGAACTGAGCCTTAGTGACTATGTACATAGTTTACTCAGTTTTACCTTCACGCTCAGCGAACCTTGCAACAGTTTATCATTTGCAGTGGTCTCTCTCATGCATAAAATTGTCTCATTGTGTTTGATAGTGTGCTGCGAAAGATAAATTTTTGAATAATGCTAGTTGGAGAAAACCAGCTGTAAGATTGCACCGTACACCTCGCTGACGTGGGGCATCTATTCCTGGAAATTTCTTGCTCCAGTGCAGAAATTGGGTAACACTGAACGCAATGATGCCAAATCATTGTCCCCTAGTCTGTGTAACCTGTACCGCATACCCTATAGCTACAGATTTGTTACTGACATGTGAGCCTCTGTGCCCTGCTAAAAACTTAATGTTTGGTACCATTTACTATGCCCACCAAGCAACACTCCACCTCTGCATACGTCTTTATAGCATTGTGCTTTACTGGGAATGCTGTACTGCAGTTGAGGAATTCCCATTGGTGTTTAACGAACCTTTACCGTGATGTTGTCCAGTTTGTTTTTTATTGTGACTATCCAGCGCAAGGTGTCTTATCGCTCTGCAGTCATAACATTGCTTCAAAATGTGGCCCACATATCCTGTACTCTATCTTCATTTCCTCAAGTTATGTGGTAACTGTAATGGGGCAGCAGCCAAATGCTTTGTACTCTCCATCCCTTCTCTCCTCAACATACTGGGTGGAAGCCTGTTCAAAAATGTATCGAGTGCTCTGTGTTCTGTCTCTTGCAGATTAATTTTATCCGCTTCGTCATTTTGCGTTGTCCTATGTTTGTGCATTTTTTTCCTACTCCTATTCAAGAATATTTCCACTGATTTGTTTCATTTTTGGGACATTCCACTGAACTGTTCCCAAAAAAATCTGCTACTGTTCTGTTCATGGTGGTGCTGGAAGGACCCATTCATCACTTGTTCAAATTTATGTGTCTTATTCAACACTTCATGGTACATTACGTATGTCTTCGCTTCACTTATTAATTGGGCCAGGGGCAAACAACATATTTTGTCTGACCAATCACCAAGTATTGTTGACAGCTTGCAAATTACCGATAAATGCTGACACCTCCTCAGTTGCTTTACCTAAAAAGGGGTCACTGGACCAGTTGAAGTCCAATTCAAAGGAGGAGAGGGTATATCAAATGAAGCTTTTGTTTCTACCATCCAAGCTAATTCACTGTGTTTCAGCATGCTCTCTGCTGTCAAACTGCCCACCTGTATTAGCAAAGCAGCATTACTCTCTCTCAGCACAGTTAACTGTTTCACCAAAGATTAAATCATTTCCTGACTTGGTTAACTCCACATCAGACCCCCCTTAAAATTCAGTGGTAAAGTGGTCCAGTGGATAGCTTGTCAAAAACTGAACGTGGATCAAGCATGAAAACAAAATTACGAACTGTCATTTTGTAGTCTTGGCAGTTGTCATACTATACATTGGTTACAGAATTTGAGTCTTGCAGTAAGAATATATTACTGTTGCAAGTAAATTTGATGAACTGTGAGAGCAGAAATGAAAACAGCAAGTAAACGGGTGTGAACAGTGTTACGACAAAGGAATTCAAGGGTCGAAACTGCCAAAACAGAATGCAAGCTTCATAACATGTGGTACTTGTGTAGAACAAGTAGGAGGTATGTACGTTTGGAGGTTGCTTCCCAACACCTCGCTGTTGCAAACGGATATTACACCATGATGCAAACGCAAATTTGAATATAGCGAACAGCAGACACGTCAGTGACCGGATGAACAGTTCATGTTGTTGTTGTGGTCTTCAGTCCAGAGACTGGTTTGATGCAGCTCTCCATGCTACTCTATCCTGTGCAAGCGTCTTCATCTCCCGTTACCTACTGCAACGTACATCCTTCTGAATCTGTTTAGTGTATTCATTTCTGGTCTCCCTCAACGATTTTTACCCTCCACGCTGCCCTCCAATACTAAACTGGCGATCCCTTGATGCCTCAGAATGTGCCCTACCAACTGATCCCTTCTTCTAGTCAAGTTGTGCAACAAATTTATCTTCTGTCCAATCCTATTCAATACCTCCTGATTAGTTATGTGATCTACCCATCTAATATTCGGCATTCTTCTGTAGCACCACATTTCGAAAGCTTCTATTCTCTTCTTGTCTAAACTATTTATCGTCCACATTTCACTTCCATACGTGGCTAGACTCCATACAAACACTTTCAGAAAGGACTTGCTGACACTTAAATCTATACTCGATCTTAACAAATTTCTCTTCTTCAGAAACACTTTCCTTGCCATTGTCAGTCTACATTTTGTATCCTCTCTACTTCGACGATCATCAGTTATTTTGCTCCCAAATAACAAAACTCATTTACTACTTTAAGTGTCTCATTTCCTAATCTAATTCCCGCAGCATCACCCAATTTAATTAGACTACATTTCAGTTCATAATTTTGTGAAAAAGAACATCATCTTCCTGTTTTTATACTTGATCTGTGTTTAGCTTTTGATAGGCTATCAACCTGGCCATCTTACCACTAAATCTGACGGGCGTGCAATGGGGAGTTTCCCATGTGAGTCGTCATTGCTTGTGAATCGTGACCCTGGCTTTTATACAAATTCTGTTCCCAAAATATGATACACTTAAAGTACACCAAAAATTCGGAGGTAACCACTAAAAGCAAGCAGGTGTAACAAGAAGAAGAAAAGCTTTCAATCCTTACAGCAAATAACGAACCACTTCAATTCTGAACACTGATGTGCCTTGTGCCCAAATGTCAGCAGATGCTACAAATAACTAGTGCTGTGCTGTGCAAGGCAACTCATGACCCGACAGATTCATGGTTGGCATCTCACTGGTTGTAATTAGTGCTCCCAATAATTTCCCCTAAACTGTGATAAAATCCGCAGGTCCTTCATGTTTTACAAATTGCACATGCAGATTCACATGCACATCAATTCTTCCCATCATAACCATGCATAAGAACAAAATAGAAAGGCTACAAAATTATAAAAATCCACTCACCGCACTCATACTGTTGAAACTGCAAGACAAAGCTGGTGCTGGTATCGGAGCCGGAGCACCCTCTCGACAAGTGGCAGCATCTATCATTGCAGTAAACACTTCTCATTTCAGAATGTTGGGGTGTCAGAAATCCCTTCTCCTCCATAAGTGGTGGCTGTTGAAGCTGCAGACATGTCTGACACCGGGATGTTGGCAGCAGTTTCCATTCAGAGTCACAGTCGTGAGGCTGTGGCGGTGTGATGTCCGGCGACATTGTTAGCAAACTATCATAGCAGCAGCCCTCATCAGCAGAGTGGCAGGGACACGACATACAGAAATGCAGTGCGTGGCCAGCGAAGACTACTGTGTGGCGTACAGCACCCGGTACCCACAGCAGCTGGTATCTCATGCAGCTCCGCTGAAAACCCGCTGGAGGGGACACTGTTTAATCCATAACTTCCAGCACAGCTGAATTTGAAGGCGTATGCCAACATTGGGCTGTTCTAACCAGATTGCAGTGACAGGGTAGTCAGGCAGCCACCAGTCCAGATAGTCTGCCTACAATATTCTGGCCAGGTAGCTTCTGGAGCGGAAGTCCAGCATATGTTCTTGGCTACATCATTGTGTATTACGAATGGTCTTCATCTCGAAGTTAGTGATGTGTTGGCGGCATCACATACACATCTGGATAATGATGGCACAACTGAGCAGATCAGAGAGAGAGGATCAGTCTCAAGTTGTATTTATGCGCACTGGACTGGCTAGTGGTTTCCCCTTGACAGCACTGCAGCTCAGAAACCAAACCAAGTTGGCACATTCGCTACCACCATTGAGGCATAGTGACTTCATGCGACTGGTTTTCTTGTCTGGGAAGCTTCTCTGGACGCCTTGTAGCTGAGTGATGCCCCACCTTTACTTTTCAGAGGCTTATTTTACAGTGTCAGCATACTGAATGAGTACCCTTCCACTCTCAATATGTTGTCTTACTTAATAGTGCTCAGTCAACTAGGGCAGCACCTCCACCCCAGTGACGTTGTTTTCTTACGTTGGTGCCAAGCAGTTCATTACTCCAGAGTAGGCGATGGTGCAACAGTTCCATTGTTTGCTCTGATGTTGAGAGCAGAAATACTGCATTGAAACACTGTTTGAAAGCAGTCTAACATTTTTGAAGTAGCGGTCTGTTGATACAGTAGGTTTATCTCAAAGTAAAACTCTGTTATCAGAGGAAGTTTCTGAAGGAGTCAGTGTTGTTCAACTGACCTTCTCTCTGTTAGGTCCCACATCTCTTGCAGAGATGTCTCATTCAAAATGAGGCTGTCGCATGTCAAACGGAATTTCATTTTGTTCAATAAGAAGAATGTTTGAGGGGCTGGATGTGATAGCACCCATGCCAATTTAAAATATTGACATACATCAAGTTTTCTAAGAGTGATTTTGGAAGCCCAGCTAATGCACATACACCTGTCATCCATATATGGACATAATATAGTGTGGTATGGAGTAATCCCAAGTCTAGTGTTGAAGATGTCTCAGAAATAGCACGTAGCACTGAATTGCACTATCAAAGCCTGTCAGGTATGTTGTGACCTTCTGAGTTCCTTATCAACAGCTGTACTCCCCAAATATCGAATATGTATTCAGTATTCTAAGAATATTTCAAGATTTGAAGGTACCTAATACTGCAGGGCTCAGTGACACTACCTGAGCTTGACACACTTTTTTGCAGCAGATCGTGTAATAACAGTCGGGGTTGCAAGCAACACTTTGGACCACAGTCTCAGTTATTCAATTGAGGATTACATTAGGTACACTGCTGGTGCTCCTATCACTAGTGTGAAGGTCATATGTCTCTTTGAGCATTTTGATGAGCCCTGGATGAAATGATTTGTGGAGCTAGCTTATTCATGGCTTCAAAAATTGTTCATAATAGAAGTGCATTGCCACATACCTGTGACCAATGACTTCGGGGCTTCATAAATGGCATGATTTGTACCTAAATGATTCTGGTAAAAGGCTCCTTGCATAGCTAATGACCAGATGTATCCAATTTGACTGATGCACTATCCATGAAGCCCCAGTGATTCCCAATGCATTCTTAAGGCATTTTTTAGGGTAAATTCATCTGAAAGACAGAGCTGCAGAATAAATTTAGTTGCCGGCCGCGGTGGTCTCGCGGTTCTAGGCGCGCAGTCCGGAACCGTGCGACTGCTACGGTCGCAGGTTCGAATCCTGCCTCGGGCATGGATGTGTGTGATGTCCTTAGGTTAGTTAGGTTTAAGTAGTTCTAAGTTCTAGGGGACTTATGACCACAGCAGTTGAGTCCCATAGTGCTCAGAGCCAATAAATGTAGTTACACTTGAAACAGCTAGTTAAAAAACAAAATACTCTTTCGTCAACAAAGCCATGTTTATTAAAGGACGCACTTCAGTAATTTCCATCAAAGCACCTGAAGCCTCAATCATAAAAAGGATGAACTTATTATATCCAAAAATGAAAGGGACTGTGGAATATCAGCAGAAGTATTGTACTTATCAGAACATTAATGGGAATCACTGAAACTGAACTGATACATCTTGATATATACAAGCTAATACTGTGCTAATATACAAACAGTATGAGGACAGGAAGGTGAAAATACGGATAAAGTTCCAGGCCCTCAGGTTGGTGAATATTGTGTTGAACTGCTCTTTGAATGCTGTACCACATGAATGGATGAGTATAACTCAGGCTATCGGTAGTAAAAGTATACAGGCCACCTGTAAGAAACATTTTGACTCATAAAGCATCTAGAGCCACTTAGTCAGGTTATGCATATTTAACAGATTGGAGTCAGTCTTAGTAAAATTATGCAGATTTAACAAATGAATAATTGTTTTTAGGCTTTAATGTTGATTTCTTGTCATATAATACTGATTAAGGATATTCGAAATTGTTAATGCCGAGCTTTGCATATTTCAGTAAAGTAAAATTCTCTTTGAGGATTGCAGGGCATAATGCACCAGCCAGTAGCAGTCTGTTTTGACATCCAAGTGCCTGCAGTTATTTAGATGTAAATGTGACAGCCAATGATTTACCTGGCCACCACGGTCAAATATAAAACATAAACATCATTCATGGTTAGGCCTTAGGCCTGTCTTGATTGGCCAACTGTTGCATACAAGATAGTATGAGGAGTGATCTATGATCATGGGACAAAAGTGATCAGCTTGTCACCAGTCCCTCCAGCCATTACTGCCAGTAGATGAATCCTGATGATGCCACTGCTTCTTTATTCAAGGAGCTTCTTGTTTGCTCTAAAGAGGCTGAGCAGACCCTATTCCTCCTCACATAAAAAAAAAACCAGAGGTGGTACAAGGAGTTCAACTAGTTCATTCCATATTGAAGGCAGTGATGCTAACCATTTGGCTACAGAGGTGGTCTGATGGACAAATGTTAACAATGAAATCTGCTGGCCAATTAGGCTCAGATACAGAAAAAGTAATGTATCAAAGTGTGGTTAACAATGAGTTTGGAGAAATTATGGGAAGAATGCTGGGAAGAGATTATAAGCCAAACAGTGTAGATTGGAAACACCACACATTCTTAAACATATTCCTACAATGCTATAAATATTGTTTTTCCCTTAAACATGTTTAAAAATGGACATTCTTAAGGATAATGGATTGGTAACTACAGTGATTAAAGTATATTGTGCTAAGAAAAGAGAGCTATACATACTTCAGAGGAAAAGCTGCAGTCAGGAGTTGAAACTCCAGTACCACCATTCAGTGACTGCTTCCTTAAAGTAGCAGCAATCGTTGAACCCACTAATGAATGATAAAATAATAATGCATTATATTTGCTTTGGCAGGTAATGGGTTCACCTCCACAGAAATTAATTTTTAAAAAATACAACCCGTAAGGGGATTACCAAATTTATCAGATCACTAAAACGTAGTAATTCTGCTGGGTATGATGGTGTTTCTACCAGAGTAATAAAATTCTTTGCTGACTTGATAGGATTACACTTAAATAATCATTGTAGTCAGTCAACGTGAGCAAGGCATATTTCTTGACTGACTTAAATATGTGTAAACACCCATCTATAAATCTGGAGCTAAGCAAACTGTCTCTAATTACAGACTCACTTCACTCCTTCCAGTCTTTTCAATAGTAACTGAGAAAGTAGCCTAAGGTAGAATACGGATGGCCAGGACAATATAGCAATGCAGGTGTATCTTTATTTTGTCAACTTTGAAGAAAGATTTGTCCAAAAATTCAGCAACATTCTCAGTCTTGTTTATGTGGCTAACAGCCCAACATCACTGTACAGTGAATTCATACCTTTACCCTTTCCAATATTTATATTCCTCCAAGGGCTTTATTTTACCTTGTACAGAATACTGGCGCATTTTTCAAAGCAGGACTTGGCAGTATTGGCAGAGAGAAACAAGGAAAAGTTAATTATCAGGCTAACTGATTCTTCTGCTGCCTTTTAGTAGACCAACTTCATAATTCCATAATGAATTTCGCACTGCAGCAGCTGTATATGTGAGATTAGATTAGATTAATACTAGTTCCATGGATCATGAATACGATATTTCGTAATGATGTGGTACGAGTCAAATTTTCCAATACATGACATAATTAAGTTAATTTAACAACATACGTAAGTTAATATAGCAACTTTTTTATTTTTGTGTTTTTATTTTTTTTTATTTTTATTTTTTTAATTTTTTTTCTTTTTTTCTTAATTTATATCTAAAAATTCCTCTATGGAGTAGAAGGAGTTGTCATTCAGAAATTCTTTTAATTTCTTCTTAAATACTTGTTGGTTATCTGTCAGACTTTTGATACTATTTGGTAAGTGACCAAAGACTTTAGTGGCAGTATAATTCACCCCTTTCTGTGCCAAAGTTAGATTTAATCTTGAATAGTGAAGATCATCCTTTCTCCTAGTATTGTAGTTATGCACACTGCTATTACTTTTGAATTGGGTTTGGTTGTGAATAACAAATTTCATAAGAGAGTATATATACTGAGAAGCTACTGTGAATATCCCTAGATCCTTAAATAAATGTCTGCAGGATGATCTTGGGTGGACTCCAGTTATTATTCTGATTACACGCTTTTGTGCAATAAATACTTTATTCCTCAGTGATGAATTACCCCAAAATATGATTCCATATGAAAGCAATGAGTGAAAATAGGCGTAGTAAGCTAATTTACTAAGATGTTTATCACCAAAATTTGCAATGACCCTTATTGCATAAGTAGCTGAACTCAAACGTTTCAGCAGATCATCAATGTGTTTCTTCCAGTTTAATCTCTCATCAATGGACACACCTAAAAATTTGGAATATTCTACCTTAGCTATATGCTTCTGATTAAGGTCTATATTTATTAATGGCATCACTGTACAGAACTGTATGTACTGTGTCTTATCAAAATTCAGTGGGAGTCCGTTTACAAGGAACCACTTAGTAATTTTCTGAAAGACAGTATTGACAATTTCATCAGTTAATTCTTGTTTGACAGGTGTGATTACTATACTTGTATCATCAGCAAAGAGAACTAACTTTGCCTCTTCATGAATATAGAATGGCAAGTCATTAATATATATTAAGATTGTTGAAAGTGAGTGGGTTATCCACTACTGGCTTGCTGGGCATATTGTAACTTTACGAGAGCTCCATTGGCCGTCAGTTTTTTGGGATTCTTGTAGGGCCATCACAGCTATCATACTGGTTTTGGGACACACACAGTCCCCACTGTATTTCACCTCTACAGACAAAGCCCTACTCACACCATTGCCCATCTCCCATGACACATATGAGGGGTTGGACTTGGGAAAGACTGACAGGATGTATAAAAGAAATTGGTATTTGGGAAAGACATCATAGTCAAGTTCACAATATAAAAAATACTTATGACACTGTTAGAAGACAAGAAAAATGGAAAGGTCTGAATAGACCGAAATTGTCAAAAGGAATGCAACTGAGAATCAGAAACATGTACAAAAAGATGCCTGAATTGTGCTATAACGGCAAAAAATCAGAATGGTTTATAACGGACAGTGCAGTCACTAGTGCTTTTTAATATGGTCATGGACGACATCATAAAGAAATTTCGCTAAGGGTCAACAGCAGATGATATAAAAATCATATCAGATGCAGATAATATTGGAAGAAAATGAGCAGAAATTGGAAGAGCAACTAAATACCTGGTAGAGTATAATTGAGGAGGTGGCATGGAAATAAGCTTAACAAAAAGTGAAGTAATGAAAATAAACAGGAAAAATTAAAAAAAGAAGAATGTAACTTGCAATGGAAAAATTATTAAAGAAGTAATTGCTTTTAAGTATCTACGAAGTAAACTAACCAATAATGAAAACACCAATGATAAAATTTCGGAGAAAATATGAAATGATTTGAAATTTAATTATTATGTATCATACGTAACTAGAAATTGGAAAATACATGCCAAAGCAAAGATAATGATGTACTAGTTAAACTGTCTGCCCGTTTTGACCGAAGGATTAGAATGTTGGACTTAGACAAAGAAAGATCTGAGTAGAATAGAAGCAGCAGAGACACACTTTCTATGAGGGATCCTGGGTAGGACAAGGAGGACAGGATAAGGAATAAAACAATACTAAACACCCTGCATATCAAACCACTAAAAGAAATTATGGAGAGAAATGGAATTAAATGGTTTGGCCACATTAAAAGTATAGGACCAGAAACACTTCCGAGAAGAGCCCTATAATTGACAGAATCTGGACAAATACCAATTGGAAGACCACGAACAAGATGGAGAGACTGGATGTGAACTGAAGTGGACTGCAATCGGAAGAGATGCTAAATAATGGACTTTGGCAGAAAAGATAATCTTGGAACAGGCTCTGTGAATGACCAGAATATGCAGAAACATTTCGGGAGTAAGAGGAAGAGTAGGAAGCAGTGTGTACACTGATTTGAAATCTCATAGCAAATTAAAACCGTATGCTGACCTGGTACACTAACCTGGTTTCGCTCCCAGGTTTGAGCCCTATTCAGGCACACAGTCTTAATCTTCCAGGAAGTCTGAATTTCATAATTATAATTGAGAAGACAAAACTGTGAATGTTCTACACTACTAGTTTTAATATTGGAGCACAGCATTTCTTAATTGTTTTGATTAGTGGAAACCTTTTAATTCCACTTTTACTGAATAAAATTTTTAATGCAACACTTTGTAAGTGATATGAATATAATAGAGGGAAACATTCCATGTGGGAAAAATATATATAAAAACAAAGATGCTGTAACTTACCAAACAAGAAAGCATTGGTATGTTGATAGACACAACAAAAACACACACACTAATTTCAAGCTTTCGCAACCCGAGGTCGCTTCATCAGGAAAGAGGGAAGGAGAGGGAAAGACGAAAGGATGTGGGTTTTAAGGGAGAGGGTAAGGAGTCATTCCAATCCCGGGAGCAGAAAGACTTGCCTTAGGGGGAAAAAAGGACAGATATAGACTCGCATGCGCCCCCCCCCCCCCCCCACACACACACACACAGGCATACATATGTAAGTAAATGAGTTTACTACCTTACATAGACAGTGACTTGCTCTTTTGTTTTTTCTAGACCTTCAGGTGTACAAAATTTTATCAAGCTAGGAATAAAACTCTAGATTATGTGTCCAATTTATCTTGGTCACTCTAAACAACATTTTATCCAGAAACAAAGTAAAAAAGATATTGTGCAAATATTTAGCAACCATGCGGGCGTTAACTTGAATGGCTGCATTTCTTGTTACTTTGTTTGTTATGAAGATAAGAACAGCAGTAACACTTCTTTGACCCTTTAAGTGACAAAATGTTTTTTTTTTTTTTTTTAGGATAAATACGGAATATATGTCAGCAGGTACACTTTTAGAATGGTAATGAATAAAACTGCTTAATTTATTTTTTATTTCTATGTCCGTCATGATCAGACAATGGAAACTCCAGGTCGGATCATCAACAATAAAAGGAAAAGGTATATTGCTACTCACTGTGAAGATGACATATTGACCTGCAGAGAGGCACAATGAAAAGAGACTTATACATTAGCTTTTGACCAAAGCCTCCTTCAGGAAAGGAAACAGGAAACACACACACACACACACACACACACACAAAAAGCAAGCGCACCTCACGCAAACATGACAAGCAGCTCAGACCAGAATGCAACTTTCACATAGAGTGGAAGCAGAAATCTGGAGGGGGTGGGGAAGGGGAAAGGATGTCTGAAGAGCACTATCTGGTGGAGAATGCAGGGACTAGACTACCAACAGGCGCAGCATCAGGACACTGTGGGACAGGGAGGTGGAGGGGGGAAATGGGGAGCAAAAATAATAGGAGCAGGGAAATGCGGGAGGGAAGGGGAAAGATGAATGAGAGTGTTGACAGAGAGTGGCACACAAAGAAGATGAGGAGACAAGAACAGGGAGGAGGTGATAGGACAGAGGGGGTAGAAGTTTTTGGGTCGAGGGTGTGGGGAAAGTAGGTTACTGTACATTGAGGCTGAGATAATTCTGGCAGCAGGGAATGTGTTGTAAGGATAACTCCTATCTGCACTCTTCAGAAAAGCTGATGGGGGAGGGAAGGATCCAGATGGCTTGATTAGAGAAGCAACCATGGAAGTCAAGCATTTTATGTTCAGCTGCATGTTGTGCCACAGGGTGTGGTCCACTTTGCTTTTGGCCACAGTTAGGTGGTGGCTGTTCATCCTGTTGGACAGATGGTTGGTAGTCATACCATTATAAACAGCTGTGCAATGAATGCAGCAGAGCTGGTATATGGCATGGCGGCTTTCACAGATAGCTCGGCCTCTGATGGTGGAGGATAAGCCTGTGACAGGACTGGAATAGGAACTGGTGTGTGGATCGGGCAGGTCTTGCACCTGGATCTTCTAAAGGAGTATGTTCCCAGTGGCAAGGGGTTGGGATTGAGAGTAGCATAAGGATGGAGTAGGATGTTGTGGAGGTTGGGTGGGCAACATACACCACTTTAGGAAGGGTGGGAAGGATTTTGTGTAAGATGTGCCTCATTTCAGGGCATAATGATAGTTAATCAAAGGCGTGCCTGTTGACAGTCTAGTCCATTCATGTTCTGCCAGACAGCACTTTTCACTCTCCACAGCTTTACCCTGCTACCCTATCTCCTCTCCCAACCCCTCCAGATTGCTGCTTCCATTCTCTGTGACAGTTACACTCAAGTCCGAGGTGCTGGACATGGCAGTCTCATATGTGTGTGTGTGTGTGTCCTTTGCTGAAGAAGCCTTTGGCCAAAACATAATGTGTAAGTGTCTTTCTGTTGTGCCTGTCTGCAAATCAATGTGTCATATTTACAGTGAGCAGCAGCCTGTTTTTTCTTTAATAGTCCACAATGAGGTATTTATACCAGTAATTGGGAGGGAAAAGAATTATACATGGTACCTCCAGTGGTAAATATATTTATCAGTGTCAGTCAAAGGATTAAATAGAACCCAGTATTTTTATTCAATAATCTGCTTTCTCTCCTCAAAACATGTCCAGTAAATGTATTATGTAAACATGATGTTATTCAAAAGTAACACAAAATTGACTTTGATCACCTGTGCTAATGCACAGTGCAGATACTGGGTTAACTTGACTCGTCCACTAGCTGGACCTGACAGTACTTCACTACTTTTAAACAGGATGTGTGCAGTAAGGCCTTTGATTTAAAAATAGTTCATCATTTCTTTTCTTTTATTGTGGCTGAAGGTAGGGGTAATACTAAACAGGCAGAGGAACTCTACAAAAAAAAAATTATCCTGACAAGAACCCACTTCCTCAATTGATTTATTCTTGTCTTATTGGGACACTTCAGGAAATGGGAAGTTCCCTCTCTGTCCCCACCTCTCCTGTTACACTGATGGACTCTTATCTTCCTAACAAAAAGCAGATTGACTTTGACAGATTATAATGCTGGAATGAAAATAACCTCAGAGGGGGTAACCATGGCGTGGAATCACACAAGAATCGGTACTTGGTCAGCTCTTGTTCTTAATCTTCCAATGATGTTAAAGTGTAGATCGGAAATTATAATTTCTGCTTGTGGCCAAAAGCTTACTAGTCGAAGGTTCCAATTCATATGATAGCTGAGCAGGTTCTCAACCTTAACCTCAAAAAGACATACACTGTCTGTCAAAAAATGTTAAACTTCCAGAAGAAGAGGAGGAAACAATATGAAACTTCGTGGATTGAAACGGAATGTGATATTTCACTGATTACAAAAGTGATATAAATTGGAAAGAACATGGGAGTATAAGCCTACTTACCAGTATAACTCTGAATTCCCAATGGTGTGAATGCATGCACTTATTTGGTTGTGAATGGTGTCCTAAAGCTTTTGTAACCTCTCCTGAGGCAAGCTGGCCACAACTGTTCTAAATCATCATTCATATCCTAGATACTGGCATTGGGATGGAACTGACGTCCAAATCGGTCTTACACATGTTCTATCGTTGACATATCTGAGGATCTTCCTAGTCACGGGAGTACCTCAACACCAAACAGGCAGTTCATAGGAGCACATGCCTTGTGTGGATTCCCATAGTCCTGATGAAAAATAGTATCACAATAATGTTGCATGAGAAGTAACACACAAGGTCACAGGATGCTCTTGATGTACTGCTGTATCAACAGAATTCCCTCGGTCACTATCAGCTTTGACCTGGAGTCATACATGATTCCCCTGCCCCCCACCCACCATAACACTAGAACTAACGCCACTGTGTCTCTCCAAAATATAAGAAGAAGATAACCTTTCCCCAGCCATACTTGCCGACGATGGTCATTCACAGTAGTGGAGCACCAGGATTCATTTGTGAACATAATGTGATGCTATTATCAACAGTCTATGCTTCCTGGTCATGGCACTACTATAAATGTAGCCATTTCTGTTGTGGTGTTAATGGTAGTCTACACATGTGACAGAAACTCCCTAATTTGTCTGTGACTAATTTTTGACTAATGTTGCAAGAGGACACATAATGTCCATTACTTGTTCTTGGATGGCAGGTACAGAAGAGAACAGATTATGATGTGCTTGGTGCCCTGTATGAGGATCTTCCATTGTGGTGATCAGATGTGATTGACTGGAACTTTGATGATGAGTATGTCTGCCCTCGCATTCCTGTGCAGTCCAACATTGGATCACTGTCACATCTAGATGCCCCACATATGATGGCTTTGAAAATAAATTAATCTCCTGTGCTACTCTCCTAGACCTGAGTAAAGCATTTGACACTGTATCTCATAGTACTTTGATCATGAAATTAAGACACTACGGCATGGAAGAGGACACCCTGAAATTATTAGAAACCTACTTAAGCAACAGAGTACAATTTGTTAGTGTAAATGGGCAGCTGTCAAACCCACAAACAATAAAAAGAGGTGTGTCACAGGGCTCCATACTTGGGCCCTTACTGTTTGTAGTGTATGATAATGATATGCCACAGTATTTACCCTGTAAAACAGTCCTCTATGTGGACGATACAACTTTTATCAATTCAGGTCAGACTCTTGAATCTGTACGAGAAAAAATAATATAATATTTGAAAAAACGGTTCATTGGTTTAGTGCAAACTCCCTATTCATAAATGAAACAAAAACTGAGGAAATATTCTTTAATTTGAAGGTATCAAACAAAGAAAATAAGTCCGTTAAACTGCTAGGAATGATGATTGACCAGAAACTTAGCTAGGATAAACATATCACATACGTCTGTTCTAAACTTGCACGTGCTATTTTCCTACTTTATAAGCTTAGGAGTAATGTCAGCCAAAACTTACTGCTGCATTCATATTTTGCTTATATCCACCCCCATCTTTCATATGGTATTCTGCTCTGGGGAAATTCTCCCAATTCAATATAAATTTTCAGATGGCAAAAAAAAAAAAAAAAAAAAAAAAAAAAAAAAAGCTCTTCGATATATAGTGGGTTTATCTCCTAGGGATACATGCAGGGAACATTTCAAAAAACTTAACATCATGACAGTTCCTTGTTTGTACATCTATTATTGCTTACTACACGTAAAAGAAAACATAGCTCAATATCCCCTTAGGTCATCTGTCCACACCCACAATACAAGACGAAACCACACAATTGATCTGCCATACTCTAGACTGTCCAAGATGCATAATAGTTATAAATATGTAGGCCTCGAACTGTTTGATATGCTCCATGAAATTGTACAAACAGTATCTAAAAGTAAATTTAAGACAACATTGGTTCAATGGCTCAAAGGTAAAGCATTTTACTCAGTTGATGAATATAAAGATTGTAATATGGCAGATTTGCTGTTTTAACATAGAGAAAGGTACCTCTGCCTGTAGTAGGACCTAAATTTGTATCAATAGCTTAGGATAATGACATAGCACTATCAACATGTATATGATAATGACATAGTGTCATCGACATGAATACTCCCTGCTTAATATAAATCTGTGTAATGTTTTCTTTTTTATTGTCAAATTAACAATATATAAAATTCTTAATGTGTGCTATTGTACTACACTAACATTCATATGATTTATATATACATTGTTATGAAAATATAACCATCTTTATACTGTAATTGAACTTATTGACGAAGCTCATTGTATAAGAAAATACTGAACGGCTAATAAAGATTCTTATTCTTAAATCTGGATATTGCACAATCTGACCAACCAGCCAAACGGAGACCTACAATGAGGCCCCTTATAAAACTCTGTCAGGTGCTGATAACACTGTCTCACGAAAGTTTGTATCATCTCTGTGACTCTCACAGTGGTCATTCAACTTCTGAAGCTGTTTATGCCCCTTATATTCACTACCAGGCCCGGTAACAACATTAAACATGAACAACAATAATGAACTCTGTTCATGCGCATTTTGTTCTGCCCATCAGAAAGAGCTGCAACTCTAGTCATTTACATACCCAGTGGTGTGCACATGTACACAGTTCAACTGACATCCAACCACGTCTTGTGCATGCTTCATTTTTTTGTTAGGCAGGGTGTTATGCAGTTTCAAACAAGAAAGGAAGAACTGCTGATACCAGAGGTATACATTAATGCTCGTGTACTAAATGAAATAATGTGTTTAAAATTCCTCGGGAACAAGCTAAATAACTTGTTGAAATTGAGTCAACATGTAGATATATAAATAAAGAAGCTCAAATTAGCATATTACACACTTAGATGTATGATGCATGGTATTGACCCAAATACAAATGTATTCACTTCTTTTATGTGTGTTCACTCTCTGTTGTCTTATGAAATTATCTTCTGGGGAAATGTGCTTAAAGTAAGTAAAGTATTTATTCAACAGAAACCGATTACTGCACACCTTGTCTTGGGCTCTTTAAGGATCTACATTTCCTACACTCACTTTCCTGTACATTTACTCCTTAATGATTTTATTGCTGATGGTAAAAATCAGTTTCAGATGAACTGTTATTGTACAAATCATAATACAAGACACAAAAGTTATTTCCCTGTAGATTAAGCCACCGGGTTTAGTTCTGGCACAAAGGTATTCTACAAGTTCCCATCTGGCATAGAGCAATGAATGGAGAATCATGGCCATATCAAAGGAAAATTTAAAAAATGCCTCACTAGACACTCTTACAAATTATTTGATTAAACAACAGAAAATCCGGGATGGAATGGCAGCAAGATTAAATGGATAGATTGCAACTCATCACGTAGAGGAGATGTTGACTGTCAGAAAAGCACACTGAGATATTATTAGCTATTGGGTTCAACACTTCATCAATGAATCTAATTTATTTTTGAAAATATAATTGGATAATTAAAAACTCTACTCACCAAGCGGCTCTAGAGGAAATACATACAAAAGTTAAGGAAATATGCAAGCTTTCGGAGTTAGTGGCTCCTTCTTCTGGTAGAAGAGATGAAAGGGAAGTAACAGGGATGAAGGAAAAGGACTGGTGATGCTTAGGAAAGGGGGAGAGTTATGGAAATGTGCCCAGAACCCTGGGTCAGGGAGACTTACTGGACAGGATGAGAAGGAAACACATTGTTGTTGGGGTTACACCGGCAGGGAGGGGGGGGGGATAAAGAGTGATGACAGGGATGGCACCTGGTCATCTTCATTACCTATGCCAAATCTGATATCTGATAATAAAATTGCTGACCATGTATAGATAAGGGATTAAAAAAGAGAGAGAGAGAGAGAGAGGAAGAAGGAGAAGAAATATGTTTGTCACTTGATCTGACCCACTGCAGCTGCCTAATGCCCAAGCACAAAGTACTGTTCACCAAATTGACAACCAGAGCCCTCCTATTGGCGGGATGTTGATGGTGAAGGAGGTGGAAGATGAACACACTTACCCAATGTGTTTGAAATCTTGTTTGAGAAACGTGCTATTTTGTTTTAACAGTGCCTGCTTTGAAATTCAAAGAAAATAATATAAAAAGTGATGTTAATGATTAAATAGAGCTATACTACTTCTTTAATGATACAGTCATTCATTTCATACATTTACACTGTATTTTTGAATGGTAACATAAAAATGTTCAAAACAAAGATACCTTTGGCATCAGCTACTGGTAGAAATGACACACAATGAATGAAGCAAGTTATCAAAGTTAAAATAGTATATGGATATTAAGTGGTTGCAGTGGGGAGGAGTGTGTGACAACTGGTGTGTTTGTACATGTTTAAAAACTTTACATTCAGAAGGTCATAATTGTGTACTATCAGAATTATGGTGCAAAGATTGGTAACTTGCTTCAAATGTTCCAAAATGTAAAATTGTGTACCTGATAAAATGAAAATAAATGGTATCCTACACTATAATGTCAATGAGTCACAGCTGGAATTGGCCAGCCCATACAAACACCTGGGTGTGACACTTTGTAGAGATATAAAATGTAATGATCACATGGGCTCAGTTGTGGGTATAACATGTGGCAGACTTAGGTTTATAGGTAGAATACTGGGGAAGTGCATTCAGTCCCCAAAAAAGAATGCTTACAAATCACTCATATGACCAGTTTTAGAATATTGCTCAAGTGTGCAGTCACTGTTGTTGAAATTATTCACTGTAGTGGACATGCTGTGCAGTGTCACTATACCATGATGAGAGACTTCACCTCTCTCAGTGGGCAGGTGCTGAAATAGGGCTCCAATCTATTTAAGCAGCTAAAATGATGTAGTCAATTTTGTTGTAACCCTTCTGTGTTATAATCACAATGTTTCCACTGTAAAACTTCATTTTCAGTTGAGAAGGAACATATCCTTTTTAACTTGTAGCTCACAATAGGTCACAGCATGTATTCATGTATACTTGAGAGTACAGAATGATAGTTTTCATATATTATTCAGTTATTCTGGCAGTGACATTATTGCCCACATATTTATTCCATGACTTACAAGGCATTGACGCAGAAGCATAATGGTTCCTCCACAGCAGGTGGAGACGATCACATACTGTCACACCTTGTTGGTATTCTGAGTTGATGCCTTTTTACACTCCATTTGCATGTGTGGCAAACCAGAGCATACACAGTAGAATGTTTCACAGTTAACTATTATCTATACAATGTTTCCGGTTTCCACAATCATCTTGCGTTGGCCTGAGAGGTTATAAGTGGAACATGTTATTTCATAGAATTGACATGTTATACCAGAGATTCCCACACTCAGACAAAAGATGTTGTGTAACCCAAATTACTTGACTAATTACAAACGTCGCATAACATTGAAAAATATCAACAAAATAACCATAGTTTTAACTTTCATTCTATTATTATTATTATTATTATTATTATTATTATTATTATCATCATCATCATCATCATCATCATTATCACTACCACCACCATCATCATCATCATCATCATCACCATCTGTACTGAAGATCAGTTAAGACCAAATCCATTTTGTTTTTGAAAAATATCCATCACACAATTCAGCTTGCTGAGGTAAAAGACAGTGTGTCTCTTTAATAGCCCCGTTTCAAACTTAACACACTTCATTTAAAATATTGGTACATGCCTATTTTGCCATACACTTGTCCATTGCATGCTATAATCTATCATCTTATTGCTGTACTTGTATTGGTTTTTGCTTGTACTATCATGTAGTTACTTTACATGTTCTTTGTTTCAATTTAGTAAATAAAAGCTTCAGAGCCCAGTTTGATCAAGTTATATTATTTTTTCAGTATTTTTATTCAAAGGTAATTGCATTTACTTAACCTACAGTTCATTGATTACAAGAACATAAGCTTCTCAAATTTATTGAGACAGAAAATGTTAAAGTTCATCTGTACCATAAGTAGTTACATGCTGACATTTTAATTTACATCACTCTCCACAATTTCAAATCTCAGATCAGTAGTAAGTCAAATACGTATGGAAATGTAAATACAGGGAGTCATCAACATCCAGGTAAGTCTATTAGCATTTAGCTATTTTGGAGAGAACTCCTGCATTATGACTAAGAGTCACTGTAAAGCTTTCTACCTCTGTAAAAGCTGCACTTACACCTTCTCCTGTGGGCAGATGGTGCGTAAATACGTTTTCACCTTTTTGATGTGAATGTCTCTTTATTAGTCCCTCTACACAAAAAAATTGTTGAGATCATTCTTTGTATGGATTCACCTGACAAGCGATTAGACCATACCTTCCATGAGTTCACCTATCCTCCTCCTCTCCAATACCGTTATAAAATTGGGTAAGCCCTGTCTTAAAATCTTTAACAGTATACACTACTTCTGACCCTTCTCTTTATGCACCCGTGATAAACTTTCTCCATAGCATATCAACTCTACCCACTTGTTTCAAAATTATGTTTCCTGACTCCTTCTTTTGTACCTTTCACCGAAACTACTTCTAATTCCTTAACTGACATATATTCTACTACATTATCTGATGATGAGCCTTAAATTATCTAATAATGATCCTCCTCTTATGTTATTCCTTCTCTGTTTGGTATACCATGAATTACTTATAACATTCAAGCATGTTTCTCCAAAAAGTACTTGCAGTGGATCTTGATGCAGTTTGGAATCCTGTGTGGTGGTCTGGATAGATGTCTGCCTATTACACATTATGACTCTCTTCAACTGTTGGTGCTCTCTGTCAGTCAACAGATGAGGTCAGCCTGTACGCTTTCATGCTGTACGTGTCCCTTCACGGTTCCACTTCACCATCATGCCGGAAACAGTTGACCTAGGGATGTTTAGGAGTGTCGAAATTTTGTGTACAGAAGTATGACACAAGTGACACCCAATCACCTGACCACGTTCGAAGTCTGTGAGTTCCGTGGATCCCCCCTTCTGCTCTCTTACGATGCCTAATGACTACTGAGGTCACTAATGTGGGGTACCTGGCAGTAGGTGGCAGCACAATGCACCTAATATGAAAAATGTACATTTTTGGGGGTGTCCGCATACTTTTGATCACATAGTGTATATCAATACTTTCTCTTGATATATTGAGGGCTGATAATTTTTTAATTTTTTTTAAATATCTATGTATTGGATTCACGATACTTTTAGAAATATCAACAGAGGTATGTTTTAACTGATTTTGTAACTATATTTAGTTATCTCTCTATCTTCTTGGGTGATTAATTATACAGTTTTACTTCTTGATAGCAAATGTAGTTTTGAGATTTCAATTAATTGTTTTCTTAGTGAAGATAAATGAAGTCTGGCTCTTATTGAGTAATAGTGGATAGAGCTGCTTGTGTTTACCAATGTTTCTTTCTTAAAACAAAGGCTTTCTACATTCAAAATGTGCCCTCACAATGCAGTCAAATTTGTAATTCTTTCAACATTTCACGTAACATAGCTATGGGGGTGACACTGAGCAACCTGGTGCACCTGAGAACTGTTAATGTATTGTGGCTGTTATTCTTTGATGTGTTTCACAAAAAATAATCCGAGAAAAACAGAAAAAATTTAGATTTGGGAATTTTTTATATGACTGATATTATGCAATATTTTTTGATATTCGAGTTCACTCTGTAGCCTGTTTCTCAAATGGCAAGATCAGTTTGATAGCTATCAAATTTTAAGCATAAGCATTGAAATAACATTGAAAAATTATGTTATTTTATCTAATAGTTCTTGGAATTTTGTGTATGCGTGTTTTGTTGTAGACCGCCTGGGTCAGGAGTCATCGTGGTACAGTGCTTCAGAGAGAACATGCGGAGTATTGTTATAAATCATGCCATTATAATAGGGGGCAACTTCAACTTGCCAGGTATGTCACACTGTGAAAAATGATAGAGACAGCATCTCATGTGACATTATTCTGAATGGCTTGTCCAAAAATTACTTTGAACAGCTAATTAGAGAACTGACCCAAGATAGTAATGTCTTTGACATCCTACCAACCGACAGACAGAGGAAGTTATTGGTGATCATAAGGCTGTGATAACAACTATGACCTTGGGGTTTACAAGGAGTGTTAAGAAAGGTTGGAAAATATTTTTGCTTAGCAAGAGTGACAGGATACAATTTGTGGAATATAAGAGTAGTCAGCATCAAATATTCTATGCTGAGGATGAAGATCTGGAGCACAAATGAAAAAAAAATCGAAAACATTGTTCTATATGCCTTAGACAACACCTTAAGTGATGGAAAAGACCTACCTTGGTTTAATAGCCATGTTAGAAAACTGCTATGTAAACAAAGAGAGCACATCACAGATTCAATACAAGTCAAAATATAGCTGACAAACAAAAGCTAACTGAAGGGAAAGGGAGTATAAGGGGAGCAATGAGAGAAGCATTCAACCACTTTGAACATAAATTTTTGTCAACTGATCTGTAAAAATGCTAAGAGGTTTTGGTTTTACATAAATCAGTAATCAATTAAAAATCCTCTAGTCATTCAGTTAGTGACCATACTGGCACTGAAACAGAAGAAAACAGGGAGAAGGCCAAATTACTGAATTTGGTCTTCCAAAATGGTTTCATTATGGAAGATAGTAACAGTCTCCCCCTCTCAATCATTGTACAAATGTTGAAGTGGCAGATATTGAGATGACCAAATGTGGAATAAAATAGCAACTACAGCTGCTTAGTAATGGAAAGAGATCAAGACCAGATGAGATACCTACAAGATTCTACAGAGATTATGTGAAAGAACTTGCTCCCTTTCTAACAGCAGTTTATTGTAGGTTGTTGGAGCAACAAAGGGTACCTAGTGACTGGATAAAAGTGCAGGTTATTCCCATTTTCAAGAAGGGTCATAGGTCAAATGCACATAATTATAGGCCTATAACATTGGCGTCAATCTGTTTTAGAATTATAGAACACGTTTTATGCTAAAGATTTATGAAGTTTTTGGAGAACGAAAATCTCTATAAAAATGAACATGGATTCCACAAACAGAGATTTTGTGAAACTTAGCTCACTTTGTCCATCCATGAGATACACTGTGCTGTAGACAATAGCACTCAGGTAGATGCCTTGTTCCTTGACTTCAGGGAGGCATTTGACACTGTCCAACAATGCTGCTTAGCAAAAAAGAAAAACTCTTAATAGAACAAAAATCGACAGATGTAAAGGTAATTTCTCAAAGAAGTGTTATAGGACTGTTACTGTTTACAATGTATGTATATAAATCTAGTAGAAAGTGTTGGAGGCTCATTAAGATTTTATGCTGATGATGTGGTCATCAATAAGAAGGTAGAAATGCCAGAAGACAGTATAGATTTGCAGAATGACCTGCAGAGAACTGATGAATGGTGCAGGCTCCAGCAGTTGACCCTGAATGTAAATAAATGTAACACATTGCATGCACATAGAAAAAGAAACGCACTACTGTACAACTACAATATTGGTGACAAATTGCTGGAAACCACATCTGCCGTAAATTATCTAGGAGTAACTATCAAGAGTGACCTAAATGGAAAGACAACAATAGTAGAAAAAGGAGATGCCAAACTGAGGTTCATGGGAAGAATTGTAAGAAAATGCAACTCATTGATGAAGGAAATGCTTGTTTGACCACTTACAGAGTGTTGTTCATCAATCTGTGATACTTAAGAGGTAGGACTGACAGAAGAGAGAGAGAGAGAGAAGATGTAACATCCACGAGATAAATTTTAGCTACAGTGCAACTACTGGAAATTATGCCCCTAACAGTTATAAACATTATCTATTCGACATATGAAAAAACAGTGCTAACAATGATACATATTAATTATTTATATAATATTTTATGATGTAATTGGACATATTGATGTGTATCATACAAAGACAATGATAATTGTAAATTCCTTTTATGATCTGCGTTTGTCTTCCTTTGTTTTTAGCTTTTGTTGGTTGGCTTTTGTAGGTTGCGGGCGCAAGACGCATATCAAACTGAGATCTGTTAAGAAATTGTAATTATTTGTTAATTATTACTTGAGAATAGAGTTCATTATTATTATAAATATGAGTGAATAATTATTTGTAACTTTAATTCCTCTCTCAGTAAGCATTATGTGTGTTAATTATTTCTTTCCGCTGCGAGGAACGCAGCCATTGATGATAGCGATTTGTATCGCGTTTTTGTCTGTGTTTTCCTTTTAAAAAATCAAATGTTTGCTTGATGAAGACTAAATAGTGCACAATACGAAAGTAAAGTTTAATAAGCATTTCAAATACTTACCCTATTTGCTCTAACAATAGAAAGTCTCTGTCAATTGTCTGCCGCCATCTTAACAATTATCTCAGTGGCAAATTCAAATTACGCAACTCTACAAACATAAATGCCGAAGGTAATAAAAATGTTTAAAAATAAATGTGCACCTGTGGTCCCAAACTCATTTTAATGAAAATAATTCGAATCAGATTGGTTAATTAAAAACAGTGCTCATAGCACTATCCATATAACAAACTTTTCTAGCTGATGTATGGAGCCGAAATTAATTACGCACGAGTTGCGAAGAATATTGTTTCAGGTAACATACGTCAGTGTTGTGCGCGGCTGATATTCGGTGGTTTTAATGATCATTTTGCTGGAGATAACTGTTTCTATCATAATCAATAGTTGTATAGAATCTGTTGTATGAACTGTGATTTAGTGATACTTACACAACTTAAAGACAACACTTTAACACAACATTAACTTGGAGTTCTTTAGCAACTTGACCAAATCTTTAGCCAGGAGAAAAATTATTTAGTAATTACTCAATGTAATAAAATAAGATTATCATTTTCATTTACAAATTAGTTAAATACCAAACCACTGAATAACACAGCGAATGCCACAAAGATCCAATGAAGAGTGGCATGTTGTGTCGCGGGTTCATTTAGTTGGCATAAGAGTGTTACAGAGATGCTCAACAAACTTAAGAGACAGACTTACAAGAAAGGCCTTGTGTATCATGGAGAGGTTTACTATTGAAATTTTCAGTGAGCACTTTCCACAAAGAGTCGGACAAGATATTACTTCCTCCAACACACCTCATGAAATGACTACCATGAGAAAATTCTAGAAAGCAGAGCTAATACAGAGGCTTACCAACAGTCGTTCCTCTTGTGTGCCTTTCACTGGTGGAACAGGGAAGGGGGATCAGTTAGTGGTACCAGAAGTACTCTCCACCACACACATCAGGTGGCTTGTAGAGTATGATGTAGATGTGTATAGTGTATGACTGAAATTATTTCTAACTCCTGAAACTTGTTTACATTGACAATAATGTTGTTCTGAAAGAATGCTGATTTTGACATTTGTTGCTAAGGCACCATTGATACAGAACCTTCCTCATCATTCTCAGTAGTTTCTTAACGTGTCTTTGATTAATCGAGAAGAGATCCAGGGGACAGAGGCTTTCTACTTGTATGTTGGGATACACTTTCTACTTGTATGTTGGGATACGCCAAGATCTTGAAGATGCACTTCGCATAGATCAGCAGTGAAGGTGACCAAGGCAAAGAATGTGGAGAGCCCTCCTGCACTGTAATGCTGTTCACCTGTGTGATTAAAGGAGAATCTTTAGCCACAACTTTAGTAACCCTACTGGATATGCAATTGGAGGTATATTGACATATCAATATCCATAACTTACCCACATTGTGAGGGCACCTCCAGCTGCTGATAGCAAACACACAGTAATGTGAAATTCTGTAGCAGACCAATATGGGGCTGCCTCACTCTCAGTTTTTGCTTTGCTAGCTGCTATTGTCCAACTCTGCTTCTGCAAAGTGAACTATGGCTGCTGCTGTTTACCTGGGATGTTTGGATAGTGACTGTCATGCTTTCTGATTTCTGCTTGACTAGAGTGTAGGGCATGTTACCTGTACTCCGTGAGCGAGCATATAATCTCTATACAGTGTTTCTACTCTATGACTGCATGGTTGCCACCACCACATGACTTATTTGGAATTACAAATATTATAACACAATTAAGTTGTCATCCTTGGACATATATTAATTTAAATCAGGAACTATTATTGACTAATTTTAAGGACTAATTGACAGTTTAATCTGCTGTTACAGAAAGCTAATTTTGTGTCCAATAAATGTTTTTTGGCCTTAAGTGAGGGTTACGATAACAGTGCTCCATTTGAGTGACCAATCTTCAATGGCAAATGGATCAAATAATACTGTCAGAAGATAGTTAGTTGGTAAAATGGAAAATAATTTGTGTAAGTATTAAGGTTGTTTATAAAGTATCAGTATATTGACATTTTCTCCAAAAAATATCAATATTGAAGTGGTAATATCGAGTGCCTTTTTTTATGTTAGCAGATTCTTTCATCGGTTCTTGCTAGAACAACATTATAATAAATGAAAAGCACCAGTTTGCTTTTGTTCTACAATATTACTTCTATTGTTAAGCGGTCATCTTCAGACATTTACTGACTATTATCACCAAAGAAGTTACAATGGTTGCTAACAACATTGTAAGGGAAGTAACACATCTAGACTGAAGTAGAAAAATACAGTAAGTAACATCTTTGACAGTGTGGTGGTAATGCAATGAAAAAGTAAAAATTGAACAGTACATAAATAACAATGGAGTAGACAGGAAAACCTTTAACACAAAATAGGAATAGCATGCCTACATAACAGTTTCTATTAAGAAACAAAACTAATAAAATAAAATAAAATTAGTACTGGACAAGGCTACATCAGGAACTGTGAGCAAGATGTTTGTTAATTAACAACGGTCCAGATCTAATCAAATGGCAAGATCAGTTTGATAATTATCAAATTTTAAGCATAAGCATTGAAATAACTTTGAAAAGTTATGTTATTTTATCTAATAGTTCTCAGAATTTTGTGTATGTGTTTTGTTGTAGACCGCTTGTGTCAGGAACCATCATGGTACAGTGCTTCAGAGAGAATATGCAGAGAATCATTACAAATTTTCTTGATCATGCCATTATAATAGAGGGTGATTTCAACTTTCCAGGTATGTCACACTGTGAAAAATGATATCAGAGACAGTGTCTCGTGTGACATTATTCTGAATGTCTTGTCCAAAAATTATTTTGAACAGATAATTAGAGAGCCGACCTAAGAAAGTATTTAGGATTAGATCTGGACTGTTGTTAATTAACAAACATCTTGCTCACAGTCCAGATCTAATCCTAAATGACCAGATACAGCTCAACACTTCCCCTCTCCTAAACTTCATATAATAATCTCTGTTGTTCATTACTTTCCGCACTGTCTCTTCCTACATATTCCCATTTTCCTGTATTCATTATATTCTTTTGTTTTGTTGAAGTTGTCTTTATATACCATATAGACTGTAGTTTCAATAGTTAAGGCTTTCTTTTAACTGGTACTTGTATTACTGTCCATGTTTAACACCCTTGTCGTTGTCTCATCAAATATTGTTCGTACTTTGTTCATTTATTTAATACAAACTGTTACACAGCCACTGTTTTAATTATAATGTTGATGTCAAAATGCAGTACCACCACACTTTCAAAGATTGCATTTACTGTAGGTTCCCTCAAACACCTCCATTTTCCTGCATTTATTTATTTCTGTTTATCTTATTGATATTGCTTAAGTTCCTTATGTATTCTGTAGTTAAATTGTTAATTGTCTCTTCTTTTAATTGGTTTGGTTATCACTCTCCATGTTTCATACCTCCTGACGTAGCCTTGTCTAGTACTAATTTTATTTTATTTTATTAGTTTTGTTTATTAATAGAAACTGTTATGTAGGCACGCTATTCCTATTTTGTGAGGTTGGGTTGTTTGGGGAAGGAGACCAGACAGCGAGGTCTTCGTTCTCATCGGATTAGGGAAGGATGGGGAAGGAAGTCGGCCGTGCCCTTTCAGAGGAACCATCCCGGCATTTGCCTGGAGTGATTTAGGGAAATCACGGAAAACCTAAATCAGGATGGCCGGACGCGGGATTGAACTGTCATCCTCCCGAATGCGAGTCAAGTATCTAACCACTGCACCACCTCACTCGGTCCTATTTTGTGTTAAAGGTTTTTCCTGTCTACTCCATTGTTATTTATGTACTGTTCAATTTTTACTTTTTCATTGCATTACTACCACACTGTCAAAGATGTTACTTACTGTTAAGGACCGGATATGGTTGTTGTAGGTACTTCAGGTACAAATGGGGCTGGACCAGTTCACCAGTGTGTGAATATAATCAAGAAGAGTAGACAATTGAACATCTAGTCCAACACTGTTCACTTCATTCATACACTGGGATTCCCGATGACTTGTTCACTCTCACACGCAGCTTAATTAACTGGTTGAAAAACACGGACTTTAAGGTTTAATCTTGTCTAATATCATAAAGGAAGTAGGTTACAGTATGCTTGTTTGCCCACTGCTTGAATACTGCTCAGCGGTGTGGGATCCGTACCAGATAGGGTTGATAGAAGAGATAGAGAAGATCCAACGGAGAGCAGCGCGCTTCGTTACAGGATCATTTAGTAATCGTGAAAGCATTACGGAGATGATAGATAAACTCCAGTGGAAGACTCTGCAGGAGAGACGCTCAATAGCTCGGTACGGGCTTTTGTTAAAGTTTCGAGAACATACCTTCACCGAAGAGTCCAGCAGTATATTGCTCCCTCCTACGTATATCTCGCGAAGAGACCGTGAGGATAAAATCAGTGAGATTAGAGCCCACACAGAAGCATACAGACAATCCTTCTTTCCACGAACAATACGAGACTGGAATAGAAGGGAGAACCGATAGAGGTACTCAGGGTACCCTCCGCCACACACCGTCAGGTGGCTTGCGGAGTATGGATGTGCATGTAGATGTATATTGTATAAAATCATTTGCCTTATATCAACTGTATATTGTATAAAATCATCATACGATTAAATTAAATTAAAAACTTCAGTCTAGACGTGTTACTTCTCTTCCAATGTTGTTTGCCAACATTGTAATTTCTTTGGTGATAATACTCAGTAAATGTCTGAAGATGGCCTTGTAAGCTGAAAACCAGTTAACAGTAGAAGTAATATTGTAGAACAAAAGCAAAGTGGTGCCTTTTTTTATATTACATTTTTTAGCAATTTTGGTAAATATTTGAAATTATTCTTTTGAAATTGTAGCAGAACATAATTTTACTTTCACTGTGAGGAGGAGTCACATTACTTTTAGAGCCTTCATCACATCCAGAATAACAAGACTTTTGATGTGAAGAAATAGCACACCAGTTGCATTAAGAAACAATTTTTAGCACAACTAGTGTGCTATTTCTTCACATTGACATTCTTGAAAACAGCTGCTGGAAATGATGAAAAAATATCTACGTGACAAGATTGGTCTTTGTGGTGGGTGGAGACGTGTGAGGGGGATATGCTGATGTAATTGGTGCACAGCATTACCAGCAGAAACTGCAATGTTCAACTTCACCACACAATCTTGAAACTACAACTGCTAGGTTGCTGGCGTTAGCAGAAATGAAAAACAGGGAAATTGACTTGACATGTTCCGGACAGATCCAATACGTGATGAAACCGAATGGTGGACCCATCGAACACCTTTTATTGGCCTAAATAGTTACCATTGTTAGCAAAGTGGTTATCACAAAGTATGCATTTGCATAATTTTCCTTTCACTTCTTGCTCTAAGGGTGACAGACAGGCTGCTCACTGTTGACGTACAGAATATCTAATAATAAATCAATACTTAAATATACAGCTCAAAACCCGGAAGTATATTTACAACATGCAGCCAAAATTAACGTACATCCAAAATTTTTATAGGCTGGTACATCAATATTATTTCCGTTGATACATCGATACTTTTTTTCCATATATCAAGAGCTGATAATTATATTTTTTTAAACATCAAAATATTGGATTCCCAATATTCTTTAAAATATCAACAGTCCTAGTAAGTATACATGTGCCAGTTTGTTGATAATGCGAGTGTAAGCCTGCATATTGTTAGTAATGCTCTTGCTTAAGTAACTCTTGTTCCAGACCTGAAGAACTGATAAAGATGTGCTGCTTGCTTATGGAAATTCGACAAGAAGCTGATACGTACTAGGAATGATTGTAATTTTTAACAGATGTCTTCTAAAATAATGTTCATCCTGAAAAAAATTTTGATTTTAATCTTTCCAACTTTTGTTTAGTTTTGCTTGTTAACATTATACACAAAAAAGAAAAATAACATTTTGTCACTTGATGAGTACATTCATATGATGTTTTCTCCAACTTCTGCTTTCTCGTAGTAAAAATGTTTACAAGTACAAACTGTTAGTGAAACTGTAGAAAATAAAAATGTTTCTGTATTTAAAAAAAAAGGCTTTCCAATGAGCTTAATAACTAATTTTAATTAAAAATGACTCTGTATTCTGTGAATTTTATTAAAAAAATCTATAGCTTAAGTTTGAGTGGACACATTAGTACAAAGTGTTTCAAAAAGAATGACCTGATTTCAAATCCCCATATTTATTGATAAAACATACAACACACATGGTATAAATTGCAAAATACTCACAAAATCTTAAAAGTGTTAGGAACATCATCTACACAATACCTAAATTCGTTATAAACTTTACGCAATGTACCCGCTCTTATAGAAGGTATGATAGCTATTATTCTGTTCTTCACTTCTCCTATGTCATGAGGTAAACGGAAGATGAATACACTTTCCTTCACATATCCCATCTTGGAGTCCAAGAATGAAGAGGAGCATTGTCTTGGGGTCCTGTGTGCCCTATCTAGCTTTGAGGCAGACCATTATTGAGAAACTATTGTATGTTGTTGTGCCAATGTGGTGGAGCTCCATCCAGTTGGAAAAAGAAGTCGTTGGAGTCCTTCTGAAGTTGTGGAAAACCCCAATTCTGCAGCATTTGAAGACAGCTCATTTCAGTAACTATGTTTTCCTCAAGAAAGACGGAACCATACATTTTTGTGAGAAGAGTCACAAAAAACGTTCACTTTAGGCGAGTCTCTTTCATGCTCAGTAATGCCATGAAAGTTCTGCACTTCCCATAAGCTCATGTTATTTCAGTTTACTTTGCCACTAACATGAAATGTTGCTTCATCACTGAAAATTAACAACAGTGAAAGTGTATTGTCTTCTATACCCTTTAGCAGAGTACTGGTGAAGTCAACCAGTTTCATCACCAACTGACAGAGCTTGCACTAATTGTAGTCTGTATGATTTACAGACCAAACAATGCCTTAACACTTGCCAGTCAGTCATAGAGGCATTGCCAGATCTCTGCTTATGTGGCGAGTAGATTTTTGTGGACTCCACTCAAACATTTGCCGAATTTTTCCATCATGTTATCATAAGTGTGAAGTTCATCTGGACTCTTACCGTTGCACAAGCAACCTGTCTCTTCAAATACCAATGACAAATGATTTTGGGTACAGGCAGGTCAGTGCTAGAACGCTGATAAAAGTATGATGGACCGAAATCACTAACCCACTCTTTGCAAACTGCAGCACACAAAATGCCTTCTGTTGAGCGGATCCCATCTTACTTCTGATTGACTGCAAACTGAGAAGACACATTGACTGAAATCTAATGGCAATTTTTCTGAAACTCTAGGCCATGCCCATTCAAACAACGCACTTTTCATTGCTGGCACGTCTCATGTTTCGTAATTATTACTGTCCAAAATCAGGTCGTTCTTTTTTAAACATCCTGTAGTACGCAATTGTAACACGCTGGTTGTTATACACTTATGACATAACGAGTCAGTAGTATTCTCTTTACAAAGCTTTTTGTTGTCATTTCAGTTCAGTTGAGTCAATTAACATTTCTGTTGTGTGCTTGTTTCACAGTATATAGAATTATTATCTATAATTGGACAATATTATTTTCCCCCTTTTAAACTGTTATTCGTGCTATTTACTTTATTTATGTTCCTTACTGTTTGTAAACATAGGTGAGGGTTTCATTTGCTTTTCCCTTTTAACCTGTCATTTGTAATCTACAAAATGTATACACCACAAAGAATAAAAGATTTACTGCCACAAGACTGTCATTCATTGACAGCCATTTGATGCTGTCTTTCCAAATGGACCCTCTAAAGTCTGTGCTGCTGCTGTTACTTATATTCCACACTGATGAAACACTAAAGTATGATTAAAATTACCTTTTTGTTTATAGTCTGAAACCAAGTTCCTCCAATCAGAGCTCTCAGAATCGCATGAAAACTGTCAACGTATCTTAACGAACCTTTAGTTAGCTTGCAGTATTATAAATAGTGGTGTATTCTAAGCATCATTTAACAGCTGGAATACTCAGCTCAGTTTGCTGTGTATTTGACAATCATCAATCACAGCAGGCAACAGTGTATTCTGCAAGTGCAGCAGCCCGGCAACTGTTTGATCATGCCACAACCGAGATGCAGTTGATGACCACTGTGGCAGCACCATAGTCATGTTTGACAAGCATCAACTGACAAGTAATTTTAATGGACTGTAATCGCTTTTATCTTTGTGGATTATATTAATGTGGTGCTCCTTCTTGTGCACTTCAAGTGTTAGGGATTTGCCGGTTAAAATGCTTCTCTCTTCTTTGGCCTTCCAATACTTGTTATGCCTACTGGATTATAATTTCTGGCTTTGTAAGGTAGTCTATCACAGAATGGTATGGTATGGTACGGTACTTCAGCTTTCAGTCAGTCAAGTAGTGTGCACATGCAACCAACTGGCGCTCTCTTTTCATGTCCGTTTTCGGGTTAGTAAGCTACACATTGTCCTTCCAGAAGATGTTGCACGCAAAGCTGTTGGTGCACGAAGTCTTACACAATAACCAATAAGAAAACAACAGTAGCTGATGTTGATCATAGGGACCACATATTATGTAATGTCAATACTTTAGGCGCTCATTATCAATTTCACAAAGTGTAGTCTGTGCCAAGAAAAATTACACATACTTAATGACAGTGTCACCACTTGAGAGCGATTTTATCTTCTTAGCTATGTGAATTACCGTCTGGGAATAATAATAAGCTACAAGTACAACAATTTGTACATATAGTGCCTCATCAAAATCAAGTTAGCAGTACACTTGCATTAAAGTAAGACAGCAGCATAACCAGAGAAACATATTAAGATAGACCTATGCCTGTCAGCATGAGGATCACAGCCTTCAGATATAAAATGAAGGTTCGTGTTTAATGTCTTGTCAACATTTGTGTCATCAGAGACACAGTGCTGATGATATCCCAGTTGGACATGGATGAGGGGGAAAATTAGCTAGTCCAACCCCAGAAGTCACTTTGTGAATCCAGAGAACTCCTATATTTGAATGACTGAAATGGGAATCCAGTACCTTTACCACTGGCCATATTGCTCACTTTTGCTTCGTGCAATCAAGTGGAAGTATCGAAGAAAGGTGAAGTTCAAAGAGCTCACTTATTCCTACATACACCCACTTTTAGGGAATTTGGAATAAATGTGGTCTTGGCACTTACTGCCTGCAGTGCCTGAAACGATGGTTTGTCTAGTTTGCTGTCCTCATTGTGGTTTCATTCCTTGGGTAATGTATTTACGCTGTTGAGTAGAGCCAGCTGGCTATTTAAGAAAGTGACAACTACTACCAGTGACTACTGAAGACATCTGTGATTAGTGTGAACATGGGCACCGTACTGTTATTCCGTAAAACAGATACTTTATTGTAAAAAATCATCTGAAGGTCGAATGTTGTAGAATAGTTTTTAATATCAACAACTTGAATTTACACCTTTATGTCCCATATTCCATTAAGGCCCTAATCAGAGACCCGACTTGTGAACATAATGTATTGCATCTCCCAGTCACCAACAGGTCTGTACTTTTTGATTCAGTTAACGTAGAACACCGCATCAGTGATCATAAAGCTGTTACAGTATTGATCAATATGGCTGTAAATAGGAATGTAAGGAAGATATTTTTGCATAGCAAGAGTGACAGAAACAGATTTCAGATTACCTGAGTTGTCAACATGAAAAAATTCATCTTCGGGACAAAAAATGATGAGCATCAAACAGATGATGTTCAAGACTATTGTACAATATATCTTACACAGGTAGGTCCTGAGAAAAGTTGTCAAGGATGGAAAAGACCCGCCATGGTACAACAGCAGTGTTAAAAAGCTACTACGAAACCAAAGAGAGATTCACTGCAAATTTAAGTTCTGCCAAAACCTTACAGATAAATAAAACATGAATGCAACCAAGATCAAGGTAAAGATCAGCGCATGAATTGTTTAACAAATTGGAAAGTAAAATTCTATCTACTAACTTGACAGAAAATCCTAGAAGTTTTGATATTATGTTAAATCAGTAAATGGATTGAAGCCATCTGTCCAGACACTCAGTGATGATAATAGTACTGAAATGAAGACGACAGAGAGAAGGCCAAAATACTCAACATCTTTTTCCAAACTGTTTCACTGAGATAGATTATTGCACAAAAGTAAAAATTACAGATTTTGACATAACTGACAATGGGACAGCACAACTCAACAGAGGGATGACCACAGGACCGTATGGAGTACCGATGCAATTCTACATACAGTACACAAAAACATTTAGGAGCAGTGTACCATGGGTCATTGGAGAAACAAAGTGTTCCTAGTGATTGGAAAAAAAGTGTAGGTCATTCCCATTTTCAAGAAGGGTTGTCAAACAGAAAAGAAAAACAATAAGACTGTATCTCTGACATTGGTATGTTGTAGAATTCTGGAACCTTTTGTATGCTTGCATATCATCACATTTCTTGAGACCAAAAAGTCTTCTGTGTAGTAATCAACATGGGTTCCGTAAACTATGACTGTCTTAAAACCCAGCTCCCCTCAGCATATATCTCACAAAAAGGCCATGAAGGTAAAATTACAGAGACTAGATAGCACACAGAATCTTGCCAACAGTCTTTCTTCCCACGAATCATTCGTGTTTGGAGCATCCCTAACACCCAGAAACTGGTAGATAAAGTCACCCAGGTTTATGCCCTGTTCCTTCATTTCTGGAAGGCATTCAGTACAGTTCTGCACTGCTGCCCAATGAACATTATTATTACTACATTGAAGAGTTTCTAGCAAATAGAACACAGTGTGTCATTCTCAATGGAGAGAAATCTTCAGACAAAAACTAACTTCAAGAATACTCCAAGAGAATGTTATAGGACCATTACTTTTCACAATATATATAAATAATTTAGTCAGTAACATCAGACGGTCCTCATGTCTTTTTGCAGATAATTCTGTTGTAAACCGAGAAGTTGATGCAGCACAAGAAAACTGTAACAAAATGCAGGAAGCCCTGCAGGAGACTGACACTTGGTGCAGGGAGTCACAGGTGACCCTCAACATACACAAATATAAGATATTGTGCATAAATAGGCAGAAAGAACCACCACTGTGCGATTACATGATTGTAAAACAATTACTTGGAGCAGTCACATCCATAAAATATCTACCACAACAATTTAAGGAATGACCACATAAAACTGATCACAGATGCCAGACAGAGATTAATTGGAAGAATCCTCAGGAAGTGTAGTCATCCCACAAATGAGATAGCCTGTGACGCCTTCATTTGACCAATACTTGAATACTACTCATCAGTCTGGGGCCCGTACTGGCAGGATTGACAGAGGAAAGAGAAGAGCCAAAGAAGAGCAGCGTGTTTTGTTACAGGATCATTTAGACAGCAAGAAAGCTTCATGGAGTTGCTCAGACAACTCCAGTGGCAGACACTGAAAGTGAGGCTTTCTGCATCATGGTGTGGTTCAATGTTAATGTTCTGAAAGTGTGCATTCCTAGAAAAGTCAACAAATATATTGCTTCCCTCAGCACATATCTCACAAAAAGGCCATGAAGGTAAAATTACAGAGACTAGATAGCACACAGAAGCTTACCAACAGTCTTTCTTCCCATGAATCATTCGTGTTTGGAGCAGGAAAGATGGGAAGTGACAGTGGTGAACAAAAGAATACTCTAGCACATACTGTAAGGTAGCTTGTGGAGTACTGATGTAGATCTGCACAAGACTGTGTATAGTGTTATCCAGAAGCCATTTCACAGATATTCACTGCTGAACTATGAGCAAAAAAGGTCTATCCTATCAAAGCTTATGAATGGCAGCATTTTGATCTGACCAAGACTATTATAATAGCATCAAGAAACATGAAACCAGAAAAGCAGTTTTGATTTTGGCTTGAAGTTGTCTGCATGGAGTCTATTTGTATCATCTATGGAATTCCTTAACATCATGGTCCTCAGCAAAGCAAATATGTTCTTTGCTACTTTACTCTTTGACATTTATATAGGGCCGTGTATTCTGTCCTTGCCGTCAAAGGATATTGATTACAAGAGCAGGTGTTTCCTAATGCTGTCGGCACCTAACACTCTTTCTTTGCACGGTTCTTGGGGAATCATCTGACATTAATAATAGCTATTCAAAAAACACTTTCTATAGGTTTACTCTTCTCAGTATACAATTTAAAATGAGTATATTCAATAAAAGCAGAGTATATTAACTATCTTTTGATCTGAACAGAACATTTTAAAATTTTTGATATGTTACGAGTCATAAAATTAATGCTGCGGTGTTTGTTTTGACCATAACAACATGAATATTCCAGCACCATCCATATCTGAAGGCATGTCTCAGAGCACACAGGCATTTGTGCCATGTCTTTAAAAAAATTAGACAGGGTGATAATTTGTACTGTGTTTTACTTAGGAAAAGATCCCCTTTCAGTAAAAAATTATTTGATCACAGGAAAGTCACTAAAGGGAATGCATAGATCTATTATAACCATCAGAATGGCAGCTGATACATACAGCAACAGAAACAAGTGGTTCACAACAAGATGATGTAAATACCGTCTGTGCTGGTGCATGAAATCTGCCCCTGTGGACCACCAGACCAGGAGTTGTGCACACTATGCGGCACTGTCTCCATGTCTCTCCAAGCTCTGCCTTGGATCCATTATATTTTGACAAATTTCCAGACTGATTTGCACAGAAATTTGAAATTGGTGAGTTGAAGGAGTCAGTCCGTCTTTCTTATTGGCTGTCTTCTGTAATTTTGTCCATGTTGAATACCATGTAGAAAGAGGAGTGTTTTGTGTATGTTGAACAGAATTAGACTGTAATAGTTGATTGATGATCTCCATTTAGGGTGAACAACTTTCATGACTGAGCTTTACCGACCAACTGCAAGTACCAGGAAACTTTTCTGTAGTATGTAAAAATTAATGTTTGCAAGCTGTGAAAATCCACTGCTAGGAAAGAATGTTTGTATTATTCCAGTTTTAAATAAATTGGGAAGTACAGATAACTTTGTCATAGTGAATGCGAAACTAAATAATTTAAGCTCTCTATTTCCCAGATACTGTGTTGAGAATATTAGTTGGCTATAGTATTTGCCTTCCTAGTATGAACTTTATTTACAGGGCAGCTGTGATTGAGAAGTTGTAGTTGTAATTTTTAGGTGAGACACATGAAAAGAACCTAAAGTAGGATGTTATGTGGGGACACTCTTTTTCCCAGTATTTGTCAGGTATCACTTACAATATATGTGCTGCCACTGGAAAGTGGGAAGCAACGAGAATGTTGTACTTGGTCAATTACAGATGTATTAACATCACTAGGCAGGGAAACAAGTCATAAACAATTCTGTAAAGTAAAAATACATATAAAATTCCTCACAACCATATATCCTACTGCATTCCTGCTGAAAAACAATGATATCCAACCTTAATCTGCTAATTCATGCCTACACATTCCTACATCAGTCTGTCAGTATATCTCCTCCCTCCCTTTTTTCTCCACGCCAACTTCATGGCTTATGTACATCCCTCCACACTATTTTCAGTGGTCGGCCTTGCAATTCTCCTTCTTGTATAGGAAATGCAACTATGCTGCCTGCACATGAGCCTCCCTCTCCTCCTCCCCAGCTGCCTCTCCTGTTTCCATATCTGATCCCTCAGGTCTGTGATTTTCACCTCCCTCACTCTGTCCCAAACCAACTCTCACCTGCTAACATGTGTATCAACTACTCTAAATTTGTTTTGTATGGAACTGCATATTAGCTACCTTCATACAAGATTCTACAATACATTAGTTGGTACAGAAAATAATGTAGAAGTTCAGAGGCAGAGTTTAGGCAGAGCAGTAAAAAACTATATGTAATTCACATAAATAAGTAAACATGTATTTCTGATTCTGCTGTATACCACAGATTCAAACACTTATCAATACACGTACAAAAAACGACAAAACAACAAGGGTAAATTTTAAAGCAAGAAAATACATGTACTTATCTGATATTGTTTCACACAGGAATGTTCTACAATACAATGTTAATCATGCATCCTAAGCACGGTAGTTATCAATAAAAAAATAAATCTCTACAATAAAAATCCATGTAAAATAAATGTCATATAATACAGCAAAAATTATGTATTTATGAAGGTATATTATGCACAAATATTTTGGTTAAGAACTCTGTACAAATATAATTACAGTATGTAGTATGTTAGTTTCTTGCGACCTGCTTCTACTACAAAATATGTCATAAAATGAAATCACACACAAAAGGCTTATTTCAGTTACTGAAGTTCTGATTTTGAGAACCTCAGTGCACCATTACTGAAAGCACTTTACTTCCGCATAATCTGCATATTTACAGCGTATGTAAGCCACAGCCAAGGAGTTCATATCAAGGAATATATACACACAATGAAATTATATAACTTTTCATTTATTTTGGTGACATGGAGATAAATATTTTACTGTGAACTGAAAATACAATGATGTCAATTAAAAAAAAAAAAAAACAGAATAGCACCGAGTGCATTTTTTAAGAATTGAAAATGGTCATTAAAAAGATGTCTTCATCTGTTATACAAGTCAGCGCATCACTCAGTCAATCAACGTATACTTTAAAAAAACTGGGCTAATTTTAAATTCACTTCAAACTGAATTTCAACAATGATTGTTTCCAGTCAGATGTGTACATTAATACAATCTTTGTATAATAAATGAAGACAACTTTCACATAATCATTTTTCATCATTCACAATTTTTTATGCGAGTTACTTAACAAAAATGTTGTCAATTAAGAATATTATTCATGTGCATACAATACCAAACAAACACAACAGTAAAACACACACACACACACACACACACACACACACACACACACACACACACACACCTCTCTCTTCTCTGCCACTCCCTCTGGGTTCAGTTTCCTCTCAGACTTTTCTTTACAATCTGGAACAGACACTGTTGTTCAGGAGAGAAACTGCTCATTCCTCATCCTCACTTCTTGTGCTGCTGGTAACATGTAGGAAAATGGAAGATAGATGCAATTGCTCACTGTTCTCATGTTGATAGATTCAACTGAAAAATAAACAAATAAATTAAAAAATCATCTTATTTGGAGTGTATAAAACACCCAACCTCTGTGTCAGGGTAATCAAAATGAAATTTCATGTTCTTATGTATTCAGACTTGGATAACTGAGTCCATAAGGATAACAATGCAATATACAGCTGAATGTTACTTTGCATTAATTAAAATATAATGATGAGTAACAAAATTATTTTTTAGCCACTCACTTCGTAAATGAACCGAATGAATCTAAACTGCTTGACCATTTATAAAATGATGGCTATGTTTGTTACATATATGGCCTGTGTGGTGTCACCGCTAGACACCACACTTGCTAGGTGGTAACTTAAATCGGCCGCGGTCCTGTAGTACATGTCGGACCCGCGTGTCGCCACTGTGTAATCGCAATCCTAGCGCCACCACATGGCAGGTAACAAGACACGGACTTGACCTCGCCCCAGTTGTACGGACGACATAGCTTGCGACAAGACGTATCACGTCTTCCTCTCATTTGCCGAGAGACAGATTAAATAGCCTTCAGCTAGTCCATCGCTACTACCTAGCAAGGCGCCATGTGTATCATTGCTAATTGCTTACTACTATGCAAGAGATGTATTTCAACAAGAAGAACATCATTAAAAGTTAAGTAGATGACAATCTCTCTTCTTTTCTTTATAGTTTTTCATCCAGTCTCCTGTTTCAGAATTTACGCCCGTCTGCGTTAGTTTCGCGTGCACCTAGCCACTCATTGTGTCGAGACCTTAGGGAATCGACACAACAGCCTGTACATTAAGAGGTTTTCCTTTTTATTAAATATGATTTATAGCTACAAATTTTAAAATAATTTCTCCTACATTAAGGCACTTGACTTTTCAAGGAATGAGTTTTTCAATGCCCACATTGTACAATCCTTCAATTCAGCATCTGTGAGCTAACCAATGCTTTCACACTATCCTTTAACTCACTGACTACTTCAAACTGCTGTGATCCTAGCTATTTTTTCATCTTCAGAATCAGGTGAAAATCAATAGGTGACAAATCAGGGCTGCATGGAGGATGGTTAAGCACTTCCCAATTGAAACTATTAAACAATATTAGTATACATGCAGTAGTTATGTGGCCTAGTGTTTTCCTGCACAAAAAATGACATGAGAAATCAACCTCCCACACCTTTTGTTCTGGTTGAGTATACTGGGTTTGTTTAGAATTCCACAGTAAATTTTGGAGTTTATTGTTGTGTTCTTTTCTCCCCCCAAAAAACAGTAACCATCAGTTTATGTGCAGAAATTATTTGGCGGCACTTTATGGGCTTCTGTGGCAAGCTAGTGTTGCTCACTCCACTGACTGTTTCAGATTGATTCTTTGTCTTCATCTTGATGCATGTGATCCATGTTTCATCCCTTGCACAATGCAACTGAAGGATTTGTCACCTTCTGAATTGTACCACATCTGAAACAATAATGTGGCTACAAAACAATAATGTGGCTACAAACCTCTTCATTTTGTGGACATCAGAACTTTTGGAACCCATCATGCACAAAAATGGTGAAACAGACTTTATCAGTCAAAAGTTTGTGCAAGACTGTCCATTATATCTGAGGCAATACTGACCGATAATTCTGTAATCTTGAACTAATAACTTTCTGTGATTTTGTCACTGACTTTTGCAACAAGTTCATTTGTCATAACAGATGGTAATCCAGTTCTTTCTTCATCATGATCATTTACCCGACTTTTCCGAAACAAACAGCACCTTTTTTCCTACAGTACTATCAGTCATAACATTCTCACTGCATACTGCACGAAGTTCACTATGAACGTCTACAGCTTTCATGTTTTTTTGCACATAGAAAATTGACTACAGCATGTAATTCACAGGTGAGAGGATTTTTTTTTACTCTAGTGGACATTTTGATTCACAGTTACGGTCAAACAACAGTCCAGTAATCTCAAGCTGCAAGATACAGCAAATCACTTTGCAACTTCCCACTACTCTGTGCACTAGACAACATTAGAACTTACTTTCAGAATAGCCCCCGTAATCCAGTACTCCAATCAATAACTTACTTAAAATAGATTTATTGTTATGAAACATACACTCCTGGAAATGGAAAAAAGAACACATTGACACCGGTGTGTCAGACCCACCATACTTGCTCCGGACACTGCGAGAGGGCTGTACAAGCAATGATCACACGCACGGCACAGCGGACACACCAGGAACCGCGGTGTTGGCCGTCGAATGGCGCTAGCTGCGCAGCATTTGTGCACCGCCACCGTCAGTGTCAGCCAGTTTGCCGTGGCATACGGAGCTCCATCGCAGTCTTTAACACTGGTAGCATGCCGCGACAGCGTGGATGTGAACCGTAAGTGCAGTTGACGGACTTTGAGCGAGGGCGTATAGTGGGCTTGCGGGAGGCCGGGTGGACGTACCGCCGAATTGCTCAACACGTGGGGCGTGAGGTCTCCACAGTACATCGATGTTGTCGCCAGTGGTCGGTGGAAGGTGCACGTGCCCGTCGACCTGGGACCGGACCGCAGCGACGCACGGATGCACGCCAAGACCATAGGATCCTACGCAGTGCCGTAGGGGACCGCACCGCCACTTCCCAGCAAATTAGGGACACTGTTGCTCCTGGGGTATCGGCGAGGACCATTCGCAACCGTCTCCATGAAGCTGGGCTACGGTCCCGCACACCGTTAGGCCGTCTTCCGCTCACACCCCAACATCGTGCAGCCCGCCTCCAGCGGTGTCGCGACAGGCGTGAATCGAGCGATGAATGGAGACGTGTCGTCTTCAGTGATGAGAGTCGCTTCTGCCTTGGTGCCAATGATGGCCGTATGCGTGTTTGGCGCCGTGCAGGTGAGTGTCACAATCAGGACTGCATACGACCGACGCACACAGGGCCAACACCCGGCATCATGGTGTGGGGAGCGATCTCCTACAATGGCCATACACCACTGGTGATCGTCGAGGGGACACTGAATAGTGCACGGTACATCCAAACCGTCATCGAACCCATCGTTCTACCATTCCTAGACCGGCAAGGGAACTTGCTGTTCCAACAGGACAATGCACGTCCGCATGTATCCCGTGCCACCCAACGTGCTCTAGAAGGTGTAAGTCAACTACCCTGGCCAGCAAGATCTCCGGATCTGTCCCCCATTGAGCATGTTTGGGACTGGATGAAGCGTCGTCTCACACGGTCTGCACGTCCAGCACGAACGCTGGTCCAACTGAGGCGCCAGGTGGAAATGGCATGGCAAGCCGTTCCACAGGACTACATCCAGCATCTCTACGATCGTCTCCATGGGAGAATAGCAGCCTGCATTGCTGCGAAAGGTGGACATACACTGTACTAGTGCCGACATTGTGCATGCTCTGTTGCCTGTGTCTATGTGCCTGTGGTTCTGTCAGTGTGATCATGTGATGTATCTGACTCCAGGAATGTGTCAATAAAGTTTCCCCTTCCTGGGACAATGAATTCACGGTGTTCTTATTTCAATTTCCAGGAGTGTATGTGAGAAAAAACTATGATACCCTTACAATAGGTGGGTATCTGTCACTTTGGGACCTGAACAATCAGCCACCCTTTGTAATTTTGTCAACCTATATTTCTTTCCTCCTAAGGAATGAACTAATAATTCCAAAAGTTAGGAATAGTCTGGAATTTTGCATCCTGAAGGTTAGTGTGTGTGTGTGTGTGTGTGTGTGTGAATGAAAAAGGCTAGAGAAATATGGAGTTGGTTAAAAAAATCACAAAGAATAGTGAAATACAGTGGACATGGAAACTAAAAAGTCCTCTACGCTGACATTGTAGCAAGCTGTATTAGTTATTAGTACAGTGGCTTGCTCTTTATCAGTCTCTAATTAAACTGATACAACAATAATGGACGCCAAAAGATGGGTACTATTTTTTTCTTGCCTGACTTGCCCTGTCTTTTGTGCCAGCCATACCATATTGTTTGTTTGCTTCTATCATTCAGCAATGCTGCTTGAGTTCTGACTGTTCATATTTTGCTGTCCTCTTCACACATCATCAAACCAAACATCACACTATCATATAAAAGGTGATAAAAAATCTCACCAAGCAGCGGCAGGTGAAAACACAATTGAAAGTGTTTAACTTTTACTAGTTTTACTTCTCATCCCGTCCGGTAAGTATTCTACGAGTCAAGGATTTGGGTGACTTTTCTGAACTGTATCCCTTTCCCTAAACCTCTTCAGTACTTTTCCTTAACCCCTCTTGCTTCCACTTCAACTCTTCTGCCAGAAGAAAGAGCCACTGGCTTCAAAAGCCTGTAAAAGTTAAACCCTTTTGTGTGTGTGTGTGTGTGTGTGTGTGTTCCCCTGCCGCCGCTTGGTGAGTAGATTTTTTATCCATTTGTTTATATTATATTATCAATAACTGATTATTTTTGTTGCAAATATCACACTAGATTAATATGGAACTACGAGGGTTCGAACTTTAATAGTGTCACCTATTTATTTACAGCTTGTACAAAATAGATACATGTTACAAAGTTTTACCGACCTTCAAAGTAGTCACCAGCATTGTGTGTAACCCGTTGCCAGCGATGTGGAAGTCGCAGGATACTCTTAGCAGTGCCAGTTGTGTTGACAGTTCAAGCGGCGCGGTCTACTGCGCGACGAATTTGTAGCAGTTCTGAAGCGAATGTCGTGAAGTGTTTCCTTCAGTTTAGAAATCGAGTTGAACTTGTGAAGGCTTGAGTCAGGGGAGTGCAGTAGGTGGTATACCACTTAGCAGCCCCATCAGTCAAACAAATCAGTAACAGTTTGCACTGTACGTGTTTCAGCATTGTCCTGCAAAATGATGGTCAGGTCCTGCAGAAAGTGTCATCACTTATGTCTCTGTGCTGTTCATTTTTGGAACACAACCTACGGCCAGCTTAGGGACAGAAGTGATGACACTTTCTGCAGGACAATGCTCAAGCATGTACAGTGCAAGCTGTTACTGATTTGTTTGACTGTTGGGGCTACTAAATGCTATACCACCTACTAAACTCCCCTGACTTAAGCCCTTGTGAGTTCAACTCGATTTCTAAACTGAAGGAAACACTTCACGACATTCGCTTCAGAACTGCTACAAATTCATCGGGCAGTAGACCGCGCCGCTTGAACTGTCAACACAACTGGCACTGCTAAGAGTATCCTACGACTTCCACATTGCTGGCAACGGGTTATACACAATGCTGGTGATTACTTTTGAAGGTCAGTAAAACTTTGAAACACGCATCTATTTTGTATGAGCTGTAAATAAATAGTTGTCAATATTAAAGTTCAAACCCTCGTATTGTATCAAACTGGCAAAGAAAATTCAACTTAAGGCCCTTAATCTGTTCTTAGTTCGGAAATCATTTCTTACCCTGTATTACCTCCTCAGGGGACACTGCCTTAACATAGATCTGTCTGTGTGGGCGAAGTGGTTTGTGAGATCTGGATGGCTATGCCGGGGTTCGCTCACCTACCAGAAAGATCACCCAAGCCGGACAGGCCAAAGGGGAGGAGCCAGACAAAGTGTATCCCACAACGGCCTATCGATCCCCTTTTCCTATCGCAAACCTGTCCTCACCATGTCCTCTACCTGTCATTTCCTGTTATATGTATAAGACCTCAATGGCAGCGACAGTGGAGAAAGAGCCTTCCAGAATGGTGAAGCTGGCGGAAGAGGCATCTCTTCACTTTGGGTACGAAACGAGCACAAGTAGCGACTGTACCCCACTGGCGCAGCTACAGACAGGATCTGACTCATAGGGAGTGGTTGATTTTAAGCTGGGCATCCTACTGCCTATGTGGAAAGAGTAACGGGAATCTACCACATTACAGTCCCAAGCAGTACATGGTATGTCTCTCCATGTGAAAGATTCCGGAGTTTAAACTTCCCATAATTCGGATCTCCGGGAGGTGAACACATCGAGAATACACATATTTGAAAGGAAGAAAGGGACAGTGAAGGAAGGAAAGGTAAGGATTGGAACATTGAATGTAAGGACACTACTGCAAGCAGGAAAGCTAGAGAATGCAAAACAGGAGATGAAAAGGAACAGATTAGATGCCCTCGGTCTGTGTGAAATGAGATGGGGAGAGAATGGTGAGATAGAAAATGTAGATTATAAGCTCTTTTACTCAGAGAAATCAAGAGTGGTGAAAACGGAGTAGGAATATTCATAGGGCAAAAGCTGAAAAATAAGGTAATGAAGGTGCAATATGATGATAGAAGACTGATGATGATATGACTGAAGGGTAGTTCAAAAGATCTGGTGTTAATACAGGTATATATGCCAACCAGCCAGCATAGAGATGAGGAAGTGGAGGTATATTATGAGAAAATACAAGAACTCATTGAGAAAGAAAATAGAAATGCCTGCATTACAATCACATGGGGGGACTGGAATGAAAGTGGTGGGTGAAGGAAGAAATGAAAATACAGTAGGAAAATTTGGATTAGGAATAAGAAATGAGAGAGGTGAATGACTAATTAGTTTCTGTCAAGAAAATTCATTAGCAGTGGGTAACACATTATTTGAACACCACAAAAGGCATGTTACACAGGGATATCAAATTTGAATAGGGAGCCTGACACAGAAAAGGTTTAGGAACTGTTTGAAGAATGTCAAAGCTTATACAGGTTGTTGTGGTCTTCAGTCCTGACACTGGTTTGATGCATGTCTCCATGCTACTCTATCCTGCGCAAGCTTCTTCATCTCCCAGTGCCTACTGCAGCCTACATACTTCTGAATCTGCTTAGTGTATCCATCTCTTGGTCTCCCTCTACGATTTTTACCCTCCACGCTGCCCTCCAGTACTAAATTGGTGATCCCTTGATGCCTCAGAACATGTCCTACCAACCGATCCCTTCTTCTAGTCAAGTTGTGCCACAAACTCCTCTTCTCTCCAATTCTATTCAATACCTCATCATTAGTTATGTGATCTACCCATCTAATCTTCAGCGTTCTTCTGTAGTACCATATTTCGAAAGCTTCTATTCTCTTCTTGTCTAAACTATTTATCGTCCATGTTTCACTTCCATACATGGCTACACTCCATACAAATACTTTCAGAAACGACTTCCTGACACTTAAATCAATACTTGATCTTAACAAATTTCTCTTCTTCAGAAACGCTTTCCTTGCCGTTGCCAGTCTACATTTTATATCCTCTCTACTTCGACCATCATCAGTTATTTTGCTTCCCAAATAGCAAAACTCCTTTACTACTTTAATTGTCTCATTTCTTAATCTAATTCCCTCAGCATCACCAGATTTAATTCGACAACATTCCGTTATCCTAGTTTTGCTTGTGTTGATGTTCACCTTAAATCCTCCTTTCAAGACACTGTCCATTCCGTTCAACTGCTCTTCCAAGTCCTTTGCTGTCTCTGACAGAATTAAAATGTCATCGGCGAACCTCAAAGTTTTTATTTCTTCCCCCTGGATTTTAATACCTACTCCGAACTTTTCTTTAGTTTCTTTTACTGCTTGCTCAATATACAGAGTGAATAACATCGGGGAGAGGCTACAACCCTGTCTCACTCCCTTCCCAACCACTGCTTCCCTTTCATGTCCCTCGACTCTTATAACTGCCATCTGGTTTCTGTAAAAATTGTAAATAGCCTTTCGCTCCCTGTATTTTACCCCTGCCACCTTCAGAATTTGAAAGAGAGTAAGTATTCCAGTCAACACTGTCAAAAGCTTTCTCTAAGTCTACAAATGCTAGAAATGTAGGTTTGCCTTTTCTTAATCTTTCTTCTAAGATAAGTCATAGGGTCAGTATTGCCCCACGTGTTCCAACATTTCTACTGAATCCAAACTGATCTTTCCCGAGGTCGGCTTCTACCGGCTTTTCCATTCGTCTGTAAAGAATTCGCGTTAGTATTTTGCAGCTGTGACTTATTAAACTGATAGTTCGGTAATTTTCACATGTGTCAACGCCTGCTTTCTTTGAGATTGGAATTATTATATTCTTCTTGAAGTCTGAGGGTATTTCGCCTGTCTCATACTTTTTGCTCACCAGATGGTAGAGTTTTGTTAGGACTGGCTCTCCCAAGGCCGTCAGTAGTTCTAATGGAATGTTGTCTACTCCTGGGGCCTTGTTTCGACTCATGTCTTTCAGTGCTCTGCCAAACTCTTCACGCAGTATCGTATCTCCCATTTCATCTTCATCGACATTCTCTTCCCTTTCTATAACATTGCCCTCAAGTACATCGCCCTTGTATAGTCCCTCTATATACTCCTTCCACTTTTCTGCTTTCCCTTCTTTGCTTAGAACTGGGCTTCCATTTGAGCTCTTAATATTCATACAAGTGGTTCTCATTTCTCCAAATGTCTCTCTAATTTTCCTGTAGGCAGTATCTATCTTACCCCTAGTGAGATAAGCCTCTACATCCTTACATTTGTCCTCGCCATGCCTGCTTAGCCATTTTGCACTTCCTGTCGATCTCATTTTTGAAACGTTTGTATTCCTTTTTGCCTGCTTCATTTACTGCATTTTTGTATTTTCTTCTTTAATCAATTAAATTCAATATTCCTTCTGTTACCCAAGGGTTTCTACTAGCCCTCGTCTTTTTACCTACTTGATCCTCTGCTGCCTTCACTACTTCATCCCTCAGAGCTACCCATTCGTCTTCTACTGTATTTCTTTCCCCCATTCCTGTCACTTGTTCCCTTATGCTGTTCCTGAAACTCTGTACAACCTCTGGTTTAGTCAGTTTATCCAGGTCCCGTTGTTGTTGTGGTCTTCGGTCCTGAGACTGGTTTGATGCAGCTCTCCATGCTACTCTATCCTGTGCAAGCTTCTTCATCTCCCAGTACCTACTGCAACCTACATCCTTCTGAATCTGCTTAGTGTATTCATCTCTTGGTCTCCCCCTACGATTTTTACCCTCCACGCTGTCCTCCAATACTAAATTGGTGATCCCTTGATGCCTCAGAACATGTCCTACCAACCGATCCCTTCTTCTGGTCAAGTTGTGCCACAAACTCTTCTCCCCAATCCTATTCAGTACCTCCTCATTAGTTATGTTATCTACCCATCTAATCTTCAGCATTCTTCTGTAGCACCACATTTCGAAAGCTTCTATTCTCTTCTTGTCCAAACTATTTACCGTCCATGTTTCACTTCCATACATGGCTACACTCCATACAAATACTTTCAGAAAAGACTTCCTGACACTTAAATCTATACTCGATGTTAAGAAATTTCTCTTTTTCAGAAACGCTTTCCTTGCCATTGCCAGTCTACATTTTGCATCCTTTCTACTTCGACCATCATCAGTTATTTTGCTCCCCAAATAGCAAAACTCCTTTACTACTTTAAGTGTCTCATTTCCTAATCTAATACCCTCAACATCACCCGACTTAATTCGACTACATTCCATTATCCTCGTTTTGCTTTTGTTGATGTTCATCTTATATCCTCCCTTCAAGACCCCATCCATTCTGTTCAACTGCTCTTCCAAGTCCTTTGCTGTCTCTGACAGAATTAAAATGTCATCGGCGAACCTCAAAGTTTTTATTTCTTCTCCATGGATTTTAATACCTACTCCAAATTTTTCTTTTGTTTCCTTTACTGCTTGCTCAATATACAGATTGAATAACATCGGGGAGAGGCTACAACCCTGTCTTACTCCCTTCCCAACCACTGCTTGCCTTTCCCCCCATGTCCTCAAATTCCCACCTTTTTTCAGTTTCTTCAGTTTTAATCTACAGTTCATAACCAATAGATTGTGGTCAGAGTCCACATCTGCCCCTGGAAATGTCCTACAATTTAAAACCTGGTTCCTAAATCTCTGTCTTACCATTATATAATCTATCTGAAATCTGTCAGTATCTCCAGGCTTCTTCCATGTATACAACCTTCTTTCATGATTCTTGAACCAAGTGTTAGCTATGATTAAGTTGTGCTCTGTGCAAAATTCTACCAGGCGGCTTCCTCTTTCATTTCTTCCCCCCAATCCTAATTCACCTACTATGATTCCTTCTCTCCCTTTTCCTACTGATGAATTCCAGTCACCCATGACTATTAAATTTTCGTCTCCCTTCACTACCTGAATAATTTCTTTTATCTCATCATACATTTCTTCAATATCTTCGTCATCTGCAGAGCTAGTTGGCATATAGACTTGTACTACTGTGGTAGACGTGGGCTTCGTGTCTATCTTGGCCACAATAATGCGTTCACTATGTTGTTTGTAGTAGCTTACCCGAACTCCTATGTTTTTATTCATTATTAAACCTACTCCTGCATTACCCCTATTTGATTTTGTATTTATAACCCTGTATTCACCTGACCAAAGCCTTGTTCCTCCTGCCACCGAACTTTGCTAATTCCCACTATATCTAACTTTAACCTATCCATTTCCCTTTTTAAATTTTCTAATCTACCTGCCCGATTAAGGGATCTGACGTTCCAAGTTCCCATCTGTAGAATGCCAGTTTTCTTTCTCCTGATAATGATGTCCTCCTGAGTAGTCCCCGCCCGGAGATCCGAACAGGGGACTATTTTACCTCCGGAATATTTTACCCAAGAGGACGCCATCATCATTTATCCACACAGTAAAGCTGCATGCCCTCTGGAAAAATTACGGCCGTAGTTTCCCCTTGCTTTCAGCCGTTCGCAGTACCAGCACAGTAAGGCCGTTTTGGTTGATGTTACAAGGCCATATCAGTCAATCATCTAGACTGTTGTCCCTGCAACTACTGAAAAGGCTGCTGCCCCTTTTCAAGAACCATACATTTGTCTGGCCTCTCAACAGATACCCCTCCGTTGTGGTTGCACCTACGGTACGGCTATCTGTATCGCTGAGGCACGCAAGCCTCCCCACCAACGGCAAGGTCTATGGTTCATGGAGGGGGGGGGGGGGGGGGGGGCTTGCTCAATATACAGATTGAATACAGGAGTGGATATAAATTCAGACCACAACCTAGTAGTGGGAGAAAGACAAGCAAAGTTGAAAAAAGTCTGGAGAGGTCAAGCAAAAGAAAGAATAAACATAGAAAGACTTGAAGAGGTAGGAAAGGAATCAGATTTGGAAAACAGATTTATGGAAAAATGGGAAAGCGGTAGTGTTGATGAAAGTGCTAATGACAAATGGATAAAAATGAGGGTAGGACTCATGGACTCTGCCAAAGAAGTACTAGGAATTAAAGTATCGCAAAGCACCAGCAAAGAATGGATAACAGAAAACATGTTAAAAAAGATGGAAGAGCGGAGAAAGTGGAAAAATGTAGAAACTGAAGAAGGCAAAAAGAGGTACAGGAAACTGAATAATGAATTAAGATGAGAAACTGAAGAAGCAAGAGAAAAATGGATTAAATAGAAATGAGACGAAATACAGAAAATGGAAAAAAGGGGAAGTATGAAATAATGTATAGACTGGCTAGTGAGAAAGTTTTTGAACATAAAAGAAAGAGGAATAACATGGAAATAGAATGAGCAGATGGTACTCTAGCAGAAAAACCACAGGAGGGTTTGAACAGGTGGCAAGAATATGCTGAATGTCTGTATAAGGGGGATGAGATACAAAGTGAAATTAAGGTTGAAGAGGAGCAATATGTGCCAGAATATGGAAAGGGATTCACCATCTTGGAAGCAAAAATAGAAAAGGTGCTGAAGGAGATGAAGAATAGGAAGGCATGTGCCATCAGAACTGTAAAGAGTCTGGGAAACAAGGCAATAAAGGAAATGGTCTACCTCTGTAATGAGATATAGGACAAAGGGGAATGGCCTGAGGACTTCCTTGCAACAATTATGATACCAATAGAGGAAAAGATAAACATGAAAAAATGTGAAGAGCATAGGACCATCAGTCTAATTTCTCATGCAGCTAAAGTGTTTCTCAGAGTGTTGAATAGAAGGCTATATGGCAAGCTGGATAGAGGGATTGCAGAGGAGCAGTTTGGATTTAGACGAGGAAAAAGGAACAAGAGATGCCTGTTAAGAACTATACGGGAAAGATATAAGGAAAAAGTTAGAGAAATCTTTGCTGTTGTTATAGATTCAGAAAAGGCTTTTGACAGAGTTCAGTGGAGCAAGCTGATGGATATTTTGAAGAGGAAAGGAGTAGATTGGAAAGAGAGATGACTGATACAGAATCTATATTTACACTAGAAAGTAAGGATAAGGACTGGAAATGAAGTGTCAGAAGGAAGCAGCATTGGATGAGGTGTTAGACAAGGTTGTTGCCTTTCCCCCACTGTTGTTTAATGCATACCTTGAAGATATTATTTCAGAAGTTTGACCTTTTGTACTACAACTAAGCTATTGTACCCAAAAAGTTGAACAGGATCACAAAGTTTCAGCACGACAGGTCTCTTAGACACTGAACAATGGTAAAACAAAGTTGATCATTTATTCATTTCAGTCGCAATGTCAAAAACGAGCCTTTACGAAAAGGTGGCTAGTGGCCCCACCACACTACTTATGAAGCTGTAATTTTCAGTGCTTCGTGTAAGGTCTATGTCTACATCCTGTAAAAATTTCATCAAAATTGGAGATGGTCAAGTGGGGGGCCTGTCTAAATTTAGGTCACTTGACATGGAATGACGCTAATGGGAATTTTGGTGTTTCTTAAAGAAGCTATTTATTCATCATCAACTTTGTCCCTTTCAAAGCAATGCCCCTCATACATAACACACTTATGCCACACTTTTTACAATCTAGGATGGATGCACATCTGGAAGTCACTTTTCGTTGTGCTGTTCAGCTCCTTTAGTGATTGCCTTTTTTTTTTTTTTTTTTTTTAAATCTCATGAATGGTGACAAAACAGCATCCTATCATGGTTCTCCTCAGCCTCAGGAATAGAAAGAAGTCACATGGGGTCCATGTCCGGTGAATACGGTAGCTGAGGCAACATAAGAGTTTTGTTTTTTGCCAAAAAGTCATGAATGAGCATTGACGTATGAGTGGGAGCATTATTCTGATGTCATTTCCATGAGTGGTTTTGTGGCAATTCTGATCGTTTTCTTCAGGTAGCTTTATGAAAACAGCACATACCTTCCAAATAGTATTCCTTATTTACCATGCAACCATAATGCAGGAACTCATCATGCACTACCCCGTTGTAATCGAAGAAAACAGTGAGACCAGCCTTCATATGTGATTGAAGTTGTCAAATTTTTTTTGGTCTTGGCTTTTCAGGCAGTTTCCATTGGGACAATTGGGCCTTGGTTTTGACATCATACCAGTATACCCATGTTTTGTGACCTGTTACAATCTCCTTTAGAAGTTCAGGATTGTCGTCGACTTCATTCTGCAATTCCTGAGCGATGTGCATGTGACATAGTTTTTGTTCAAAACTCAACAATTTTGACACAAACATTGCTGCTACACGTTCCATGCCCAAAATATCTGAAAAAAGTGCTTAGTCTGACCCAAGGAATGCTGACATCATCAGAAACCTCTCTGATGGTAATTCAGCGATTTTCCAGGACCATTTTCTTTACTTCTTCCATATTGTTGTCAGTAATTTATGTGCTATGGTGGGTGTCATCTTCATCTTCTCACCCCTCTTTGAATTGTTTATACCTCATAAATTGTTGTCTTATTCATAGCCAAAAGCCAGTCAACATTTTGAAGGCAGTACCACAGTATACTCCAATTTTCAGACAAAATTTAGTGCAAATTATTTGATCCATCTTTTTCAAAAGTAAAAATACACTGAGCACTCAAAAATATGTATAATCTTTTCAACTGTCTACAATATATTAAATATTCAAAACAGCTGAAAACGCAAACATACAGCAAGAACATGTGTACCAACAAGATTTAAAAAAAATTAAAAATTGGATGTAAAAGCCCACAAAATTAAAAAAAATTCCTGTTGCTTCTTATCACATGCCATATACAAAAATATACTATCTAGGTCCTCGGGAACATTTTACTGCTATTTTGTGTTCTTAATAAACAATATTGTATCTTGCAGAGGAGGGAGATTCTATCGTTGTTGTTGTTGTTGTGGTCTTCAGTCCTGAGACTGGTTTGATGCAGCTCTCCATGCTACTCTATCCTGTGCAAGCTTCTTCATCTCCCAGTACCTACTGCAACCTACATCCATTTGAATCTGCTTAGTGTATTCATCTCTTGGTCTCCCCCTACGATTTTTACCCTCCATGATGCCCTCCAGTGCTAAATTTGTGATCCCTCAATGCCTCAAAACATGTCCCACCAACTGATCCCTTCTTCCAGTCAAGATGTGCCACAAACTTCTCTTCTTCCCAATCCTATTCAATACCTCCTCATTAGTTACGTGATCTACCCACCTTATCTTCAGCATTCTTCTGTAACACCACATTTCAAAAGCTTCTATTCCCTTCTTGTCCAAACTAGTTATCGTCCATGTTTCACTTCCATACATGGCTACACTCCATACAAATACTTTCAGAAACGTCTTCCTGACACTTAAATCAATACTCGATGTTAACAAATTTCTCTTCTTCAGAAACGCTTTCCTTGCCATTGCCAGTCTACATTTTATATCCTCTCTACTTCGACCATCATCAGTTATTTTACTCCATAAGTAGCAAAACTCCTTTACTACTTTAAGTGTCTCATTTCCTAATCTAATTCCCTCAACATTACCCGATTTAATTCGACTACATTCCATTATCCTCGTTTTGCTTTTATTGATGTTCATCTTATATCCTCCTTTCAAGACACTGTCCATTCTGTTCAACTGCTCTTCCAAGTCCTTTGCTGTCTCTGACAGAATTAAAATGTCATCGGCGAACCTCAAAGTTTTTACTTCTTCCCCATGAATTTTAATACCTACTCCGAATTTTTCTTTTGTTTCCTTTACTGTTTGCTCAATATACAGATTGAATAACATCGGGGAGAGGCTGCAACCCTGTCTCACTCCTTTCCCAACCACTGCTTCCCTTTCATGCCCCTCGACTCTTATAACTGCCATCTGGTTTCTGTACAAATTGTAAATAGCCTATCGCTCCCTGTATTTTACCCCTGCCACCTTCAGAATTTGAAAGAGAGTATTCCAGTTAACATTGTCAAAAGCTTTCTCTAAGTCTACAAATGCTAGAAATGTAGGTTTGCCTTTTCTTAATCTTTCTTCTAAGATAAGTTGTAAGGTTAGTATTGCCTCACGTGTTCCAACATTTCTACGGAATCCAAACTGATCTTCCCTGAGGTCCGCTTCTACCAGTTTTTCCATTCGTCTGTAAAGAATTCGCATTAGTATTTCGCAGCCGTGGCTTATTAAACTGATAGTTCGGTAATTTTCACATCTGTCAACACCTGCTTTCTTTGGGATTGGAATTATTATATTCTTCTTGAAGTCTGAGGGTATTTCGCCTGTCTCATACATCTTGCTCACCAGATGGTAGAGTTTTGTCATGACTGGCTCTCCCAAGGCCATCAGTAGTTCTAATGGAATATTGTCTACTCCCCGGGATTCTATCAGATTCCCCAATTATCTTCAAATTCTCTTGATATTTAGTCATAAGTGGAATGGATTCCACATAAATGATGCCAATAAAGAAAAAAATCCTGTATGTTTTTGTCTTCTAATATCCCTACGAGAAAGACAATACCACTTGTTCCTTTGATAATGAACAAGAGACACGAGTGTTAAACAAGTCTGTCCTGTACTTACGTTATTATATTATGAACAATAACTGTATTTGATGTTATTTGCTGAATAAAACTTACATACTGTGGACAACAAGATGGAATAACTGCCCTGCGCATAAATATGCTGCTGGACAAGCAACAGTCTGTCTCTACAACTTCAGGTGCAGCACAGCATACCTCTCATATACAAGGTACTGCACCTATATCTAAGCTATTTAGTTTAGATAGGATATTGAAGGGTTCATAATTTAGTGGAAAAAGACCAATAAAGTCAATTTTCAGGGAAAAGACTTAAAAGATAAATCACTTGAGGTAATTAACCTATAATTTAAAATATTTTTAAGGTTTAGATATGTTTCATGAGCGTTTAAACGGACTATTCTGCTATATTATATCCACTGACTCGGACAGAATTTTTAAATCCTTAGTTTTAGTAACATGGTGCTAATAAAGCCTGTGACATTATTACACTTGCCACAACAGCATATTTAAGTAGTTCTTAATATTCTAGTCATAAACAATGTCACTGTCATCCTCATTCTGCAAAGTTGCATTGCTGGATTGTGTGGTTAATTTTACTGGAATGGCTTTGAAGTACATGTGGTGTATAGGTAACATTATGGCACGAGTCATTTCATATCATTTCTCTTCTTTGTTCTCACTGATCTTATAGCGTGACAGAATTATCCTTATGTATGTTTACTAGGGTCTGAAGAAGTCTTTCTTTTAATTTCTTTGAATTTAATCATTAAGGACAAACTTTTTTAAATTTCAGCCACCCTATACATGTCCAACTGACAGGTTCTCCTCATGTGTTTACTTTCCTGCTATTTATGGGGTTTTCTGAAGTTATGGTGCTCAAAAATTTATTACTGCACATTAAAACAACTGAATGTAAGTTTACACCTCTCTTTGCTGGTTTTTATTATTTTGGTCTAATCCTCTGCCACATACATATATTGTTCCTTTTACTTGCCTTTTCAACTGGGTAATTATGCAAGAATAAATGTCCAGATTCTGGGAACTTTCGATCTATTATTTTCTATTTTCAAGTAAGAATCTTGAGTTTGCCTTTAATTGGTTACATCTAAATCTACTTACATACTCCAAAAGCCACCACGTAGTGCATGGCAGAGGGTACCCTGTACCACCACTAGTAATTTCATTTGCTGTTCCACTCGCAAACAGAGCGAGGGAAAAACGACCGTTTATATGCCTCCGTATCAGCCCTAATTTCTTGTGCCTTATGTTCGTGGTTCTTACGCAAAATGTACATTAGCAGCAGTAGAACTGTGCTACTGTCAGCTTCAAATGATGGTTCTCCAAATTTTCTCAATAGTGTTCCCTGAAAAAAGTGTCACCTTCCCTCCAGAGATTTGCATTTGAGTTCCTGAAGCATCTCCGTAACATATGCATGTTGTTTAAACCAACCATTAACATACCTAGCCGGCCACCTTTGAACTGCTTCGAGGTCTTTCTTTAATCTGATGCAGTATAGATCGCAAACACTTTAGCAGTTCTCAAGAATAGGTCGCACTAATGTCCTGTATGTGGTCTCCTTTATAGACGAACCACACTTTCCTGAAATTCTCCCAATAAACCGATGGCAACCATTCCCCCTCGCTACTACAATCCGTAAATGCTTGTCTCATTTTATATCATTTGGAGCATTATGCCCAGATATTTAAATAAGGTGGCTGTGTCAAGCAGGATGCTTCTGCTTCTGTATCCAAACATTACAGGTTTGTTTTTCCTACTTATCCACATTAACTTACATTCATAGCACCAACTAGAAATTTTGTCGAAGTCATCTTATATCCTCCTACAGTCCCTCAACATTGACACCTTCCTATACATATACATTACAGCATCAACAAGCAACTGCAGATTGTTGTCCACCCTGCCCACCAGATCATTTATGTATGTAAAAAATAACAGCGGTCCTATCACATTTCCCTGGGGCCCTCCTCATGATATCCTTGTCAGTGTTCATTTACAAAACATTTGAACCAAAACGATGCACCATAAATTGGCGTCATAAAATGTTACTATTGTGGAATTTGTTCACTATAGCTCAGAAAAAGATTGACTGTACTTCTGAGGGGAAAGGCCATTTGGTGAATGAAATGTAACTATGGATTTTGTTTGATACTAAAATGGAAAAGAACACTTTTTTTTACCATACAATGATCGGTTCTACCAAAAAATACCCAAAATTAGACTTTATTCACTTTAACTATGAATCCCCTTTATTATGGGCTGTTTTGAGTTTAAAAACCTGTTTACTGAATATTTTGTTGCGACATAGACATATTGAAAACTGTTTGCTGAATATTCCGTCAGTGCTAGGAGGAACACAGACATGTTGAAGACTGAAATACACTGTACTGATGTTCCACAATGATATTTATTTTGCAGTTTGTTGTGAACCAGCTTTAGGCTTTTTAGGCCATCCTCAGATAACTTAAGACTAAACAGATAGTCCACACAACAGCAATAATAGTTGACAGTGGTACAAAGATTGTTAATCCAAAGATACAAGAACTTTTACAACTATGTATCTATATGAAAAACACAAAGAAGCTATGAACAAATCATACTCAAAAGTATAAGAATGTACAGACCAAAACAGTACACAAGTGAGTGCTGACACAGACTACTACATTACAAGTGTACGGCCAAAATAACAGGTGAACGATGAACAAGTGAAAAAGAGTAGGGTGAGGTGGGGGTGGGGGGTGGGGGCAGAGGGGAGAAAGGAGTCAACGGAATGTGAGTGGGGAACAGTTATACTATTTACACCACAACATTATCTTTATATACGTGTGGTGTCAGTTCTTCAATTATCCGAGCATCCTTCATGTCCAATCCAAATTCTCAACCTGTCACACACTACTTACGTAGTACCTCCTGTCCATTGTACCCACTGCTTGCCGCATCACACTGGATTCCTGCAAGAGTTCAGGAGAGAGAGAGAGTGCATCTGCACTGAAATGATATTGAAGCCCGTCAAGCTGTATATGTTTATATAGTGTGATGTCTGTTTTTTGGACATGTCCAAAAGAGCTGCTGTCATGACTGAACCACTGTGTGGATGCAATGTTATGAGATTTGTGTGTGTATTCGTTAGGTTTTGCCTTTTGCTACAATTCTACTGCAAATATTGATATTTGTTGAGTGAGCAAGAAATTTTCAAAGCTCTAGAGGAAGAAATATCAGAGACGGTACAGTTTGAAGAAGATTCATATTCAGGTAAGCTGCAGTCTGTTATGATCTTACATTACTAATATTGCTGCTACAAATACTGATGCTGTAATAGCCATTTAAAACTTTTTTTATTTACCTTCATTTTTTTTTAGTACAAATGAATCTCATCATGAATGAGCCTCCAACATGAGTTTCCAAGCTTTATTTGAAGACCAAAGAATCTACTAGCAAAGCAAGCACGAAAGGAAGACGCTGATATTGGCCTGGTTGTAATATAGTCTCTGGATGACAAAATGCTTTCATCTTTCCCATGTTGTTGTTGTTGTTGTTGTCGTCTTCAGTCCTGACACTGGTTTGACGCAGCTCTCCATGCTACTCTATCCTGTGCAAGCTGCTTCATCTCCCAGTACATACAGCAGCCTACATCCTTCTGAATCTGCTTAGTGTATTCATCTCTTGGTCTCCCTCTACGATTTTTACCCTCCACGCTGCCCTCCAATACTAAATTGGTGATCCCTTGATGCCTCAGAACATGTCCTACCAACTGATCCCTTCTTCTAGTCAAGTTGTGCCACAAATCCCTCTTCTCCCCAATTCTATTCAATACCTCCTCATTAATTATGTTATCTACCCACCTAATCTTCAGCATTCTTCTGTAACACCACATTTCGAAAGCTTCTATTTTCTTCTTGTCCAAATAATTTATCGTCCATGTTTCACTTCCATACATGGCTACACTCCATACAAATACTCTCAGAAAGGACTTCCTGATACTTAAAGCTATACTCGATGTCAACAAATTTCTCTTCTTCAGAAACGCTTTCCTTGCCATTGCCAGTCTACATTTTATATCCTCTCTACTTCGACCATCATCAGTTATTTTGCTCCCCAAATAGCAAAACTCCTTTACTACTTCTTTAAGCGTCTCACTTCCTAATCTAACTCCCGCAGCATCACCTGATTTAATTTGACTACAGTCCATTATTCTCGTTTTGCTTTTGTTGATGTTCATCTTATATCCTCCTTTCAAGACACTGTCCATTCCGTTCAACTGCTCTTCCAAGTCCTTTGCTGTCTCTGGCAGGATTAAAATGTCATCGGCGAACCTTAAAGTTTTTATTTCTTCTTCATGGATTTTAATACCTACTCCGAATTTTTCTTTTGTTTCCTTTATTGCTTGCTCAATATAGAGATTGAATAACATTGGGGAGAGGCTACAACCCTGCCTCACTCCCTTCCCAACCACTGCTTCCCTTTCATGTCCCTCGACTCTTATAACCGCCATCTGGTTTCTGTACACATTATAAATAGCCTTTCGCTCCCTGTATTTTACTACTGCCACCTTTAGAATTTGAAAGAGGGTATTCCAGTCAATGTTGTCAAAAGCTTTCTCTAAGTCTACAAATGCTAGAAACATAGGTTTGCCTTTTCTTAATCTAGCTTCTAAGATAAGTCGTAGGGTCAGTATTGCCTCACATGTTCCAATATTTCTACGGAATCCAAACTGATCTTCCCCGAGGTCAGCTTCTACCAGTTTTTCCATCTGTCTGTAAAGAATTCGCGTTATACGTCTCTGAATGACAAAACGCTTTCATCTTTTCCATATAGCAGCCAATAACTCATCTCTCACTTTTTTTGGAGCTATTATTGAAACAGTCATTATGGGAAGGTACTGAGTCCAATTTTCACACAAACTGAAGTTTCCATATTTTTATGTTCTCTTTCTGTTGACACATGCACTGGAGATGAAAATGTCATGAGTTTCTGTCTTTAAAGGCAAGAAAGTCATCAAAATACTTAGTTGTTACGAGAATGTCACCAGTCCAGGATTCACATGATGTTTTCATACATCTTCTCAATACCTTTGTATAAAATTTATCATAAGTAGACTACAGTTTATTTCCTTCCATTAATAACGATCACATATTACCAGCACCGAGTCCATCACCCATTGTTGGGACCACATTGTAAGAATAATCTTGTTTGGTGGTTGTCTAATCTTTCAACAGTAATGGTAGTTTATTCAGAAGAGAGAGCATGGGCTTTAATGAAGAAGATAACAGAAGGAAAGGCATTCCCGGCATACTGAATGTTTGATGTAGTTTGGGATTGCAGCTGGATCATCTTGACTTCTTACCACGATATTTCGGCTGGCAGTCATCCAGCCATCTTCAGGTGAGTGATTTCCAGCCGAAATATTGTGGCTAGAAGTCAAGATGATCTGGCTGCAATCCCTAAACCTCATCGAACAGGAGGAAAGGCATATGGCATGATGATAAATGCAAACCAAACATAATAAAGAAGGCCAGGTTAGAAGGAGAAGTTACATTAACCACAGACTACCCATTTCTGCACAACTGCAACAGTTGAAAACGGGAAGTAAATACAAATTTAAAAACTGAACACTGAAGATACATTTCGTAAAACATGTATAACAACATCCTCTGTTTATTCTAAATATTGCTATCTTCTGTTGTATCTGTAAATTTCAATGCTTTGATGCTACTGATGATATTGACAGAGCCCAGATCATGGCAATTCTTAAGGAATTCAGGACCAAGGGTATAAAAATGGATATCTATAGAGATTTATTGAAGTTGTGGACATCCAAGGAAAGACATTCTGGAAAGCAGGGAACAGAACTTCAAATATATTCATGTTCCGGTTCAGAGAAAGAGAATTTTGGCATGTAAGAAGGCATTTATTTGTATTCATGGGCTGAAGAGTGACAAGGCGATTCGAAGATTAAGAGATCTGCTGGTTTTAGGGAAAGCTCCAGTAGATATAATGCGTAACAGCATGGGAAGCAGAATCAGAGCTGTAAAAAGTAATGTTATTAATAAAGGAACACACTGAATTGTTTGAGGTGAAAGTTACTCACTATATAAATAGAGACATTAAGTATTTGAAGGAATGTTTGAATGTAGAGGTCATACATTTAGAGGTATCCTGATGAGGATGTAAAAATATGAATTTTATTCAAGTTTTTCCATGAAAATTATAATTACAGCTTTGGTCAACCTCAGGAAGATGTTTGTGGTTAGTGTGAGAGGCTCAAAACTAAACTAAAAAACAGTTCTCTTTGAAATCAATATAATAGAGGGAAACATTCCACGTGGGAAAAATATATCTAAAAACAAAGATGATGCGACTCACCGAACGAAAGCGCTGCAGGTCGATAGACACACAAACAAACACAAACACACACACAGAATTCAAGCTTTCCCAACAAACCGTTGCCTCATCAGGAAAGAGGGAAGGAGAGGGAAAGACGAAAGGATGTGGGTTTCAAGGGAGAGGGCAAGGAGTCATTCCAATCCCGGGAGCGGAAAGACCCACCTTAGGGGGAAAAAAAGGACAGGCACACACTCGCGCACACACACACACACACACACACACACACACATCCATCCACACATATACAGACACAAGCAGACACATTTAAAGACAAAGAGTTTGGGCAGTTACCATGTGATCTCTGCCCAAACTCTGTCTCTAAATGTGTCTGCTTGTGTCTGTATATGTGTGTGTGTGTGTGTGTGTGTGTGTGTGCGAGTGTGTGCCTGTCCTTTTTTCCCCCTAAGGTGGTTCTCTTTGAAAGTCAGATAAAAGGGCAACTGTTGCTGAGCAAGTGGTTCATATATGCAAGGCCGAAAAGTTCTATAAGAAGATAGAGGCTGCAACCAAAATGATGATGTGACAGGCTTATGCATGGATTTTATGCGGAATATACCACTTCCCTGCTTTCCAGTACAGGAAGTCTTTTACCTACGGCAACTCTCTGTCTTTACCTTCTGTTTTTACAACCTCAAGACTGGCAATTATTCATTCTTTGTATACCATGAATGAATAGCCAAATGGGGAGCAAATGAGATTTGGAGTTTCTGACATGCTTTCCTCCAGGAACTGTTTTTGGAAAGCTATTAAAGAGATGCACATTATTTTTCATGGCTGTCCAAAACAAAATTGTAACAACGTAGTAGTCCAACACCTAATCGCTTTAGTAGGGCTTGGTATATTGGGGGGAGGGGGGGGGGAGGAGGAGGAGAGAGGGAGGGGGAGAGAGGGAGAGAGAGAGAGAGAGAGAGAGAGAGAGAGAGAGAGAGAGAGAGAGAGTTACATTTCAATATTTTCTTACCTGAGGGCACTCTTTCTTACCATGTGATAGGATGTTTGGGTGTAATAAAAAGAAATTTATGACAAATTTTTAGAGTTTACATGTTCAAAGAATATACTGAACTTATCCTGTACACATAAAATAAAAAGAACACAATCATTATAAACTATCTTGATGGTAACATTGTTAAGAACTTTAAAGACTAGAATACATTTCTTTTGTTTCACATCTATGGTCACAAACTTGTAGGTTCAAATGGTTCAAATGGCTCTGAGCACTATGCGACTCAACTTCTGAGGTCATCAGTCGCCTAGAACTTAGAACTAATTAAACCTAACTAACCTAAGGACATCACACACATCCATGCCCGAGGCAGGATTCGAACCTGTGACCGTAGCGGTCGCTCGGTTCCAGACTGTAGCGCCCAGAACCGCACGGCCACTCCGGCCGGCAAACTTGTAGGTCCTCAGACTATTGGTTTCAGTCAGCAATGACCATCTTCAGATCTGTTTTTTAAAAACATATCCTAATATACTGGAGCTACGTATTAGAACATGTTTTTATAAAACAGATCTAAAGATGGTCATAGCTGACTGAAACTGGTAATCTGAGGACCTACAAGTTTGTGACTATAGCCGTGAAACAAAAGAAATTTAATCTATGTTTTCGGGTCACAGTTCCATTTGCGACCATATTGCAGCTTGTGAAACTTTAAAGACTGGTGGCCAGATCTTTTCAAATGCAAATGTCCAGAGTATAGAAACAATGGAAAAAGACAGGTCACCGAAAGCCAACTTTAATGTGTCACAGCACACACAATATGTTTGAGTATGACAGTCTCAACCAAGGGGTTTTAGGAAAAAGAACATTCACCTTTGAATTGACTCAAAACTATTTCAGGCTTTTAAAGCCCTAACAAAACTCAAACCGCCAACCACCCCAGCACAAGGCGAGAAATGTTCTGTAAACAAGCTTATGTTAAATAATGCAAAAAACTTTAACGATACATCCCACAGAAGAACAAAAGCTTTTATGTTGTTTTTTACACTTGGCCTACAACAGCTGAAGAAGATAAAAAATATATGAGACCTACAGATGTTGTAACAATGATTATGCTTTAATAATTATGAAATACCATTTGTAATATGTGTCTGTCAACGCATTATCTCAAGATGTTATTGTTGTCCTATTATTTATTTTAATTTAGTTTGAAAAGCTCACGAGTCTGAGATAAAATAAAATAAACTGGAAGACAATGAGAATAAAAACTGATGATTTGAGGATGTAGATGTAATGTGGCACATCAGTGGAGGAAGATTCCTAGGACTTCATAAATTTTGTAATTTAAGGATAAAAATAGTTTTCTACAAATTTCTTAAAATATTGTTTCCGGACTTCTGCCATTTCATAACAACTGAGTCAATTACATTTTGTCATCATTAATGTAAAATTTGTAATCAATCACAGAACTAAAACAAATGTGACATATAAACAGCAAGTTTGGTCTTTATTAGTGTGCATTACCCTTTAAGATATATCAAATGCATACGCCGGTAATATTTCAAATAATGGCATAAAAGGCTGGTTTTATGGGCCTGAAATTTTTCTAAGTGGCTTGACCTCGAAGTGTTAAGTATTTTGTCTGGAGTGGCAAACATACCTCAATGTTATTGTATACTGTGTTTTCCAATATTCACATGCTCCAATGAGTTACTAGCAATCCCTTTGTTTGCTTATATTTTGTAGCCAGTAATTATAATTAAGTATTCAGGCACTGTAACTGAGCAGACGGGGAAAGTATTTCCTAATTGATTCTGATGATTTCATACTGGCTGTAGTGCTTCCTTTAAATCCATGCTAAAATTTGAAGCTCCATTCTATCTTCAAATTTATAACTAGAGCAGCTGAAGACATGTGGATAAATGACAACAGTAGAATGAAATTGGCCTGGAATGGTTTTGATTAACTACAGTTTTCAAACCCAAGGTTCCAATCAGTCTGAAACAAAAAATTACAAATACTGTATGTAATACAAGTTTTTACTTATGCTGGTGAGACATGGGCTTTCCAAGAGGATAATCATTCAAAAAATGAGAATTCCAATAAACAATTGAGATATGTTTCTACTACTATTGTGTGTTCAGCCGGGTGGAGTCATTCACACAACACAATGTTTCGACAGCATACCTCAGCATCATCTTTAGTTGATACTGTAGAGTGAGTGGCTTCACTACATCGTACCTCCTTTACACTCTTATCATCCCTCACTACTCGGTCCCACATAGTGTCGGGTAGGTAGCAGAGGGTTGCGACAGCCAAATGCTGCATGTCAACTCCGATTTATTAGTGCTATTGCTGCCACCATTGGGCACGAAAGTCACTCTTGGCTGACATTGGGACTTAAGCTGGCTGAATGCTGGGCGTCACACTTTACTGAGAGTGAAATGAAGCCACTGTCTCTCTTGATCAAGCCATTGGGCACTGGTATTTTAATATTCCTTTAGAACATAGTCCCAAAAGGGAGGAGGTCTGTCTTATTACTTCTGTTTGTTCATATTTAACTGAGAACCATGTGGCTGTGCCATGTTATGGAATCACAGATTTTTTTTTTTTTTTAATATTTAATGTGTCCTGGCTTCCTTGCACCTTTCTTGGACTGTCTGCCCAAAGAATGCTTTACCGCATTTGTATGGCATACAGCAGACACCCAGTTCATGGAACTCCAAGTCAACTTTCACCGCACCTAGTAGTGCATGCATTTCTGGAGGTGGACTGGAAATGCTTTTAATGTTACAATGCGCCAAGATTCTGCTGGTTTTGTTCACAAAGCAGATGGCACTGTGGGTCACTGTGTGCAGGAAAGCCACAGACACTGATTTGTATCTCCATGCCTCCAGTACTGGTCCACAGGACGCATGATGCGAGGTTCCATAAACTGGTCGAGGTTCCATAAACTGGTCAATATAATATGAACAAACAGAAGGATAAGACAGACTGTCTTTTTGGGGCTGTGTTCTAAAGGAGGCTATTGAAATGTGTGTGGGCAACAGATTCTCTCTCAGTAAAGCATGTGATCCAGAGCTCAGCCAAATGAAGGCACACTGGCCGAAAGTGACTTCTGCGCATGACTGGTGTGGCAGAAGCACTGAGGGACAGGAGTTTGCATCCAGTATTCGGTGGTCACATCCCCCAGCCTCGCCATCTGACACAGCATGCAACCGGACAGAGAGGGAAGGTGTCGAGAGTAATAAAAGTATATAGGAGGCACGGTGTAGTGGAGACGCTCGTTCTACAGGTGTCACCTGAAGATGGCGGCCAGGTGTGCTTTCAAATATCGTATTATGTACATATATCTAAAAACAAAGATGATGTGACTTACCGAACGAAAGTGCTGGCAGGTCGATAGACACACAAACTAACACAAACATACACACAAAATTCAAGCTTTCGCAACAAACTGTTGCCCCATCAGGAAAGAGGGAAGGAGAGGGAAAGACGGAAGGATGTGGGTTTTAAGGGAGAGGGTAAGGAGTCATTCCAATGCCGGGAGCGGAAAGACTTACCTTGGGGGAAAAAAGGATGGGTATACACTCGCACACACACATATCCATCCACACATATACACACACAAGCAGACATATTTGTGTCTGTATATGTGTGGATGGACATGTGTGTGAATGTGCGCGAGTGTATACCCGTCCTTTTTTCCCCCAAGGTAAGTCTTTCCGCTCCCGGGATTGGAATGACTCCTTACCCTCTCCCTTAAAACCCACATCCTTTCGTCTTTCCCTCTCCTTCCCTCTTTCCTGATGAGGCAACAGTTTGTTGCGGAAGCTTGAATTTTGTGTGTATGTTTGTGTGTCTATCGAACTGCCACCGCTTTCATTCGGTAAGTCACATCATCTTTGTTTTTAGATATATTTTTCCCACGTGGAATGTTTCCCTCTATTATATTCGTATTATGTACATAACTGCACCTGGCTGGGGACCTGAGTGCAATACAAACAGCTGATTCCTTGCAAAAGCTTAAGATCATGCAATTGAGAAATGCTTGATAGAGAGACATCAAAATAAATAATAGGACCGGATGAAAAATTGGAGGGGAAGGTATGATTATGACAGTAACGAAAATGAAATGTACAGGACTAGGACATGGATGCCAGGTGAAGTGATGGCAGAAGGGAAAAATAAGTTCTTTGATGGGTTCCTAGGAAGAACAAAAGACTGCTGTGATAACGTATTGGAAATCATGCAGGAGCAACACTGATACTCTAAGTCAAAGACTGTAATGCAAGGAGAAGTCCACAGCAGGTGTTTAACCTACTCTGAATGTTAGAGATGATGATATGATCCCCACCAATTTTAAAATGTATCAAACATCGGAGCCAATTATCACATAGTTTCTTACCTATTCAAAATTTTCAAATTCTATTATGCAAAAGTCGGTCCTTTGTAGAGCGTTTCATACATTACGAATGAAAAAACACATGGCACTGGTGTAATACTCTACAATATTTATTATTCAGGAAACCAGTTTTTGGTTATTGCACTATCAACAAGTACTTCACAATGGCATAACAGCTGAATAATTTTGTAAAATAATAAATACTGTAAAATATTACACCAGTTTCATGTGTTTCATAATTCTACTATATACTTTCTGAAACTTTTTTCGGTATGTCTCCTCCTGCCTTGTACTATTTATTACACTGATTGCCGCCACTTTGTGTAACTCATCTGTAATTTTTCTTGTCTCTTGTTGTTCACTCACAATTTCTTTAGTCTTCCTTTAATCATTTATGTTTGTGACATTGCAGTCACATATTGCTATATTTGAGGAAGGCACAAGGCTTGCTAGCGCTGGAGAAAGGTTTCAGTTTGTCCTGATGGGAAGTGGGAGTATGAAGTGGTCTGGTTTAACCTCAGGAGATCCCTCACAAATGCACGGTGAAAGGAGGCAGTTGCTGACAAGCCCCCAGAGAACAGCAATGCATTATGAATTCACTTTTCTGTACACAGATCACAGAATAAGATGAAACAGTGCTGCTAGCAGAGCGTGAAAAAGCTTGTTGCCTTTCCTCCAAAATCTGGTTATGCAACCATGTGTATCTTGTCCAGCACTGTGTTTTGGTGTGAAGGGCTTGATCGAGTGGAACTTGGGTAGGAATCATTACCAACCTTCTACATATTAAAATGCTTTCAGTGAGCCAAGAATGAGAAATTTGTGCAGGGTTCCCCTGTATTCCGGAAAAGAAAGCAAAATTCTCGCTGGTCACTGTGGCAGTGGCTGGAGGTCTGCCCCTCAAGGTTGAATTTTTTATAAAGTCGAGAGCTGCATGGAGAGCAGACTCTGCTTCAGGACTTGCCATGGGGAAGCCGTCTGGGCCTCTTGTGATGTTGGCAACAGCTTTTCTCTTACCATCTCTACCATTTGTATTCGGTGATGACTTGTGTGTTGTGGTGCACATTTGCTGAGTTATAAGTAAGTTTTGCATTTTGCAGTTAGCGGTGTCCATTATTTGAGCAGATTACAATTTGCAGGATTTGCTGTGCAGCTTTGATTGCTTGATTAATCGTCTTATTTTGTGAGTCTTGCACTCAGTTACTTTGCATCTGCATGTTGTGCAGATTACAAAAGCCTGTAATGCTTAAAAAGCATGTTCCTGATTAGGTATGAGGTACCCTCCCAATCCTGACCAGATGACCCTTAACTAAAAAAAAAGTCAGTTATTTGCACATCTAATTTGTTGTCCCACTGTACTGGCACCTCCACTGCGATACAGGTACCCACACTTCTGAGATTATTTTTGATTTGTTTACTTAATTTACAATAAGCATTGCACTCACTTGTATAGCATTTTGACTTTGAAGTCTTAACTGTGTTAGGCAGACAGCACACGCAACTGATGAACCCCAACACGACTTCAACATAACGTCTCCTGGGAACACTGATGAGCAACCACAATAAGAAACGAATTTCACTTTTTATCAATATTTTACAGGAACTTTTTTCCGGCAATCCCTGTGTGACATAGGTGACACTCATCACTTCTGTTCTGCAACAGTTAGTAGTGTAATCTTGTAATTCCTTTCAAATAAAATGATTCACAGCAGCGAGCAGTGGGTTTGAGCCTGACCATCTAGCTGCTCAGCTACACCGGGGCTGTCTACTGGCCCATGTGGGCCTACATTGTTACTGTCCAGGGTGCCCAAATGTGGGCGCACGCTTTTGTCTTCAGTCATACCGGAAGCCAGAGTTTAGCTCTGCCTGATCTGGTGTGTTGTATGCTATGGGAGCAGCCAAGCATCCAGGGCTACCTTCTGTTGTCAACGATGCGCCACCAGCTACAATGACACCAGAATATGTCTCCTTCCTGGTGGACAACTGTTGACACCGGCATGCTCCAGTGGCAATGGCCAACTACATCTCAGAGGCCACAGACTTCCTCTCCAGCTATGAATCTGCCTCTGTAACTGTCATAAACAAAACATTTTCTTAACCAGGTAGGTTTTACTGACGGTCTGCTGCTCGACTCCAGGCACCATCACCACTGCAGCCCACATCCTGGTGGGCTAATTTACTTCATTCTGACAACAAGCAGCCTAATTTACCCACCACCATAGGGGCATGTCTCAAGCCCTATATTTTGGTGTTACAAATGGTTGCTGCTGCCTCTCTGTTGGCATTGATAACTCGCTGCATCAACATGCAGTAGATTTTTTTGCCAGATGTTTAGTTGTATATATCCATTCAGGGAGCGGAAAGTGAACTAAGGTGCTGTTCTGAAAATTGCAAGAAATGTGTATGCTCCATTTGGAACAGGCAATGTATCATGTTGTGAGCAAGAAGTATGGCTTTTTGTTGTGAAGCATGTGAAGAGTAAGCATGACCATCCATGCAGCCAAAATGATTATGTTACAGTATGAAGTTTTATGTTAGTAGTATATTTAAGGGTCCTCTTCATTGTTGTATTTTGTCCACAAGTCACTTGTTGTTTTTTGTGTAATTGATAAGAGTCAACCATATCTGAATTGGAAAAGCGGGACTACCTCTGATGATATGTGAATTTTAGCAGCTAACATATTTCGAGTGGGAGCAGACCATGCAGATATACGAGGTGGAATCCAAAATTTTTGGGACTGGTGCTGCCATCTGGAAAGCAGGAGTAGTAGATCTTTGTACCACTAGGTGGCGAGTGTTGCATATCTGATGAGTCAGTGTGCGGAGTGGCATTCAGCTGGGAGGACATGTTGCGTGTCCACAGCGATTTCTGCAATACTCTGTGTTTGGTGTGTGGTGATTTTATGATTGATCCACGAACAGAACAGTGCGTGTGTATCAAATTCTGTGCGAATCTCGGGAAAAGTGCTACGGAGACCCTTTCAATGATTCAACAAGTGTTTGGGGGACAGAGCATGAGCCGTACGCGTGTGTTTGAGTGGCATGCTCAGTTCAGGGCTGGCCGTACAGACGCTGAAGATGATGCTCACACTGGAAGGCCCGGTGCCAAACTTCAACAACTGGTTTGTGCAGATCGACATCGAACCATTCAAGACCTTGCAGATGAAGTGGGTATTGATTATGGGACATGTCAACGAATGTTGACTGATGAATTGGGCATGCATCGTATCACCACAAAATTTGTGCCAAGGATCTTTATTGCCGATCAGAAGGCACAGTGTGTTGAAGTGTGCATAGACCTTCTTCAGACCGCATCTGATGATCCAACCTTCTTGTCATGGGTTATCACCAGCGACGAGAGCTGGATTTAGGGTTATGACCCAGAGACAAAGCAACAATCATCCCGGTGGAAGAGCCCGGGCTCTCCAAGACACAAAAGAGAGAGACAGGTGGAGAGCAAAGTGAAAAGTATGATAATCATTTTCTTTGATACCAAGGGAATTGTGCACAAAGAATTCATCCCACCCGACCAAACAGTGAATACCATGTAGAACTGCGACTTTTTGAGACGGCTCCTTGAAAACGTGCGGCGACGATGTGCCGAACTTTGACGTCAAGGGAACTGGCTGCTGCATCATGACAACATGCCCTTGCTCACCAGGGCCTTTTTTTTTGGGGGGGGGGGGAGGGGGGAGGGAGGGATGGCGGTTGTACCCCACCCACCGTACACACCAGATTTGGCACCTTGTGACTTCGTGCTAGTCCCAAAACTGAAACTCAAGTTGAAAGGCCGTCGGTTTTTTGACACTCTAGAGAGAATTCAAGAAGCATCGCTGGCGCTGATAAACACCCTCAAAGAACAGGACTTGCAGAAAACGTTTGACCAGTGGCACATATGCTGGGACCAGTATATACACGCGGAGCCACTGTTTGGCAGCGTGCACAAGGGAGTCATCATCTTCAAACCTTGTTCCATGAAGAGGGTCTTTCAGTTTTCCAAATAGATGATAGTCACATGGAGCCAGGTCAGCACTGTAAAGCGGGTGTTTCAGTGTTGTCCATCTGAGTTTTGTGATCGCTTCCATGGTGTTTTGACTGACATGTGGCCGTGCATTATCGTGCAACAGCAAAACATTCTGCTTTTGCCTATGTGGTCGAACACGACTCAGTCAAGTTTCTTCAGTGTCGTCACATATGCATCAGAATTTATGGTGGTTCCACTTGGCATGATGTCCACGAGCAAGAGTCCTTCGGAATTGAAAAACGCCGTAGCCATAACTAACATGTGGTTTTGAATTTTTTTTTCTTGGGTGAATTTGCATGATGCCACTCCATTGATTGCCCATTCGTCTCTGGTGAAAATGATGGAGCCATGTTTCATCACCTGTCACCATTCTTCCAAGAAATTCATCTCCACCATTCTCGTACTGTTACAAAAGTTCACTGCATACCGTTTTTCTTGTTTCTTTGTGAGCCACTGTCAACATCCTGGGAACCCAGCTGGCACAAACCTTTTTTAATGCCAACACTTTCAGTATTCTGCATACACTTCCTTCCCCTATCCCAATGTAACATGACAATTCGTTCACTGTGATGCGTCTGTCAGCAATCACCAATTCGTTAACTCTCTGCAGCACAAGATCTGCGAGGACAATCCTCAATATTGCCGTGCCCGCTTTCATCACGTAACCTGCTTGCCCACTGACTAACTGCACTGTGATCGACAGTAGCATCTCCACACACCTTTTTCAACATCTTGCAGATGTTTCCCACAGTCTCGTTTTCACAGCACAGGAATTCTATGACAGCACGTTACTTCTAACGAACGTGAAGTGTAGCAGCCATCTTTAAGACATGCTGTGATGGCACCACTCAAGGGAACAGATTGAACTCAGTTTGAAAACAAGTGGGAAGGATGTATCTACACACTGTAAAACTTTCACACATGCAGAATGAAAACTGTATTTTTACAAAAATAGTGTGAATTTCTTTTGGAGTGACTCTCGTACTTAGAGGGTGATGGTGACCATTATTCCAAAGGTAAGGTTTTCAACAAGTGGCAGCACCAGTCCCAAAAATTTTGGATAGCACCTCATAGCAGAGCAAATATGGGTTGAAGAGGAAAACAATGTGGCTTTGCATAGTTCATATGCAGTGAAGAGGCAGCAATAATTTGATGACTGGAGGGCTAAAAAATGACCAACATGTTTCTCTGGCAAATATTAGATTTTTGGAAAGGCTTTCTTCTGGTACATTACAATGCATTATAAGATATACTTATTCTTATCCTTGTTGGTCATGTTTTATTCCCCCAAGGTGACTGCTTTCCTGGCATCCTGGCTGCACTTTCTGGATTTCCATACCTCAACCTCTACAGGATTTCCATTGTAAGTATCTGATACTGACAACAATACCTCCTTATTAGACTTTTTCATAAGCCATCACTCACTGAGCAGTTATTTTGAAAGGCATCTCAGATTGTAGGGCTATTAGTGCACTGAACTTGAGATCCTTTGCTTCCCAACCTTCATTTAGTATCTTGGCAGTGTCATGTTGATCCAGCCCTTTATAGTATTCAGTCAGTGGGAGAATATCTTACTTTTTCCAGTAATCTTTACCCACTGTACCAAACACATTGTTATGAATATAGCTGTGGCCACGAAAAGGGAAATAATGTACCAGCTTATTACATTTTCTGCTTTATTCCATGAAGGCCATTAGTGTGAACATAATTACTGTACTTTTTATTTTGATGGGTACAGGAGTCACAAAATAAATGAATATTCACTTGGATGATTTTCTGGTTGGGACGCCTCAATATTCACTTGGATGATTTTCTGGTTGGGAAGCCTCAATGTCTCTGAGAACATCCAACAGAGCAGAGGCTGCTTGGTTGCACCTTTTTGGTCCTGTTTTAAGCTAAGGATAAAAAGCAATCATTTCCTTTGCCTATGCTCAGGAATGAATCATACCACGTCAATTGTATAGACAAACCTCTGTTGAACAGGTTACTTTAACCATGGAGAACTCTGTATTGGCTGATTTTGTTGTACAGTATATAAAACATACCTTATGCACATTTGGATTTTCATATTTCATTATTTCACAGAACACTTTTGCATGAAGTTTGTGCAACATGTGTTTGGAGAAAAAGAATTAATTACTAACAAACATTGTTCCTTTTGCTTGGGTGCTCCTGATATTGCCTGAAATGTTTCAGCACATATAGGAACTGCCTGGCCATTCTTTCCGCTTATTCTGGACTGTATCGAAAAAGTATTATTCTTTTTTGTTTCTTTCTTGATGTTCCTACTTCCTGAAAAAGCTAGCTCGAACTGAGTTAAAACCAGGAGTTAATGTTACTGTGCAGAACACTTACTTACTTCTATTGTTGGTTCTGGCAGTAAGTGCTTGCCTACAGTTTATGATCTCTTTTTGCAGAAAGCTCTCCCAAATTATCATTGATAATGATGTCCTACATTGTTATTCTCCCATAAGGTCTGTCAGAAGCAAAGCACAGATTGCATTTATTGACTTTTGCTTTAACTGGCAAACAACAAACACAGTTTTGCAAAAGCCAATAGTTTTTGACACCCTGTAATAGATGCAAATATCCACTTTTGACAAAACCATTTCAAAAGGTCACACATGGTGGCAAGCTTGATTTGTAAGAAAAGAAATCTCAGTTTTGAACAACGGAGCATCCACTGACTTTTGCTTATATGTGTTGTGTCACAAAGGGTTGTGAAATGCCCGATCCTTCCAGAATTTGCAGGATGGACTAGTGCAATGTTATAGAAGAAAGAACACTTTTAGATATTATCAAGAACAACTTAGTGTGACAACTCAGATACAACAAGAACCTGTGGAGAGCTCCATAGATCGCATAAGGCAGATAAACATTAATACATACGAACTGACAAAAGATAACAACACCAGTAAGGCAGTTCTGCTGGAGGCAGTGCAAAGAGCTCCCTCAAACATCAAACAAGGCTGCAATGGCTGTAGCAGCATTAGCAGAGATTGATGAAGTGACAAAGTATAGTGAGAGGAAAGTGGCTGTTAATACGGAGACAGTGTGTGATAGATGTGGTCAGCTAGGTTACATCCAACACTACTGTAAGACGTTGCAATTTACAGAATTGCAGACAGGTTGGATACTCTGAACATTTTGCCAATTCTGAGATACTCTAACACAAGGGTGAGGGTTGCAGGACAGATCTCACACCCAAGCTTTAAATGAAGGAGGTAACATTGCAGCCACTGCGTGAAGTTACCAGTGAATGTTAGCACGAGGCATTCCTGTGTGGAAGCAGTGGTGGACTGTTGTCTAACCGGCTTTGTAGGCAGAAGAGTGTGCAAATTTTTGCCGGATATGTGATCACATGTATCCACAGTCAGTAAGGGTGTACTTAAGGTAAAGAATTTGAACCCACCCCAGTGCAGGTTGTATGGTGATGGTGAGGGGTGAGGGTATTATTCGTACGCTCAGTGCAGCAGCAATAGGATTCTGAGTGTGGGAGGAGGGCAGGAGGGGGGGGGGGGGAGCGAGGAAGACTTCTGGGCTACTGTGGAAATTCTCCCTAGCATACACTTAAGCAACAACATTATACTTTAGCTAGATTTTCTGACTGGACATTATGTCAAAGTTGACCTACAACAGTGTACAATGGAGCTGATTGGGTGTTGTTCCATCTTGGTTCTACTGCTGCAAGAAATGAGCAAATGCACAGCATACACCAGGCACAGAGGACGTCGGCTAAACTGTGTTCTTAGGCTAGACTCGTGGGATATAATACTGAGAGGCAAAGAAAAGATAGTCTAGTTGGATGTAGGAGAGGACATGGCAGTTAATGTTCTGTGTGTAGTAGAGCCCTTGACGGAAAATGAAAAACTGGTAAGGCACAGTTTATTATTTGCTGAAGTTATCCTACATACAAGATGTTGATGGCAGTTTGGTAGAGCCCATCAGCATGGACAATTTCAGTTCACTAAAAGTGGAGCTATCATGAGGTGCACTGATAGCTAACATGGAGGCTTTGGAAAAGGAAGTGTTAGATACAGACTTCAGCAAAAAATATTTGAAGCTGAGACAGCTGTTATCTTACCTGCACTGCAGGAAAATATATCACACTTGGAAGAACATGACAGGAAGAAGATGGAAAGATTATTAGAAGAATATGTGGATTGTTTAACCTTCCTGGGCCATTGCCAGTTACACTGCTACTGCAACATAGGATTCCCACTAGGAATGAACCACCAGAGTATAGAAAACCATACCGAATTCCACAACATTTACAACCAGTGGCAGCGGAATTTATTGACCAACAGCTCCAGGATGGGATTATAGAAGAGAGTGCCAGTCCATAGCAACAACAGTAATTGTACCTAAAAAGGGCCCAGACAGGAGTAAGGCTAACAGATTTTGTTGTAATTACAGGTATTTATATCAGTAGACAACTGAAGACACGTATCCCACACCTTAATTCAGGGAAACACTAGATAACCTTGGGTAGTGCCATTACTTTACAACCATAATGTTGCACAGGGGTACCATATCAGACAGAGATAGCCCCAAAGGATCGACCCAAGATAGCACTTATGATCCCTAGTAACAGCGAATGCCATTCAGATTGAAGAATGTGCCGGCAACATTCCAGTGCCTGCTGTACAGAGTACTACGTGGTCTGAAACTGAGACAGTGCTCTGTGTTCCTGAAAGATATATTGTTTTCTAAGGACATCGAGGAACATGTGGTACAATGGCATTAGTCAGTTATGAATAACACCTAGTTAAGTAAAGTGGTATTTTGTGCTAAAAGAAGTTTGCTACATGGGCCATATCATCGTCTGGGATGGAGTGTGAACCAACCCACAGCTTGTGCAAACTGTTGGAATTCCAAACACTTACAGCAGTAAAAGAGTTACAGTCCTACCTAGACTTAACTAATTATTACAGAAAATTTATGCCAAACTAGCAAGATTCCTGACACATTTGCTGAAGAAGCAGGTGAAGTTTCTACAGACTCTGAAGTGCCAAGAAGCCCCAGTATGATTCAAAGATTTGCTGACCCCTGGACCCATTCTCACATTCCCGGATTATGAGAAAGAATTTATATTACAATGTGATTTGGGCAACCATGCCTCGGGGTGCATCCTCAGTCAGGAAATTGACAGGGCAGAGCTCCTGATACCTATTGCTTCTCAACAGCTAAATAAGACTGAGAAAAACTACCCAATTACTGAAAAAAGAGATGCAGTCACTTATTTCCATATGGTTGGCATCTTGAAGTTACAACAGATCACGCAGCACTGAAACTGCTTTTGGGCCTTAAGGATCCATCTATATGCTTGCCACAGTGGTTTTTATAATTGAGCAAGTTTGATTTTGAGGTCATACATCATCCAGGGAAGAACCAGAGTAATGCAGATGGGTTGTGTCGCAAGATATGCGTCGTAGATCATATTATTATAGCCGTGGACAAGTGGCAAAAGACTCAGGCTGCTGACTGGAAATGTCAACAATCTGTGAAGCAATCTCAGTTCAAGGCTAACGATGAAGTATTATACAAACAAACAAGGGTGTATAACCATACACACATGTTTACAAAATGAAATGTTAAGGCAAGCCCATGACCCTATCTTAGCAGAGTATGGAGACTGATAAGCTACAGAATGAAGCGTTGCAGAGAATTTTTTGGAGAAAAACCCAGAAACAAGATGTGTTACAGTACATCAAAAACAGTATAGCATGGATGTAGAGAGCTGAATTTAGTCAACAACAGACGCCATTGTAAAGGTTGACACATACCGGCAGGAAATTTATGTGCGCAGACTATAATCGATCACTTTTCATGGTTAGTGTGTTTTAACGTCCCGGCGACAACGAGGTCATTAGAGACGGAGCGCAAGCTCAGATTAGGGAAGGATGGGGAAGGAAATTGGCCGTGCCCTTTCAAAGGAACCATCCCGGCTTTTGCCTGAAACGATTTAGGGAAATCACGGAAAACCTAAATCAGGATGGCTGGAGACGGGATTGAACCGTCGTCCTCCCGAATGCGAGTCCAGTGTGCTAACCACTGCGCCACTTCGCTCGATCTCACTTTTCATGATTTCTGTCCATGATTGTGGTAATGAACCAATAACGGGAAATAATTGTTCATGCAATGGTTAACCACTCGACTTTAAATTCTGAGATGCCAGAGATGATCATAACAGATCGGGGCACTAAATTTATGCCCAATCTGATGAAGCAGTTGTGTTGGCTTCTACAAAAAAAGAAGCTGCAGATTAGTGCACTACATCAGCAAGCCAGTGGGAGAATAGAGAGGGTACATTATGTAAATAGTTACCATAGTGACTGGGCTGCTCTACTACTGAATGTGGTAGCAACCTATAATTCGAAGGTACACGACAGAATGGGGTTATCATCACACAAGATTTTTTTTTTTTTTTTTGGCAAAAGATGTCATTCCCTTTTGAGTAGTGTAAAATGAGCCCTGGAGAAGATTTATACTCATGTGGAGTGGAAATTTTCTACAAGAGTGAAGGGTACATGGCACCAGTTTTACAAGATGAATTCAAAGGCTTTGGAGTGAAAAGAGGGTGCACCGAAAAGAAAACCCAAGCTACCCAAGTATCACATCAGACAGTGGGTTTTGCTGACTAATGCCCATGTACCAAAAGGGAAGACTAAGAAGTTTGTTGTATGATACCATAGGCCTTACCAAGTAACTGAAATGAACTCTGTTAATGTGAAGCTGCAGCTACCGAGTAGCACATGGTTGTATAAGTTTGGAGAGTCCACTGAAATGCTATTTTGTTTACTGCCAGCTCCTTCTGTGTAAACAAGTATCATATTAAGCATCAGCAAAAGCTTATCACAATTGGAAGAACCACTTTGGTTACATTCATCATCTTAATGGTTGCTTATTTTTGCCTTAAGCGTAGGGTAGCCCAAAGCCGACCCTTACCATTCTTTGGCCCGCAAGCCTGTACTGGGAACATCAACATAAGCAAAGAAATGACTCAAGTATCATTGAACTGAAGTGGGACGATGCAGAGAGACGAAACACAGAGTGTCTGAGTCCAAGAAGGTGAAACACCGAAAACAGCATAAATATAAATAATGGAACAAAGAGTACATACATACAGTAGCTAACTTGGAACTTTTACTCCGAACTAGTGTCCTGCAAAATATGAACAGTAGAAACAGCTCCTTCATGCAGCCACACTTTAGCTACACAAACATTCAATGGGCTAGATTACTCCAGGAAGATGAGTGTAGTGACGTAGTCACAAGTGGGGTCTGCTGCCGGAATCAAGTCACTTGAAGACACCCCTGAGTTCAGCACTTGTGCCATGCGGAGGCTCTGCAATCACAAACTGGGCACTGGGGTAATGACTGGCATTTTGAGATATTTTGATGGTCCACATACGTTACCCCAGCTGCAACAAGTGCTGCTAGGGTGTGTATGAAAGCTGCCTGTCTGGACTAGCTGAGAATGTTGATACAGCTGAACTTCAAATGTGTGTCTGCTGTGTGTGTGCTTCTGCCAACATCCATCCATCATCTCGTCAGGACCTCCTGTAGTGTCCAGTTGCATTCTGGATGGGTTAGGTTCTGAGCAAATGTCATCTTATCTCCAGCCACAGGGGGCAGCCAGTGCCTGCTGAATCACTGGTCCCAGGTCCAACACTCAGCCACTGCCTTCCATCACTGAGGTCGCATGATGTACTGAATAAAATGACGAAACTGGTGCCGCTCTGCCTGCTTGCCCAATCTGGGTTGGCGACCCCACTGCAGCCTCTCTTCTGTGGACACTGTATCTACGCCTGTCCAACCTAGAAGTCAGTAAATTATTTGTCAACACTAGCTGCCTATATCTTCTGTACCAACCCACTGCCTCCACCAGAGGGTCGCTCACCCACATCAATGTAACACATCTGCAGTGTGAAGCAATTTATTATGAGTTACAGCATACAGGAGTTTTCTCACTCAATATGTCATTGAAGTTTTTTGAAGGTAGAAGAACTGCAACTATAAATAATTCGTATCTGATATGTAATTATGTGCTGTCAATTATAGCCTTCATTTTCTGTCTCATAACCCATGACTTTTAATTAAATGTGGACTAAATTAACTAACTAAATATATCTTATAACAATGGCTGACTGATAGGAAGAATATTCGAGAAATGGAGTTGGAGAGAAAAGGAATAGTACTGTAACACCACTGCTAATATAGAGTGGGGATGTTACAACAGCCTATCTTAATGTAATAAAGATAATAATAGTCAATTAATTATAGTAGACAGTTGGTTACTTACACATGAATGAATGTAATTACTGTACAAAACCAAATACAATTTTTGACAGGAGTTGTTTAATGAGCCAAGAGCATAAAAATAAACCATCACAATCAATTTCTGATAAGGTTTATCACCATTTTGAACAACTATATAAGCCCTTTGAAACCACTATATGTTGTTGAAACAATAAATTGACTCATAGCTCATCACCTTCAGTGAGCGCTTTGCAACTTTTACAAAAGTCAACAATTTTAAACACAATGCATGTGGACCAGCTAAAGTGATCCAAAATTCATAAAATATTACCAAAAAATATAGATTTCACAAAGTGTGGTGTGTTACGCAGTTGCTGGGTAACAGTACTACACACATGCTCACAAGAATCATAAATTGAAACCTTGAGAAGTCTTCAATCCTTTGGATACTATATAAGGAACTCTTTCATTATCTTAATGAATGATTTTTCCCTCATTATTCCATGAATAATTTAATGTGATGGTTAGAGAAAGGTCAAACATAAATATCTCAGTAACCAATCTTTGCTTCAGTCCTTTAAGTGGCATTAAATGTATAGTAATGTGTTGCCTTCTCTTTTCCTTCCAAATCAGTGCACATGAAGGAGCAGTACACAAATATGAGGCACACTGATTACTGGTATTGAAGGTCTGGTTCACACATACTCCACCTTATTGTCAATGCTCTATTCTGTGGTACACACACTACTTACGTCTTGTCAATCAGACAGAGCCCTACTGCTAATATTTTGCATGTAACCACTAATTTGCTTTATTTATGTAAAAGGGGTACCATGTGCCTAAACCACAGAAACTCCCACAATAAATCTTTTCTATCTGAGACTTGTTGCTATATTCAGTATGAATGTATTCTAACATTGTTTAGCAGCTAAACGTACCTTCAGGGGGTGAAATTCCAATCCTGCCAACAGACAAATTTAAAAGTGAAAACACCATCCCAGTTTTCAGGACTATCAGTTCCTTCCTTGGGGAACAAAGAGGGATAGTTAGGGAAAGGTTAAGAAGAAGAGCTCCATGATGGCAGGGACCAATTTGCTGTGAAGAGGGGGTACAGCTAATCAGCAGTTTATGGTCGGTGGTGCTGTCATTCCTATGGACTCTCTCAAGACCTCGAAGGTAGCATTCTCAACAGACCAATTACGAATCATAGCACTGTTCTCAAACTAATGAATAGTAAGCTTGACACTGGAGGGAACAACAGATGGAATAAGCTGTAGGGGCACAAAGAGATTAGTGAAACCATCTCCACACTATAAGCAGCAATACACCAACATCACTAACTTTTGTGTTGGTACCCTAAGAATTAAGTGGTAGTAAAATGTTTCTTATGTGTATCATAAGTTAGTATCTGTACAACCATTTTTATGACACTATTAAATTAATTATAAGGTCAATATGTAAAATAAAGTAATGGCAACCACTAGCTTTTGAGCAGTAGCTGCTTTTCTATCAATAGTGCACACATACAACCATACGGACACCCAAATGCACACTCCTGTGGCTACGGTACATCTCATCTTGCTATGGCCACGAGAAAGTGTGTTTGGTTGTCTGCATGGGTGCATATGTAAATGTGTGTGCTGTTGCTAGAAAAAGGGTTACTGCTGCAAAGCTAGTGTAAATGCTGTTTTCTGTTGTGTTTCTGCACTGCATGCATCAATCTGCTACAGGCGAGTGATTGCCTTTCCCTTATTTTACATACTGCTACGTCCAGGAATTTCCATTATTGTTACTCATTGTAAGATCAAGTTTTTTGTTTTTTGCTTCATGATTTAGGTAGGACCTTGAGACAAAATACCACTTGCCACACAACCCACTGTGCTATGGAGCACAAACATGCCTATATCAGGACAGCTGCCCCCCCCCCCCCCACCACCACCCAAAAAGAGAGGGAGAGAGAGAGAGAGAGAGAGAGAGAGAGAGAGAGAGAGATTATAATCTTTGCAAACCCAAGTTGCATCCTTCTCTGCCAAACACACACATATTAGTCTAGTATCAGTTTGATGAAAGCCAGACCATACAATGAATACTGACTAGTGGCAAGTGTAACATGTGCTACTTGTGATAACAGTTCAAAATTATGAGATGATATCCAAAAGTAATTATGTTAATTAAAATTATCATGTCTTACAGACACCATATTCTCATGTCATCACCTTCAAAGTAAATACTATGATCCCGACATTTCTGCCATTTTTTAAATACATCTTGGATATCTGTCTTTGTTAGGGTATTTCTACAACTACATCCGTACTCTGCAAACCACTGTGAAGTGCATGGCAGAGTGTACATCCCATTGTCAGTTACCAGGGCTTTTACCCATACCATTCGCATATGGAGTGTGGAAGAATGAATGTTTAAATGCCTCTATAAATGCTGTAATTAGTCTGATCTAGTCCTCACAATTCCTACAATTCCAATGGGAGCAGTATGTAGGGGGTTGTTTTATATTCCTAGAGTTATCATTCACAGCTGGTTCTTGAAACATTGTAAGTAGCATTCTTGGGATAGTTTACATGTATTTTCAAGAGACTGCCAGTTTAGTTCCTTCAACATCTCTGTGACACTCTTCCACATATTAAGCAAACCTGTGACTATTTGTGTTGCTCTTTTCTACATATGTTCAATAACCCCTATCAGTCCTATCTGGAATGGATCCTAAATACCTCAGCAACATTCTACGATGGGTCACACAAGTAATGTGTAGTAGTAGTAGTAGTAGTAGTAGTAGTAGTAGTAGGTATTCCGTCTTACAGCAGGTCTTGTCATGGGTTAAGCCAGTCTTTTCATTTCTGAATATTTGTCTCTTTGGATACTGTTCAGCATTTAATATCTTCTTTTTTCTCTTCCCCTTTTTCCCTCCACCATTCCTTCTACTCCTTCCCTCAATAAACAGTCCTTTCTCAAACAATGTCCAATCCAGTTCCATTTTCTCTTTCTAATGACTTTCAGCATGTTCCTTTCTTCTCCAACTCCTCTTAATACTTCTTCATTCCTTACTCTGTCATCTCATTTCACTTTTTCCATTCTTCTCCATATCCACATCTCTAGTGCCTCCAATCTTCTTTCATCTTCCTTCCTCAATGTCCAGGTCTCCATACCATACAGTGCAACACTCCAGATGTAACACTTGGCAAGTCTTTTCCTCAGATCTTTGTTTAGTGATCCACAAAGTAATTTCGGTTTCCTCTTGATTCCTTCTTTTGCCATTGCAATTCTTTTTCCTAATTTCTGTTGATCAATAAATATCATCCATTATTAGACTTCCCAAGTAATTGAAGTTATTCACTTCCTCTATTTTCTCTCCCCCTATTTTCCTACTGCATTTTCTACCCTTTCCTCCAATTACCATGCTTTTTGTTTTCTTCTTGTTAATCTTCATTCCATATTTTTCTAATTTTGTGTTTAGATCATATAACATTTGTTTCATCTCTCTTGCACTATTTGCTATCACAACCATGTTGTCTGCAAATCTTATACACTCTACTCTCAGACCCCCTATACAAACTCCTCTCCTTCCATCAAAACTTTCATTAATAATTTCCTCCGGATAGATATTGAACAGTGTTGGTGATAAACAACAACCTTGTCTTACACCTCTTCCCAGTTCAATTTCTTCACTCATCACACCTCCTATTCTTACTCTTGCTCTCTGGTTCAAATATAAATTTCTAATTAGTTGTCTAATCCCTCCAGTCAACTCCATGTTTCCTTACAATTTCCATCAGTTTGTCCCATCTGACACAGTCAAAAGCCTTCTCAAGATCAATGAATGTGTAAATAATGTGCAAGCCTTCTCCTTTGTAGACTGGATTTCCTAGTATTCTACCAAGAAAGTGAAAGCTGCTACCTACTTTACACATGACTGAGCCTTTGTGATCCATTTTATACCTCTACAAAGTGTTACACCCACATATTTGTATATAAATTTACTGATTCCAGTGCTAACTCACAAATATTTTAGTCATTTTTCATTTTGTGAAGGGCATAATTTTACGTTTCTTAACATATAAAGCAAGTTGCCAGGGTCATTCCACATCAAATCATCCAGAAATTTTAGGAAATGACACCCATCGTCATGCAAATCCTTGAAATTTTCGGTAGAGTGAGTTTACCTAGATATATTCATTTTTCCAAAATGTAAATGTTGCAGGTCAATTACTTTTTCACTTATGATAAAAAGAAGTTGTATAGCTTCAGGAATTCAGGCTTTCATAGACGAGCCCCTTTATAATTTACAAATGCAATAGTTCCTACAGTTTTTGCGGTGGAAGCTTGATTTTTTTAATTAAAGAGGAAGGTTTATATTTTTTTAGTCATGCTACTTGTAGTGAATATCCATTATCTACATCTCAGAAAAAAATTGTAAATAATTTCACTTAAACAAAATCCATGCATGGACATTATAATTTTTTAAGGTATTTCCCCCTCATAGATACCACTGAAAAGTTTACAGTGTTACAGTAAACATCATAATGGACCATTCCCTTCCTTCTATTGGCCTGATGATGATGTTTGTGATGTTTCTTTCTCTCATTTTCTTTGTGAAGTTGACATCACAACAGCAACAGGCTACACTTGTTCTCAGAGCACAATTCTCAAAGTTGGTGCAAGAAAAGTGGTTCTCATACTAAAAAATTTTATCTAAGCATCAAAGTGTCTCGTCACATGTGTAGTTCCAAATCAACCTGAATGCAGATCTTTATTATTTGTAGATAACTTTCTAATTTTTTTCAGTGTTTTCCAGAGGGGGCAACTGTCCAAAATATTTTTTTCTAATTTAACAATAAAATTGAATAAAATTAATTTACTAAAATTTAATTGGACAATTTTAACATGTTTTCAGAAACTACAAGTCCGAAAGGATATTCAGGGGAAAAACTGTCAGCATACCATTTTTTGTTTAAAAACTGCAGCCAATTTTCAAATTTTTACAGTTTGCTTTAAAGTAACGCATTGCATCAAACTTTCTGCAATTGCTACCAACAGAATGTATATAAAGCAATAAAACTTGGCAAAAGTTCATGATATTAGATACAAAAACAGTACACAAAATCTCAGTTCACAACTAGATAATGGGTGTCATGGCCTGGATGACTTGACATGGAACGACCCGCCTGTTTTTGCACCACTTTAAAGTGTTGTCGAGATCTGACTGAATATTTGTGCAGTTTCTTTCAGACTACTTCTTTATAGATAACTGCATCATCTATGAATAGACTGAGGTTAGTATTAATAGTGTCCACAAAGTCATTAACATATTTACAACATGAATAGGAAGTGAGTTACAACACTTCTATGGGGTACCCCTGAAGTACCTACCAAGAAATCCTCAATCCAGTCTCAAATTTCACTTGGTACCACACACAATTGTACTTTTGATAATAAACTACTATGCTGTCATAGTAGGAGGAGAGGTGATACTCCTACGTGGCGCGTCCCAGGTGGCGGATAGGGAAGTTCTCACCAGTTTACTGGCGGACTTGAGTGAAATAAAATAGCTCTTGCAGACCAAACACACCCTCTGTGGTCAACAACCGTAGTTGTAAATCGGAGCTTGCTCCAACTAAGGTTGACAACCTTCGAAAGTCAAAAATGGAAAGGTCTTTTAGGAAAAAAATTCCACTGTCCTGCTCAAAAAGGCAGGAAAAGGCTACATCGGATTCGGCGGGTAGTCAACTAGAAGACAGCAACGAATCGGAGCGTTTGCAACCATCCAAAAGCACACTAAAACACAAAAAGAAGATTAAACATGAACAAATAAATTATATAGCAACACACAACATAAACTCACTACTTCAGACCGGAAAACTCAAGGAGCTCACAGATGAACTAAATAAACAAAAAATTTTAATAACAGGGATCCAAGAAATGAGAAACACCACAGAGGACCCATTCGAATCACAAGGATACAGAATTTATAATGGGATACCAGGACCGAGGGCAATGAAACAATGTCCTCAGTTTGGAACAGGGTTTTTAGTAAACATAAAAATAATAGATTCAGTAACGGATTTCCAAGCAGTATCACCAAGAATTGCGACTCTAAGCTTTAAAACAATGAATAAAATCTATACAATAATAAATGCTCATGCCCGAACAAATGAAAAAAATTGTCTTAACAAAAACAAAGGAAGAGGTAGATAAATTTTGAGACCTACTAGAACAAACTGTGAACAGAGTAAATAACAAGAATGTAAAAATCTTATTGGGAGATTTCAATGCTCAGTTGGGAAAAGAAAGGAAATATAAAGATATAATTGGAAAATGGAGCCCACATAAATTTACGAACAAAAACGGTCAAAGACTTGTAGAACTCTGCAGAGAACACAACCTTATATCTAAATCAACATACTTTAAGAGGAAGCCAAGTAAACTTAAAACATGGAAACATCCAGACTGGAGGAAGGGCGAGTGGCAGCTAGACCATGTCTGTATGGACAAAAATTTTCATAAGGAGATCCACAACGTTAAAGTACTGAGAGGAGTAGACACAGGCTCAGACCATTATATGGTTAAAATTAAAATCAAATTCACTCCGTTAAAAGAAGAGGACCGGAAAAACTAATAAAATAAAAAGGAGGTTTGACCCACATCAGCTAATTAAAAATAACAAGTACCAACAAATAACACAAACCATCAAATTAACAGATGATCTAGAACAACTAGTGCCTAGTCTTAAAAAGAAGCAGAGAATCTAGCTCCCTTGAACCCATGAAGGAAACATGCATGGTGGACATCAGAATTTGACAAATTCCATGAAGATAGACACCAAGCATGGTTAAACACATAAAACTGAAGAAAATGCCATCAACCTAAAGATGAAAGAAAAAAATTCACACAAAATATTAAAAGAATAAAGAGAGGATTTCATAAAGATATTATAAACTCTATAGAAGGTGATTATCATAAAACCAACTCCAGGAACTACTATATAATCTTTGGGAAACAACTACAACAATATGAGGCCCCTACACTAATACTGAAAGATGAAGATGGAAGAATGACACACAGTAACAAGTAAAATGCAGAAATTATGGCAAAGGCATTCAGCAAACTTCTAAATTGCGAGGAACCCAAAGAACCCTTACAAATCAACATAAATACCCCAATAAAAACCAAACCTAACAAACTAGACCCTCCAACTTTACAAGAAGTAGAAAGAATTCTTAAAGAACAAAAAAATTATAAGGCATGTGGAGAAGATCAGGTTTTTGTTGAAATGTGTAAATATGCAAGTGACACAGTCAAGACCTCCTTACACATGGCTCTAACAAAAATTTGGGTAACAGAACAATTTCCCGAACATTGGACCACAGCTATCATCCACCAACTACACAAAAAAGGGAGATAAAAGCAACCCAGACAACTACAGAGAAATCTCTCTCCTAGATTGCACATACAAAATTCTATCCAAGATCCTACATGAAAGAATCAAGGAGCAATTAGAACAGGAGTTAGGGGAATATCGGGGAGGTTTCAGACCATGGAGAAGCTGTGCAGAGCAGATAATTAGTTTAAAATTGATTATGGCATACTACAAGAAACGGAACAAACCTCGGGCAGTAACATTTGTAGATTTTAAGAAGGCATATGACTGTCTCCACAGACCTTCAGTATTAAAAATTTTAAGAAATCTAGGACTCCATCCAAAACTAACCAAAACCAAATCAAAAGTGAAGTTTAGAGGAGAAATTTCGGAACCATTCCTCATAAAAACAGGCTTAAGACAAGGTGACTGCCTATCACCATTACTGTTCAACTGTGCACTGGAATACATAATGAGAGAATGGTACAAGGACAATCCAAAGATGATAAGAATTGGAAGTGCAAAAGATGATATTAGCTTAAACTGCTTGGAATTCGCTGATGATCTTGCTCTCCTAGCCAACACCGTTCAAGAAGCCAGGCAACAAGTGAAATCACTACAAGAAATAGAAAAAGTAGGCCTTAGAATATCATTTGAAAAAACGGAGATTATGCTAACTGATCCACCACTTGCAAACAAAATTACAATAGGAGAACAGGAAATCAAAATTGTTGATAAATTTAAATATTTAGGCGAAATAATAACATACAATCTAAATGAGAAGCCATCATGGCAGAATAGAATAAAAAAACTGAACTACGCAAATTACATTACCAAAACTACATACAATAAAAAAAGCCTATCTATAGATGCAAAATTAAAACACTATAAAACAGTTACACAACCAGAAATAACATATGCAGCTGAAACTATCTTCAAAACAACTAATACAGCAGAAATTGACAGAATACTAAAAATAGAAAGAAGAATAATTAGGATATGTATAAATAAACAGTATAAAATGAATGGACATTGGAGAATAGCATCAAATGAAACAGTATATAAGAAAATAGAACCAGTCATGAGCACAATCAGGAAGAAACGCATTTCATTCTTTGGACATCTGATGAGAACTCCAGAAAACAGAATTAGTAAAAAAATAATACAAAAATTGTGGAATAGCAAGAGTGACTTAAATGGATCACAGAAATTAAGGAAGATATAAAAGAGCATCAAATTACAATAGATGACCTAAAAAACAAGACAGAGAAAACCAGGATGCTGCAAGACCCGCAAACCAGACTACAAATGAAAATCAATAAAAGGAGTACAGGAAGAGTGGTCTCAGGTGAAGAAAGAAAGAAAATATCTGAAAGAATGAAGAAATATTGGGCAGACAGAAGAGCAAAACACCTTTCATATAAGAATAGACTCTAAAATTATATTACCTAAATATCATATTAAGTTATTGTTGAACCAAATTGTATCCCTGTGTAACAACTTGTTTACAACTTTGTATTTTTGACTGGAGTGGTCCAATGAAGGCCATAAAATAAATAAAAAACATAGGTGTAGTACCAAGTCAACAGTTTGTTGGACATTGAGAAATAGTGCATCTTCCTGACTGCCTTGATCCATGGCTTTCAGTAAGTCATGAGAAAAGAGTGAGTTGGGTTTCACGTGATTGATGTTAACAAAATCCATTCCGCTTGGCATATAGGAGCTCATCCTATTCGAGAGACCTAATTATGTTTGAGCTCACAATGTATTCTCAGACTCTACAACAAAGGGGTGTCAAGGATATTGGACGGTAGTTCTGAGGATTGTTCTGCTACCCTTTTTGTATGCAAGTGTGACCTGCACTTCATTCCAATTATAGATTATAGTTAACAGAGGGTCTAACTCGGCTGGAAATTGGTATAGAATGACAGAATTTCTTAGACTCCAGGGGCCTCATTCACTTTTAATGATTTCAGCTATTTCTCAGTGCCACTGACACTAATATCTATTTCAATTATCCTTTCACTAGTACAAGAAACTTTGGCAATACTCATGGGTTTCCTTTTGTAAAGGATTGCTCTTTGATTCTGCTTGTATCTCCCACCATCAAATGTTTGCTCCTTTAGTTTGATTTTCAGCTTGGGGAAGATGAATAAAACATGAGACCAAGTCTAGTGGGCAAGGCAGTCTGGGAACAATGGTTATCTAGTTTTGATAAACAAGAACTTGATTCTATTCTTGACTTACCAAACTTTTTTGGTCAAGGTGTAGGAGTCTTCCACTGCAACAATTACTGCATATTTCCGAGGTCATAGGCATAAAATTAACTTTCATCGCCGGTGACTAAATTTGGAAGTAAGTTTGGATAGTTTTGAAGCAGTCATTTACATTACCAGCAGACTTCACTGTGAATCTGCTACTGATTGTTTTGTAGCATTCCTGGCACAAATCTCACCACAATTCTTCTCATGTTCAAGTCCTCTGACGGAATTCATTCACATGTCCCATAACTTATTCCCAAGGTGCTGCTGATGCCTTGGACAGTCTATGATTTTGCAGACTCAAATCTCCGACTGTTGTAACATTTTCTGGTGTGATGCCAGTTTGCAGCATACAGGAACAGTCATCATCGTCTTCGTCGTCACTACCGCCACTGCCACCACCACCATTTCTGCAGTGGTTTTCTCAAGTTAAAAACAAAACTTTGTACAAACGCAATGCTTTTTCACATAATTTTTCAGCAAGAAGGATATCTAGGGAGACACCTAATGCTATTTCAGAGTACTCTTAGCCATTTGTAAGCAAATTTGAAATTTCAGGAACTTTTGGATACCATTTCATATTTTGCATTCGTCACTATTCTCCTTGCAACTGAAAATGCCAGATGGCACCGAGTTCTAAAAGCTTCCAGTAGTTTTGTACCTTCAGTTTATGATGTTTTTTTCTGTTGTTACAGAAAGTATTCACACATATCTAAAATGTCTTTAGTTTTATTTGTATCAAATTCTGCTTTGTGTCCTTTACCTCTCCCACTTCTACGCAAAGCTAATAAGTGGTGCATGACCCTCACCCCACCCTCTACCCAGCCTTCTCTTCAGATCCTGGGCACGCTCTTGAAAATACTGGTTAAGGTATGATGTAATTGGTTCTTGAAGTAATTTCTTGAACAAACATTATATTTCTTTTTAATATCAGTTCTATAAATTATCTGTAATAATGACTACAACAATATAAGGAAAAAGATAGATTGCTACTCTCTGTTAAGATGACATGTTGAGTTGCAGACAGGCATTCATCCATACAAATAAGCACACCTCACACACACGGCTGTCATCTTCGGCAGCTCAGACCAGGAGAAGGCATTGATTGAAAGATAAATGTGCGAGTCTTTTCACTGGGGCTGTCTGTAGCTCAATGTGTAGCAATCTACAGTTTTCCTTATATTGTGATATTCCAACCTGGAGTTTCCATAGTAATAATGACTGCTACTCTTATTCACAACACGTACAACGTGAAAAGTCTGCTGATATTATGTGTACATCATGTGCTGGTTTCTTGTTTATATGTTCCTGATCACACTAGATAAAAAGAAATAATATACAGAAGCTGAAGGATAGGTAAATGTCTTTAGTTTCCCCTTTGTTTCATGCACACATTTTGCCATGAGTCAATAAAAACTGATAACACTTTTTATGAAGATGATGTTAAGAGCAAACCCTAGGAGATTTTACTGAGTATAAATGACAACACATAATCAGGGACAGGAAAATTTTGCAAAAATAATGCAACAATGATAATGCAAAAATAACATAAAACTAGCAGTTTGTACAGAAATAACATGTAGTCAACAATTTTTACAAAATACTGCTCATCAACGATTTTCTCAAATATCATGAAATTTGTCATTTCCCTAATAAAAACATTATACGTCTGAGAATGGCACTACATCAATAATTGTAATCAAGAGTTATTGAATGTTGAAATTGGATTTTGACTTCTTATTGCCTTAAGGCCGAGGTTCGTGTGTAAACTGAAACTGATGGTTCATTCCCCCTGCCGGCCGAAGTGGCCGTGCGGTTAAAGGCGCTGCAGTCTGGAACCGCAAGACCGCTACGGTCGCAGGTTCGAATCCTGCCTCGGGCATGGCTGTTTGTGATGTCTTTAGGTTAGTTAGGTTTAACTAGTTCTAAGTTCTAGGGGACTAATGACCTCAGCAGTTGAGTCCCATAGTGCTCAGAGCCATTTGAACCATTTTTTTCATTCCCCCTGTACTATGAGGTGGCGTCAAAAACAGCACAGAAATGGAAAAAATAACCGAAATTATTTTTTTTTAAAAAAGAGAAATTGCCAAATATTAATGACAAAACTAGCAAAAACAGAAACAAAAGTGACAAAAAGCAGTGGTGAAATTGGTAAAAATGATGAGATTGAGGGAAGGGGAAATAATAAATAGCAACATTTGCAAAAATAACAAGAACAAAACTTGGCAAAAGTAGCAGCAAAATTGATAAAAACAATAGTGAAATTGGCAAAAATAACAGTGAAATCGACAAATGAATAACAGTGAAATTGACAAAATAATAACAGCAAAATAGACAAAAACAGCAGTGAAATTCATAAAAAATTACACCAAATTTACGAAAACATTTTGAGGTGAAAAAAGAACCAATTAGTTTGACCAAAAACTTACACCAAATTTGGCAAAAAAATACACTGAATTTGGCAAAAAGAATACACTGAGTCTGACTGTATCTGGCAAAAATATAGCACTGATATTGGCCAGAAAGGGCCCCCTAATTGCCACAAAGTAGCACCAGCATTGGCAAAAATAGCACCAAAATTGGTTAAAAATATCACCAAAACTGATTAAAAATAACACTATATTTAGTTATAAGATAAAACAATTTTTTCCTGTCCCTATGCGTAACAGGACAAGTCAACATAAGCACAAAAAAAGGAAAATAGTCTTTCAAGTTTTGTAATCTGGGTGAAATCTGTAAACTGCGTGACAGAGAATGTAATAACTAGAAAGTTATATTTTTCACATAGTTCATTGGGGGCACCACAGAGTAGCAGTGATACACAAATCAAAGAAAAGCTATTAACATGAAAGATTTTAAATTTTCATAGAGTCTTCCATCATTACTCAGTTTCTGTTTTCAATGATAAATATATGCTAATTAGTAAATGTACCTTTGTATAAAGAAACTTATGTAGCCCTAGTACTGGATAACAAAACTAAGGAATGATTTCTGCACCTGGAGTGAACAACATACCTAGTTGTAGAGCTGTGGTGTTCCAGCCTGTACGGCTGTAGCACCTACACCAGCAGATGGACCATAACTTTCATCATCCCCACGACGCTTACTGCCCCGCATGGTAGTAGCTGATTCTGAGAGTTGTACTATACGCATCTGATCCTGCATAACTTTTGTTTCAGTCACATGCCTTTCCAGATCACTTTCTTGCATTGGTGGTAGCACACAAGGAATGTATCGAGCAAAGAGATCTGGATAAGCCAGTGCATAATCACCATGGCCCAAAGAATGCAGCCGTACAAACAGTCCTAATAGTACAGAAGGATCCACTGCAAATGGCCTTGATAACAGATCTCGTACACTGTCTGCAACCAAAAACAAATGCATTTAACGTTGTTTCATATGATTTGAAAGACTTAATAATTTTTAGTATACTGGCATTCAAAAACACTAGAGTACTCAATGTGAGGGGGCGCGGAACAAAATAAAAATAAAAAGGAGGGGGGGGGGGCACCCTCCATACAACCACACACACGAGGGGGGCTGTGGGTATGTTAAATACAGTACTCAACACTTTGAAGACCAAACATGAGCATAGCTCGTGCCACAACTCTGTCTTAAAACGACCGCACCAGAGTATAGGTCCTGCTGAATTTCCTTTATCCGTAAGCCATCTATCTCTCAAAAACTTGAAAACTGGATTCTTTTCACATGAGAACCATGTATGGATGTCTCGCTACCTGTCCCTTGACTGGTGCTGCCTCCTGTTGTCAATTTATAGAATTATTTCAAAGGAAACAGTAACTAGTGTAATGGTTACTATGGCAAATGGCTGAGTCAATATGGTTGTACTGACATAATTTTGTGTGAGTACTTGTTAGGTTTCATGGTTTCCTGTAATTCTGCTACAAATATGTCATATCTGTTGAGTGAGCAAGAAATTTTGTAAGGTCAAGAGGAAAAAATTTCTCAATAATTCACCTCAAAATTTTTTCTTGGCGGGATAATTATACTTTCTGTCATCATTATTTTAAAACTTGTTATCTTTCAAAGAACTAAAGTACACATGAAAAATAAATCTCACAGCTGGTCGTTTTTTAATGTGTATTACTCTTGATGGTACATTAACTACACACATGAAACTAACTCTTTAAATAACTGCATAAATGCCCAGCTTTCTACGTCTGATATTCTTGTAAGTGGCTAGTCTCCAAAGGGTTAAGTCATTTCACTGTTGAATATGCTGGAAGCACCGTCCACATTTCCCAACAGAAAATGCCATAAGACATTTCAAGACTTAAAAAATTGTATGCAACGACACTTTTTTATTCTTAGCAATGACAAACTTAACTCACAGTATGTGACAATGTGAAGTCATTAAGAAATTGTAGCCTGTGTGGTAGATTGTATTCCTTGTTCTGATTTGGTTTAGTGTGTCTTCTTTATCTAAAATGCGCTTAACTATAAATGCAGATAGATAATTAGTTTCACAAAGAGCTGCAGATATTTTCATTCAGTGCCTAATTTCACCTTTTACTACATAAAACAAATGTAATTTATGGCCATGATAACAAGTGGCCAACAATGTGAAACTTGCCTCTCTCTGACTGCTGAGCTTGCTCATCAAGCAAGAGGCACTACAGTTTAAGGTAGAAACTCAAACCTGCTCCAATTTTATCACAGAGAACTGTCAAAAGTGAAAATAATGGTGTCAGATATATCCTAGGACCAACTGGGGTTCTGAACCATTGGATTTATAGTTTGTCAATGACACAGCATCACATAGTATGCTATGGGATGATTTACGACTATGGTTGGCAGCTCTGAATTCAAATGTTACAAATAGGTATAACATATTTTCCTGTTCTTTATATTGCTACTGTAATAATTTAATCACCTATAAAAGATTAAAATATAAACCAAGTGTGTTACTATTGTTGTGTTCTTCTGTCTGAAGACTTACCAATTCTCTATCCCCTTATGGCACAGGATGTGTTCTACCTACCTATCCTTTCTCTTAATCAAGTTGTACCACAAAGCTCTCTTCTCATCAATCTGATGCATTACCCATTCATTAGTTACTCGATCTACTCATCTAACCATTAAAATTCTTCTGCAACAACACACTTCAAAAATTTCTGTTCTCCTAGTAAAAGGTTTTACAGGAGGAAAATATAAGAGAGCAACAAAACAAAATCCACGTTCTGTTACAGCGTTCATTGAATATGTCATGTAGTGACTGGCTAACATAATTTACACCGATAAGCCGAAACATTATGACTAGTGCCTCATATTACATTGGATCCACCTGGTGGCATTGCAGGCATGTGGAGTGCTAACACAAGTATGTCAGCGAAGCAGACCCTAGTGAAGATATGGGCAGTAATTGGGGAAATCCATTAGGATAAGTGGCTCTGACAGAGGGCAGGTTATTATTATGCAGCGTCTGTGTACAAATATCTCGAAAACGGCAAAGCTGGTCGAATGTCGATCTACTACTGTCATGAACATCTACAGAAAGAGGTAGGAGGACAGTGAAACTACCATTAGGTACTAAATGGTTGGGCATCAATGACTCTTCACAGAACGAGGGGTCTGGAAGCTGGTCTGCTCTGTAGAGTACGATAGACAGTGATTTGTGACACCTCCGTTGAAAGTGCACAATGTTGGTGCACACACAAGCACTTCAGAGCACACCGTTCATTGCACATTGTTGAACATGGAGTTTCATGGCAAATCACCTCTTTTTGACCAACGACATCATCAGTTACGATTTCAGTGGGCAAAGGACCATCAGGATTTGACTGTCAATCAATGAAAATGTGTCAGCTCTTTGTGCTAATCACATTTTTGCTACAATATGTTGATGGTCGTCTCCACAAACACCGTCATCGAAGTGAATGGCGGCTTGAAATGTGCAGCGTGCCACGGACGCAAGCTGGTGGGAGCAATGTTATGCTATGGGAGACATTCTCCTGTGCTTGCATGGGACCTGTGGTAGTAATCTAAGACATGCTTGACACTTGTGAACCACCTGCACCCTTCTTGCTTGACTGCGATGTCATATTACAGCAGTATAACTGTCTGTGTCACAGAGGCAGAACCATGCTACAGTGGTGTCAACAGCATTATAGCGGACTCACATTGATGTCTCGGTGACTAAACTCGCCCATTATTTATGCAAATTACATGACTTGTGACAATATTATGAAAAGGATAGTTGCTACTCACCATATAGCGGAGATGCTGAGTGGCAGACAGCCACAACAAGACTGTCATAAAATGAGCTTTCAGCCAATAAGGCCTTCATCACACACACACACACACATACACACACACACACACACACACACACACACACAAAAAGCGCGTGCACAACTCACACACACACGTGACTGCAGTCTCTGGCTGCTGAGGCCACACTACAAGCATATTCTATCTCTGACAAAGGCCTTATTGGCTAAAAGTTCATTTTCTGATAGTTCTTTTGTTGTGCCTATACGCCACGCAGCATCTTCACTATGTGGTGAGTAGCAACTATTATTTTCATAATACTGTTACATTCCATCCTGGATTTTCCATTGTTGAACTTTACATGACCTGTGCATAGACATCTAATGCCACTTACCTCCACAAACCTACCAACAAACTGTTACATCTATGATACGCAGTAGCAGTTATGTATTTCTTTCCAAAGATGGATAAACAAGCTGTTAAGCAGACGGTCATACTGTTTTGGCTCATCAGTGGACATGTTTTGTAATGAGGAATCAAGTAACCAAGAACGACACGTGAGGAAATGCAACAAATCTACGACGTGATAACAAAGCTTAAAAATTTTAATTTCAACATTCATCAAAAAGGAAATTTATAAGTGGAATCTTGTATTTTAGTTTATGTTAATGTAATTTAACATAAGACAACAACATTAATTTCTCCCATTTTTTTCATCTTTCTTCATCTGTGCCTCTCCGATGCACCAAGAGCTAAATATATATTTCCCTCTTCAGATACTTATCATTATTGCCTTGAACAAATCTATTTCCTTTGTCTTGCAATATGTACTTTTCCTAAGCATTGGCATTCCAGCATCTCGCGTCATTTGGCAAATCCAGGTGCTCCAAACAACATGAAAGTTTGTTTAGTAAAAAACAATTAGACCTTTATTCACGAGCTAGATGAAAACTTGTGTCTTCTCTGTCTTGATAAACAATTCACTGCTTGTACTTTCTTTTCTCAGTCATATGACCTATATTTTTATTTGATTAATCCCTCTGTTTGTAAAGTATGTAAATGTAAGAACCAATTCATAATGCATATTAGTTGAATACTTACTCATTAGAGTGTCTATATGTTTGTTGGCTACTCGCACTCTGAAAAGGTCCAGCAATTCATTCTGCAATGTAGTTTGGAGTCTCATTTCAACAAAGAACTTATTCTGTGGAAAAAAAGTGAATGTTAGATCAGTAACTGATAAATATTTTTGCAAAGAGATGACACACACAGAGAAATTACAATGATCAATGCCTAATTAGTTATGAAAACCTTCAAAGAAACAGTCAAAAAATACAAACATTTCTTTTACAAACAATTCAGTGTTACTCTTCTTGAATTGTGCTAGCATCCCCACACAGTGTTTTGACAAGTGACTCTCACTTTCGAATAGCAATCATTCTCTAACATACACTTACTCATTGGACGGTACTGACTGTCACCTTAAAATAGGCATTCACTCACATGAAAATTTTTCTTCTTGAATTTCATTTTTTTTTTTTTTCACCCAATACATAGCATTTTTGTTTGGAATCAAGTTACTGTATCAAAATACCTTCCCATCATTTGTAGGTTCAAAATTGGGAGTTAAAATCTTCAGAGTTGGAGTAAACTACAGAGTGTCTCACATAAAATCGGTAGGTCTCACATACCGGTCAATCATCTCTAGTCAAAATGCTTGTGAAGTGGCAACGCTGTCTTTAAAGTTGGCTTATACTTCACTTTAACGAAAAGTTCAATTCAGCTGTGTATTAGTGCATCAGTTGTTGTAAAAAGCTCGAATTGCTGAGTTGTTACAGAAATGGGGCAGTTTGCATTAGAAAAACAAGTTGATATTGTGGAGTGTTACACAAAGTTTCCTGGTAGGAAATTCCCCAGACCAGCACTATTAACGATCTGTATAAGAAATGGACAGCTATAGCATCCGTTCAGAAAGTGCAGAGGAACAGGCAAGTGACAGTGAGGACCACTGAAACTATAGACAGAATTCGCATGAACATTACGAGAAGTCCTCATAAGTCAGTAAGGAGGTTATCAAAGCATGTTGGTGTATCTCGTACATTGAATCACTGTGTACTAAAAGAAGTGGAATTCAAAGCTATCATGTGAGAGTGGTGCAAGAGTAGAAATCTGAGGAGCAGTAAAAAAAGAATTAATTATTGTAACTGGTTGTTAACATCAGATGGTAATGGTTACTTGGACCCATTGCTTTAATTCATGTCATATGAGGCCTGGTTTCATTTGTCAGGTTATTTAAACTCTCAGAATTGCAGATACAGGTTACAGGACAACCAACATATTCTGCATAAAGAACCTCTCCACTCAGAGAAGATAGGTGTTTGGTGTGCGTTGTCCGGCATGCAGAGTATTAGCCCCATATTTTTCAATCACACCTAAATCAGTGCCAGATATCTAGATATCTCTGACTATTTCTACGCACAGTTAAGAAATGCAGAGAAGCTGTATGAGTATTCCAACAAGATGGAGCAACCGCTCACACATCCAACCACAGTGTGTCCTCCATCACCAACATGTTCCCTGACAACAGACTTGCCTCTGGCCCCCCAAGATCCCCAGACTTAACACTGTGTGATTTTTATTTATGGGGCATACTAAACAGTGAAGTGTATTCTGACAATCTTCACACAACAGATGACCTTAAATGGAACGTTACTAGAGAAATTAACACCATCACGCTGTCAGGATTACAGTGTGTTGCTGGTAACGTCATCACATGAAGTTGGCGATGCCTGGATACCCATGGCCGCCACTTCCAGGACCTCTTATAAACAGGAAGCTACATGTTTTTTAACATTAATACTACCTATTCTTTTTTAGTCAGTTCATTGTTACTTGAATCTCATTCATCTCATAATCTTAAGACAAGGTCTCACTCATCTAGTAAACTAGCTATAACAACCCACAAAACAAAAATATTTTCAAATTCCTTTTCTGTTGCCTTTGTTCACCTCTCGAACATGTCACACTGCAATTTGACACCCAGCAGCATTCGAGAAAAATGCCAAAATACTTCCTTTTGTCAACATCACAACTTTTCCCTAAAAAATTAACATAAGCCAATAATTTTCTACAGAAAAGAAAATGTTCTTAACGTCTTCCAGTTACGATTCTCTCTCTTTCTATTCCTCATTCAATCAGACCACTCCCCATCCCTCCTCCTTCATTACTTGCATTCCATCACATTCTTCTTCTCTTTTTCCATTGTTGCTAGTGCCCTATGTTTAAATCTACCTGCTTGTAATTCGTCTTTGCTATTCTGCTTCTCAACAACTACAATCAACTGTGAATGCTTTTTCTATTATAGCTATTATTGTTTTCACTATTTATGCTAGTTATATTCTAGTCTTGTACCCGATATTAAATGTATGCCACATGTAAAGAAGCACTACGAGAGGCATACCACCACAGAAAAGCTTAATAAAAAAACAAAGTACATAACTGTTTTTCCTGCAACACATCAAATTTCTAAACACAACTTCCCTTAAGTTCGATTTATTTCTTATTTCTCCAAGAAAGAAATTTGTACCCAGTTTCGACAAATACAAATTTACAGCAATTTGCATGCAATGCAACAACTCACTGGTCATCACACTAGCCCACTGTGGTGAGCAGTGCATTATCCTGGAAGAAAAGCATGGCTTTTTTTTTTTTTTTTTTCTTCACATCAACCTTGCCATTTCAACTTGAACTCCCTATGCAAAAGACCCAGAAATGTTGTATACGAAGATACAATCTCTTTTTTACTGTTTCACAGTCAATTTTACATCTACAACCATACTCCGCAAGCCACCTGACGGTGTGTGGCGGAGGGAATTGTAGCTATACATCCTGTTGATCTCAAACAGCAGGCCTATTAGCTTTTTTATTCAACAAAATATTATTGGCTTTTTACAGTACATTTTTATATTCACCAACATACTGTTTGGATAAAGGTTTGTCTCATAGTTAGTAATACTGAATTTGCATTTCATAAAATATCATGTGCCCTCTTTGAACTTTGAAATCCTTCATATTGTGATCCAAATAAAATTTTTCAATTAAGCTTTTGAAGTAAATGAGGGGGAGGGATTGTGGAGGTTGTTAACAAATGAACATTTTCCTGTAACAATTAACACAAAATTTCCTTGTCGTACTGCCCCCAAAAAGGACAAAAACAAGGGATGGTACATCAAAGAACTGTATTTGTCACAACTCTCTGCATGCAAGTAGATTATAATCAAAATAGTATTTCCTTTAAATTACTATTGTTCACAGACTAGAACGTTTTGGTAATAAATGTCATCATATCATTAATGCACCATAAAGCAGTTGTTCTGTTTCTCATTTCATTAACAAATAACAAAAAATTAAGAGTCTTCCAAATTGTTTAATGATTCTTGACAGTGTACTACATTTACTGATAAATATCTGGTCTTCAGAGTATAAATCCAGATATATTTTGCAATTTCTGAGTGCTGGGCTAGCCCATTTCAAGAACCACATAATATTTCGAAAAGAAAATAAATATCCCACCTCTAAATGACTTTATTTTATAATGTCATGTGACTAGGGCCTCCCGTCGGGTAGACGGTTCGTTGGGTGGATTGATTACTTTATAGTCTTCTTTAAATCAGTGTTTGACATTACATCATACTTTATGAAACAGAAAATACATTTATTCAATTATGCAATAAATTGTGTAATTTTATTTGATTCCCTGATTTATTCGAGTGGCTCCTAGTCAGCAGAATAATCAGTCTCAGTCCCCCCCTTCTTTTAAGGGCATGGGTAAAAGCCACTATCTGTCTACGATAATGTAGAGTAGTTTATTTTTGTCTCACGGATGGTTTAGCACTCCCTAATTGGCACTCTTTTGCATGGTCTATGTGCCAGGCCAGGCTATATTTCTGGACAGAAGCATTTCATTCTGATACTGGTTCCTGGCAGATTACACTTTTATGTGTGACTCCTGTAGACAACCAACAGAATGTGCAGAGACAAAATCACATGCTGCTTGCAGAAATGTGGCCAGAGCAGTGAGCTGGAAGTGTTCGTTCTCTCTGGATTTTAGTCCACCTCAGCCCAGCCACAATGGCTCCTGGTGGCTAGGATGTCTACCTAGGTTCACCATCTACTTGTTTCAGGCATATTTACTTCTCAAATCTCCCTTTCTTATTACGGCCTTATCTGTTACCCACTCCATGCTCATCCTAGCACTGCACACTTGTTAGTAGTAAAAATCACTTCGTTCATAAACAAATATGTCAAATGTTGATGAATGTCTTAATATATTTTGTGAAGGCTGTACCTCACAGCTCATAAATATTTGGGGGGGGGGGGGGGGGGAAACAAAAAAAAAAAAAAAACCATATTTCAAACTGCCACGGATTGCTGATAAATTATGCTTTGTTTACTACTGATTTTAATCTTCTGACCACATTCAAGTACCAAAAGTACATGTGGCCATATTCTTATGGTGGCATGACATAAAATACATCCCTGTAGAGTGATCACAGAAAAAGATGGGACTTTATTATGATAATGGATGAAGACTATTAACTCTGTTAGTACATTTCATTACTGACTGTATTTTGTATGCATTTCAATATTGATGGCAGTCATGCAGGACGGCTTTTAATTTACTGGACACCTCACTAAGAATGTTGCCATGAAGGATCCTGTGAGTAACTGTATGATACCTGAAGATCATAACAAAAACTAGTAACAAATAAAGAGTTATTTATCAGCAGCCCATATTGGTTTTGCAAATTATTACATTTGCTTAATATCTTAATGTTTGAGGAAGGTGTATCCTGAACAAAAATGTGCTAAATAAATAACAGTGTTTCAGAATTAGTTAGTTTTGCACCGTGAAGTGAAGAAGCTTTTGCTAAAAATCATGTCACACAAATATTTCAGAATTGAAGAAACTGAGATGTCATTCTTGCTGTTTTTCTTTTTACCAACTGAATTAAGTCTAACTTACATCACTAATGAATTTTCATTTCAACATATTTATTTTAAAATATCGATCATTTTAATACAATTTCATAAGGTCCTTTTAACTCTAAGAAGTGGAACAATTCTACACCTACATAAAATGTATGAAAACAACTTGAACAAGCCACACAGCTGTCACATAATCTTCTAATAGTTAGTCCGACAGTAAAATAGTACATATTTCACGAACACAATGAAGTTATTAGTAAGAGTCGCTACTGACCATTTCAGTAGTGTCTGTGATTAATCTTTTTGACAAATAAAAGGCACTTTGCTTATTTAGAGATTTGGTAACAGATACTAAGGAAACAGTCATAATGAAGTTAACTAAAGAATGACTGAAGACATGCAAAATTAAGATTTGTCATCGCAGTTCCTGTCTTTCCCAACATAAATCACAGATTACTTGACAACAATGGGAAATTATTTCTTGCTTAGCAGTACTTTGTATAATTTACAAACTGGAATTTAGTTTACTAACCATGAATCCAAATATAGGTGTTATCTGGGGAACAGCATTCAGGTACAGTTCTAACGCATCACGAAACGAGAGAACAAAGCTCACAGAGTCATCATCCTGAAAAATAAAAAGACACAAACTGAAATTCTATACAAACACCCGCTTGGTTACACCAAAACGTACAATTTAAAAAAAATCTCTCACATGATTTTGAAAATGAGCTGTCTTCTTCTCCCTTAAGGTTTGTTCCACTTCATCTAAATGTTTAGAACAGAGCTCTAGGAGATCACCATGCATCTTCTCTGCAGATCCACTACATACACATTTATATACAATGGCGTACATCTGCTCAAATGATACCCAACCAATCGGTTTATTTTGCAGTATCTTTTCAATTGCTTCAGACAAAGAATTCCATGAATCAGCTTCATAAACGATACACTGCTGAACAGCTGTAGGAGACAAAACTCAAACTTAGCTAAAAATTCAAAAGGATAGATGCATACCGAAACGAATGATTATATTACGGGATACTGTCAGTAAATGAAACCTGCATTATTAGAGCGGAGATAAAGTTTATACGCTTTGAGAGCGAAATGTTCCTTCACCCTACATTTCGATTCACCTAAAATTGACGGATATAGTAATATTTACCTAAAACAATTGTTTTAATTTATATCACAATACTTACTAGAATCCATTTCTAGCAACAATCTAATTGGTTCACGGTTTTATAACTACTTCTCAAACATTCTGTTGTTTTTTACACATGTAAAACAAAATAAACAATAAACGCGTCTTTTCAAAAAGTGTCGCAGCCTTAGTTGACAGTTCCAACACACAACGATAACATTTACAAACAGACGTTAGGCACGTTCCATTTACACGCGATCCGCGTAACGACTGTCATTTCCTATGGCGACGAGGAACAATCATTTTTATTTCTTATTTATTTATTATTGGCTTCTAGCATACATACTTTTAGTCACCACAAATTAAAAGGATTGACAAATATGTTAAGGTTACATCTGAGAATCATCATACATCCATTTTAGGGCGTATATTCGTAAATTTGTCTTAAGTTAGAAAATGTTGTAGGTACCCAGTAAATATAGTTGACAGCTATTGAAGCAACTAATTCAGTTCGGGAATTAAGTTCGACGGTCATCTCTACTTTTAGTGTGTGTGTGTGAATTCCTTAGGGACGAAACTGCTGAGGTCATCGTTTTACTCCTTTTAGTTTTTGATGTCTTCCGGTGCTATAAATCTGGCCGCGGCAGCGTATCCACTCCTGGTTCTCTCTCCAAGAACTAGGGTAATGCAAAATGGCTAGCAGTGACCAAGTCTCGAGAGCTCCTTTGAAAATCTGGCTCTGCCTTTCCCTTAGCGCTTGCACTGAAACAGGACCAGATTTACATCAGCAATTGTTGCTTTGTCACATTAACAGAAGTGTGTCTCCAGTACGCTGATTCTATGTAAGCAGTCGGGAAAAAATCCATATTCGAGACGCATTTTCACGGTGGACGCTATTAATGTCCTTGAATATCTGGAATTTATAAACCATTCCTGTCCTGTATTCACCGTTGTTTTTGGCTTTCATTCCATTCTTTCTACCTCGGAAGAATAGGTTGTTGTTGGATCTTCAGGAAGTAATCTGTGTATAGGAGTTATATGTCCAAAAAACTTCCACTGCAGATCACATCTCTCGCTAGTCGATCTGCTTTGTCATTGTATTTAAGGCCGGATTGAGATTTAATCCACATCATTTTTATCATCTGAGCAGTCTTCTTGGTTTGACGATGGAAATCTACTAGGTCGAAGCTGTATTTACTGGTTTTTTGGGTTCCATTTCCTATAACTAATCGAGTTCAGAACGCTTTGTTAGTTGGTGCTCATACTGCCACGCTGGGTTCACACGCGCAACAAAAATGTCGCCACAGGTAGTGGCGCAATACCGTTGTTATGCAATTGCATGTGTGAACTCTAAGTTTTTAGTGGCGGAACTTAAGAGACTCAACTTTTGTAATGCCATAAAAAGTTCAATTTGGTTGTACTTTATTGCGCCACATTCCTTCCATTACTACTCCCTGGCGGCAGTGTTTCGAAACACGGGCATTCTGTTGCACTTATTGTGGAGCCATTGCTGCTGTACTCCATTCGATTTCAGTGTGTTTTCATTTTATTACTGATAAAAGTGAAAATAGTGGTCGGCAGACAGACTTTCACAGTAGTTTCTGGAACGACAAGAACAGCAACCTATGTTTGATTTTCTGCAGCAGTGTGTGTGCGGGTGTCGGTGTGTGAGGAGGAGGGGGAGGGGGGGAGGACAATATTTGCAGATCAAATCTCTCACAATCTATCTTAAAAGATTTTTGGATGAATAAATAAATAAACTTACTACATGTAACCAAAAAGCGAGTCATTTTCAAGGCCAAGGATTCTGTAAACTGTGGCTCATATGCAGGGAATAGCTTCTGTGTGTGTCGTGGCAGATGTTAAACTAAAAATTATTTATTCGACATGTCTATGCTAACGAATGCAATAAGATTCTAAAATCTTGAAGGGGTGATGTGTGTGCAGATGATATTTACATGCCAACTGTTGATTAGTTTTGCCACTGCAAACAGCATTTTCGTCTCCAAGTGTTATTTCTTTTAAAATGTGTTTGTGGCCTCTGATTTATCACTGTGCGAAATCAATTTTCGGATTAAACCTTTGGGTTTCGTCTTCCTTGCATTTAACTCTTGTCACATCTCTAATACCACATCCTGCAGTATAACATTCATATCCACCCATTTGATGTTAACTGATGCCATATTGAAAGCTGTCCAACTACGTAGAATCTGTGGCGTCCTGTGTGAACTATAGCTCACGATGTCACTACAGAAACCCACAAGCTGTGGCGCCACATTAGTTGCGTGTGTGAACCCTGCTTAACCGTCACTAAAGAAACCTGGAGATAAGTTTGTTTAATATGTTATGGTGATACTGCTGCGTGTAACTTGTAACATAGTTATAACGGTTTGATTCTTTCTTGGGTACAGATGCACGTTTTTAGTTTGATGACTCGGTAACTAACACATTTTATCCTAATGAAATACTCGCACCTTTTGCACGAGACGTCATTTTTGATGTTTTCATTCAATTTAGACCGAGAGAGAAAAGAAGTACCTCAGTTTTTATCGGTAACGATTTTCTATTGCTCCAGGGTCAATTCACACTGGTCGTCACGTCACATCCAAACATTCGGCAATATATTTCAAATGGGGGTATTCATACAGGCCTTCAACAGATCCTCACGTCACGTCACGTCACGTAGAGATTTCTCGGGGACGAAATTTTGACGGCGGCGTCGTTTGCTAACATCAGAATTTAACCAATTTTCGCCTTGCTCATTCATGTTCTAGTAGTGGATTTTATGCTTTTGTGTCTTCTTAATCTATATTTTATTGTTGTGCTTTATTTTTGTGGTAAATTGCAAATTCTGCTTGGTCAGCTTTTCCATTGACTGCTCTTCCACAAGAAAGGTCAGATATCTGAAAGCGAAAAATTATTGAGGTATTACAATAACGAATCAGAGATGGTACCCACACTGTATATAAATAAGACCATAATTTGAGGAACCAATTTTCATTAAATAACATTTTAAATTAAAGAGGTAGCTCTAATGAAAGAAGTAAACACAGTTGTTTATCATATTATTAGTTACCTAAGACAAAAGCATAATGGCTAAGGTAAACAGGTTCTATTTTTCCATTACTGTTTGATAGGTTAGTATGTATAAATTTTCACTAACAAATAAATTTCGATGTTTTGAAAGGTTGTTTCACTTCTCAGCACTTTACCACGGAAAATTGGTCAAGAATGTACATTATGGAGTTTACTTGGCCATTAATGAACTTTATCGTTGGTATTTCCTCAATTCCTGTACTACACTCTGACTTTTTGTATCACTGATGGTAATTCATAATCTTACTTACATCCATGAACCATGGACCTTGCCGTTGGTGGGGAGGCTTGCGTGCCTCAGCGATACAGATGGCCGTACCGTAGGTGCAACCGCAACGGAGGGGTATCTGTTGAGAGGCCAGACAAACATGTGGTTCCTGAAGAGGGGCAGCAGCCTTTTCAGTAGTTGCAGGGGCAACAGTCTGGATGATTGACTGATCTGGCCTTGTAACATTAACCAAAACGGCCTTGCTGTGCTGGTACTGCGAACGGCTGAAAGCAAGGGGAAACTACAGCCGTAATTTTTCCCGAGGACATGCAGCTCTACTGTATGATTAAATGATGATGGCGTCCTCTTGGGTAAAATATTCCGGAGGTAAAATAGTCCCCCATTCGGATCTCCGGGCAGGGACTACACAAGAGGACGTCGTTATCAGGATAAAGAAAACTGGCGTTCTACGGATCGGAGCGTGGAATGTCAGATCACTTAATCGGGCAGGTAGGTTAGAAAATTTGAAAAGGGAAATGGATAGGTTAAAGTTAGATATAGTGGGAATTAGTGAAGTTCGGTGGCAGGAGGAACAAGACTTTTGGTCAGGTGATTACAGGGTTATAAATACAAAATCAAATAGGGGTAATGCAGGAGTAGGTTTAATAATGAATAAAAAAATAGGAGTGCGGGTTAGCTACTACAAACAGCATAGTGAACGCATTATTGTGGCCAAGATAGACACAAAGCCCATGCCTACTACAGTAGTACAAGTTTATATGCCAACTAGCTCTGCAGATGATGAAGAAATAGATGAAATGTATGACGAGATAAAAGAAATTATTCAGGTAGTGAAGGGAGACGAAAATTTAATAGTCATGGGTGACTGGAATTCATCAGTAGGAAAAGGGAGAGAAGGAAACATAGTAGGTGAATATGGATTGGGGGGAAGGAATGAAAGAGGAAGCCGCCTTGTAGAATTTTGCACAGAGCATAGCTTAATCATAGCTAACACTTGGTTCAAGAATCATGAAAGGAGGCTGTATACATGGAAGAAGCCTGGAGATACTGACAGGTTTCAGATAGATTATATAATGGTAAGACAGAGATTTAGGAACCAGGTTTTAAATTGTAAGACATTTCCTGGGGCAGATGTGGATTCTGACCACAATCTATTGGTTATGAACTGCAGATTGAAACTGAAGAAACTGCAAAAAAGTGGGAATTTAAGGAGATGGGACCTGGATAAACTGAAAGAACCAGAGGTTGTAGAGAGTTTCAGGGAGAGCATAAGGGAACAATTTACAGGAATGGGGGAAAGAAATACAGTAGAAGAAGAATGGGTAGCTCTGAGGGATGAAGTGGTGAAGGCAGCAGACGATCAAGTAGGTAAAAAGACGAGGGCTAATAGAAATCCTTGGGTAACAGAAGAAATATTGAATTTAATTGATGAAAGGAGAAAATATAAAAATGCAGTAAATGAAGCAGGCAAAAAGGAATACAAACGTCTCAAAAATGAAATCGACAGGAAGTGCAAAATGGCTAAGCAGGGATGGCTAGAGGACAAATGTAAGGATGTAGAGGCTTGTCTCACTAGGGGTAAGATAGATACTGCCTACAGGAAAATTAAAGAGACCTTTGGAGAGAAGAGAACCACTTGTATGAATATCAAGAGCTCAGATGGCAACCCAGTTCTAAGCAAAGAAGGAAAGGCAGAAAGGTGGAAGGAGTATATAGAGGGTTTATACAAGGGCGATGTACTTGAGGACAATATTATGGAAATGGAAGAGGATGTAGATGAAGACGAAATGGGAGATAAGATACTGCGTGAAGAGTTTGACAGAGCACTGAAAGACCTGAGTCGAAACAAGGCCCCGGGAGTAGACAACATTCCATTAGAACTACTGATAGCCTCGGGAGAGCCAGTCATGACAAAACTCTACCATCTGGTGAGCACGATGTATGAGACAGGCGAAATACCCTCAGACTTCAAGAAGAATATAATAATTCCAATCCCAAAGAAAGCAGGTGTTGACAGATGTGAAAATTACCGAACTATCAGTTTAATAAGTCACAGCTGCAAAATACTAACGCGAATTCTTTACAGACGAATGGAAAAACTGGTAGAAGCCGACCTAGGGGAAGATCAGTTTGGATTCCGTAGAAATGTTGGAACACGTGAGGCAATACTGACCTTACGACTTATCTTAGAAGAAAGATTAAGAAAAGGCAAACCTACGTTTCTAGCATTTGTAGACTTAGAGAAAGCTTTTGACAATGTTGACTGGAATACTCTCTTTCAAATTCTGAAGGTGGCAGGGGTAAAATACAGGGAGCGAAAGGCTATTTACAATTTGTACAGAAACCAGATAGCAGTTATAAGAGTCGAGGGGCATGAAAGGGAAGCAGTGGTTGGGAAAGGAGTGAGACAGGGTTGTAGCCTCTCCCCGATGTTATTCAATCTGTATATTGAGCAAGCAGTAAAGGAAACAAAAGAAAAATTCGGAGTAGGTATTAAAATTCATGGAGAAGAAGTAAAAACTTTGAGGTTCGCCGATGACATTGTAATTCTGTCAGAGACAGCAAAGGACTTGGAAGAGCAGTTGAACGGAATGGACAGTGTCTTGAAAGGAGGATATAAGATGAACATCAACAAAAGCAAAACAAGGATAATGGAATGTGGTCGAATTAAGTCGGGTGATGCTGAGGGAATTAGATTAGGAAATGAGACACTTAAAGTAGTAAAGGAGTTTTGCTATTTAGGGAGTAAAATAACCGATGATGGTCGAAGTAGAGAGGATATAAAATGTAGACTGGCAATGGCAAGGAAAGCGTTTCTCAAGAAGAGAAATTTATTAACATCGAGTATAGATTTAGGTGTCAGGAAGTCGTTTCTGAAAGTGTTTGTATGGAGTGTAGCCATGTATGGAAGTGAGACATGGACGATAACTAGTTTGGACAAGAAGAGAATAGAAGCTTTCGAAATGTGGTGCTACAGAAGAATGCTGAAGATAAGGTGGGTAGATCACGTAACTAATGAGGAGGTATTGAATAGGATTGGGGAGAAGAGAAGTTTGTGGCACAACTTGACTAGAAGAAGGGATCGGTTGGTAGGACATGTTTTGAGGCATCAAGGGATCACAAATTTAGCATTGGAGGGCAGCGTGGAGGGTAAAAATCGTAGAGGGAGACCAAGAGATGAATACACTAAGCAGATTCAGAAGGATGTAGGTTGCAGTAGGTACTGGGAGATGAAGAAGCTTGCACAGGATAGAGTAGCATGGAGAGCTGCATCAAACCAGTCTCAGGACTGAAGACCACAACAACACTTACATCATTCAGTACCGGACCAGGTGGAATGGCATGATGTAACAGCCATTGTGAATTGACTATTATTCTAGGGATGGCCAAGAAATCAATCATCCGTTACAATCACAGTGATTGAGAAATCGTAGTTTTCAAAATAACTTCACAGTATCTGGCTGGGATTTCAATCACAACTAGAAGTCTTCTGGTTGAAATCGCAAGTAGCAATAAAAGTGTCATATAACACTTAATGCCATGTGCTGTCTCTTGACGGATGTTCATACTTCATATAATGCAGCTTAATGTTTATGTTCATGCCATATTTAAACACACACAATGCGCTTTTCGTCATAAAAACTAAAACTGCAAGGTAAATTCAGAAAATGTGTATTAGATACTGTACAAAGCTCTGATGAGAATTTTGATGTGTCTTATACACATACAAAGTGCAGTAACTACGGAAAAATAAGGGGCATCCATTACATAAGATACAGATTTTTTTTTCAACACTACAATACACTGGTAAACTTTTGTGTGTATATTGAAGTATTTTGCGTAAACAATTCCAAATGTCAACTTTTAACTGGAACACCTGTACTTCCTACTATTTTCATTTGCATATGATCAACCTTAAAACACATAACCAAGTCGTTATCGGTAAGTACTGCACATAAAATTTAGGAGTGTGGGACGGTTTTAAGAAGAGGTGAGTAGAATTTTCATTATTCATTCATAGTGTATTTCACATTTATTTATCATCCGTTTCAAATCACCTAACGATTTCAGTAGCACACTGTTGAAATACTCAGTTTGCACATTTTACATGTGAGAACATCCCACTTCCATTCTAGTGACACAGCTCACCTGGCCTGAAATACCAGTCAACAGATGTACTTTCCAGTCCTTCTTAGTTTCTAATTGCCATTAATCACAGTGTAACGCCTATGGTGATAAGTCGCTGAAGTAGTAGAAATTGCAGAAGTAGCAGAAAACGCAGAAGCCGGTTTTTTACGTTGGTGCAGAGGGATACAAATTGTGAATTCATGAACTGTGATTTTAAACTGAGACAAATCGCAACTAAAACTCGCAGTTACCGAAAATTAGCATTCACAGAAATCGCCAATATCAGAAAGTCACAGTTTAGTCTTTCCTTACTTTATACGTTCATCCTCGTTGATGTATTATAATTCTTTGGTGTTATCTGATAACTGAAACCTATATTTTTGTAGTCAGTGGTTGGCAATTGGTATGTCTCTAGTCTCTGTGCAGGGTTGGTCTGCATACGATGTATTTAAGAAAGCGTGTGTTTTCTTGAGGAGTGCAAATGTTCAGTTTTCACTAACTATCAGCAGAGTATGGGCCCATGTACTTGTTGAAAGTACATCCGCAGGAAAATAAGCACATAAATATCAGTTCACACTGGCCATCACATCATATCCCATCATGTCATGTCACATCAACTCAAAACATTCCATAATGGATTTAAAATGGTTGAGTTCACATAGGTTGTCAGTCGACCTTCACACAAGGTTTCTCGGAAAGGAAGTTTTGACGGCGGCATTTTCTGCTAACACCGGAAGATATCCATTTTTACAGTGCTCACTCACTTATCCTAGTGAATTTTGTACTTTTGTGTCTTCTTAGTCTTTATTATCGTGCTTTGTTTTCGCGTAAGCTTGCAAATGTTCCTTGACGACTCGGATAGTTTTTCCAGTGAGTGTTCTTGCACAAGGAGAGAGCGAAAAAGGAGGAGTTTTAAAGAGGAGTTTTAAAATAACAAAACCAAAACAAGAGTTGATACGCATACTGTATCTAAGTAAGAACGTACATTGGTGAACCAGTTTTCATTCAATAACATTTTGAGTGAAAAAAATCAGCTCCAATGAAAGAGAAAAATACTGTTGTTGATGACGTTATTATTTAGGTAAGGGAAAAAGGTAATGGGTAAGGTAAACATGCTCAATTTATCCCCTTACAAAAATTGTTTTATGTGTCTGTATGTATATATTTTCGCTTTCAAATAAATTTCGATGTTTTGAAATGTTATATCACTTGTGAGCACTTCACCACACAAACTGGACATATGATGTGAAGTTTTCTTTGGTCATTAATAAACTTTATCATTGACAAGTCCTCAGTTATACCCTGACATTTTTAATCACAAATGCTAACTCATAACCTCACTTTCATAGTTGAGTACTGGGCTAAGCGAATTGACATAATAGTGAATAGACACTGATGTGGTGGTGCCGTGACATCAAGTGATATGATGCCCAGTGTGCACTCGCTTCTGTGTTACAAACTTTCGAAGTTATCTTCAAGAAGCTGATTTCCGTGAGGTCACTGATTCCACACAACCAACCATGGATTTAGCGACATAGTAATTATCAACATTGGACTTCTGGAAGATAAATAAATAGAAATACTTGGGAATGCAAAGCAAGTATTTGTCTGTGAGAAATTCTTGGCGCACTTGGTATTGTGGAAGGCAGGTTAGTGAAACCTAATATATTTTCAGCAAGTGCAAATACTGAACAAATGAAAACTATAGAAGTGCATTAGAACTTTTCAATAAAGGAGACATCAGCGCTGTTCTTGTTTTAACTACGAATGTGTCAAAAGAAACTTTGCAGAAAATAATGGATCTGAACACAGCTCATGAAGTGTGGGCAGAACTGCACGAAATATCTGATGCTGTCTCTAAAGTTAAGTTTACAGTCTGTGTTTGCTGTTCTTGTTACAAAAAGGCTCTTGAAACTCTTGTGACACAAATCTCAAATCTGAGAAAACTTCTTTGAATTGAAACAGTATATGTCTATTGTAAGCAATACAGAAATGCCTGATTTGTTCTTGATTTGTAAAATATTAAGCACACTACCATAAGACTATTTTTCATTGAAATTTAGTTGGATGTTAATGTCTACAAATGACAATTTGACAAATCAGTTGTGTGCATATGAGAAAGCTTTGAGGACAAAGGAGGATGATTTTAGTAAACAAGATACCCTCTCTACAGATTCATCAAGACAGTCATCTCAGCAAGGAAATCTAATGGTCAGTAAGAAGGAAAAGAAATTATATGTAATTACTGTAAGAAACCCAATTGTACAATTATAGTGTGAAGAAAGTGGACAGCTGATGACAAAGCCCCAAAACCAGACAACACAGATTCAAATATGATACTTCTAGTTGTTGCATCCTCTATGATGAACTGTGAAAGCAGAAATGGTGACTAGGTACATAGACAACTGTGGAAAAAGTACATTAAAATAATAGAAATTGTTTCAACGAAACACTCAATTACTATAGCCAGTAGTGGCATAATTGAAGCAATCATAAAAGTTGCAATAGACACTGAAGCAGCAATTTGAGGAAAATTGGCGTAGAATTGCTTCGGCAGATGTATGGTATGTTGGGCCTACCTCAGTTTCATAAGAATCTGTTTTCTGTCCCTGCAGCACAGGATAAACATCCAGAAAGTAAAGCTATGTCAGCTGCAGAATTTGTAATCTGAGGATTGACCAAGTCACTGGATTGATAAGTGCTTGTGACTCCTTTAGATGACTGTTTAAACTGGCTGTGAGAAATATGTAAGCTAGCTCCATCAGTGAAGTCAATGTCACTCGCAAAGACAATCTTTTGCAGCTTTATCATGAAATACTTGGGACACTAGAGCAAGCGCCATGTGAAGTCTGTACTTAACTGTGAGCTAAATGTCTAGGTGGAAATGGACAGTGAACGGTGTGAAGGCTATATTTGTGGCACTACAATTTATTTACCATTTGGCATCAGGAGGTGGAGAGCAGAACTGGGCTAGCTTATGCACACTGAACTGTATGGTCCATTTCACGGTTCAGAGAATCGGAATCTCGGCATTTTGTACTTTTAGAAGACGATTATATAAAATTTAGGCAATACTTTTCATCAAAGAAAAATCTAGAATTGCAAATAATTTAAGTCAGTTCATATCTGAAGCAAAGGCTGTTGGACATATCATAAAGGAACTTCTGAGTGACAATGGAAAAGAATTTGACAAGCAACAAGTAAAGGGAATTATTCTGAAAGAAGGTATAAGTCAGTGTCTCTCAAAGCCATATACTTCAGAACAGAATGGATGGAGTGAGAGAGACCCATACAATCACTGCAACTGTCAGAATCATAATGCATGCTCGTGGAAATAACCCACAAAAGCTTTGGGTGGACATGGTGGACACTGCAACCTACAACCTGAACCGAACAGGGCCTTCCATTTCAGTATTCAAGGAACATCTGCATATGAACTGTAGTATGGCAAGAAGCCAAGACTGAAACATCTGCTGTGATAGGCTCTATTTGCTACATTCATATTCTGAAGTAACTGAAGGAAGATAGATTAGAAAGCAATGAAAGGAATCCTTATTGGATATAATCACAATGCAGGTTACAGAATTTATTGTAAAGGGGAATCGAGGCCCATTAGATCATGACATGTCATCTTTGAGAAGAGACCACTGAAGGGCAAGAAAGGTTGAGTTTTTCCAGTGAATGTGTTTAATAATCAGGATCCAACGCCTCAGACTGAAGAGCAGTGTGTTATTGACAGTGAGAGAGATGAGGATGTGAGTTTCTTGAATGTAGATGATGACCCTCAGGAGGAAGACACAAGTGAAGAAGGCTTGCCACATCTGCATGGCTGATTATCTCTCAGAGTTACATAAAAATTTAGCTTTATGTGATGTATCCTCCATATTTTTCCAGGAACAAGAAACATACAGTGAAGGAATTAAGTCAGTTCAGAAGGATTGTAAAATAAAAGCGCTTCTGAAAATAAAACATGAGACCTGGTTGAACGACCACATGGAAAGAGGGCCATTCCCGACAGATGGGCGTACAAAATGAAAACACGCTGATGGCTCAATCACTAAATTCTCGACAAGGTCGATGATTAAGGGCTACTCGCAGGAGAGATGAGTTGAATATGACCAAACCTTTGGTTCTGTAGCTAGAATGTCTACCATTTGAGCACTACTCAGTGTTGCTGCAAGTGAGAGCATGAAACTTGTACGAATAGATGCGTCTACTGCTTTTCTTTATGGTGATTTGGAAGAAACTATATGCATGAAGCAACCTGAAATATGTAATTAAAGGTCTGGGAGATAATGTTGCTTGAAAAAAGTCCATGCAGACTGAAGCAGGCTCCTCATTGCTGGAATGAAAAGTACAATAATTATCTCAGTAAACTGGACTTCCAGGAAAGAGAAACTAATTCTTGTCTTTTCAAGAGAAGAAAGGCTGTAAGAAAATATTCGTCATGCTCCATGTCGACAATGGTTTAACTGCAAAATTACGCCAGCGCCTACATAGTTTTTCTTAGGTCCGAAAAATGGGCGACAAAAAGATGGACCTGTATGTGTAAGTCAAACTCATTACACACAGATGCTATTAGAGCGCTTCGACATGAGGACTTTTAAGGCTGTAAGTACTCCTGTTGCAAAGGACAGTGTTACAACTCTGAATTTCCATACAGGCAAGCTGTCGGAACACTAATGTTTCTGATGTGTGGGACACATATTGATATTGCATATGCTATCAAGAAATCTTGAGAAACCAACAGATCATGATGTAATTGGAGTTAGAATGCGCTCAAGATACCTGAGAAGCACAAGAAATCATGTACTTGTTTACAAAATAGTTCTAAAAAGGGAGTTATAGAACTGTATAGTGATGCTGACCATGGTGATGATCTTGGCTCATGGCGTTCAACATCAGGTGTTCTTTGTTTCCATTCTGGGGCACCTATTTCCTGGATTAGTGGAAGGCCATCTTCTGTTGCTGCATCCACAATGTAAGCTGTGTCAAGAGGCTTTTGGCAGAATTGGGCCGGTTGAAAGAAAGATCAAATTTACAGACTGACCACAAGGCTGCTATCGGCTTGACCAGAACCTTAGTTTCATTGTAGAACGAAAAATATTCATAAAAGGCATGCCTTTATTCAAGAATTAGTTAATGCTTGCAAAATTAGGCTAAAAAGTAGACTCTGAAGAACAACTTGCTCCTATACTAATAAGACCATTGTTTTCTGTTAGATTCCAGTATTTGTGCAATAATACTGGAATTTGCAAGTTGTTAAATGAAGAAGAGTGTTGATGTATTTTACATCTTTGGTGTATTTAATATCTGGGGCCTGTATTTTTGTATTCAGTATGTGTCCGGTCTTTGTGAAATGATGGTGCACATTAGGTTCTTCAAATTGGCAGATGTTTGTTTTTCACTAAACCTCAGCAATTGCAAAGTAAAATGTGAAAATAAAAGATGAGAGTTAAGTGTGATGAGTCTTGCAACCTCTTAAGAACGCCCAGGTTGGAGCATCTTACATAGTATGCGAACACCTATGAAATAGGCATATCAACTAATATTGGATTATTCACTTTTCTTTATTCACAAAATTTATTTCCTATTACTTCTATTCCATCTTCATTAACACTGAACATCTCTGTATATCCTGGACACCTTGCAAACTTGACTCCAACAAATGTATCATTCCTCCCCTGCTTACCAACTCTGGCATGCATTCAAACCTGTACCAGCACATCACACAGAATCCAAATATACACACCTTCCAAAGGCCTCCCACTAATAGACAATGATATCTAACCTTATATTCATCAGCCTTATCATATATAACCCATTCCTTCATATCATTTGTTACAATCAGTTTTTCTATTTCTTTTCTACCCTATTATCTCCTTGTTTCTCCATAAGTATAGCCTAATCTTCATACATCTGCATCTGTACTCTGCAAACAACTGTGGAATACATGACAGGGATGTACTTCTCATTTTTCTACATAGTAGTCGTTCTTCTCATCCCATTAACATTGGATCATGAGATGAACGAATACTTAAATTCTTCTGTGTGCATGGCAGTTAGTCTGCTTTTGTGTTTCTACAGGACCGACACATAGAAGGCAGTAGTATACACTTTATTTAACAGTGGCTCTTGAAACTCTGTAAGTAGGCATCTACTGGCTGTTTGGTATCCACCGGGGGCAATCAAATGAAAACTGAACATTCACCATAACATGACGAGGAAATGACCCCATTCAAAAGTAATCACCACACGCATTAAAACATTTATCCTACTGGGAAATGAGTAGATCAATTCTTGTTTGGTAGAACATAGTTGCCACTGACGGATCCACCACTGCACCCACTCTTGTACTTCCTCATCTGAGTGAAACCTACATCCACACGTGTCTTTCCTTCAGGTTGCCAAAGATGTGAAAATCACATGGTGACAGGTTTTGGCTGTATGGAGTATGTTGCAGTGTTTTCCAACCAAATCGCTGAAGTGTAGCATTTGTCTGATGGAGTGGTGGTTTGCTTATCATACAACAGGATGATTCTGTAGAACGGTATACCTGGGTGTCTTGACTTAATGATGGACAGACTGAGGTGGCACAGTGATTAGCACACTAGACCTGCATTTGGGGGGACGATTGTTCAGACCCGTGTCTGGCCATCCTGATTTAGGTTTTCAGTGATTTCCCTAATGTTTGAGGCAAATGTCAGGATGGCTCCTTTGAAAGGGAATGACCAATTTCCTACCCCATCCTTCCCTCATCCAATGGAACCAATGGCTTTGCTGAAACTTCCTGGCAGATTAAAACTGTGTACCTGACCAAGACTCGAACTCGGGACCTTTGCCTTTCGCAGGCAAGTGTTCTACCAACTGAGCTACCGAAGCACGACTCACGCCCGGTCCTCACAGCTTTACTTCTGCCAGTATCTCGTCTCCTACCTTCCAAACTTTACAGAAGCTCTCCGCTGCAGAGTGAAAATCTCGTTCTGGAAACATCCCCTAGGCTGTGACTAAGCCATGCCTCCGCAGTATCCTTTCTTTCAGGAGTGCTAGTTATGCAAGGTTTGCAGGAGAGCTTCTGTAAAGTTGGGAAGGTAGGAGACGAGATACTGGCAGAAGTAAAGCTGTGAGGTCCGGGCGTGAGTCGTGCTTCGGTAGCTCAGTTGGTAGAGCACTTGCCCGCAAAAGGCAAAGGTCCCGAGTTCGAGTCTCGGTCGGGCACACAGTTTTAATCTGCCAGGAAGTTTCATATCAGCGCACACTCCGCTGCAGACTGAAAATCTCATTCTGGAATGACTTTGCTGTTTGGCCCCCTCCCTCAAATCAACCAACCGATCAGCCAACCAACTTAATGATGAGTCACAGTTTCTGCAAACTGTCTTCATAGAGCTGCAAATTGATTGTGGTTCCATACTCCAGGAGCTCAATGAGCAGAGGGCCCTTGTAGTCGTAGAAGAAGGGCATCATGAACTTAATTTGTGTGAACATCTTTGGATTTATATGGTGGGGGAGATGTGTGTTTTTTCCACTGTTGGCTTTGCTATTTGCCCTCAGGATCAAAATGGTGGCACTACATTTTGTCCCATGTGACGATGTGGGACAAAAACGCGTGCCTTTGCTCATGGTACTGAAGCAGATGACTCAGACTTGATGCCGTTCTGTACCTCATTTGTCCCTCCATCCAGTGACGTGGTACCCATTGCGAGCAAATTGTGCAGTAATGCAAGTGATCTTTGATGATGGTATGCATGGATCCATGGCTAGTGCCGACCTGGACACTAATTTCATCGTCTGTGATTCGTTGGTCTCCCCGGATAAGGCCATCAGTCTGTCCCATCTGGCCAATCCACCCCATCAGGGCTAATGGCTCGATAGGTTAGTCCTGGGTACAGATAATCTTGCAGAGATGTACGCCCTCCACGGAACCTACTCTGCCACTCATGCACACGCATCACGGACATTTAGTGTTTGCCATACATAGTGGACCTGTGTCAATGAATTTCGCATACCCGAGTATCTTCAGCAACCAGAAGGTGAACTGCACCTCTCTACTCGCCTTTGCTTGGCTCCATGTGATCAGCAGGACAAACACACTAGACCACCACACGAACAACCAAGATCTTAACCCAACGATTGTATGTACCTCTGATGTGGAACTGCATCATTCCCCTATCACAGTGGTGACAGTATCCGGGTAATAACAGTAGGGCCACCTGTTGTGTGTGGACTTTGTATTATGGTGGGTGTCCAGTTTTCATCTGAATACCTCTTATATCTTCAAGCGTCTGACAATATTGGGTTGTCAGTATTTCTGTGACTCTCGCTCATGGATCAAAGAAAACTGCCACTTGTGTAGTCAGGCATATTTTGTATGGATCCGATACACTTGAGTTATATTATAGGCAGGCTCAGACTAGTGTTGTGTATATTTTTATAAATGTTTTTGATCGAAGAACAGCTATGTAGTGCCATCAGTTGTCTCTCTCCATTTCTGCAGATTGACAACTTTGTGATCGTATATTCAAATGTGGTCGATTTCAGAGTCTAAACTCCGTGGCAGATTAAAACTGTTATCATACCGAGACTCGAATACGGGACCTTTGCCTTTTGCGGGCAAGCACTCACCAATTGAGATACTCAAGCACAATTCACGATCTGTCCTCACGGCTTTACTTGCGCCAGGGCCTCGTCTTTTACCTTACAAACATCACAGAAGTTTTCCTGCAAAACGTGCAGGACTAGCACTCCTGGAAAAAAAGAATATTGCGGAGCTAAGACTTAGCCACAGGCGAGTTCGAATCTCGGTCTATCATTCAGTTTTAATATGTCAGGAAGTTTCATAACAGCGCACACTCCGCTACAGATTAAAAATTTCATACTGGAAACATACCCCAGTCATGTCTCCATAATATCTTTTCTTCCAGGAATACTAGTCTCACAAGTTTCACAGTCGAACTTCTGTGAAATTTGAGATGAGGTACTGGCAGAAGTAAAACTGTGAGAATGGGTCGTGAGTCATACATGGGCAACTGCAGGGTAGCACCTGCCTGCTAAACACAAAAGTCCTGAGTTCGAGTGCCAGTCCAGCACACAGTTTTAATCTGCCAGGAAGTTTCATATCAGCACATACTCTGCTGCAGAGTGAAAATTTTGCTCTGATTTCTTGGACATTACACTTCATAATCAGATACTGTATCAAGATGTTAAATGGTTACACAACTGTACATATCATCAAAGTGTTTTACGTTCCATAAGCATAACATACAATTTACTAGAAAATTTCCATAACTAGCTACAAAACCAGTGACGCATTCTGCAATATAGTTCTATTCATTTTGCTGTGCTTTCCATGAATTAGAGATTGATAATGGACAATCAATCTATTCTAAATTGATTGCTTCAGATGCTAACTCCATATCTAATGATTTGGTATCAATGGGACACTAAATTCTAATCTTCCCTCCTTCCTTCAGATGAAAACTGTTTTGTTTGCCATAACTTAAATTCTACCTAATAAAATTTGGTTCTGACATAGCATAACAGACGCTTTTGGCCACTACAGAAAATTGCTTGAAATTATCTGTCCCTTTTCATGTTGATCCTTTAACTTATATTTACTTTATCGACTTTCTTCACGTGGTATGAAGTTTTGTATTTGGTTTTTCTTTTAGAAAAACCTTTACTAGCTTTAGCTTTACTAATGTGTACTGAAAGTCGGAACCACTTCTTATTCTCAGCGACGTAAGAGGTTTTGTGGGAGATGGCAGCCATCGAGGAATCCTACAGAGCCTGATATGAGCACACAAGTGCGGGTTTTGTGGTGGGTTGTGTAGCGTCTTGTCTAGCCTTGGGTTAACTCTGGCATAAAGTGAGTAGACATGGAGTTGAGAGCTGTTCCTTCAGATGGATGCAAAATCTCATATTGATGCTGTTTCAGTAATTGGTATACAAGATGGGGATGTATTTCTAATGGCCTATACATGAATCAGAGGGTTAAACACAAGCTTGCAGATCTATTAGCAGAAAACATAAGGTGAAAGGGGGTACCAGCATGCAAAGGCACATCGCTATGGCTATATCAGCCAAGTGTGACACTGGCGTTAGGACAAATTCAGACAGACAACAGCAAAGGAAATTAAATTGACGGACCTCCCAGTTCATCTTGTAAGAATGATAAGGAAAAATGAAATTAACTTGCTTCATCAGAATGTTAGGGGAAATGAGTTGTTCATTTGTTGCAAAATATTAGTAGTTGGAAAGAAATTGATGTCATTTGTCTGTTTGAACATCATGTAACCACAGGGATATAAAATCTCAGTGTAGTTGGTTATATTTGTGTAGAGCCAGTATGGATGATGGAGGAGGTGCCACATTCATAAAAAGGGATATAAATAGAAAAGTGTAGGGAATAAGTAAATTGCCAATAGCTTAGGACGTAAATTCATGTGCTTGAGAGTTACTATTGGGAAAAGTAATATTTGTGATTGTGAAGAATACAGATTTTAACGTAACAGCTTAAATTTGACCAAAAAAGTGTTAAAATTTTCCGATTCAACTGTGAGTATAAAAATCGATATATATATATATATATATATATATATATCGATTATATATATATATATATATATATATATATATATATATATATATATATATCGAATATATATATATATATATATATATATATATATATTGATTTTTATACTCACAGTTGAATCGGAAAATATATATACATATATAAGTATCGATACTTTCAAATTATGTTAAATGTATATATGTTTCCTATTGATGTTAAATGTCTTTGACAATTTGTCAAAAGAAAATGGAGTAATAGATATTATTTAAAGAAATCAAAAGCATACTAATGGATGTTTTGTATAATTATAATGACTGTAATATTCATAGGTTACTTGAATATGTATGTTACTTTTGCTAACACAGATAATGAAGTCGGGAATCCACTTTGGGTTTTTAACCCACAGCTGTGTGAATGACCTTCACGCTAAGTGGTGTGGTAAGGATGGAGCAATCAAAAAGACAGTAGTCATAGGTGGGGTAGCCTGATGTGCTTTCATAGCTGTGTCATGTCTGGTGAAGTGAAAATTTCGTGAGTGAAAAAACTGTGCTTATTTGATTAAAAACTGGTGTGGCAGTGGCATTTGTGTATAAAGCTGTCTCCAGATACTTTAGGTTCTGAACATAAGGAATATCCAACAGTAATGTAAGATAGAATTTGGAACCAACGCAACTTAAAGGAAGATGGCTACTGCAAGCAAACTGGTATAACAAATTAATTCTGTTGCACTGGGCACGTAAAAAGCCTGGATAATTATAATTCAGCAATCTTCAACTACAGTACCGTAACAACTGTGATAAACAAGGCAAGACTGTTTATTATATCTAAGTAATAAGAAGTGTAAAGAATATTGCAGTCATAAACCGTAGCTCTAATTATTGAATAGGTAGAGTTACTTTTAAAATTTTTAAGATATGTCATTATTATAAAGTCACAAAATAAATCCTAATTTCCTTGTCACTGTTTTCAAATAATTATAAGTAGATCTAAATAGTCAAAAGATCATATAAAACAATTTCAGAATTACGACTATGCAAGATTTTCTCAGGTGTATTTAGCTGTAAAATACAGTTTTAACTTTATTCATGTGAATATAAAATTATATTTACAAAGGAAAATCGCCAAACAGCCGTATATTTTGAGAAGTTATTTTATTTAGACAACCAGTTTTGGCATCTTAATAATGCTATCTTCAGTCAGTCAGATATATTGGTACCTGGATACTGGAGCCATCAATATCTGGATTCTTTGAATTAGTTTTTGGAATGTGTACTTCAAAGACTTGAGTTGTTGTAGAAAGCAAACACAACTATTAAAGCAGCTAAAAATTGGTAGTTGTGTAGTTGAAAAGAAATATACTGACAGAAAAATCACACCGAAAATAATTAGTGTAGTGTAATGAAATTTCAAGAATACATTGGTCTGGGTGCATATTTAAGTGATTCAACATTGCAACATCACATGTTAATGTTAGTGCAAGATAAGCTGTTGCAAATGTGAAATACTGGTACATTCGTAACCGGTATAACCAAGGGAATGTTGCACCCAAGCAAGCAAATGTGCATGCATTGTAGTATACAAGTGCAGAGTGTCAGTTTGTGTAATGGAGTTCCGTGGCTATTGCACTTCATCGCTCAATACAGGAATGGTTGATGTTATTTGTGGATGACGCTGGAGTTGTCGTCCAATGATATTCGATACATGCTCGATTGGAGACGGATCTGGTAACCAAATAGGCCAAGACACATGCGATACTCTGTAGAGTGCGTTGGGTTACAACTGTGGTATGTGGGCGAGTGTTATCCTTGTGGTGTCACCGCCAGACACCACACTTGCTAGGTGGTAGCCTTTAAATCCGCCGCGGTCCGCTAGTATACGTCGGACCCGCGTGTCGCCACTGTCAGTGATTGCAGACCGAGCGCCACCACACGGCAGGTCTAGAGAGACTTCCTAGCACTCGCCCCAGTTGTACAGCCGACTTTGCTAGCGATGCTACACTGACAAATACGCTCTCATTTGCCGAGACGATAGTTAGCATAGCCTTCAGCTACGTCATTTGCTACGACCTAGCAAGGCGCCATTACCAATTTATATTGAGCTTCTTATTACTGTACCGTCAGACCGATGTTCTACAGTTATGGATTAAAGTTAAGTATTACATCAAGTACGTACTTTATTTGCTACTAAAATTTCCCTTACTGTTCCAGACCTCACGCCAGTCTGCGTGTAATTAAACGCGTGCATTTCGGCCTCCTCTAGCAACACGGTGTTGGCTCTTCTGCCAACACAGCAATCCTGTTGGGAAACACTCCCTGGAATGCTGTTCATGAATGGCAGTGCGACAGGTCTAATAGCCAAACTGATATATACATTTCCAATTGAGGTGCGTGGGATAACCACAACAGTGCTCCTGCTATCATATGAAATTGCACCCGAGACCATAACTGCAGGTTTAGGTCCAGTGTGTCTAGTACACAGACCGGTTGGTTGCAGGACCTCAGCTTGTGTTCTTCTAACCAACACGCTGCCCTCATTGGAAGGAGGCAGAACCGGCTTTCATCAGAAAACTCAATAGACTTCCACTCTGTCCTTTCCAATAAGCCCTCGTTTGACAGCACTGACGTCATAAAAGGCCGCGGTTTTGGGTCAGTGGATTGCTGGCTACAAACAGTCTGGCTTAGAGCTATCCGTTAAGTAACCTATTCGTAAGAGTCCGTTGTGGCACAGAGCTGCCAAATGGTGCTCATATTGCTGCTGCAGATGCAATTTGATGCACCAGAGCCATGTGGCGAACACGATGGTCGTCCCTCTCGGTAGTGCCACGTGGCCGTACAGAGACCAGGCGTCTTGAGACCATACATTCTCGTGACCACCGCTGGCAGCTATCATTTACAGTGACTCCATTCCTGCCAAGTCTTTCTGCAGTGTCGTGGAAGCAACATCCAGCTTCTTACCTTAAAGGCATTCCTGACTAACATCAACTCACCACGTCCAATCTCAAAGGTAACGAACGTTACAGTGTGTATTTAAAGGAAACCTGATTTGCATTCTCTTATGCGAGTGGTACGACAGTTGACTAGACATCATCTTTCACATGTAGAAACACCCCTACCAATTTTCGTTTATGTTGCACAGCTCCTTCTTGGTGTTGCGCTTTTTTTTCAGTCGGTGTACTTTCCCTGCTACAAAAACGAAGTTAGATTACATGCGACACTTGTGCTTTAAAGGTAAGTGACAAATCAGTCACACATGGAATCAGTGGGTTCGGTTACAATGTCTCAACTGAGTATCTGGGAAATTTTCATGAAACAGCTTGATAAATTATTATTCACTTAGTGAGAAAGAAGGGATTATTAATTTGTGGTGACTTTGATACAAATTTCCTGAAGGAATCTGACAGGAAGCGTGATTTATAAATGCTTTTAGTCACTTATAATTTGGTATCGATCATAAACTTCCCTATCCGACTTGCTCAAGACAGTATTACCCCTACAAATAAATGTGTTGTAAGAATAGGTATGACCCTAAGTGAAGTGCAGCAGATAATCTTTGGAATTTGCAAACAGTGAACAACACTCATTTCACAACACTTGCTTCATTTTGACATCACGCGCAATATCGACAACCGCATGATCTGCTTCAACTTTGAGACAAGGAGGAATATGATTGGTATTACTACTCGATTCACTTGCAGCAATTTAAGCTGTGCTCTTACGTTCCTGCCTAACCAAACAGTCGGAAAGCGCCACATATTCGGAAATAAAAAGCCAAATATTTGTGAGAAGGAAGACTATGAATTTTACTGCTCCCTGTTTTACTCTAATCTAACACGAAAAAAAATATTTGTATATGGCCAGATGCGAACCTTCATATTTTCAACGGAGAAACCATGACGTTAGCCATTACACTAGCACTTTGTCTTATTTTATTTGTCTTCTGTCTTGGTTATCATAGTATCTCTTGAAGGCTTATGTTGTTGATGCGTTACTGACTGACATTTAATGATAATGGTGACGTGTTTGTGATAAATTTTCAGTGGTCCGTTTCCTTGAACCGGCGTACTGCAGTTTATAACACAAGTGTGTTTCGTGTTTAATTTGCGAGTTATTGACAATAACAACTCACTCCTGAGATAGTATTCTCTTATGAAGGCATTAACCTCCTGTAAGTCATTATGTGACGTTTAATCACAATTACTATAACAAGTCAATCCAATAATGACAGATTTCTATAAACCTCTAATACGGGTACATGAAGTATTGTGAGAGGTCCGTAATGTCAAAATGACGTCACATTTTGTAACATAGCTACAACAAATATGCTTATGTTCGTCTGTGACAATGGACTCGATAAGCAACCTGAGCTATCAGTAAACGGAATCTAACCTTGCATAACACTATGTGCATGTTGTATGAGTGTCAGTTTCACTGTCATTTAAGCCCTCAACAGATCGTTACATGAAAAACTTAAAACTAACATTTGGGTAAGCTATCAGACGGCGTATTTGAGTAAGAATTTACAAATGATACAGAATCTGGCTCGTGAAATGTAATTTACTGGATTGATATTGTGGTGTGTCAGTGTCTCTATTTTGGCCCTAAGTTTTGCACTCACCTCTTAAGACGACTACCTTTTTCCATGTGGTTTACAATAATTCGCAGCAGCATGCAGCAGCAGTGGCTAAAGCGTATTGTTACTAAGAATGAATTTGATAAAAAGGAGTTTGTTTGGGTCTTGTTAACTACTAAATAATTTGTGAGAAGGGATTTCATAAATTAAGTCTATTTAAAAACTTCAGGATCATCATAACTCACAACCAGTTATAGACAATGACAATTGCAATGACTTAGGTATCAATAATGGCTGAGTGCCAGATTAACAAATTATTTCGGTTTCAAAGTTACATTAACATTTAATACCCACATCATTTACGTATTAATTAGATGTGGAGAATAATTATTATTATTTGGAGGATAAGGAGGCTTCTTTAACTGGCAAACAAACATGGGATTATTGCAAACTTGGACTAACGATCACGAGCCTAACCCTGCAATTGCTTTTGCGCTATGCTTGCGAATTTTACCTTGAATTCCATCTTCAAGCGTAGATAAGACATCTAAATGTCTCCTAGCTATGTAAATGAAATCAGACCTTGAGTGTGGTAAGATCTGCCATCACCGACATGAGGGCTGCATGACACGTCTTCTGTCTCCGAGCTCTAGACCGACACTACTACTTCCACTCTCGCAGACAGACCTCGTCTCACAACAATACTTAGAATCGCGCTCCCATGTTTCGCCCTTAGATTGTTACTATCGATATTGGAGCGCTTACACATTTCAAAGAACAGCGTTAAGTTGGATGTATTGTTTTATGTAGTGGAGAGTTCTGACGCACTCCTTACAATTTGCAGAAAGTGTTGTGACACGAGTGTTACCTGCGAGAAGAGTGGGCTATAACTGTTCTTTGATTGTGCTGTTGTTCCAAGTTGCTTTCTGTTGATAGTAAAGTCTGTATCTGGGTATTATAATTTGCATACATAACTCAGGACCCCTAGACGAAAACAGTTCACGAACAGAAAGTACGGTCGCGATTTGCGTAATTTTTTCGTAGCCGTGGAAGATGCGGCTAAATTGTTACTTACGATTGGCGAGGAGATGCAGCAGTTGCAACGGACGTTTCTACACTGAGGAGTGACGACAGCTCAGGCACAGCGAACTTATCCACTGCGACGGTATCTTCAATACCGCGAACGCATCCACGCGTTGCGTGCAGTCCACCATCCGTCCCATTAGTGCCATCCGCGCCGCGGTTACAGTTACTGATCCCGCCGTTTTCGTCTGCGCAATCTGAGATTTGGTTCGCAATTTTAGAAGGTATTTTTAACTCAACAGAAAATCACGGAGGACCAGGAGAATTTATGTTAACGTTCGGTAACTTAGACCAGAGAGCAATCGCCGTAGTTACGGATATTATCCTGCAACCTCCCCACCGACGGACCTACCACGGCTTCAAGATGGCGTTGATCACTCGTTGCACCATGTGACCCGAATAAAAGATTAAGGAGGTACTGTTCACGAGCGAAGAAGTGACAGAACTCCATCGGAATTCTGGAGACTAAAATGGGTTCAAATGGCTCTGGGCACTATGGGACTTAACTTCTGAGGTCATCAGTCCCCTAGAACTTAGAACAACTTAAACCTAACCAACCTAAGGACATCACACACATCCATGCCCGAGGCAGGATTCAAACCTGCGACCGTAGCGGTCGCGCGGTTCTAGACTGAAGCGCCTAGAACCGCTCGGCCACTCCGGCCGGCTTCTGGAGAAACTTAAGGGCTGTGGTGGAACTTAGCGTGGTCTGCGAAGAGTTGCTACTCCTCACGTGGCAACAGTAACTGCCCCCAAAGATGCAGCGTGGTCTGCGAAGAGTTGCTACTCCTCACGTGGCAACAGTAACTGCCCCCAAAGATGCAGCGTGGTCTGCGAAGAGTTGCTACTCCTCACGTGGCAACAGTAACTGCCCCCAAAGATGCATTTAACCCGATAGTGCAGGAGGGACAGCCCTTGGATAAATTGTTGCGGGTAGATGATCGCGTACATAACACGTTAGAATCCGCAGTTGTAACGGCTGTAGCACCAGCGTGTACTGATGCCGCTCGTAATAGTCGAGCGTCGGCCGCTCAGAAGAACAAATACGTTGCTGCTTGGTTGCGTCATTTCGGTGACCGATTAGGACCGGAACTCACCAAGATTTACAAACCGCGCTGGAAAAGATGTCCCACCTACAGATCGCAGGCAATGGAGCTTCGAGCGGGTTCAGACAGACGCCCGCGGGCACGACGTTCTACTAATCCATCAGCTCAGGATCGCACCCAAGCCCAAGATAGCGCATTGGTCATCGCTTGGTGCCATAGACTGTTTGGGGTGCAGGCTACGAAGTCAAGAGCCAGTGTGATTATCCACATGGCGAGAGCAGTCAGCAATAGGCACCACAGACCGTAGCACCTCAACGAGGCGCCGACGACGTGTGAAACACCAACTAGCAATAGTTCCTGAATCATAGTGCGATATTAACGGACCCGTGAAGGCTACAGAACCACCAGTCCTCGTAAGTCAATCGGTGGTGAGCCATGCACGGCTCGCGTTTGTGCGTATCGATAACTTCACTGTCGTACCATCTCTGGAGCGACCGATAGTATTTCCGGGTCGTCGTGTGTCTGGCAGTCAGTTCGGGACGGAGCAGCAGTGCACTCGGGATTCAGCAACAGTGAAGTCGGGGGATAGAGCACCAATGAGGCGCCGACAGCCAGTGCTCGCCGACCGCTTGCGACACACAAGAACTGTCCAACGGAGGGAGATTGGAGCGGGACGACCATTGGTTGGTCGTTCGGTTGGTCGTCTCATCGTCCGACGTATATTTGCTCCTTTCACCGTTTCTGAGCCTGGGCAGTTTGTCGGTTGGTGTGGGGCAGCGAGGAAATCTCCGAGGCGCGTAGTTTGGCTGAGGGCGCTGGTGGCGTCCATGCGCGGTCACTTGTGTGCTGCTGTTCCCATTGCTACGAGGTCCGTGGTTCACCGATCCTGGGCACGAAAGTTCAGTTTTGACTTAATCTACCAGCAAGTCAAGACTGTTCACATTGTGTCGTTTGGATTTCGTTGTCGGCTATTGGGACATTCCCGTGAGCAACAACGTGTGTTTTTCAAGTTGGCAAAGTTTAGCCACCCTCGGGTGGAGTTTAACTGTACTTGGTTGCTTTAAATTGAAGTGCATCAGCGGAATCTCCTGCCTTGTGGCCGTTAACGTTCCGGTTACTTGCCCTGGCAGTTGACGTACATTCAAGCAGTGTATTTTCCTCATCGCGTTGTCGCTGTCCAGCGCAGTGTGGAGTTTGACAGCTCAATGTATAATTGGTTGTAGGCGCCAATACTTTCTATGTTGTTCCATTGCCGGCCGCGGTGGCCGTGCGGTTCTGGCGCTGCAGTCTGAACTGCGGGACTGCTACGGTCGCAGGTTAGAATCCTGCCTCGGGCATGGGTGTGTGTGATGTCTTTAGGTTAGTTAGGTTTAAGTAGTTCTAAGTTCTAGGGGACTTATGACCTAAGATGTTGACTCCCATAGTGCTCAGAGCCATTTGAACCATTTTTATGTTGTTCCATTGAACTCCTTGTGGTGTCCTGGTCGGGTGGATCAGAAGTTATCTTGTCGTTGGGTCCGTTGACTGTCTGTCGGTTGGGTTGTCGTTGGATCGAGAATGGTTGGGCAGACTGCCTGTCTCACCTAAGCGAGAGTTAGTGTTTGAATTCCAGGCTGACCCTCGGAAACTTCTTAGAGCCGTTGGGTGTACTGCCTTTTCTTATTTGTGCTTGTTGTTTGTATTTGTATGTCTTCCAGCTGATTTTTAAATTAAGGTTGTTTTGCCCTTACGGCGTAAGATCGTTTGGGCCTTTAGCCTAATTTAAAGAACTGTTTTAAGTAACGCATTTGGCCTTTTTTTTAAAAAAAATTAATTTTGTTGAGTCTTAAGTGATGTTCCTTTAGCCGATTTTTAATTTAAGTTGTTTTGCTCTTAAGGTGTCAGATTGTTTGGGCCTTCAGCTTAATTGAAAGGACTGATTTAAGATATGGCCATCTGCGTTTTAAATTCCTGATTTTGGTTTGAGTTTTAAGTTATTGGCTTTTAGCCGATTTCAAATTAAAGTGGTCTTGCCCTTAAGGCATGAGACTGTATGGCGTATTCAGCTAGTAAATTAATGCTGTTTTTTTTTTTTAAATTTCCTTGGCTTTTGTAACGTTGGTCAAATAAATAAAGTTGTATGTTTGAGTGTAACTAACAGCCGCTTGTTTTGGCCCCTTTCCACAATGTAAACTACCTGTCCTTTCCTGCCGGTTTAGCAGGGCGTCTCAGGTGGTTCAACAGAAACACGTGAGATCATCACATAGGCGTCACATTGGCGACGGATGAAGTGGTTTGGTATTTCGGTGGACACCGGTTCGGGAGTCAGCTCTCTGCCGACCTCGTACGCATTGGACACGACAGTGCTGGGCCACTGCAGCTGTTAGCCGTTAATAATTGTAGCATCAGGACACTGGGTCACAAGGAGCTGGTAACTGCTATTGGTTTTGCTACTCTTTTCAAGTGGACGTTAGTAGTGGCAGCCATTTCCCCACACCTTAGAAGCAGATTTCTTTACACATTTTGCGCTGTCGGAGGGTTTGGCTAAGGCCCGGCTGATAAATACACTCCTGGAAATTGAAATAAGAACACCGTGAATTCATTGTCCCAGGAAGGGGAAACTTTATTGACACATTCCTGGGGTCAGATACATCAGATGATCACACTGACAGAACCACAGGCACATAGACACAGGCAACAGAGCATGCACAATGTCGGCACTAGTACAGTGTATATCCACCTTTCGCAGCAATGCAGGCTGCTTTCTCCCATGGAGACGATCGTAGAGATGCTGGATGTAGTCCTGTGGAACGGCTTGCCATGCCATTTCCACCTGGCGCCTCAGTTGGACCAGCGTTCGTGCTGGACGTGCAGACCGCGTGAGACGACGCTTCATCCAGTCCCAAACATGCTCAATGGGGGACAGATCCGGAGATCTTGCTGGCCAGGGTAGTTGACTTACACCTTCTACAGCACGTTGGGTGGCACGGGATACATGCGGACGTGCATTGTCCTGTTGGAACAGCAAGTTCCCTTGCCGGTCTAGGAATGGTAGAACGATGGGTTCGATGACGGTTTGGATGTACCGTGCACTATTCAGTGTCCCCTCGACGATCACCAGTGGTGTACGGCCAGTGTAGGAGATCGCTCCCCACACCATGATGCCGGGTGTTGGCCCTGTGTGCCTCGGTCGTATGCAGTCCTGATTGTGGCGCTCACCTGCACGGCGCCAAACACGCATACGACCATCATTGGCACCAAGGCAGAAGCGACTCTCATCGCTGAAGACGACACGTCTCCATTCGTCCCTCCATTCACGCCTGTCGCGACACCACTGGAGGCGGGCTGCACGATGTTGGGGCGTGAGCGGAAGACGGCCTAACGGTGTGCGGGACCGTAGCCCAGCTTCATGGAGACGGTTGCGAATGGTCCTCGCCGATACCCCAGGAGCAACAGTGTCCCTAATTTGCTGGGAAGTGGCGGTGCGGTCCCCTACGGCACTGCGTAGGATCCTACGGTCTTGGCGTGCATCCGTGCGTCGCTGCGGTCCGGTCCCAGGTCGACGGGCACGTGCACCTTCCGCCGACCACTGGCGACAACATCGATGTACTGTGGAGACCTCACGCCCCACGTGTTGAGCAATTCGGCGGTACGTCCACCCGGCCTCCCGCATGCCCTCTATACGCCCTCGCTCAAAGTCCGTCAACTGCACATACGGTTCACGTCCACGCTGTCGCGGCATGCTACCAGTGTTAAAGACTGCGATGGAGCTCCGTATGCCACGGCAAACTGGCTGACACTGACGGCGGCGGTGCACAAATGCTGCGCAGCTAGCGCCATTCGACGAACAACACCGCGGTTCCTGGTGTGTCCGCTGTGCCGTGCGTGTGATCATTGCTTGTACAGCCCTCTCGCAGTGTCCGGAGCAAGTATGGCGGGTCTGACACACCGGTGTCAATGTGTTCTTTTTTCCATTTCCAGGGGTGTAGATCCAGCAGTAGGGGAGTCAGTTGCATTTTAAAGTCCTGCAGCCAGTAGGATATGTTCGGTCAGCAGTACACGAGGGCTATTCGGAAAAGTAAGGTCCGATCGGTCGCGTAATCGTAACCACTGTGGAAATGAAAAATCTTTGATTTGCAATAATTAGCTGCACCTTCAAGCTACGTCTCTACATAATCGCCGTTCCGACTTAGACACTTGTCGTAGCGATGTACCTACTTTCCAATACCCCCGTCGCAGAAGGCAGCCGCCTGTGATTTCTGCCAATTCACTGCACTGGTCTACAACTCTTTGTCTGTGTTAAAGTGTTGTCATCATAGCTAGTGGTCATGTTAGCAGAGGTGAAACGCAGGGGGAGCCAGTTACGTGCTGTAGTTTGTGTGATTGAACATTTCCCATTGAAAACGCTGTAGGGCATCTCCATTGCCCCAGCAGAGCGTGGGTGGGAATCGCCATGAAGAAGAAAACGCGTGACAGTTTTGTTATGTGGGCTGCATAACATCAGACGAAATCTCTCACCAGCTCCTCATACTTGGCGGGAGACACTATTTTCTAGGCACCTTTACGTGCTCATTGTGCGTTCAGAACTGAAAAGAGCAACACGATGCCATCGACGGGCGTACTAGAGACACTGGCCAACACATATGTGCATTGCTCACCGGATTTTCACTGTGGGTTCTATTTCACAAGTTATCAGAACTTACTTTCCGAATAGCCCTCATACATCAGTAACTTGTTCTGCCGCACTGTGTAAAGCATGAGACGTTACACTACATCCGAGGGGAACTGAATAAGTAATACAACACAATTCCTTTTCTGGCTTCTTTTCTTTGAAAAAATGCAGAATTTGCTAAGGGACATCGTGGAATATTCCTGCTTCAACTCCTATAGTTTCATGCGGTTCCGATTGGTGGAGGCGCTGTACATTGTCTTCAATGGCGTCTGTAATGAAGGTGTCTTCCAAGCAGAGAGCTGTCACTGAGTTTCTTTTGGAGGAAAACCGGAGCATCGCAAATAGTCATAGGTGATTGCAGAATGTCTGAGGTGACCTGGCAGTGAACAAAACCGTGGTGAGTTGTTGGGCGAGGCGTCTATCATCATCACAACAAGACTGTAAAACCTGCCAGATCTCCAAAGTGCTGGCCAACCATGCACAGCTGTGACTCCCGCAGTGTTGGAACGTATGGACACTCTCATTAGAGATGGTTGACGGACCACAATCAAACACCTCGCTGCACAACTGAATGTCTCTGTTGGTAGTACTGACACACTCGCAGTTTGGGTACTCAGAGGTGTGTGCCTGCTGGATTCCTCACCAGCTAATGGAAGACCATTACGAGCAATGAAGGTCCATCTGTAGGGGAGCAGTGCATGGATGACGGGGAGGTTATTGATGTAGCAAGACGTTGGCTCTGGCGTTGACCAGTAGAATGGTAGGCCTTCCCAGTAAGGTGGCATAACGTCGTCACATTGAACAGAGATTTTGTTGAAAATTAGGGTTTTGTAGCCAAAAGAGTGGGGAATGATATGGTGTATTGGAGCCCTGAATAAAACCAAAATGAGAAAAAATGGTTGCTTTACCTTATGAACCCCTCTCGTACATACAATCCCAGGACTGCCACTGGTGTGGCGCATCCACAGAAACGCGCCAGATACGCGATGGAAATTAAAACAGTCGTTGAAGAGATCTTTCATTCTGGCATCATAAGGCATTCTGACAGTGCCTGAGCCTCTCCACTACATGTGGTCAGAAAGAAATATGGTACATGACAGTGATTACCGGAGGATTAAATGCCAGGACTATTCCATATATTCAAGAGTTTACATATGCTTTGACCGGTGAAAGAGATTTTGCAGTTCTGGATTGACGCAAGGCCTACAGTCATATTCCTGTAGCACCTTTCAGTGGTCCAAAGGTAGCAGTGATCACGCCTTCCCCCCTTTTCGAGTTCTTGCGGATGCGTTTCGGACTTAAAAACGTAGCTCAGATCTGAAAAATCTTCATTGACGAAGTTCTGCATGGATTGCCATTTTGTTTTGCGTATCTCGACGAGATTTTGGTATATTCTACTGATGCACAATCCCATGTCAGGCATGTGGTCGAAGTTCGACAAAGGTTACAAGACTCTTGTGTGGTACTAAATGACAACAATAAAATAAAGTGACCTTCCTCTGTGATAGAGTTTTACGTGATGGAATTGCCCCACTACTGAAAAAGCTGGCTTTGTTACGAGAGCTCTCACGTCCGAGGAATTACTGACAACTATAGCGACTGTTAGACATGGTGAATTTTTATCGCCGTCAGTTACCAGCAACAGCGGCTATTGAGACACCTCTTGTGGACTCTATTGCTGGTCACTGCAGTAATGGGAATTGTTTTCTGAATTGGACTTCGGAACTGACAAGGCCTTTCGCGCTTTGCATGAACAGTCTTGAATAAGCAGTTTCATTTGTCCACCCAGTTCACCGCTCCGTTAGCTAGGGTGGTTGATGCCAGTCATACTGCAATTAGGGCGGTGCTACACCAGAAAGTGGACGACTGTTGGCAGCTGTTAAGTTTTTTTTCAAAGAAGCTACTGACATGCCAAACGAACTGGAGTGCCTACAATAGGGAAGTGTTGGAATTTGTGAGAGCGTGAAGTATTTCCACCCTCACGTCGAAGCCGATCCAATGACGATTTACACAGACAACAATCTGATTGTATCCGCATTACAGAATGCCAGCAATAAATCTTCACCTCGACTGTTCAGGTACTTCGAGTATGTTTGTAAGTACACGATGGATATTCGACGTATTCGAGATGCTGAAGACACGGTAGCCAAGCCTCACCTATGCGTGTGGTGTGGTCGCGATCCTGAAGTATGACGACCTCGCCGAGGCACAGATGACAGATCATCAGCTACAGGACTTATTGATGGATCAGTCATCGATTCTGTGATTCCAGCAGGTCGAGGCACCAGACTGCGGCGTCAAGATATGGTGCGACATCTCTTAGCATGTGCTGCGGCCCTGTATCGGAGCGCAATTTCACAATATAGTGTTTGACAGCGTACACAATCTGGCACACGCAAGCCGGCCGGTGTGGCCGAGCGGTTCTAGGCGCTACAGTCTGGAACCGCACGACCGCTACGGTCGTAGGTTCGAATCCTGCCTCGGGCATGGATGTGTGTGACGTCCTTAGGTTAGTTAGGGTTTAAGTAGTCGTAAGTTCTAGGGGACTAATGACCTCAGCAGTTAAGTCCCATAGTGCTCAGAGCCATTTTGAACCTGGCACACGCAGAGGCAAACACCTCTGTCAAGAGGATCATGGAGCATGTCGCATGGCCATTGCTTACGAATTACGCTAGCAACTTCACACCTGCCGCCACTGTCCATAATGTAAGGTGGAACCTCATGTTCTGACTGAAGTTGGGCATTTTTCCGCTCTGCCAGCGAGATTTGAACGTATCCTCCTTGACATCTTGGGACCCATACTGCTTTCTGATGGTGACAGATACTTGCTCAGGTCAGTGGATATATGCACAATGTGGGCTGAGGCCATAGCAATACTGGACATATCAGCCAAGACAGTTGCACAGTCAGTCGTCACACACTGGTTGTCCTCGCACATAATGACAGACCAGGGTATGCAGTCTGAATCCACCATTTTCAGCGATATGGCTAAACTGTGCAGATTCCAGCACCACATTAAGTACCCCAGTGGAGTCTTCCACCTTTGCACCCGTACTGGACCAAACAGATGTAGACCTGTTGCTACAGAGGATTTTGGATCACATGGGAAAGACTCGACAAGCATTGGCTACGCATGACACACCACACCCTGTTGTCTTTCACAAGGTTTTAAGCGATTGTTCACATGTCATGCTGCACAGTGATTCTGCCAGGAGACCTCTTGTCATTTTTATCCATCTGTATGTTTGTTTGTCTGTCCATCTGTTAACACTATTTCTGTCTGGAGCAGGTTGGCGTATCAAGTTCAGATTGATGTCACATACTGAGGTGTATGGTCTCTTGCAGGTGTAAATATCCAAATCAGCGCACACTTCGCTGCAGAGTAAAAACCTCATTCTGGTAATTACAATCTAGTTTATTGCTCACATTGCATATTTGAAATCTGTGAGTATGGGATCGCATCAGTGCACCATACAAGTGCATTCTGGAGAATCTGCCAACGATTGCAGACTGGATGCAATTGTGTAATGAAATGTAAAGTGCAGTGTATATGACAATGGCTCTGCATATATGGAATTATATGGCATCCCTTTTTAAATTGTATATACTCTCTACTGACTACACCGTTAGTAGAGAAGTCCCTTCATAATTCTCCATTGCAGCTATACCTTCTCATAAAGAGCCGGAGAGTCCACGACCTCCGATTCCATTGAAGCGAAAGGGATATCGCCTGAAAGAAGCAGGTTACTGGTATTCAGATCAACAACCGCGATATGTGACGGACCGCATATCTACAACGACGACCTCGCCGTGTACAGGTGCTCTAGTACAAACAGAGACTGACACTGCTCTTGCAACGCAAGGGGAGTGCTGTATAAGGCTCTAGGTACAGCTCATTTAGGATTGGATTGGATTGTTTAGGGGAGAAGACCAGACAGCGAGGTCATCGGTCTTATCGGATTAGGGAAGGACGGGGAAGGAAGTTGGCAGTGGCCTTTCAAAGGAACCATCCCGGCATTTGCCTGGAGCGATTTAGGGAAATCACAGAAAACCTAAATCAGGATGGCCGGACGCGGGATTGAACTGTCGTCCTCCCGAATGCGAGTCCAGTGTGCTAACCACTGCGCCACCTCGCTCGGTAGCTCATTTAGGAGGATCAGGCTGAATTAAGCCTCCTCCCCCCCAAAACCCGAACCTGTCACAGACAGTATCCGAAGAAAGAGTGCAAAGAAGCGACCAGGAAATGTGTAGAATGACTTTCTCAGTGAATACAGAGAATTCATATTGGCTTGAAAAATGTTTATTATCTCACCAACACTTCTGCCAGAAAATTATCAAAGTAATAAAGCCGGCCGGTGTGGCCGTGCGGTTAAAGGCGCTTCAGTCTGGAACCGCGTGACCGCTACGGTCGCAGGTTCGAATCCTGCCTCGGGCATGGATGTGTGTGATGTCCTTAGGTTAGTTAGGTTTAATTAGTTCTAAGTTCTAGGCGACTGATGACGTCAGAAGTTGAGTCGCATAGTGCTCAGAGCCATTTGAACCATTTGAAAGTAATAAAAGTGCTTTTGTAACAGAAATTTCTGTGTCTAGAAGTAGTCCTAAGAAAAATAATCAAAACTTAAATTGAGAGCTTTCCTAACTTCAAGCCAGACACACTCCCAAACTCCAATTTCAACCAATAATAATGGAAGAACATTGAAAGTCTGTAGCTTCTGTGTCTCTAACAGTGAAAGAAAAAATAAACACAGCCCACGATAGACTAAAACGTCACTCCAGATACCTTTGATGTGATAGATGTGGACTCAGCCTTGTCACACATAAAACTCTCTCTCTGGTCTGGTTTGCAGTCTTTATAAACGTTTACTGACAGTTATAGTTTCTTTTGCCACAATATAAATGAGCTGATTCTTCTGGAGACCATTCTGGAATGCATTGCAGCCTTCTGAATTTACAGTATTAGGATTTCTGTGATATGCACACCATGGAATGAGCTTGAAAATTATACATAAAAATAAACTGCTATCCAGCTAGGGTGTTTTATAGCACAGTATAATTTTTTTATAGTTAGACCATCATCTGTTGGTGAAGCCGACTGTGCTGTATTGAACTTGGCAAAATAATTATGAAAATTTCTCTTCATAATAATCACTATAAATAAAATGCAATGAACTTTCAGTGTTTAGCTCTTGACCCCTTCAAAATGATACACAAAATTATTTCATAGTCCATATCCACTGACGTTGTCAGAATTAAGCTAGTTGTAGACAGAACTTAATAATGAGAGCACAAAATTAACTAAGAAAAATTGATAGATAATGTCACACTTCTCTTCACGAATTTTATTTGGAAGTAGGGTTAAGCTTCTAGCTCTAAAACGTAGCTGTTCTAAATATTTGAGAAAATACCTAGATAGATTATATATTTTCTGTTCAATTTTAAGATGACATGACTTTCAAACTCGTTTTCTTTTTCCAGTTCGTAAAGGTACATTGAGTTGTTATGATTTGCTTTTTCACTAGGTTAGTGTTAGGAAGCATAAGATCCGAAGAATATTTTCCTTTCCTTATGTTTATGAAGAATGAAATGAATGGACCACAGAGTCCACAAATGTTAATAAGTACTTGTAATACTTTCTGTGTTAATAAAGGAAGGTGCAGCATAATTTTTTCTTTTGCCAGCAAACAGATTCCTTGGTGTTTCGTATTGTCTTGTTTTTCAGCTTTCCCTATGTGAGCATTTATCTTGTTAGCTCTTAAGAACCATGAATATCTTAATGTATATTTAGATTAATACCTTTCAAATTTATTTATTTAACAACCCAAACACATCCCTTTGTATTGACCTCATATAATTACCAGATTTGTTAGCTGTTTGTTAAAGAAATGCAGAAGTGGTGGTATGGAGCTGTCCACCATTGATGTGATCGAAAGACTGATTAGAAAATTTTCAGATCTTTCCTTTTGCACCAGTGAACCTGTAATCTCTCAGAAAAGAAGTCCAACACTCAATTAACCATAAAGAATAACTTGATTGACCAATTCCGTTATGCACTCACCTTTTCGAAATTATATTAGGCCATATCTGTAACTTCTCACTTCTCTCCATCACCAGTCTTGAGAAATAGGAAATCACAACAAGAATCAACAAGCACTGCTCAGCTAATTTCAGTTAAAAATACTGAGTTGACTTCCTGCTGGGACGTGGTAGGTGATTACAACTACTTTCTTTACATTCTTTATTTTCCTTCCACCTTCACAAGCAGACAAGGTAGTAGTTACAACTCAGAAGGCAAGGATATGAACTGTCAATCCAGCCATCAATATTTAGATCTTCTGTGATTTTCTAAATCAGTTCAGGCGAATTTCAAGATGATGCCTACAAAAGACCATGACTGATTCCTTACTCTATTTTCGTCTTATTCGAGATGCCTCATTTCTAATATCTTAATTGTCAATACACCATTAAAATTTCATCTTATTTTCACATGTAGACTTCTGCTGTCCTGTAAAACTCTAGCTATCTTATTTACTTTCACATAATCTTGATTCTATTCTTTTACTAAGCTTTGAGTAATTGTCCTTTGTATTGTTTTCCTTTGTGTACTCTCACCCACCTGACTTTACTTCCTCATTTAACTTGTCATTTTCACTTACTCACAGTGGCATTTCATCTTTCTTTTCTCAAACTCCATTCTTTCTAGGACCATATATCTCGTAGTTTCTATTTGTGTAACTCTTGTCCAATCTGACTTTACTGCTATGCACGCCATAGTCATTCCATTTCCACGAGAAAGTACTCGCAGCTCTCTGTTTCATGTGTTGTAACATATTTTGTTCATTGTGATCACAACCACCATCATATAACATTCACTGCTGGTTAAAGGTTTCTCCAGGTTTCTCCAAACCTTTTTGTCTTCAGGTACGTGGCTTTATGTTATTTCTGCTTTTTTGTAGGCTCATGTAACCAATTTCAAGTAGTTCTCCTTCTTAGTCTTCTATTATCTCTTTGAATCTAATCAAATATATCTTTGTCCCATGTACTGCCCTTTTGCCTGACTGCATATCAATTTCCTTTCATGAGTCATAATTAAGTCTTCAGATACACTTTATTCCCAGATGTATTTATTGGTTTCCTTGTCCCTTCCAGTATATCCCATCGTGCTTTGTTCTAATGTTCAATGGGAAACCGTTAGTTTTCCAATGGTTTCAACATGAAGTACATACCACACTGCCACAAATAAAAATATAAAATGTAGCTTGAGTGTTAACTTCCCTTCATAGATAAAATGGGAGCTTAATTTTGAAAACTTTGTTTAGTTTATCAAATTAATTCAGATCTTTTTTAATCTTCTGTTATTTATTTTTGCTGTCTATTTAGTTGTCTCTTTTAACTACTCTAAATGCAAAAACTAATGAACTTGTTCTATCATTGCATTGTCATAATTAATATTTCAGTACTTAAGTTCTGTCTTCAAAATACCTCTATGAAACTATTTGATTAATTGTTGAGGTTTTTTGCACTGAGGCAAACAACATAATGTTAACCATACACTGCAAGATGTTCAAGTAAGATCTATTAACACGTAATTGCTCTTTTCCTTAGTTTAAGAATCTGAAAACTTTGTCTGCAATTTCTGACATTAGTCCTGGTGATATGAAAGCACCTTATGTGACCTTCCTTAACTTCTGTATTGATGAAGTGTAATGGAATGTGCATGTGTATATCTTCTTCATTGTACTAATACTGAATGAATCAATGCCTTGGTTTTCAAGACCATGTAGTAAAGAATAAGTTGTAACTGTGTAAAAGGCTTTCTTGAAGTCTGTGAATCCTAGGACAGAAGTTATTTATATTGATTGTTCTATTCTTCAGGATAACTCACAGTTTGTGAAGTAGCATAATTCCAGAAGTGTTCCAGTGTTACTGAGCAATCTTAAGGCAAAAACGTTTTGTGAATAACTGTGTAGGTTCCTTTTGTTAAATTTTTCATCCAGCTGTAATAATTACTGTTGAATCACCATCATATCCTAGTGCCTTTCTTTTCTTCATACCCTGAATGGCTTTGTATACTTCATCTGGCATTAGTTTTGGAATGCCATTGTTTTTATCTGTTATATCTATCTCTTAAACTATACAAAAATTTAAAGAACTCTTAGAATGCCTGCACAGTTTTCATCTTATTGTTAGTTATTCTGTCATTTTCAATCTTATTTGATGAAATGTAGTGACTACCCAACATGAATTTCAATAGTTTACCAACAGTCTAAGAATGTCTCAAACTACTTGTAAGGTACAATACTATTATAGAACAGTCAGCTGCGTTTCTTTTGGATGTAAGATATGTATTTTTGTTGTTTATTTTGATTTAAATGTTCTTGTAAAAAAATATAAAGCTGTCTTCAAGTCAGCAACACCAAAGAATAGAGATGGGTTAATGTACTGACTATTTTATTTAGTGACACTAAGTTTATAAGTCAACATATAAGACAAGGCACTTCCTAAGAGATTTTTGGTATCTATCAGTGATTGATCAGGATTTTTATGGTGTTACAACGACGAATTAAAATCACTATTATTCTATTTGTGTAAATAATACTTTCTAAGAATCTGAAAGCTAGACTAACACTTTGCTTTACATATACCTTTCAAGAACAGCAAGGAAAAATTAAGAAACCATTGATAAGAATCAAAGTTATACCTAAATTTATTCCACTACTGTTATTTTCATTAGAACAGCCACCATAGCAATGTATAGGATTTATTTGATGATATTTCAATTTTATTCTACGTTTTTCCCATATTACAGCTCATACTACATTTTTATCAAGAGATATAAAACCTTTAGATAAACAGCCCTTTATCATACTGCAACATGCTTCCACACACTGCAAGACAGCACCATGTTTCAGAGAAAGTCTGAATAGCAATGACTGTAAAAGAAATTAGTAGCTAACCCATCAACTAAACTAGCATTTTTGAATTTAGAGCCATAATAAAAGTTTATGAAACATTATTTCCACTAGGAGTACAAAAAAGTAATATTTTGGTAATTATTGATCTTTGGAACTACAGAAAAACTGACATGGTTGGTAGGAAAAAGTGCTAACACTCAGTTTAGTTAGGATTATCTTTAACACATCATCTGGTGCGTTTTAAATGTGCTGTATGCTGATAACAGTTAGTTCCATAGGTACTGCTAGAAAACGCTGTCTACTACATACATTGTGTTGTCTTATTTTATTTATACCCTTGTCTTTGAATTTAAGGGGGGGTAGGACGTCAAACAGGCCGACGTGGAGCAGGAGAGGCACCACAGGACATTTTAATTTCCACTGTCTATACTTTTACAAATAAATTCATAAAACTTTAACAGCATGACCAGGAATGATTCAGGATTCATACTCACAGCAGTGAAAGCTCAAAAACGTAACAAAACACATTTTTTTACATGTAAAATTTCATCATTTTTTCACTTACTACTGGCTGCATTTGTTGCTATAGGCACACTTTTCTTCCTAAGTAAGAGAGATTCTTCAATGACTTTTGCACAGCATACAAACGATAGTTTCAGGTGTATGAAACTCTAGAAGTTATTTAATTTATGAAAAAATAAATGAACTGTTACATTTTAAACTTCATGTTTAGAAAAAATTCAAGTTTTATAGTTAATTATCTCAATTTTTTCCACAGTTTTTTAATAGATTTGGAAAACTCTAGAGTTTCATACACCTGTAACTACTGTTTGTATTCTATGAAAAATTCATCAAAGAATCTCTCTTACTTAGGAAGAAAAGTGTACCTATAGTAACAAATGCAGCCAGCAATAAGTGGAAAAATGATGAAATTTCGCATGTAAAAAAAGGTATTTTGCTACGTTTTTGAACTTCCACTGCGATGAGTGTGAGTCCTCAAGCCTTCCTGGTCATGGTGACGAAGTTTAATGAATTTATTTGGAAACGCATGGACAGTAGAAATTAAAATGTGGTGACTCTCCCGCTCCAAGTTGGCCCGTTTGACGTCCTACCCCCCTTAATCTAACATATCAAATGAAGTTACTTGAAAAACGCTTTTGTGGGTTAGCAGTTTCTTTTCCAATCCCTTCAGTTAAAGGGAGTGAAACAGCAAGACGTCATGGCCACTCACCTTTTGAAGTCACTGAAAAGTCCAATGTTCATGTTGCTTCAAATGCATATCATCAATTTTTACACCTCGCTTTGTTTTGTTTCTAGGTCCTTCAAAGTTTGAGGACGATGCCTCCAGCTGAGAGTGCTGTTTCTGTTCCATCTTTTACAAAAAGATAACAATCTGTTTACTTAATTAAAATTGTTTTATTAAAAAATGTTGTATGTAGTAAAAACAACAAATAAGAAACAAACATATATCGATCAATGTGTCCAAGGTAGACAGTCAACATAGACAACATTATCTAAAGAAGGAACTAGTTTACATTACAGTGCTATCAGTCAGGTAGGAACTCCAGCGACAGGGAGTGTATTTTGTTGCAGTTGTTATTTGAGTGACGCCGAGCGACAGCAGAGAAACTGCACAGAGGAGCTCAACGATGGGCTGCGTCACGCCGGGACGCACCCTATGCAGCGGCGGGCCGCGTCCTCAGTCTTGAGAGTGAGTGGGTTGGCTGCCCTGGTGGCGTGGCACTGCACGGGGAATCACACGGCCTCCACGGCGTCGGGCAGCCCCGCCAGGCGGCGCTGGATCTCCGGCAGCGAGCGGCCGCGCGTCTCGGGCACCAGCAGCGCCACGAATGCAGCCGCAGCCGCGCAGCTGCCGGCGAACACCCAGAAGGCTCCCGAAAGGCCCAGTGCAGCTTCCATGTTCACGAACACCTTCGTCACTGTAAACGCCTGCAACACAGAAGAAATGCCAAAATGATCAGTAGGCGCAAAACAAAGCTATCTGTTTTGAGACTAACTGCTTCGCGGCGAATCTACAGTTCAGTGTCCTTTGTTTTGTTGCCTATCGTATTGTGAAGAATGTAACCATTTCTGACCAGCAGCATGGTGTAAGTAGCGTCACTCCACCTCACATTCGCTCGGTTATGGACAACAACAGAGAAGGATCAGTCTCTTTCTATGCATAATATCATTCAGCAGGGTTCTACAACCTGACTGAAATCCCGTTATGTGTGGCTGGTCCCGGCGGAGGTTCGACTCCTCCCTCGGGCATGGGTGTGTGTGTTTGTCCTTAGGATAGTTCAGGTTAAGTAGTGTGTAATCTTAGGGACTGATGACCTTAGCAGTTGAGTCCCATGAGATTTCACACACATTTGAACAAATCTCATCAACATGGATAACCGTCACGTGCCTATAGTAAGAGCCAATCCTGTCTCTGCCCAACTACCAGACTCCCAGCTTCAATCTCCTTCATATCTAAAACTAGACTCCTCCCGACCAGGTCATGAAGGCGCAACAGTGCCAGCCGGCCACCATGTCATCCTTAGCCCATAGGCATTACTGGATTCGGATAGAGATGGGCACGTGGTCAGCACACCACTCTCCCAGCCGAATGTCAGTTTACGAGACCGGAGTTGTTACTTCTCAATCAAGTAACTGCTCAGTTGACCTCACAAGGGCTCTTGTTCATATCACCTGGTGCAAACTGAATCAGTTCGGATGTGGGACAGGGGTAACAGCTGCTACTCTCCACATATGTCTATGGCGAGACTCTCCAAGTTGGGACTGCAGCAACATGGCGCAGAAGGTGCCACTCTTTGTTGTAATTTATTATTTGTAATCCATTATGTAAATACCTCCAAGAGTCCCTATCGTAAATCAGGAATATACAAACTCAAATGTAATACATGCCCAAAATTCTACATTTGACAGACAGGCAGAAGTTTTGAAATTAGATACAAAGACCATATTGATGCTCTAAGACTTGGTAACTTGAACAAATCAGCATTTGCAGCCCATATTGCTGAAGAAAACGATTCAGTGGGAAACATTGAGGACAACTTAAAAATTTTGCATCTAGCAGGAAAAGGAGCCACTATGAATATATTAGAAGAATTAGAAATACGCACGCACAAAAACAGCACCACAGACTATATCCTTAATGAACAAACAGAGTTAGCTAACACCCCTGAAAAATTTCCAAAAATTACTTTCCAGCCTCCAAAGCAAATAATATTAATACACCTATCTGCAGATCAAGTAGCAAATTTATATGTTACTATAATTCTCATGATGCCAAATGTAATTAAATAATATACTATTTTACCTATACAGTTCTAAATGTATATAAAAAACTTTATATAATTAATTTAGCAATATCAACTCAAAAATTCAATGTCTCTGTACTAATGTAAAAGGCATTAGTTGTGTAAATGAATATATGATCCTTTCCAAACATAGGACATCATCGTCAAATGCTACGATATATCATAGCACCTGTGATACTCATATGTTTGTAAGCTCTTTGCATGTATCAAAACATGTGGTGCGTGGTTGAAATGATCTCAGCGACAAATCTAAAGTGTACAGTGAGAACTATTTACGTGTGCAACAACGAGGATGCAGTGGGAATGCATTTACATCTGTTGGACGAACACTCGAAACCGACGGTTCACGACAATTAATATGTAAAAACACACCAAATGTCATAAAGAATGCATGTAAACCGTCTGAGGATGAATCACAACGATTCGAAACCGGTAATGGTTTCCTCTGAATAAAGGAACGGAAAGTAAATTTGTGGCTGGTTGCTGTCCTAACACCATCAACATTAGTTAATGACTTCTTTTCCCGCTAGTTACGATAATCGGAACATACAGAATGACTATGGCAACTCATAATTAAGATATCATATGGACTACCCTCCACGGGGATCCTGAACTAATCTGCCACGTTGTACTATCGTGCGCCGCCATTAGACAGTATCTCTCGCAATCGTTCTGAGTTATGTGTTTGGTGTCTTGAGTTGTGTATGATTACTTACCTGTGTGATTTTCTCTCGAGTAGATCAAGTGTTTTCTACTGTTTCACTAATAACCATCTCGTATTGTGACATTTTTCCACCTATTTCCGTCCCTGCCTTTCCTTTTCCAATCGTGCGACTTCATAATTAATGTATTTGTGGGTGTTTTATCAATATACAGACACACTGATCATCACAAAAAGGGTTGCACCCAGAAGGCCAAGGCGGATTGCAATCGTTGTTGGCAGGCAGGTAGATGCTACCATGTATGCAAAATGATTACACTTTCAGCTTCCAACAACCAAAGTTTATTGCACTACATGGCCCCAGAAAGTACAGGTTAATACGTGTCCCTTAGCTTGTGAATACGAGTGTCGAGAAGTTGTGGCATGGACTTGTACAGGTATCGGATGCACTCCTGAGGTACTGCATCCCAAGTCGCTTACACCTGAGCGCTTAGTTCCTGTAAATTGTTGAATGGAGCTGGAGTCATGATGTCTTGCTCCATGGCTCAGTAGACATTCTCGAGCAGTGTGAGACTGGGCTATGTGGTTGGCCATGGAGGAGTATTCACAAAGGCAAGGTACATTCGGGAGGTGGCAGCAGATGAGGATAAGTGTTGTTCAGTTGAAATAGGCACAGGCGTGGTCGTTTATGAACGGTGGAGCCATCAGTTGTGCCCTCCATGTGCTGCTGTCCTGTTGTCACAGAGGCTGTTAGGAACACTGGTGTTGAAGAGACACCATAGGATATCGCTCCCCACACTATCATACTAGGATGGTGGTATTTGTGATGGGAAACCGTAAGCCACAGCTCATAGCGCTCTCCATTGCACCTGCGGACATGGACCCAGAGCTCATCGCCTCGAAGGCTCTAAAAATGACTCAGTGACTGTCTGCAGGGCTCCATATCCATCATTGCTGACATAGGTGAGTCGGGTGTAACGCTGCTTGGCTGTGAGTGGCATGCTTCATAATGGTCAGTGTGTGGTCAGACCTGCAACAGCTTGCCAATGGTACAAGCAGATATGGAATGTTGAACAGAACACAGGTCACTGAATGGCCCCTATCTTTGTTCTTGGATCCGTTGATGCATGGTGGACAATCTGTCAGCCCTCCCTTCATGTGGTGTGTTTCAGACTTTCAGATGCTGTACATTGTTCATGCACGCCTTCCTTTATTTCTGTCAACAGTTGACAAAGGTGGTCTCTGTACAACTGGTGCAGCATGCAATATTAAGACAGGACTACAGAGCCTCTCACAGCCCCATGGTGTGGCTCCTCTCGAACTCGTCTAACAAGGCAGTCCACGTGTCAACTGCGCATTCAGTTGATGCTCTAATGACACTACCAACTATAGTACGGGCTGACATGGTCATTTGGGACCATCTTATATCAGCCAATGGGCATGACTGAGTCAAGCCTAAGCTTCCCAGTTGTGCGGCCGACTGTGCAAACTTAATTGTTGGCATAGACGATGCTGTACAACATACCCACCCAGTCTGCAGTGGATTGGTCGAATCCTCCTCGGCGCAGAATCTTTTATGAGGATTAGTGTACCTCATTGAGTCTGTACTCTACTCTTATTTAAGTCAGGTGTTCTGTCCCCTTCAGCCCTTAACCTTTACTCATCCTTGATCTACTTCACTATGACTGTGAAGTCAAGGTGGAGATGAGTTCGATACTCTAGTACCTCCTGCCGCGGAAGTCGAACACGCGCCAGAACAAATGGACGTGGCCAGCCCATAGAGGGCTCCGCGTCTGCGGCTGCTCTTCCGCGCAGCGGCTCTCGCGCAGCGAGGGCGCCACCGCTACACCATGTGCAGACCGCGGCCAATAGCCGCTCCCTCCGGTTTCGTATATAGGGACCCGCTCTGCCCTAGTCCCACCGCCCGGTCTCCATCTGTCCACCCTCCTTACCCTCTCCCAAGGTGGCTTCCGCCAGCTCCCTCTCCCTGATGATGTCCTCGTCCCCTCCATCTACCCCTCCTATCAACTTTGACCCTGCCCCGCCCCCCACTTCCCGTGTCCTTTCCTTTCGGCACCCTCCCTCCCTTCTCTTCTCTTCCCTTCTTCTTCCATCTCCCCGTCCCCTCCCTTCCCCCTCTTCCCCCGGGCTTCCTCTCCCCCTTCCTCCCTCCCCCCTATCTCCCCTGCCCGTGGCATCTCTGCTCTCCCCTCTCGCTCTCCCACTCCCCTTCCTCCTCCTCCTCTCTTGGCAGGTCCCCGGACTCGCACACGCATAGTGAACATTCGCGCGCCGGAGAACGTCGCCTTCTGTGTCTCGTGTGTGTGACGTCGTATAGTGTTTTTGGTGTCCGCCGTCCCACTACTACGTTCACTTGTGCCGTCGGATTCATCAGTGTTTTGTGCGCCGTGCCAACGTGTTTTCAGTGTTGTTATCGTCACATGTGAACGACTCCGTGTTTTTTGTGACCTCTCTCTTTTGCCCGTCATTTTGTTCATTGTCATTCACCATTTTTTATACTCTTGTAAAACGCTATGGCTGAAGAGCGGCGTAGTGTGCCGCTGCCAGCCTACCTGATTTGTACAGGTTTTAAAATAACAATAAAGTAAAAAAAAAAAAACCTAGTCCAGGCAGTCTGGTACTCGCTCTGGATTGCGTCTCTATCTCGGCGGTACTGCGTTCTGGTCGTAGCTCGTTGTTGGCATTTGCCTGGCTCTAGTTCCCAGTGGTTTTACTGTTGGTGTTTGGTGTTGTGATTTCTACAAGCCTCCATTGTTTATCTATTCCTTGTTGTGTCGGTCATAGTCGGTCGTTGTCGGTTGTTGTCAGTTGTCGTTGGTCTGTCGTCCGACTCGTCCTTGTGTTTACCCGGTGGTGCGTTCTCCACCTCCGGCGGCTTCCCCGCCTGGCGGCTCCGATGCCGCAGCCCAAGGCGTTCCCGAGGTTGGTTTTGGTTACTACAGATACTTCAAGATCAGGTCAGATGATATAGTCGGGTGGTCGCCTAACAGTTGGGAAGCGCTGTTTCACCTGTTCATGAGTTCAGATGGATATAGGTTGCAGTAGTTACGCTGAATCGAGTACTGTGCAGAGCTACACCGTATTATTCTTCAGAGTGAAGACCACACCAGCGAGAACAACATCAACAGCGGGGACAGCTCACCTGGAGCCAGTTGACAGTAGCGCAGATGGCGGCGGCCGTGGGCTTGTTGTCCGGGGTGAAGAGCTCGCCGAGCAGGAGCCAGGGCACGGGGCCGAAGCCCAGCGAGAAGGCGACGATGAAGAGCGCGACGGCGGCCAGCGGCAGCCAGGTGACCGCCAGCAGGCCCGACACCTGCGCCGCCAGCAGCCCCAGGCAGGCCGACATCACGGCGGCCGACACCAGCAGCAGCGCGCGACGCCCCAGCCGGTCCACCAGCGCCGCCGACACCGCGGTCGCCGCCAGCTGCGCAACGCACGACAGTTACTCCGAAGCTTCGACACGTGCTGCTGGACGCGGGCCAGTACGACACACGTTCAGAAAGTAAGTGTACTAGACTTCTGTTACACTCCTGGAAATTGAAATAAGAACACCGTGAATTCATTGTCCCAGGAAGGGGAAACTTTATTGACACATTCCTGGGGTCAGATACATCACATGATCACACTGACAGAACCACAGGCACATAGACACAGGCAACAGAGCATGCACAATGTCGGCACTAGTACAGTGTATATCCACCTTTCGCAGCAATGCAGGCTGCTATTCTCCCATGGGGACGATCGTAGAGATGCTGGATGTAGTCCTGTGGAACGGCTTGCCATGCCATTTCCACCTGGCGCCTCAGTTGGACCAGCGTTCGTGCTGGACGTGCAGACCGCGTGAAACGACGCTTCATCCAGTTCCAAACATGCTCAATGGGGGACAGATCCGGAGATCTTGCTGGCCAGGGTAGTTGACTTACACCTTCTAGAGCACGTTGGGTGGCACGGGATACATGCGGACGTGCATTGTCCTGTTGGAACAGCAAGTTCCCTTGCCGGTCTAGGAATGGTAGAACGATGGGTTCGATGACGGTTTGGAGGTACCGTGCACTATTCAGTGTCCCCTCGACGATCACCAGTGGTGTACGGCCAGTGTAGGAGATCGCTCCCCACACCATGATGCCGGGTGTTGGCCCTGTGTGCCTCGGTCGTATGCAGTCCTGATTGTGGCGCTCACCTGCACGGCGCCAAACACGCATACGACCATCATTGGCACCAAGGCAGAAGCGACTCTCATCGCTGAAGACGACACGTCTCCATTCGTCCCTCCATTCACGCCTGTCGCGACACCACTGGAGGCGGGCTGCACGATGTTGGGGCGTGAGCGGAAGACGGCCTAACGGTGTGCGGGACCGTAGCCCAGCTTCATGGAGACGGTTGCGAATGGTCCTCGCCGATACCCCAGGAGCAACAGTGTCCCTAATTTGCTGGGAAGTGGCGGTGCGGTCCCCTACGGCACTGCGTAGGATCCTACGGTCTTGGCGTGCATCCGTGCGTCGCTGCGGTCCGGTCCCAGGTCGACGGGCACGTGCACCTTCCGCCGACCACTGGCGACAACATCGATGTACTGTGGAGACCTCACGCCCCACGTGTTGAGCAATTCGGCGGTACGTCCACCCGGCCTCCCGCATGCCCACTATACGCCCTCGCTCAAAGTCCGTCAACTGCACATACGGTTCACGTCCACGCTGTTGCGGCATGCTACCAGTGTTAAAGACTGCGATGGAGCTCCGTATGCCACGGCAAACTGGCTGACACTGACGGCGGCGGTGCACAAATGCTGCGCAGCTAGCGCCATTCGACGGCCAACACCGCGGGTCCTGGTGTGTCCGCTGTGCCGTGCGTGTGATCATTGCTTGTACAGCCCTCTCGCAGTTTCCGGAGCAAGTATGGTGGGTCTGACACACCGGTGTCAATGTGTTCTTTTTTCCATTTCCAGGAGTGTATTTTTTTTAGAAAAAGACGTATTTGAAAAAATTACAGGATGTTCTTGCCTTTTTTGTCCACATAATCGCCATCCAGTTCAAGGCATGAGGTAAGCCGTGGCACAAGCTTCTTTATATCCTCATTGAAGAACTCTCACTCCAGCCCATTTCCCTCAGTTCCAAACCTCTCCGTGCACATGCTCGACGGTTGAAAATTTACACTCATGTGTACTTTTAGGGAGGTGAAAAGACGGTAATCTGAAGGCGCGAAGTCAGGGGAATATGGGGAGGTGGGTGGGTCTGGCTCAAGACATCCCACCCAAATGAGTCCAGACCGCATTTCGTGGTCGTACGGGGCGCGTTGGCGCTTCCCGAGCACGGGGTCCCGGGTTAGATTCCCGGCGGGGTCAGGGATTTTCAACTGCCTCGAGATGACTGGATGTGTGCTGTCCTCATCATTTCATCATCATCATCATTCATGAAAGTGGCGAGATTGGGCCGCGCAAACGTTGGCAATTTGTATGGGTGCTGATAACCGCACAGTTGAGCACCCCACAAACCAAACGTCATCGTCACCAAATGAGTCCAGGAGCACCTTGGTGACTAAGACTGTGTGAGAAAACGCGTTGTCGTGCAACGAGTACACTCCTGTTGTCAGCAGTCCCATTTGCTTTCGAATGTTCCTCTCGAGATTTTTTATGGTCTCACAGTCTCACAGTATCACTGTGCATTGATGGTCTCCCCCTGAGGCAGAAATTCGACCAAAATCGCGCCTTTTAGGTCCCAAAACAATGACGCTGACTACCCTGGCACTTACCATTGTATGCGGAAGAATGCCGGAGCTGGACTTCAGTAATGTAGTTTTAATTCGTCATGGTACCACGGTACTAAAGGTTTTAATTTTTAATTTTGACTGGGCCTTACTCTGGCATGTTACAGTAATTTTATGCTTCTGAAGAAGGCTAGATTATTCCAGCCGAAACCTGGGTAAAGACCAGAAAATTTTCGCAACTGAGGCGGATTTTTCAGCATATTAGTCTATCACAGTTGTTGTCGGGGCTGCAATATGCTGCAAATTCTTAGAAGGTAAAGGATCTTTGAGAATGACCCGAGTATCAGCAACAGCCAGGTGGCCTGCGAGCATGTGGTAAGAGAGACGATCGACCATGTGGCACATTTGAAACTCGTCAGTCAATTTGAGTCTGGCAATTGACCAACTGACTGATTTCATGTTATGCTACTTGCACCACTCTGATAGGGAAACGATTCGGACTGTCATCATAAATGACATAAACAATTGCTACAGATCAATCAATAATGTCTTATGCGTCCTTCCACAGTGGTTGTGAGTCAATGGTTAATTAATTTTAATCAACGTTGTTGTTGTTGTGGTCTTCAGTCCTGAGACTGGTTTGATGCAGCTCTCCATGCTACTCTATCCTGTGCAAGCTTCTTCATGTCCCAGTTCCTACTGCAACCTACATCCTTCTGAATCTGCTTAGTGTATTCATCTCTTGGTCTCCCTCTACGATTTTTACCCTCCACGCTGCCCTCCGATACTAAATTGGTGATCCCTTGATGCCTCAGAACATGTCCTCCCAACCGATCCCTTCTTCTGGTCAAGATGTGCCACAAACTTCTCTTCTCCCCAATCCTATTCAATACTTTCTCATTAGTTATGTAATCTACCCATCTAATCTTCAGCATTCTTCTGTAGCACCACATTTCGAAAGCTTCTATTCTCTTCTTGTCCAAACTATTTATCGTCCATGTTTCACTTCCGTACATGGCTACACTCCATACAAATACTTTCAGAAAAGACTTCCTGACACTTAAATCTATGCTCGATGTTAACAAATTTCTCTTCTTCAGAAACGCTTTCCTTGCCATTGCCAGTCTACATTTAATATCCTCTCTACTTCGACCATCATCAGTTATTTTACTCCATAAGTAGCAAAACTCCTTTACTACTTTAAGTGTCTCATTTCCTAATCTAATACCCTCAACATCACCCGACTTAATTCTACATTCCATTATCCTCGTTTTGCTTTTATTGATGTTCATCTTATATCCTCCTTTCAAGACACTGTCCATTCCGTTCAACTGCTCTTCCAAGTCCTTTGCTGTCTCTGACAGAATTACAATGTCATCGGCGAACCTCAAAGTTTTTACTTCTTCTCCATGAATTTTAATACCTACTCCGAATTTTTCTTTTGTTTCCTTTACTGCTTGCTCAATATACAGATTGAATAACATCGGGGAGAGGCTGCAACCCTGTCTCACTCCTTTCCCAACCACTGCTTCCCTTTCATGCCCCTCGACTCTTATAACTGCCATCTGGTTTCTGTACAAATTGTAAATAGCCTTTCGCTCTCTGTATTTTACCTCTGCCACCTTCAGAATTTGAAAGAGAGTATTCCAGTTAACATTGTCAAAAGCTTTCTCTAAGTCTACAAATGCTAGAAACTTAGGTTTGCCTTTTCTTAATCTTTCTTCTAAGATAAGTCGTAAGATTAGTATTGCCTCACGTGTTCCAATATTTCTACGGAATCCAAACTGATCTTCCCCGAGGTCCGCTTCTACCAGTTTTTCCATTCGTCTGTAAAGAATTCGCGTTAGTATTTCGCAGCCGTGGCTTATTAAACTGATAGTTCGGTAATTTTCACATCTGTCAACACCTGCTTTCTTTGGGATTGGAATTATTATATTCTTCTTGAAGTCTGAGGGTATTTCGCCTGTTTCATACATCTTGCTCACCAGATGGTAGAATTTTGTCAGGACTAGCTCTCCCAAGGCCGTCAGTAGTTCCAATGGAATGTTGTCTACTCCCGCGGCCTTTTTTCGACTCAGATCTTTCAGTGCTCTGTCAAACTCTTCACGCAGTGTCGTATCTCCCATTTCATCTACATCCTCTTCCATTTCCATAATATTGTCCTCAAGTACATCGCCCTTGTATAGACCCTCTATATACTCCTTCCACCTTTCTGCTTTCCCTTCTTTGCTTAGAACTGGGTTTCCATCTGAGCTCTTGATGTTCATACAAGTGGTTCTCTTCTCTCCAAAGGTCTCTTCAATTTTCCTGTAGGCAGTATCTACCTTACCCCTCGTGAGATAAGCCTCTACATCCTTACATTTGTCCTCTAGCCATCCCTGCTTAGCCAATTTGCACCTCCTGTCGATCTCATTTCTGAGACGTTTGTATTCCTTTTTGCCTGCTTCATTTACTGCATTTTTGTATTTTCTTCTTTCATAAATTAAATTCAATATTTCTTGTGTTACCCAAGGATTTCTACTAGCCCTCGTCTTTTTACCTACTTGATCCTCTGCTGCCTTCACTACTTCATCCCTCAAAGCTACCCATTCTTCTTCTACTGTATTTCTTTCCCCCGTTCCTGTCAATTGTTCCCTTATGCTCTCCCTGAAACTCTGTACAACCTCTGGTTTTTTGTTTATCCAGGTCCCGTCTCCTTAGCTTCCCACCTTTTTGTAGTTTCTTCAGTTTTAATCTACAGGTCATAACCAATAGATTGTGGTCAGAGTCCACATCTGCCCCTGGAAATGTTCTACAATTTAAAACCTGGTTCCAAAATATGTCTTACCATTATATAATCTATCTGAAACCTTTTAGTATATCCAGGGTTCTTCCATGTATACAACCTTCTTTCATGATTCTTAAACGAAGTGTTAGCTATGATTAAGTTATGCTCTGTGCAAAATTCTACCAGACGGCTTCCTCTTTCATTTCTCTCCCCCAAACCATATTCACCCACTACGTTCCCTTCTCTCCCTTTTCCTACACTCGAATTCCAGTCACCCATAACTATTAAATTTTCGTCACCCTTCACTATCTGAATAATTTCTTTTATCTCATCATACATTTCTTCAATTTCTTCGTCATCTGCAGAGCTAGTTGGCATATAAACTTGTACTACTGAAGTAGGTGTGGGTTTCGTATCTATCTTGGCCACAATAATGCGTTCACTATGCTGTTTGTAGTAGCTTACCCGCATCCCTATTCATTATTAAACCTACTCCTGCATTACCCCTATTTGATTTTGTGTTTATATCCCTGTAGTCACCTGACCAGAAGTCTTGTTCCTCCTGCTACCGAACTTCACTAATTCCCACTATATCTAACTTTAACCTATCCATTTCCCTTTTTACATTTTCTAACCTACCTGCCCGATTAAGTGATCTGACATTCCACGCTCCGATCCGTAGAACGCCAGTTTTCTTTCTCTTGATAACGACATCCTCTTGAGTAGTCCCCGCTCGGAGATCCGAATGGGGGACTATTTTACCTCCGGAATATTTTACCCAAGAGGACGTCATCATCATTTAATCATACAGTAAAGCTGCATGCCCTCGGGAAAAATTACGGCCGTAGTTTTCCCTTGCTTTCAGCCGTTCGCAGTACCAGCACAGCAAGGCCGTTTTGGTTATTGTTACAAGGCCAGATCAGTCAATCATCCAGACTGTTGCCCTTGCAACTACTGAAAAGGCTGCTGCCCCTCTTCAGGAACCACACGTTTGTCTGGCCTGTCAACAGATACCCCTTCGTTGTGGTTGCACCTACGGTTCGGCTATCTGTATTGCTGAGGAACGTAAGCCTCCCCACCAACGGCAAGGTCCATGTTCATGGGGGAATTTTAATCAAACATAACATATATATATATATTGTGTGTGTGTGATGATTAAGTTGAGAATTTGGTTCTGACAGAAGGCGAGCTAAGATAGTCCGTCTGTGCAGTTACACTGACCACTGTGTCCGGATGACTCACAAGGGAAAAAAAGGAAAAAACACTGAGTGAAGGGAAGAAAAAAGTGGTCAGAGCATATGTCCAGAAGCAGGGGGCCCAGGTTTGATTCCAGTTCCGGTACAAATTTTCAACTTTTCCCATTGATTTCAATCAATGCCCGCTTGCAGCCAACGTATGTAATTACTTTTGTGTCTTAAAAAATGGTTCAAATGGCTCTGAGCACTATGGGACTCAACATCTTAGGTCATAAGTCCCCTAGAACTTAGAACTACTTAAACCTAACTAACCTAAGGACATCACACACACCCATGCCCGAGGCAGGATTCGAACCTGCGACCGTAGCAGCCCCGCGGTTTCGGACTGCAGCGCCAGAACCGCACGGCCACCGCGGCCGGCTTTTGTGTCTTAAAATGAGTTTTATTCCTCTGTTAAATTCTTTGTATGTAAGCACTCTAGAATGACTTTTGTGCCATACGCTAGCCGAAAAAATGGTTCAAGTTGTCTGACGATGCTAGACTTGTTATTGCCACGGAAGCTACGGAATGTAGTTACGTTTTGCCAGCTATATACGATTCTGTTCAGTGCACATGAAATCGGTTGGGGATGGCAGCTTACGCTTCGGGCCTGAAGATGACACCATTTGGTTTCGAAACAAATGTACAGTTTTTGACGAGCTATACTGGGTCATCTTACCACTAAATCTGAGGGTGGTACGATGGGGAGTCTTCCTCGTAAGTATGTATCGCAACTCTGTGAAAGATGATGGGGTTGCATGTATGCTTTTCTTGTAAGTATTAACAGCACTAAACCTGTTCTTTGTTCTCTGGCACTGATGGGCTGAGAGACCAGTCTACACCTTACAATGTGTAGATCTGATAACACAAGAACTTCAACCCGACATGGTCTGGAAACGAGCTTGTGCTTGAGATATGGGTCGACACACACTGTGCTAACCGTCTGCTGTGGCCGAGCGGCTCTAGGTGCTTCAATCCCGAACCGCGCTGCTGCTACTGACGCAGGTTCGAACCCTGCCTCGGGCATGGATGTGTGTGATGTCCTTAGGTTAGTCAAGTTTACGTAGTTCTAAGTCTAGGGGACTAATGACCTCAGATGTTAAGTCCCATAGTGCTTAGAGCCATTTGAATCATTTTGAACACACTGCGCTGCTGCTGTGGCAGACTTTCCAAGGTGTAAATGCCACGACGTTGTAGGCAGATATCTCGTGGGTTCTCCTGACAATGTAGCCAGTACACAATTTCAATATCTTGTTACCCCCTTCTGCTCACCCATCATCTAGGAATGGTTTAATCGAGCTACTACCGGACTCCTACGAGATATGTGTACAGTGTCATCGCTCATGAGGACAAAATTATGTCAGTCATGTTGCTCCTGGGAAAATAACTTGGTTTGTGCCTTATCAAGCTAAGGAACCCCAGTATAGTTTGCTGGCACCAGTACCTCAAAACAGATTTACTTCGAGAAAGCCCCTTTAACGTTCAATAATGAAGCCACAATCCTTCCAAATCTTCACGTTGATTCAGTTGGCTGCACCCGGAAAAAGAAGAGCAACTCGCTGTGAAAGGCCCCTGATACTTAAAAAGATAGAAGAAAGAAATGCCCTGACTGAGCCTTGGAAGTTGTCTGTTTAATTGCGCTTTCGTTTTGCTAGCAATATTTTTGCTTTCTAAAATTGCGAGTTTATCCTTGCAATGTTTTGCGGGTTCATACTATGGTGAGTTTCGATAGTCTAGACAAGTTCTTTGTGCTCCACTGAAGCATGTTCCCATCTTTGGAGTGCTGCTGGGCCTTCAGCCAATAGGAAACGTTAGCGGTGCCTAACCACGAGGCCATATAGTTCGCATAGAACTCGCGATTCTGTCTCATTCTACTCTCGCCTGGTTGGTTTTCGGTTTACTGTAGTTGGAGCCCTGCGATGATGTAGATTCTGGGTGAGGTTTTTACAACTGCTTGCCATTGTGAAAAATAAACGATGTGTATGTTACTCCAGAGTCGTGTGTTCTAAACTTTCGCACAGTTATTTTGTAATCATTCTGCGTACAGAACTTGGAGCGAATTATAACCTGAAATAGTATCTTCGCGAGCAGCGACACAAAGACTCATAAATTTCTCGCTTTTCGTAAAGTGGAAGCCGATTTATAGCATCGAGTAATATCATTTCGGTTCGTTGCCTTATAGATTCAAACTTATCGTCCTCTCTCGCATTGTAAATAGTTTGCTGTCTCGTTCGAAGTAGTGTCTTGAGAATATGTAATTTCGTGAGGTTTTCTAGAGTCTCTCTTCGCATTAAATACATGAGAACCCTTGTGGTTTTTGTTATTTGTCTGCAGTGTTTCTAGAACAACAGACATTTATTTCTCTGCATTATTTCGCTCAACCGAAGTCATTTCTTTATTATCATACGTAAAGTAGTTCAAAATGGTTCAAATGGCTCTGAGCACTATGGGACTTAACATCTATGGTCATCAGTCCCCTAGAACTTAGAACTACTTAAACCTAACTAACCTAAGGACAGCGCACAACACCCAGCCATCACGAGGCAGAGAAAATCCCTGACCCCGCCGGGAATCGAACCCGGGAACCCGGGCGTGGGAAGCGAGAACGCTACCGCACGACCACGAGATGCGGGCGTAAAGTAGTTCCAGGCTGCCATCTTCTGAAGACTTGTTGTTACAAGCTTTGTCTTATCAGTGAACTGTCATGGCATGATTAGGTAAATGATCCAAACCAACGCTGCTGTAGCAGCCATTAATAATAAATATCGCGTTACTAAATGAATCAAATTTCAGGAGGAGGAAGGTAGGTCACTGAACGCTGTGCTAGAATAGTGATTACCACGGAAGACTGGGCATTGTGTATTTGTGTAATACTGAGACAGTTCGTGGAACTTAGTATGCAGTTACCTATTTTCAACAGCATGTTGTAGATTTCTTCTCAAATTAAGTCATGATCTCATGAGTTTAATCAAGCACTTGACTAACTATTCTCTCGAGTCTACATCCGGTGATTACAGATACGGGGAAACAAAAAATGGTTCAAATGGCTCTGAGCACTATGGAACTCAACTTCGGAGGTTATCAGTCCCCTAGAACTTAGAACTACTTAAACCTAACTAATCTAAGGACATCACACATATCCATGCCCGAGGCAGGATTCGAGCCTGCGACCGTAGCGGTCGCGCGGCTCCAAACTGTACCGCCTAGAACCGCTCAGTCACTCCGGCCGACACGGGGAAACAGCCTCATTGCAGTGCTTTTGGCTGTAAGCTGTAAGCATAAATATTGTATAGCTTGTCGACAGGTTGTTGATGACTGCTGGCCCTTTATTGAATGTTAGAATAAATAGCTATGCATCATAATTACCACTGCATTTATATTAATTAAATGTGTGTGTGTGTGTGACTACTTTGTTAATCATTCGTGGTTAGATGGTGTTTTCATTTCTGTACAGGGGTATAAATACTCTTGTAAAACAGCACAGCTTAATAGACCAGGGCTTCACCTCACTTCTCATGATAATATATCATTCTTATAACACGGCACACCGTTTACAATCTACACTACTGGCCATTAAAACTGCTACACCACGAAGATGACGTGCTACAGACGCGAAATTTAACCGACAGGAAGATGCTGTGATATGCAAATGATTAGCTTTTCAGAGCACTCGCACAAGGTTGGCGCCGGTGGTGACACCTACAACGTGCTGACATGAGGAAAGTTTCCAACCGATTTCACATACACAAACAGCAGTTGACCGGCGTTGCCAGGTGAAACGTTGTTGTGATGCCTCGTGTAAGGAGGAGAAATGCGTACCATCACGTTTCCGACTTTGATAAAGGTCGGATTGTAGCCTATCGCGATTGCGGTTTATCTTATCGCGACACTGCTGCTCGCGTTGGTCGAGATCCAATGACTGTTGGCAGAATATGGAATTGGTCGGTTCAGGAGGGTCATTCGGAACGCCGTGCTGGATCCCAACGGCTTCGTATCACTAGCAGTCGAGATGACAGGCATCTTATCCGCATGGCTGTAACGGATCGTACAGCCACGTCTCGATCCCCGAGTCAACAGATGGGGACGTTTGCAAGACAACAACCATCTGCACGAACAGTTCGACGACATTTGCAGCAGCATGGACTGTCAGCTCGGAGACCATGGCTGCGGTTACCGTTGACGCTGCATTACAGACAGGAGCACCTGCGATGGTGTACTCAACTACGAACCTGGGTGCACGAATGGCAAAACATCATTTTTTCGGAAGAACCCAGGTTCTGTGTACAGCATCACGATGGTCGCATCCGTGTTTGGCGACATCGCGGTGAACACACATTGGAAGCGTGTATTCGTCATCGCCATACCGGCGTACGACCCCGTGTGATGGTAAGGGGCAGTGTGCGATTTGTGGTTTTACCAGTGGGGGGAGGGGGGATGTCTTATGGGGTTAGTATAAATGTACATGTTACTAGCTTGGACCGTCGCGTTACCCATGGTTAAACAGTTATTTATAAATAGATGTTAATGCCGAAACTCACTATTCATGCGTATGCACTATCAGAAAAGCCATCCCTTGTTGTATCTTTAAAAGTACATTATAGGTAAAGCTTATTTACAGAATCATCTGCATACAGGTATACGAGGGGAATTCAAAAAGTAAAGGCACATTTGTGAAAAGCTGTACTTATTCTGATGACAGAAAACTGAAACATGCGTTATTTTTCTACGTAACCTCCCTGGACTTCAATGCAGTTTTCCCGACGTTTTACGAGTTTTCAGCAAATACGTTTCTCGGTTGCATCTGTAACCAATTTTGCACCGCAGCAATAACGTCTTCATCACTTTCAAATCTTCTTCCCTGTAGTGCTTCCGTTAAGGGTCAAAACATGTGAAAATCGCTTGGAGCCAGGTCTGGACTGTTTGGTGGATGTTCCAGCACCTCGAATCTCAACTCCTTTATTGCGTCGGCTGTTCGTTTGGCAGAATGTGGGTGAGCGTTATCTTGCTGCAGGATGACACCTATTCACAGTTTTCCACGACGTTTGGTCTGATTGCAGGTATTAGTTTCGTATGCAACACATCACATCCACCATACAATACAGACATGGCTCTAAAGCCTCGTTTACGCTGGGGCGACGTCTTGCAACATTGTGGCATGCTATGGAAATGTGGCGTACGTCGTCTTGTCATTTAGTTCTAAATGTTTTGAAATGCTTAACTACTACATAACACTTTTTCAAAATTAATAAGCAAACTTATTAATAGTATTAATAGTAAAGTTTCAGTGTCCGGCTCCACAAATTTGAATTATATGTAAAGTCTTACTCCAGTGAGTGGGAAATAAACATCCCAGGTTGGGATGCATAAACTAAAACCAGAGGAGGGGATGGTCTGATGCAGAGGGGGGGGGGGAATCCCCCCCTGCAAATCGCACACTGGTATGGTGTGCCATTGGTTACACGTCTCGGTCACCTCTTGTTCGCATTGACGGCACTTTAATAGTGGACGTTACATTTCAGATGTGTTACGACCCGTGGCTCTACCCTTCATTCGATCCCTGCGAAACCCTACATTTCAGCAGGATAATGCACACCCGCACGTTGCAGGTCCTGTACGGGCCTTTCTGGATACAGAAAATGTTCGACTGCTGCCCTGGCCAGCACATTCTCCAGATCTCTCACCAATTGAAAACGTCTGGTCAATGGTGGCCGAGCAACTGGCTCGTCACAATACGCCAGTCACTACTCTTGACGAACTGTGGTATCATGTTGAAGCTGCATGGGCAGCTGTCCCTGTACACGCCTTCCAAGCTCTGTTTGACTCAATGCCCAGGCGTATGAAGGCCGTTATTACGGCCGGAGGTGGTTGTTTTGGGTATTGATTTCTCAGGGTCTATGCCCCCAAATTGCGTGAAAATGTAATCACATGTCAGTTCTAGTATATTTGTCCACTGAATACCCGTTTACCATCTGCATTTCTTCTTGGTGTAGCAGTTTTAATGGCCAGTAGTGTATGTACCGTAGCCAGCTTGAGCTTACCTGCACAACACCGATGACGATGGTGGCGGTGGAGGGCGACATGAAGGAGGCGCCCGCGTTGTTGAAGATCTTCTGGGAGTAGAAGATGACGGCGTTGACGCCGCTCCACTGCTGGAACACCATGAGGCCCAGCGCACACGCCATAGCGCGCCGGGCGGCTCTCGATCCCCACAGGTCGCACACACGACTGCTACGCAGCTTCGCTGCCTGAGGAAAGTAACGTCCAGAGAAAAGGTAGGTAAATGTCTGGGTGAGACAAATACACTCCTGGAAATGGAAAAAAGAACACATTGACACCGATGTGTCAGACCCACCATACTTGCTCCGGACACTGCGAGAGGGCTGCACAAGCAATGGTCACACGCACGGCACAGCGGACACACCAGGAACCGCGGTGTTGGCCGTCGAATGGCGCTAGCTGCGCAGCATTTGTGCACCGCCGCCGTCAGTGTCAGCCAGTTTGCCGTGGCATACGGAGCTCCATCGCAGTCTTTAACACTGGTAGCATGCCGCGACAGCGTGGACGTGAACCGTATGTGCAGTTGACGGACTTAGAGCGAGGGCGTATAGTGGGCATGCGGGAGGCCGGGTGGACGTACCGCCGAATTGCTCAACACGTGGGGCGTGAGGTCTCCACAGTACATCGATGTTGTCGCCAGTGGTCGGCGGAAGGTGCACGTGCCCGTCGACCTGGGACCGGACCGCAGCGACGCACGGATGCACGCCAAGACCGTAGGATCCTACGCAGTGCCGTAGGGGACCGCACCGCCACTTCGCAGCAAATTAGGGACACTGTCGCTCCTGGGGTATCGGCGAGGACCATTCGCAACCGTCTCCATGAAGCTGGGCTACGGTCCCGCACACCGTTAGGCCGTCTTCCGCTCACGCCCCAACATCGTGCAGCCCGCCTCCAGTGGTGTCGCGACAGGCGTGAATGGAGGGACGAATGGAGACGTGTCGTCTTCAGCGATGAGAGTCGCTTCTGCCTTGGTGCCAATGATGGTCGTATGCGTGTTTGGCGCCGTGCAGGTGAGCGCCACAATCAGGACTGCATACGACCGAGGCACACAGGGCCAACACCCGGCATCATGGTGTGGGGAGCGATCTCCTACACTGGCCGTACACCACTGGTGATCGTCGAGGGGACACTGAATAGTGCACGGTACATCCAAACCGTCATCGAACCCATCGTTCTACCATTCCTAGACCGGCAAGGGAACTTGCTGTTCCAACAGGACAATACACGTCCGCATGTATCCCGTGCCACCCAACGTGCTCTAGAAGGTGTAAGTCAACTACCCTGGCCAGCAAGATCTCCGGATCTGTCCCCCATTGAGCATGTTTGGGACTGGATTAAGCGTCGTCTCACGCGGTCTGCACGTCCAGCACGAACGCTGGTCCAACTGAGGCGCCAGGTGGAAATGGCATGGCAAGCCGTTCCACAGGACTACATCCAGCATCTCTACGATCGTCTCCATGGGAGAATAGCAGCCTGCATTGCTGCGAAAGGTGGATATACACTGTACTAGTGCCGACATTGTGCATGCTCTGTTGCCTGTGTCTATGTGCCTGTGGTTCTGTCAGTGTGATCATGTGATGTATCTGACCCCAGGAATGTGTCAATAAAGTTTCCCCTTCCTGGGACAATGAATTCACGGTGTTCTTATTTCAATTTCCAGGAGTGTATTACTACGCTAGGTTAGGCAACTATTGCAAACGAACAAAGAAAATGTGGAAAATTTTAAGACAGAATGGCGCCACCACTGTCCAATACAGCTTCTGCCACATTTGGAAAAAGAAGAGTGCTTCATCCTTCTCTATCATCCTACGTTTCGATGTCATTATGACCACACAGTGTCTGAACAGATAGCCTCGATCCGTTTACAGATTCGACAAAACCAAAACTTTTTAGGATTTTCTGTCAAGTCGGCAGATAGACTTTTGCTTTCGAATTGTACGAACAGTTCGCACACGGCTCTCCTTACGCCAGTTTCGGCTTCGTTCAGCTTTTGTTTGTCTGTGGGGCTTTGGCTACAGTAAAACTGACACTGAACTGTCGAACTACGGCGGGTGTTGCCCACCCCTCACAGCTTTGCTCGGCACAGATAAGATTAGATTAGTACTTGTTCCATAGATCATGAATACGACACTTCGTAATGATGTGGAACGTGTCAGGTTAATAAAAGGTGTCTATACAAGATATTACATTACACAAAATATTGCACGACACTTAATATTTTTAATTTTTCTTTTTTGTGGGGGTTGAGTAATTTACTCACTTACTACATCCAAAAATTCATCTAATGAGTAAAGGAGTTGCCATTAAGAAATTCTTTTAATTTCCTTTTAAATGCTATATGGCTATTTGTCAGACTTTTGATGCTATTAGGTAAGTGACCAAAGACTTTTGTGGCAGCATAATTTACCCCCTTCTGAGCCAAAGTTAGATTTAACCTTGAGTAGTGAAGATCATCCTTTCTCCTAGTGTTGTAGCCATGTACACTGCTATTACTTTTGAATTCGTTCGGATTGTTAATAACAAATTTCATAAGTGAATATATATATATTGTGAGGCTACAGTGAAGATCTCTAGCTCTTTAAATAAGTGTCTGCAGGTTGATCTTGGATGAGCTCCAGCAATTATTCTGATTACACGCTTTTGTGCAATGAACACTCTTTTACTCAATGATGAGTTACCCCAGAATATGATGCCATACGAAAGCAGAGAATGAAAATAGGCGTGGTAAGCTGATTTATTTAGATGTATATCGCCAAAATTTTGCAATGACCCTAATAGCATAAGTAGCTCAACTCAAACGTTTCAGCAGATCCTCAGTGTGTTTTTTCCAGTTCAACCCCTCATCAATGCATACACCTAGAAATTTTGAATATTCTACCTTAGCTACCGATTTCTGATCGAAGTCTATATTTATTAATGATGTCATTCCATTTACTGTGCGGAACTGTATATACTGTGTTTTGTCAAAGTTTAATGAGAGTCCATTTGCAAAGAACCACTAAATGATTTTCTGAGAAACATCGTTTACAGTTTCACCAGTTAATTCTTGTCTGTTGGGTGTGATAGTTATACTTGTATCATCGGCAAAAAGTACCAGCTTTGCATCTTCGTGAATATAGAATGGCAGGTCATTAATATATATTAAGAACAGCTGAGGACCCAAGACCGAACCTTGCGCCACCCCATTCTTGATTGTTCCCCAGTTTGAGAAATCATCAGTTTTTTGCATATTATGTGAACTGTTTATTTCAACTTTCTGCACTCTTCCACTTAGGTATGATTTAAACCATTTGAGCGCTGTACCATCCATTCCACAGTACTTGAGCATATCTGTCTAGGACGTGTTGCACAATACTCCTGAACATTGTCCATTGAACTGAACATTTTCGGTCCTGAAATGAATTTTGCATGTTGTCCGCTCGCTCATGCAACCTGAAATCAGTTTCATTTCACTCTTTCTAACAAGGGAACCTCCCCATCGCACCCCCCTCAGATTTAGTTATAAATTGGCACAGTGGATAGGCCTTGAAAAACCGAACACAGATCAATCGAGAAAACAGGAAGAAGTTGTGTGGAACTATAAAAAAATAAGCAAAATATACAAACTGAGTAGTCCACGCGAAGATAGGCAACATCATGGACATTCTGAGATAAGGAACGCCGTGGTCCCATGGTTAGCGTGGGCAGCTGGGAAACGAGAGGTCCTTGGTTCAAGTCTCCCCTCAAGTGAAAAAATTTTTCTTTATTTTAGCAAAGTTATGATCTATCCATTCGTTCATTGACGTCTCTGTTCACTGTAATAAGTTTAGTGTCTGTGTTTTGCGGCCGCACCGCAAAACCGTGCGATTAGTAGACGAAAGGACGTGCCTCTCCAATGGGAACTGAAAACTTTTGATCGCAAGGTCATAGGTCAACCGATTCCTCCACAGAAAACACGTCTGATATATTCTATACGACACTGGTGACGGCATGTGCGTCACATGATAGGAATATGTTGTCGACCCACCTAACTTGTACACTTGGCGAATGGGTAAAAAGATTCTTCTACGTTGCCCGATTTAGTTTTTCTTGTGGATGTGATAATTACTCCCAAAAAAGTGATGAAAACATAAGAGTTTGTCACATAAACTGCAACAAATGAATCCAAAAGTCTCACACTCGCACCCTTTTCTCTGTGCTCTGTCAAAACATATGTTTTTTACCTTTTCAAATTTTTCCGTGTGTAGACCGTCAAATCCTGCATATGTCCAAGCAAATCTGAACATGTCCTGGAATTTTGGAGAGCGAAGTTGATAACGTGTGAGTGCCTGAACTTTGATAATTGTCTGAAAATAAAAAATTAAACTTTTTGCTCGAAGGGAGACTTGAACCAAGGACCTCTAGTTCCGCAGCTGCTCACGCTAACCACAGGACCACGGCGCTCCTTATATCAGAATGTTCATGATGTTGCCTATCTTCGCGTGGACTACTCAGTTTGTATATTTTGCTTATTTTTTTATAGTTCCACACAACTTCTTCCTGTTTTCTCGATTGATCTGTGTTCGGTTTTTCAAGGCCTATCCACTGTGCCAATTTATAACTAAATCTGAGGGGGGTGCGATGGGGAGGTTCCCTTGTAAGAAGAAACATTTTTCCGTATATTCCTGTTTTCAATTTTAACACTGCTGCTGTGGCTAACTGATATTTCAGTGTTTTAGTCGGTTATTAGTAAAAAATGAACAATACCCATTATAACCAAGACCCAACAAATACTGAAAAATACCGGTTATTCAGAACTATAATACCGGTATCGGTTTCGACCAGCCGGTTTTTTCACATCTATAACCCCCCCCCTACTCTCTGCTTCTTGGGCTCTGGCCAGGGGACCTATTTTGCATCTTTTGGCAGCTCTGTCGATCCAACCGGTAGGCGAGCGGTCCGAACGGCCTTGTTTACGAAGAAGGGCCACCACGTTATTCTATAAGCATTTCGGAAGAGATGCTGCACGGTTCTAGCGAACCAAGGTGATGTTGTCAGTTATCTTCGCGCCAACCAATCAAAAGCAAGCGGCCGTAGATCTGTGCATGCGCACTACAGCGTCCACAGAGTCACAAACCCATATCGGCTAGCAGCGGACACAGGAACACTATTGTTCGCAGTACCACAAAGTTTGTTTAGAGTACGTAGTACTGCTTAAATTTCTCTGACCACGGGTTTACATGCATACATACTAACGATAGGGTATTTGACTGTGTTCTGGAAATCGTCATAAATTCAGTATTATGCCATTTTATTCTCATTCACATTGACATCTTGTTTTGGATTTTACGTTTCGGAATATGAGTTAGGAATGGTGTGTTGTACTACACTGCACAAACACACTTATAAAAGTGTGTCGAAGAGAGTGTCGAAGAATAAGTTGCACACAATGTGATTGTAACTAGCTCTACTTATCCGCATGATATATCAACCATTTGGGTCTTAAAAACAAAATTTAAAAAACGCTTTCCGAGAACGTGGGGTGAGTGCAGCTATTGAACTTCGTCGTACTTTATTGCACGCATCTGGTGAATCAAAATGTTTCTTATATGATTGTATAGTCCAAAAATATTATGGCGGGGATCTTTCATCTCTGTATACTGTTGTTACGAATTCAATCGCAGATAAGTACTTGTGTCAAGCAAGACTATAAAGATGACTGCTGCTAGTTTCATTTGCAGTAATTAAAGTGGTGCTGTTAGATTCTTGTCTAACCATACACTCGAAAATCGCTACGTATTCGGAAAAAAAATTGTGAATTATTTGTAACGAGAAAAAATATAAATGTCACTGTCGGTTGTTTCAACCACGGAATTTCATCTTTCATCTTTTAAGCATGCGAAAGTCATGAAATCGAAGATACTCGTTACTGAGAAAGCGCGCTCTTACATGTAAATAACGAATATCGCAGAAAATTGCTTAAATTTCACAAATAACAAAGTCTCAGAGCATGTTAAAAATATAAAGAGGATAATAAATCTTTATACCCAGCGAGATGCGAACCTACAACCGGTTTCTTGCCTTAACCACTTAGCCACAACGACTCACACAGAGCGAGCGCTATATTCCAGCTGATTTTAATGGAGAGGGACCTAGGTTGACTTCGATGCCGAACGATGTGGGCGTATGCCGTAAAAGCATGAAATTTTGGAAGGTTTCCATTACCAGACATCACAAAATTGCTTTCCGTTGTTACTTAAAAGTTGTAAACGCCTTTCGAATATTAATAACGAAACCAATCGCAGGAAAAAGTACGCAAAGTCACTAGTAATTTCAGCTAACACTCATGTCATATACGTAAGCAGAGCTGACCTCTTGAAATTTAATGATTTTTAAGTTCTTATTTACACAAAAAAATCAGATATCTTGTGAGAATATTGACCGAACTTATTTTTTGATGTCGCAGTCATTCACTGTAACAACAATACAAACTGTATTCCTAACAAAGGAAAACAGTCTATTATGAACTCACTTTCCACTCGGATGCGTACTGGTGATTCTTCAGTAAAACATAATACACACATAAAAAAATTTTTGCATCACCAAGGTTCCGAGAGTTCCGGAACCTGTACAGAAAACTGGAAAAGAAATCAACATAAACATCATTTCCGCCCTTTTTTTTATTGCTCAAGAAAACCACACATTGAATGTTTTATCACCATACAACGAGACCCTCAGAGGTGGTGGTCCAGACTGCTGTACACACCGGTACCTCTAATACCCAGCAGCACGACCTCTTGCATTGATGCATGCCTGTATTCGTCGTAGCATACTATCCACAAATTCATCAAGGCACTGTTGGTCCAGAGAGTCCTACTCCTTAACGGCGATTCTGCGTAGATCCCTCAAAGCGGTTGGTGGGTCACGTCGTCCATCAAGAGCCCTTTTCAATCTATACCAGGCATGTGCGATAGGGTTAATGTCTGGACAACATGCTGGCCACTCTAGTCGAGGGATGTCGTTATCCTGAAGGAATTCATCCACAAGATGTGTACGATGGGGGCGCCCATTTTCGTCCATGAAGACGAATGCCTCGCCAATATGCTGCCGATATGGATGCACTATCGGTCGGAGAATGGCATTCACGTACCGCACAGCCGTTCGGCGCCTTCCATGACCACCAGCGGATTACGTCAGCCCCACATAATGGCACCCCAAAACACCACCTTGCTGCGCTCGCTGGACAGTGTGTCTAAGGCGTTCAGCCTGACCGGGTTGCCTCCAAACACGTCTGCGACGAATGTCTGGTTGAAGGCATAGGCGACACTCATCGGTGAAGAGAACGCGATGGCAGTCCTGAGCGGTCCATTCGGCATGTTGTTGGGGCAATTTGTACCGCGCTGCATGGTGTCGCAATTGCAAAGATGGACCTCGTCATGGACTTCGGGAGTTAAGTTCCGCATGATGCAGCATATTGCGCACAGTTTGAGTCGTAACACGATGTCCTGTGGCTGCACGAAAAGCATTATTCAAAATGGCGGCGTTGCTGTCAGAGATCCTCCGAGGCATAATCCTTAGGTAGCGGTCATGCACTGCAGTAGTAGCCCTTGGGCGGCCTGAGCGAGGCACGTCATCGACAGTTCCTGTCTCTCTGTATCTCCTCCATGGCCGAAAAACATCGCTTTGTTTCACTCCAAGATGCCTTGACACTTTTCTTATTGAGAGCCCTTCCTGGCACAAAGTAACAATGCGGACGCGATCGTCTAGGCATGGTTGAACTACAGACAACACGAGCCGTCTACCTCCTTCCTGGTGGAATGACAGGAAGTGATCGGCTGTCGGACCATCTCCATCTAATAGGTCTAATAGGCGCTGCTCATGCATGGTTGTTTACATCTTTGGGCGAGTTTAGTGACATCTCTGAACACTCAAAGGGACTGTGTTTGTGATAAAATATCCACAGTCGACGTCTGTCTTCAGGAGTTCTGGGAACTGGGGTGATGCAAAAGTTTTTTTGATGTGTGTAATGCCGAGCGGTCTAGGACGCTGCAGTCACGGACTGTGCGGCTGGTCCTGGCGGAGGTTCGAGTCCTCTCTTGCGCATGGCTGTTTGTGTTTGTCCTTAGGATAATTTAGGTTAAGTAGTGTGTAAGCTTAGGGACTGATGACCGTAGCAGTTAAGTCCCATAAGATTTCACACACATTTGAACATTTTTTTATGTGTGTAAATAAGTCTGGCACGAAACCCACTCAATATTTCTGAAATAACAAATTCCAGCTACAAACAAATCACACCGAACATGTGGCCATACCAAAACCTAATCAGTTCACGGTGCAGCTGTTGGAAAAATCGGCGGGCGAGGCTTACAGAATACCAGCCTTGGCTAACGAAACGAGAATGACGTCACTACCGAGGTTAACCTACTGAACCATGTCAGTATAAACAGCACAGAATTAGAGCGCTAGGTAACCGGTTCGGTTTGTGGTGGAGTGCCTGCCGTGCCAACAGCGACTCAAAGGAAGGCCTCGGCGCTTGTTGCCGACGTCACGTCAGCTAGGCACAGCGAACGCCAGGTCTGTTGCAGGCAGAAACGCCTGGGCGTGCTTATCTCTATAAATCTCTTATTTTTGGACAAAATGTTTGGCATTGTTTTGGATTCTCCAGTTTTATTTAGATGAAAGATTTTCTTACTATCATAAAGCTACAAATGAAGACCATATCTCTGCATTACTGAATCCTGTCGAAACAAACGTATGAAAAGACGCTTTGCCCCATTGCAAGCTTCGGAAATGTTACATTCAAGTAACTATATTTACTTGATCTATTTTGTTATCGAAACTTACCCCAACCCCCTTACAATGAAATCGTTTCTTTTGTTTATTTTCGTTTGACATTGTCACTGGAAATGTGAACTAATTTACATGCGTAAATGTCCAACTGTTACCAGTCATTAGATTACGGTCGTTTTCAACGAAAGGAACTCTAAACAGGAAACAAAATAGCTTCATACACCGAAAATACTGCTGTGCTTAAACTTTTTTAAACATGCACATTAGAAAAGACAAATATTCACCTCTTGCAACTGAAAGGAGAACCTTTATAAGATAAAAAAATTTTATTTCATAAAACAAGTATCTCTCTTTTCCCTCTTCTTCTGTCCCCCACCCCATCCCCCATCGTGTACAATCGCAAGATATTTCATTAACCCTCTAACCGGAACATCTTTTACTCGGCGGTAAGATGGAACATCGGTCTGCTAGACCGCTAGGACATTTAAAGTGTATTTTTCTCTATTTTTATGACTTTTCCGCACTTCTACGTTGCTTCTCTCTCTCTTTAAGGTGTAATTAAACATAATAATAGGTTTTTGAACCATAATATTTGTTAAAATACCAGTAAATTCAAGTTTATTACTAGGAAAAACTTTAATTTGCAGTGTTTTGTTGTTTACACATTACTCCTTTAGAAATACTTTTTTTTTACATTATTATAGTTACAACACAAAGAAAATGAATACTAAAATGTAATGCAAAGAAAAAATTTAACTTTTATTTTTAATTGCACAAGTCTTGCACACTTTTCGTGAACACTCCAAGCACGTTGGTTCTTCGCAAGAAATACACTTGTAGGCAGTTTTCCTCTTTTTTTGATATGGACAAAATCGACAGGTTTTTCTTTTACCAAGTGTGTCCGTCGGACACTCATCAACTCGAACAACAAATTTATTCCGTTGGCTAACGATTTGCTTTTCTTTTGCTGCCTCTTCTTCTAAAGATGAAATAATACTTTGTAGCTCTTGAGGCAGATTGGAGATTGCCAGTCGGGATTTTACGAAATCGTAGACCAAATATAGAGAAACTCTTTTCAGGAAATCAAAACGTGATACGGTTTTCTTCTCTCCAAAAAGTCCATAAAGTATACTTGCGTTTGATCCAGCCATGGCCACCATGTGGTAAAAAATAGCCAACGGCCACCTTCTTGTTTTGCGATTAGTAGAATAAACACTGCACTTCATATCTAGCGTGTCTATTCCACTTTTTGTGGCGTTATAAAAAGATATGATTTCAGGTTTATCATTTGAAACGTCAGTGTAATTGGAATGATGCATTGACGAAAGAAGTAGGACTGCCTTATTCCTTTTTGGGACATAAGAAAGCAGAGTCATTTCTTTCGTAAAGCCATAAAGGCTGGACCCAATTTCACGATCGCTTCTTGCTTGAAATTCTGCTGGTATCTGGGGTCTGTTTCTTTTTAGTGTCCCAACTAATGTCAAATTGTGAGCTAGTAGCTCCTGGGCAAGTTCCACAGAACAAAACCAATTGTCGCAACTAATATTTCTGTTTGTGCCATACAGCCCTTTAGATAGGCGGATTACAGACTGCGTGGGAATGCTCTTTTTCTTTTCTGCTGTAGAAAGTGTGGCTCCATCACAGCCTTTGCCGGAGTAGATGTAGGCATTGTAAATATATGCATTGTGTGCATCTGCCAGACCCATGACCTTAATGCCATATTTAGCCGGTTTATTCGGCATATATATACGAAATTTAACCCTCCCTCTGAAAGGCACCAAAGTTTCATCAACTGTCAAATGCGCTCCAGGGCTATAAATTTGTTGGCAGTTCCAAATAAACTTATTAAATATGTCTGTAATGGCAGCAGCTGGGTCATATTTTTCCCTCTGTTCCCTCGTGCTCGAGTCATCGAATCTAAATGCCCTAAGCAATATTCCTAATCGCTTTTCTGTTATTATTGATCGAAAAATTGGCCTCCCCAAGACCGAAGTGGAAAACAGCGAGGTCATAGGCTCCCTCGCAGATTTGAATATGCTGCAAAGAACTGTGACTCCAATCACAGCGTTCACTTCCTGCACAGTAGTGTCTCTGTAAGCTACACTTTCTTTTAGTTCAATAACAGAACGAATTTTGGCCAACTTTTCATTAGTATGCTTTACAATCGTCTCAATCATGTCGTCAGTAAACAAAAGGCGCCACACTTCACCTGGGAGTGGGTTTTTCCCCACGGTAAGAGCAGGCCCTTGTATCTTTGATAGCCGTACCTTTATTATATTGGATGCTGCTGTTCGCGTCTTAGAGCGAACAGGAGTTGATGACCATGTGAAACACTTGTTTCTTCCGTAGTAAGAAACTGGAAGACGACTCTCATCTAGAGTGTCATCAGAACGCGTAGATGAGCTAGCAACATCAGCAGGCTTCTGTGGAGTGATTAGTCTGCTTCCACCAGAAGTTATGTCAGACTGTGGTTGCTCTCCAGTTTCTTCGCGAACTGCGGTATTTTCGACTTCAAATATTTCTCGAATAGTTTCATCATCGCGATCATCATCATTGGGAGAGTCATCGTCATTATCTGTTTCATTGCGAGGATCTTGGATAGTAAGGTCCTCATCTGGAATGCATGATTCATCTGAATCCACTTCCGAGTCTGATTCTTCAAGGTAATTTTGAGAGCGTGCAAGGGCTACAATTCTTTTCGACCGATTTGAAACATATTTCGGACCTTCCATTGTAAACCTGCAAGGAAAAAGGGAAAAATGAGTTTTAACGAAATTTAATGGGGATAATTCTATCGCTGTAATAAGTTTGCGCGGTAAATTGGAGAATGTGTGTGAAAAACGGAAAGAGGAAAAATTAAAACGTTAAATACGAGTTGTTACACTTTTTTCTCGTTCTTCTATGAACACAAAAGTATTAAGCATCGTGTGGTGGCAAAAATTTCAATCAAATAGATGAAATGTTGCTACACAGAAAACAGAAGAGTTCAAAGAGTGGAACATCGGTCATACAGACCGACAAATGCGTGATACTTTTAGGAACACCGGTCTGGGAGACCGGCAAAAATTTGACACTTTTAGGAACACCCGGTCTGTCAGACCGGGAGGGGAATGCATTTTTTCGGAACACGGTCTCACAGACCGACAATACGTAACAAAAATTCTACTTACTTGAAAACAATGCATGCGCCGACAATACGTTGTTGGCCAGCTGCGGTTCGGGACCCGACTGAAGATTACTGGGCTTCTCCCCACCCTCACGAACAATGCAGCGCCGTTAGCATTGTTAATGTCAACTATGGCGGTATCTCAGACCGATGTTCCGTTCAAAGGGTTAACATTCAGTGCTCCTCACCTCATAGTCAACTGAGATACCTAAAGAAGAGTACCAATCTGTTCACAGTTTACTGTAAAAGCAACCCAGTACAGACGTAACTTGCGCAGATTTACAAATAAGGTAAAGAAGCACGAATTCTGTTGCTGCTGGACCATGAAGTTGTTTTTGTATGGCAATAGTTAAAACAGGTGGAAATTTAAGTTCACAAGTACACTATTTGTTAAGAAGTGTAACGAATTGCACAATTAATTGATTGCAGAAATCTCTCGGAACAATGTGTGTCGGTCAACTGCCGCCAATAGTTTCACATTTTCCTGTGTCAGGGAGGGAGACACCACCATTACGAGTACGCCTGCAACAGACCTGGCGTTCGCCGGTCCTAGCTGACGTGACGTCACGAGCAAGCGCCGAGGCCTTCCTTTGAGCCGGTGTCGGCCGTGCGCGGTTGCCTACCTTGACGGCGTCCTGCAGCTCGGCGATCTCGTCCGTGTAGTCGTAGCGGGCGCCGCGCAGCCTGGCGAGCGCTCTGCGGGCGGCGCGGTCGCTGCCGGCGGCCAGCAGGTAGGCGGGCGACTCGGGCAGCCAGCAGAGCGCGGGCAGCAGGAAGGCGGCGGGCAGCGCGGCCAGCGCCAGCGCCAGCAGCCGGTGGTCGGCCAGCAGCCCCGCCGCGTACCCCGCCAGGATGCCCGCCGTCACCTGCAGCTGGAACAGCGAGCCCAGCGCGCCGCGCACGCGCGTCTCCGACACCTCCGTCACGTACAGCGGCGCCGCCACCGACGTCGCGCCCACCGCCAGCCCCGCCACCAGCCGCCCCACGTACAGCTCCCACACCTGCAAAGGGCCGATCACTCGTACTGCTGCTCCTACTGATACGGGGCCGTAGATAACTTCATACACATTTCTCTAGTATTTGGATATAGTAGAAATACATACAGGGTGTTACAAAAAGGTACGGCCAAACTTTCAGGAAACATTCCTCACACACAAATAAAGAAAAGATGTTATGTGGACATGTGTCCGGAAACGCTTAATTTCCATGTTAGAGCTCATTTTAGTTTCGTCACTATGTACTGTACTTCCTCTATTTACCGCCAGTTGGCCCAATTGAAGGAAGGTAATGTTGACTTCGGTGCTTGTGTTGACATGCGACTCATTGCTCTACAGTACTAGCATCAAGCACATCAGTACGTAGCATCAACAGGTTAGTGTTCACCACGAACGTGGTTTTGCAGTCAGTGCAATGTTTACAAATGCGGAGTTGGCAGATGCCCATTTGATGTATGGATTAGCACGGGGCAATAGCCGTGGCGCGGTACGTTTGTATCGAGACAGATTTCCAGAACGAAGGTGTCCCGACAGGAAGACGTTAGAAGCAATTGATCGGCGTCTTAGGGAGCACGGAACATTCCAGCCTATGACTCGCGACTGGGGAAAAACTATAACGACGAGGACACCCGCAATGGACGAGGCAATTCTTCGTGCAGTTGACGATAACCCTAATGTCAGCGTCATAGAAGTTGCTGCTGTACAAGGTAACGTTGACCACGTCACTGTATGGAGAGTGCTACGGGAGAACCAGTTGTTTCCGTACCATGTACAGCGTGTGCAGGCGCTATCAACAGCTGATTGGCCTCCACGGGTACACTTCTGCGAATGGTTCATCCAACAATGTGTCAATCCTCATTTCAGTGCAAATGTTCTCTTTACGGACGAGGCTTCTTTCCAACGTGATCAAATTGTAAATTTTCACAATCAACATGTGTGGGCTGACGAGAATCCGCACGCAATTGTGCAATCACGTCATCAACACAGATTTTCTGTGAACGTTTGGCCAGGCATTGTGGTGATGTCTTTATTGGGCCCAACGTTCTTCCACCTACGCTCAATGGAGCACGTTATCATGATTTCATACGGGATACTCTACCTGTGCTGCTAGAACATGCGCCTCTACAAGTACGACACAACATGTGGTTCATGCACGATGGAGGTCCTGCACATTTCAGTCGAAGTGTTCGTACGCTTCTCAACAACAGACTCGGTGACTGATGGATTGGTAGAGGCGGATCAATTCCGTGGCCTCCACGCTCTCCTGACCTCAACCCTCTTGACTTTCATTTATGGGGGCATTGGAAAGCTCTTGTCTACGCAACCCCGGTACCAAATGTAGAGACTCTTCGTGCTCGTATTGTGGACGGCTGTGATACAATTTGCCATTCTCCAGGGCTGCATCAGCGCATCAGGGATTCCATGCGACGGAGGGTGGATGCATGTATCCTCGCTAACGGAGGACATTTTCAACATTTCCTGTAACAAAGTGTTTGAAGTCAGGCTGGTACGTTCTGTTGCTATGTGTTTCCATTCCATGATTGATGTTATTTGAAGAGAAGTAATAAAATGAGCTCTAACGTGGAAATTAAGCGTTTCCGGACACATGTCCACATAATATATTTTCTCTCTTTGTGTGTCAGGAATGTTTCCTGAAAGTTTGGCCGTACCTTTTTGTAACACTCTGTATACACTGGAGCTCTGCAGAAACTGGAATAGGTATGCGTATTCAAATAGAGAGAGATATGAAGGGCTTATTTCAATAGTGGTACAAGTCCATTTTTCTTTATTCTAAGATACAGTGTCCTAAAGTTAAGGGGGGTAGGACGTCAAACGGGCCGACTTGGAGCAGGAGAGGGACTACAGGACATTTTATTTTCTACTGTCTATAGTTTTACAAATAAATTCATAAAACTTTTTCAGCATGACCAGGAAGGATTCGGGATTCACACTCATAGCAGTGGAAGTTCAAAAACATAACAAAATAAATTTTTTTACATGTGAAATTTCATCATTTTTTCTCTTACTATTGGCTGCGTTTGTTGCTATAGGTACATTTTTCTTCACAAGTAAGAGATATTCTTTGATGAATTTTGCACAGCATACAAACCATGCTTACACGTGTATGAAACTCTAGAATTTTCCAAATCCATTAAAAACTGTGGTAAAAATTGAGATAATTAACTACAAAATTTGATTTTTTGTAAACATAAAGTTTAAAACGTAACATCTCATTCATTTTTTGATAAATTAAATAGATTCTAGAGTTTCATACACATCGAACAGTCTCTCTTACTTGTGAGGAAAAATGTACTTATAGCAACAAATGCAGTCAATAGTAAGCGAAAAAATGATGAAATTTCACATGTAAAAAAATTTATTTTGTTACGTTTTTGAACTTCCGCTGCTACGAGTGTGAATCCTGAATCCTTCCTGATCATGCTGACAAAGTTTTATGAATTTACTTGTAAAAGTATAGACAGTGGAAATTAAAATGTCCTGTGGTGCATCTCCTGCTCCAAGTCGGCCCGTTTGACGTCCTACCCCCCTTAATGAGCGCTGAAAAATCTGCAATTGAGATACCAGAAAAATTCAAGTATATACAGGGTGGTCCATTGACCGTGACCGGGCCAAATATGTCACGAAATGAGCGTCAAACGACAAAACTACAAAGAAGGAAACTTGTATAGCTTGAAGGGGGAAACCAGATGGACTATGGTTGGACCGCTAGACGGCGCTGCCATAGGTCAAACGGATATCAACTGCGTTTTTTAAAAAAGGAACCTCCATTTTTATTACATATTCATGTAGTACGTAAAGAAATATGAATGTTTTAGTTGGACCACTTTTTTAGCTTTGTGATGGATGGCGCTGTAATAGTTACAAACATATGGCTCACAATTTTAGACGAACAGTTGGTAACAGGTAGGTTTTTTTTAATTAAAACACAGAACGTACGTACGTTTGAATATTTTATTTCGGTTGTTCGAATGTGGTAGTTGTACCTTTGTGAACTTATCGTTTCTGAGAACGCATGCTGTTACAGCGTGATTACCTGTAAATACCACATTAATGCAATAAATGCTCAAAATGGTGTCCGTCAACCTCAGTGTATTTGGCAATACGTGTAACGACATTCCTCTCAACAGCGAGTAGTTCGCCTTCCGTAATGTTCGCACATGCATTGACAATGCGCTGACACATGTTGTCAGGCGTTGTCGGCGGATTACGATAGCAAATATCCTTCGACTTCCCCCACAGAAAGAAATCCAGGGACGTCAGATTCGGTGAACGTGCGGGCCATGGTATGGTGCTTCGACGACCAATCCACCTGTCATGAAATATGCTATTCAATACCGCTTCAACCGCATGCGAGCTATGTGCCGGACATCCATCATGTTGGAAGGACATCGCCATTCTGTCATGCAGTGAAACATCTCGTAGTAACATCGGTAGAACATTACTTAGGAAATCAACATACATTGCACCATTTAGATTGCCATCGATAAAATGGGGGCCAATTATCCTTCCTCCCATAATGACGCACCATATATTAAACCGCCAAGGTCGCTGATATTCCACTTGTCGCAGCCATAGAGGATTTTACGTTGCCCAATAGTGTATATTATGCCGGTTTACGTTACCGCTGTTGGTGAATGAAGCTTCGTCGCTAAATAGAGCGCGTGCAAAAAATCTGTTATTGTCACGTAATTTCTCTTGTGCCCAGTGTCAGAACCGTACACGACGTTCAAAGTCGTCGCCATGCAATTCCTGGTGCATAGAAATATGGTACGAGTGTAATCGATGTTGATGTAGCATTCTCAACACCGACGTTTTTGAGATTCCAGATTCTCGCGCAATTTGTCTGCTACTGATGTGCGGATTAGCCGCGACAGCAGCTAAAACACCTACTTGCTCATAATCATTTGATGCAGGTCGTGGTTGACGTTTCGCATGTGGCTGAACACTTCCTGGTTCCTTAAATAACGTAACTATCCGGCGAACAGTCCGGACACTTGGATGATGTCGTCCAGGATACCGAGCAGCATATACAGCACACGCCCATTGGGCATTTCGATCGCAACAGCCATACATCAACACGATATCGACGTTTTCCACAATTTGTAAACGGTTCATTTTAACACTGGTAATGTATCACGAAGCAAATACCGTCCGCACTGGTGGACTGTTACGTGATTCCGCGTACTTTACGTTTGTGACTATTACAGCGCCATCTATCACAAAGCGAAAAAAGTGGTCCAACTAATACATTCATATTTCTTTAATTACTACACGAATATGTAAAAAAATGTGGGTTCCTATTTTAAAAAAACGCAGTTGATATCCGTTTTACCTATGGCAGCGCCATCTAGCGGGCCAACGATAGCGCCATCTGGTTTCCCCCTGCAAGCTAGACGAGTTTAGTTCTTTGTAGTTTTTTCGTTTGACGCTTATTTCGTGAGATGTTTGACCTGGTCACTATCAACGGACCACCAATGTTCAATAAATTCAAATGTAATAATATCTTTAAATATAAAAAATTACGACGAAAGTAAATCATCGCCAATTAATGGCTAGAGACTCTAAAAGGAAAGAAAAAAGACCTGAAATCGAGAAGGAGTTACATAAATTAGCCATAAATTGATATTCATACAGATATCGTCGGAAAACGCCAAAAGTGTAAACTTTGGCGGCCAATGTATGAATGTGTGACGCTGCAGCGCAGTTTCGCAGCTGGCAAGGGTAGTAAAGAGGGGACATGTCGATAAAGTGTTTTACGTCTTCACGAATTTCATTCCGTGTACTCAGCTGGACAGTTACTAAGCCTCGAAGACAGACGCGTGAACAACACTCGCAGTTGTCGGAACTTGGGTGATGACGTGTAAGCCGAGCCGGCCGCTGTGACCGAGCGGTTCTAGTCGCTTGAGTCCGGAACCGCGCTGTTGCTACGATCGCAGGTTCGAATCCTGCCTCAGGCATGGATGTGTGTGATGGTTCAAATGGCTCTGAGCACTATGGGACTTAACATTTGAGGTCATCAGTCCCCTAGAACTTAGAACTACTTAAACCTAACTAAGCTAAGGACATCACACACATCCATGCCCGAGGCAGGATTCGAACCTGCGACCGTAGCGGTCGCGCGGTTCCAGACTGAGGCGCCTAGAACCACTCGGCCTCTGTGGCCAGCTGTGTGTGATGTCCTTAGGTTGGTTAGGTTTAAGTAGTTCTAAGTCTAGGGGACTGATGACCCCAGATGTTAAGTCCCATGATGCTCAGAGCCATTTGAACCATATGACGTGTAGCTGGTCTCAAAGAGGCCGGTTGGAGTAGTCCGCGAATCGCTCGACCTTTGGAATAGGAGCGATGAAATGAAATGATCATATGGCATTGTTGGCTGGGATGTCCCATTCGAGTTCGGCCACCAAGTGCAAGTCTTATTTCAGTCGGCGCCATATTGGACGACTTGCGGCCGGTGATGAGGATGAAATGATGATGGGGACAACACAACACCCGTGGAGGAAAATTTCCAACCTGGCCGGGAATCGAACCCGGGCCTAGTGCCGGCCGAAGTGGCCGTGCGGTTATAGGCGCTGCAGTCTGGAACCGCGAGACCGCTACGGTCGCAGGTTCGAATCCTGCCTCGGGCATGGATGTGTGTGATGTCCTTAGGTTAGTTAGGTTTAACTAGTTCTAAGTTCTAGGGGACTAATGACCTCAGCAGTTGAGTCCCATAGTGCTCAGAGCCATTTTAGCCGAGCCTAGTGCGTGGGAGGGAAGCTCGCTACCACCCAGCTAAGCAGGTGGACAGAGGGGCGATGCCACCATTCGACAGTGTAGGCAGGAATGGGTAAACCATGATCGAGCACGGCGTCAAGAAGGAAACGGTCGACCTAGAGAGGTGACAGAAGGTGAGGACCAAGCAATCGTCAGAGAGTCACTCAGAGTCCCGAAATCATCATCATCATCATCATCGGTACGACGTGCAGCTGGTGCTTCGGCGAGCTACTCACGGAGTCGCTGTGGGCGATGAGCATCCAGGAGGCGATGAAGGGCAGCAGGAGGGCGGCGATGAGGCTGCGAGGCCCCACGCGGGCCGCCAGACAGCCCGCGGGCAGAGCGCCCAGCGCGGCGCCCACGTTGAGCAGCGCGCTCACCCAGGAGCCCGCAGACTCCGACACGGGGAACGGGTTGGTCTCGCGCTGCAGCAGCGGCAGCGCCGGCGACGTGTAGCCCATGCACGTGCCCGCCGACAGCGCGCCCGCGGTCGCTGCCGACAGTAGAGGAGCGGGACTGTGAGCTGGCTCCAGGGTATGTCGGCTCGGGGCGGAGACTCGTCGCAGGACGTTAGTTACACTACTGGCCATTAAAATTGCTACACCAAGAAGAAATGCAGAAATGCAGAAATTCATTGGACAAATATATTATAACAGAACTGACATGTCATTACATTTTCACGCAATTTGGGTGCATAGACCCTGAGAAATCAATACCCAGAACAACCACCTCCGGCCGTAATAACGGCCTTCATACGCCTGGGCATTGAGTCAAACAGAGCTTGGATGGCGTGTACAGGTACAGCTGCCCATGCAGCTTCAACACGATACCACAATTCATCAAGAGTAGTGACTGGCGTATTCTGACGAGCCAGTTGCTCGGCCACCATTGACCAGACGTTTTCAGTTGGTGAGAGATCTAGAGAATCTGCTGCCCAGGGCAGCAGTCGAACATTTTCTGTTTCCACAAAGCCCCGCACAGGACCTGATACTTGCGGTCGTGCATTATCCTGCTGAAATGTAGGGTTTCTCAGGGACCGAATGAAGGGTAGAGCCACGGGTCGTAACACATCTGAAATGTAACGTCCACTGTTCAAAGTGCCATCAGTGCGAACAAGAGGTGACCGAGACGTGTAACCAATGGCACCCCATACCATCACGCCGGGTGATACGCCAGTATGGCGATGACGAATACACGCTTCCAATGTGCGTTCACCGCGATGTCACCAGCGATCATCATGATGCTGTAAACAGAAGCTGGATTCATCGGAGAAAATGACGTTTTGCCATTCGTGCACCCAGGTTCGTCGTTGAGTACACAATCGCAGGCTCTCCTGTCTGTGATGCAGCGTCAAGGGTAACCGCAGCCATGGCCTCCGACCTGATAGTCCATGCTGCTGCAAACGTCGTCGAACTGTTCGTGCAGATGGCTGTTGTCTTCCAAACGTCCTCATCTGTCGACTCAGGAATCGAGACGTGGCTGCACGATCCGCTGCAGCCATACGGATAAGATGCCTGTCATCTCGACTGCTAGTGATACGAGGCCGTTGGGATCCAGCACGGCGTTCCGTATTACCCTCCTGAACCCACCGATTCCATATTCTGCTAACAGTCATTGCATCTCGACCAACGGTAGTAGCAATGTCGCGATACGATAAACCGCAATCGCGATAGGCTACAATCCGACCTTTATCAAAGTCGGAATCGTGATGTTACGCATCACAACAACGTTTCACCAGGCAACGCCGGTCAGCTAAAGTTTGTGTATGTGAAATCGGTTGGAAACTTTCCTCGTGTCAGCACGTTATAGGTGTCGCCACAGGCGCCAACCTTGTGTGAATGCTCTGAAAAGCTAATCATTTGCATATTACAGCATCTTCTTCCTGTCGGTTAAATTTTGCGTCTCTAGCAATTCATCTTCGTGGTGTAGCAATTTTAATGGCCAGTAGTGTAGGTCCTGCCAGGCGAACACTGTCAACTTAAACGAGGCCTGGGCAAACAGCGATCCGTAGGCACAAGTTACTGCCTAATGCGCCGAGTGCAGAGCCAAGGAAGGGAGAAACATTCGGGCCTAACGTCCTGTTAACCATATGACTAAGAGAATACGGCGGTTAGCTGCATGGAAAATCAGTGTGAGGTGTAATGGTGAACAAAGGAAGCACACTGTACCTACGCATACTGCCTCTTCGTCAGTATCGCTAATTAAAATTTGGTTTTTGATGACTGGTCTTGGCAAATCTGAGTCTCCATCATCAGATCATAAGCAAATACATCTCAATACACCTCCATCATATGTACACAATATTGTATGAAGTCACGACACGTCATTCCAGGAACTTGCAGACAGCTATACGTCTTCATTTCAATAATAAAACAAGATTTACATATAATATCATCCTTATTGCATTGACTGCACAAACTCTTGTTCACACAGTAGATGAAAGGAGCTCCTTTCCTCTCTTGTTTCAACATGAGCTTGTGTAGTCAATGCAATAAGCATCATATTTTATGTAAAAAATATTATTATTGAAATGAAGACGTACAGCTTTCTGTAAGTTCCTGGAATGACGTGTCATGACTTGATACGATATATTTTACATATAATGGAGGTATATTGAGATATACTTGCATACGATCCGATAATGACAACTTCGACTTACCGAATCTAGTCAGCCGACCAGGGTGGCCGAGCGGTTCTAGGCGCTACAGTCTGGAACCGCGCGACCGCTATGGTCACAGGTTCGAATCCTGCCTCGGGCATAGATGTGTGTGATGTCCTTAGGTTAGATAGGTTTAAGTAGTTCTAATTTCTAGGGGACTGATGACCTCAGAAGTTAAGTCCCATAGTGCTCAGAGCCATTTTTGAATCTAGTCACCAAAGATAGAATTTTGGCTGTTGAACTTTTTACTTCTGTGTTTTACATTACTCTGATCTCTAACAAACTTGAATAATGTCAAGTGTAAGTAAAATTGTGTTTCAGACAGCGTCTCGAACCCGCGTCTGACTTATGATTGGCACGATACTGGGCTGGAAAGTGTCTGATCGAGAGTCGAGAGCTGGAGCAAGCAGAACGAGTGTGGGGTTAGTTGGGTTGTTTGGGGGAAGAGACCAAACGGCGAAGTCATCGGTCTCATCAGATTAGGGAAGGACAGGGAAGGAAGTCGACCGTGCCCTTTCAAAGGAACCATCCCGGCATTTGCCTGGAGTGATTGCCGGACGCGGGATTGAACCGTCGTCCTCCCGAATGCGAGTCCAGTGTGCTAAACACTGCGCCACCTCCCTCCGTAACGAGTGTGGGGTTATGTTGGTCAAGAGGTTGAGATGAGAGGATGTGGGGGTAAGTTTATAGCTGGAAGGACGGGTGAACGTCATCGCAGAGTGCTGGGTGAAGAACGGAGGGCCACATGAAGTTTCTTTCCGACAGGATTAGAAGGGTGTGGAGGTGGAGGGTAAAGGATATATGTTGGTGTTGGCGGTATGGCAGCCTAGGATTAAGGATTGCGAAAGACAATGGAGTTCTGATCTTAAAGTTTACAGAGTGTATGGGATTTGGATAAATGCTCAAAGAATTTGAAGAGAGGGGCCAATTTGATCAGATAGTAGAGGATATGTGTGGGAGAGGGAAGATGTGCGTGGGAGCCGAGGCAGAGTGCACAGTGTTTCTGAACTTGTAGTGAGTTGTAAAATGTTTGAGGTCGTTCCCCTTCTGCACGAAGAAACTCCATAACCGCTCTTTTTGCTGATCTGGAGGAATCCATCACGCAGCGTACTGCGGAAACAACTCTCCAGAAACGAGGAAACTGGTGCCGAAGCCGTTAACTACCCTTGTGCAACTGAGAATACAATCACGGCATCTGTCGGCAAACACATTCACTCGCTGGGATTACATACAGCGCCGCAACAGCCAAGGTCTCTTTTCGATTGGACATGTCTTACAGTATTGCTCCGGACGAGAGCCATACCCTGGCAGAACTGCAAAATCCGCCCATTCCTGCAACCTTTTGTAAGCAGATCTAGCATATTTTATAATTTTGTAAACAGGTTGAATAAACGCAAATGGGCGTGACTGGCAGGCACAGCGAAACCGATTGCCCAACGAGATCCGATACAGGAGTGACATAGATTAAACGTTTAGTACAATCGTTGGAATAGAAACTTAAGATTTTCGATGCTTAAGGGGGGACGTTGATGAAATTGACCAAATATGCAAATTTTTTATTTATTTTTTATTTGTTAGCACACTTCATGGACAATAAGTTACCGAAGTTTCAATGTTGAAATCGCATCAGAAGTGCCTAAAAATTAATTAAAAGTGTGACGCGGCCTCCCTGCTACGCCCACGTTTTGAAGCAGCACTTCAATGCCAGCTCAGTAAACAACAATTCTGTGTATTACTTTCAACCAAACGTGTGCGGGATACATCTAGAAGACTGTGATACATACTCTTTGGTTTTATAAATCATCTTTGCCTGATCCTGCATTTCTCAAAAAGTGTGTTCATGACAAAACCCAAAATCCAAATGAGTCTCTAAATTCATTCATATGGAAACGATGCCCTAAAAACACATTTGCATCTGCTAAAGTTGTCATAATTGCAACTTATGATTCAGTTATTGTATTTAATAATGGGAACGTCGGGAGGATGAAGGTATTACAAAGAATGGGCTTCAAAATAGGAAATTTTGCTCAACACACCCTGAGAAAAATAGATTTACAGCGCGTCTCTGCAGTTGAAAGGTCAGCTGAAGACCTGGTAAAGGAAAGAAGACAGACAACAAGAAACCAGAAGAGAAGCCTTGAAGGGAAAGACGACCCAGAGTACAAATATGGTGCCTTCTGAACAAGTGACATAAGGAAAAAAGTTAGGTTGAACTTTAAATCGCGTTTCCTGAAAAGTTTGTTTTTTAAAATTTATGTACCTTTTCCTCAGACTATATGAATGCTAGAATTATGAAATTTTGTACAGATATTTCTGTGAACCTAATAAACTTTGTCTCAAGAGAAAATTTTGAAATTATGATTGCAAGTTGAGATACGGGGCAAAGTGCTTGGAATTTTGCATGAATCTAAAATTGTACTTGTGGAATTATAAGTAAAAATTATGAAAATTGTCCTATTTGACCTATTCCAAAACCCTCATGAGAGGAGCTTACAACATATAAAGAGATGAAACAGAGAAATTTTTGTAGAAATCTCTTGAATACTTTCTGAGAAAAAGGAACATACATTATTTTTTGAAAATAAAACTTCAAATTTCATTAAAAAAAGTTGAATATGTATAATAAAAGGATTTTATATGTAAATGTGTTACTTTCATGTAAAGCGTGGTAGAAAATTTCATTGCCATATCTCCAAAACAGTGGATTTGGTGCACTTTTGAAACAGTGTGTGTTTTCATCAACGTCCGCCCTTAAGGGTGTGCAAGAGTTTCATTTGCGTCAGTACAGAAAGTCACTCGTATCAAACATCACGTACAATTTTCTGTGCACAGTACACAATGAAATTAGCAAACGTTGCTTGCTGTAAACAGAAAATTGTGAGTGATTTTTAATGTGTGTTTAGTTTCTGCGCAAGTGGACCACAAGAAGACCGCAAGGTTCTTTCCAAAGTTCATCAGTAACTCTTTGTAAAGATCGACTGTTATTTTTGTGCACTACAATAAAGATAAGAGAACAATGCAGCGCTTCATATGTGGAAAACATCATGAATAAATGGCATAGCACATGGACAATGCACTTGAAAGTGGGAATCATTTCCCGAAACGTGTCGTACAAGATACACTCCTGGAAATGGAAAAAAGAACACATTGACACCGGTGTGTCAGACCCACCATACTTGCTCCGGACACTGCGAGAGGGCTGTACAAGCAATGATCACACGCACGGCACAGCGGACACACCAGGAACCGCGGTGTTGGCCGTCGAATGGCGCTAGCTGTGCAGCATTTGTGCACCGCCGCCGTCAGTGTCAGCCAGTTTGCCGTGGCATACGGAACTCCATCGCAGTCTTTAATACTGGTGGCATGCCGCGACAGCGTGGACGTGAACCGTATGTGCAGTTGACGGACTTTGAGCGAGGGCGTATAGTGGGCATGCGGGAGGCCGGGTGGACGTACCGCCGAATTGCGTACCGTGGGGCGTGAGGTCTCCACAGTACATCGATGTTGTCGCCAGTGGTCGGCGGAAGGTGCACGTGCCCGTCGACCTGGGACCGGACCGCAGCGACGCACGGAGGCACGCCAAGACCGTAGGATCCTACGCAGTGCCGTAGGGGACCGCACCGCCACTTCCCAGCAAATTAGGGACACTGTTGCTCCTGGGGTATCGGCGAGGACCATTCGCAACCGTCTCCATGAAGCTGGGCTACGGTCCCGCACACCGTTATGCCGTCTTCCGCTCACACCCCAACATCGTGCAGCCCGCATCCAGTGGTGTCGCGACAGGCGTGAATGGAGGGACGAATGGAGACGTGTCGTCTTCAGCGATGAGAGTCTCTTCTGCCTTGGTGCCAATGATGGTCGTATGCGTGTTTGGCGCCGTGCAGGTGAGCGCCACAATCAGGACTGCATACGACCGAGGCACACAGGGCCAACACCCGGCATCATGGTGTGGGGAGCGATCTCCTACACTGGCCGTACACCACTGGTGATCGTCGAGGGGACACTGAATAGTGCACGGTACATCCAAACCGTCATCGAACCCATCGTTCTACCATTCCTAGACCGGCAAGGGAACTTGCTGTTCCAACAGGACAATGCACGTCCGCATGTATCCCGTGCCACCCAACGTGCTCTAGAAGGTGTAAGTCAACTACCCTGGCCAGCAAGATCTCCGGATCTGTCCCCCATTGAGCATGTTTGGGACTGGATGAAGCGTCGTCTCACGCGGTCTGCACGTCCAGCACGAACGCTGGTCCAACTGAGGCGCCAGGTGGAAATGGCATGGCAAGCCGTTCCACAGGACTACATCCAGCATCTCTACGATCGTCTCCATGGGAGAATAGCAGCCTGCATTGCTGCGAAAGGTGGATATACACTGTACTAGTGCCGACATTGTGTATGCTATGTTGCCTGTGTCTATGTGCCTGTGGTTCTGTCAGTGTGATCATGTGATGTATCTGACCCCAGGAATGTGTCAATAAAGTTTCCCCTTCCTGGGACAATGAATTCACGGTGTTCTTATTTCAATTTCCAGGAGTGTATAAATAAAAGGAGAGTTGTGAGTGGTGGCGGAACCCGTTGGAAGATGCAGTTTGTGTGTGAATCTTTTTTAAACATGCAGTGTTTCGGGTGTGGCACGTTTGCCGCTAGCGCTTGAGACAGGCCACACTGCTTACTCACCTATGACGGCTGCAGCGTACTGGGGTAGGCGGCTGGCTGGCTGTGGCGCCCCCTTGCCATCCGCAGCGATGATCAGCTCCGTGCGACTGTTCTGCTCCTGCAGCACGTGGCCCGACATGGTGGCCGCTCCTGCAACACACACCCAGCACCTCTACACCACTGCGCTCTGATTCCGAGCATACACGAACACAGATGAGCCAAAGCATTATGACTACTGTCCAGAGCCAAAGTTAGTGCTATATGATGGCGTTGCGGGCACGTAACGCGGTAAGGCAAGTATTCAGGAGGAGCAGAAACGAATAGGATCCAGGATGCCAAATCCGTCGGCGGATCATGGTTGAAGTGATCACTACAGCAAAAATCTACTCATTGCTGGCCCTCTGGACCCTGTTTTGATCACAACCGAGGTAGAATCTTCCTACACGTCGGTCCTATTCGTTTCCGCTCCGCTTGAATACTTGCCTCACCGCGTTACGTGCCCGAAACGCCATCAGATAGCATTAACTTGTGACATAAATGGACATTTGGAGAAAGGGAAAGGAAGTTTTTGTTATGAGACGTGTGAATTATAAATTATTTCAAGACTGTGTACGTGTGCGCGATGTATGACAAATAGTAAAGAACGTAAGTTATTATTATCAAAACACAAATATCGATGTAATTAACAAAACACAGTTTTTTTGGTATAATCTCTGTGTAAAACAGGTCATGAAGATCAGAGACAATGCTTTGATTGAACTATCTCTCCTGTTTTGTTTCGTCTAGCGGTAGGCCGCCATTGTAGTGCTGTCTGATAATTAACGTAAGTTTTAACTGTATTTTAAAAAAAAGATAGAAATTGTTATTAGAAAGTGTGTATTATGGACTTAGCTGTCACCTCTCATGAACGCAACCATCAATTATAATTAAGAAAGTTTTTACAGGACTTCGTAGTGCAGGGAGCTCATCTCCCCTAGCAGGATTTAGTCAGCCATTACGCTGACGATTCATGTTATTAAATGTAAATGCGGGAGACTTCTCAATTTTGATCTTTCATTAATTTCGAAGTTAAAATTAATTTCAGTTACCAAAATTCACAGCACTGAATGAGTTCAGTACGTTTTATTTTGGCCGCCTAACGGCAGACGAGATTCTCTCCAGTTTTGCCTTGCAAATAATGAATAATAAATATTGAAAATCATTACATTCCGCAATATCTCAGTTAATCTTTATGTAATCTGGTACATAAGTAACCCGTAGCCCCTGAGACCCATATTAATAATTACAGTTTGCGTAAGAATACGCATATTTTCTTTTCTAAATTGCAGCGCTCACGTAAACTATTTATTAGAAGGCGGTGAGTCGCGCGCTGTGTTTAAAAAAAATATTATATAGTACGTACTTCGGGGCAGCCGATGCCCGTACGAGTGTTATCGCGGTATAAGTTAATTAAAAGTCTCATGTTAGCCCACAATATTTAAAGCCACCCCAACCAAAACCATAAAATATATAATTATAAAAATAAAAATATACACTTATACCGTGATAGCACGTAACGCGGTGAGGCAAGCATTCAAGAGGAGCAGAAACGAATAGGATCTAGGATGCCAAATCCGTCGGCGGATCATGGTTGAAGTGATCACTGCAGCAAAAATCTACTAATATAAGTATTCCTGGCCCCCTGGCCCCTGTTTTGATCACAACCGAGGTACAATCTTCCTACACGTCGGTCAGGGGCCTGAAGATGACGTAGTAAAACGTTGAAACTGGTTGCGAAATAAAATAAGTTGGAAGCTATACGGCTGAAAGGTGTTTAATTTGACATCCTGCATCGGACAGCCGAGTCCCGGAACCATTTCTAAAAAGATGGACGTACAGAGACCTTCGGACCCAGTGCATTAATCTCGACAACCCACCCACTAATCACCAGCCAAGTACCCTGTTGCGCCACTACATCTGTATTCCACCTTCCATGCACCTTCGTGCCTTATCCATCCTCTTTCGCCGGAATTTCAATCAGCTTCCACTATCCAACGAAGAAATCCGCTCCGAGGTATACCTTCCTTTCCTTCCCTACTCAAAATGCTCCACCTCACACCATTTTTCGTTTTACCCCCTTCCTCCACCTCCTTGACTTTTAGTCGCTACTTGCAGTGCCACAGGGCCCATGGTCGTACTCGTCATTCCACTTCCGTCAGAGCGTGATCATTTTCATCCCCCACCTGCATCACCATCACACCATAGAATCGTTGCATTCACCGGTTCCCCCCAGATCACAGAAATTATGCAGCGCCAGCAGTGAAGAAGTACTTTTATAGGTACCACCTGGGTAGGCCACGTGCTGTTGGTTTACAGCACAGTGGAGGAGGGGTGATGACGTAAAGTCTCTGATCACAGATTTTTATGCCCATGTCCAGGATTAATTTCTAAACCATAGCTCAGTGACTCAGGAAGTGAGGGCATATGACACTGTCGATGGTGACCCATCCATTGGATGTGGACGTTAAGCTCGCCAGACACCTTGATGCTGAGCGAGAGCAGTAGGTTGTACTGACACCAGGTTTCACCTGCTCCCTTCTCTCACCATTATCCAATACAAACAAAGCACCACACTACACAAATACATTACAGATGCGTGCACTTACCGGATACACTTAAACAGACAACTTTCAGACTTCACACTGTGTGTGAAAGACGGAAAATTTTCCAATTACGCGTCTGTACCTGCCCTTCAGGGTCTCCCAACAGTGCCAAATGGCTTTACACTATGAGAAAAGTTTTAAAAATCATGAATATTGTCGATGCCCCTTAATGTGATTTTTTTAAAAGAAATATCATTTATAATGATCTGTTTCTTGTACATTTTGAAACAGTTTATAAATATGTCTCACCTTCGGCTGAGGAGCGGTTTTATCCGCTGCCAACTTTTCCGTTCGTGGGGAATTGAAATAACAATAAAGGAAAAAAAAACGAAATCATTGTAGGGAAGATGCAGGCTCAAAATGGGGAAATCCACTGATAGGTGACTTTGACGAAGAATAGATTATCATAGCCGGAATCAAATCAAAGTCACAACGACTTAAGTCGTATTACTGTTCGTTTTTGGAGCATCACGTGCGAGCAGCTTTGCGAAAGAAGGGGCGACACTTTCTGAGCAACCCACCCATCACTTTGCACGACAATGCGCGGGCGCATACAGAGCAAGCTGTGGCTGCTCTGTTCGGCCGATGGGACTGGGAAGTACTCTACCATCCACCATACTCCCCGGATTTAAATCCTTGTGACTTTGATTTGATTCCGAAGATGAAGATACCACTTCGTGGCATTCGCTTCAGAACTATTCCAGAGATTCGATAGACAGTAGACCGCTCCATTCGCACCATCAACAGAGCAGGCTCTGCTAACGGTATACTACGGCTTCCACATCGCTGGCAACGGATTCTACACGACGCTGGTCACTACTTTGAAGGACAGTAACGGGTGCAAACATGTAACTATTGCCACTATATATGTTCCAACCCTCGTATTTTGGCAGCAGCTGACTGCAGTTCTGGTCCCATAGCCATCGCAGGACGCGATGGATTGCATTGTTTACTGTGATCAACATTGTGCGCAGTTGTCTACTGAAATAACGATAAAGCTGAGAAGATCTGTCAAAATCATCCAAGTGTGGAGACAAATCCACACGACTTCATCCAAATCAACAGAAACGCGAAAATAATTGTTTTACTTTTGCAGGTGATTTTATTCTTGTAGCATCTCCAGAGGATGACCTGAAAGGTTCTGTACACAATTTAGAAATTATGTCCTTGAAACACAGCATGGACGTCAGCACTGGAAAAACAAAAACTGTGGATTTCTTTAGAAAATACCCAGTAGAACGTAAGATCTTTTTGAAAAATAAAATTCTAGAAAGCGTGAACACATTCACATTTTTAGCCTATAAAAATATCCTTTGTGGGAGAAACAGACCCAGCTGAAAAAACTACCTGGCATACAAAAAATATGACCCCTCCCCTAGCCCAGAAGCGCAGCAGAATACGCCTTTATAAGACCAAAGCAAGACCTGTACTGTGCTATGGCAATGAAGCGTAGAAAGGCATAAGATGCGAAAAGACTAACAGCCTATGAAATGAAATCCTTCAGACGAACAGCTGGATACACCGAACAGCGTCACAAAAGGAATGAAGATGCGTTGGAGGTACTCAAAATGGGACTCACCACACATTATCGGCCGGCCACTGTAGCCGAGCGGTTCTAGGCGCTTCAGTCCGGAACCGCGCTGTTGCTACGGTCGCAGGTTCTCCTGCCTCGGGCCTGGATGTGTTTGATGTCCTTAGGTTAGTTAAGTTTAAGTAGTTCTAAGTCTAGGGGACTGATGACCTCAGATGTTCCATAGTGCTCAGAGCCATTTCTGAACACATTATCGTCAGAACTACCAAAACAACTGGAGAAACTTCACAACGGATCAGTTCAAAGAGGATCGCAAAATCCCTGCTACATTATAACTCAAAAGGTGTAAGACCGCTAGGTCGACCAACGAAAAGAGCTCAGGAGAACTCGACGGGACTGTAACAGTGAGGTGTCCAAATACTTGCAAGGAAGTTGTGATGATGATTTGTCTGCTGGTTTTATAGCGTCCTTTTAGTAAAGTGTATTGCTTCGAAGAGCAATATTCACTCCTTTTGAGATATCTGAGACCATGAGTGGGGTAAATTAAGCAAAATGCTTTATCACCATTATTGTCAGTATCCAGTCTTTCCTCCTTTTCCGCCGGCCGCTATGGCCGAACGGTTCTAGGCGCTTCAGTCTGGAACCGCGCGACCGCTACGGTCGCAGGTTCGAATCCTGCATCGGGTATGGATGTGTGTGATGTCCTTAGGTTAGTTAGGTTTAAGTAGTTCTAAGTTCTGGGGGACTGATGACCTCAGATGTTAAGTCCCATAGTGCTCAGAGCCATTTGAATCATTTTGAACTTCCTTTTCCATAAATTTTATCTCGTCTAGTATAGGGTCTACTATTTCAGGATTTGGAAAAATTTCACTTTATTATTTAACTTTATTGCAGGCTGCTCTTCCTGACGCTCAGTCGTTAAGGTAACCAAAGAGAGGCAAGTCTCTGCGCCACGTGTTTATAAATCGGGTAAACTTTGTTTTGTGTGTTGTCGAATTTTTATTGTTTGTGTATCGTAATCTCTGAGGCGGATGTTAGAAACGGGTCCAGCGTTCGCTTAAACTAGCCTTGGAAACCGCCTAAAAACCACATTCAGGTTAGACGCTGCTCCAGCCCACGGTCATGAATCAACCGCACGGATTGATTCGGGTTTGGATCACCCATCTATGTCACAAGCTAGAGAGCTATGCCTTACGCTGTACTACCTGGTTATCCAGTCAACCAGTATTCATTTTATTCCTGATTTTATATTTTTTAATATTACTTTATCCATGCTGGATCTCATGGACTCCGTGATTGGTTCAAATGGCTCTAAGCACTATGGGACTTAACATCTGAGGTCATCAGTCCCATAGACTTAGAACTACTTAAACCTAACTAACCTAAGGACATCACACACATTCATACCCGAGGCAGGATTCGAACCTGCGACCGTAGCAGCAGGGCGGATCCGGACTGAAGCGCCTAGAACCGCTCGGCTACCGCGGCCAGCTGACTCTGTGATTGATAATAATTGTTGATCAATAACGTAGTCAGCCACAAAAACTTTTAAAGTGCTTAAGTTCAATGCCATAAATGGTTTCGGGCTATCATGCCCACCTTCAGGTGGCTAAAGTTTCTGATCACGTTGATATTTCGGTCAACAGCATGTCGTTCACTCCTGCACTGCTTTGCTTAAAAGGAGAATATTTGTGACGATGTTAGATCAAACGAGCAGAGCGTCGTTATGAACGGAAGACAAGTTGCGACCTACGATTCGGTGCCCAGCTGACGTCATACGTGGCCGCGAGTACTCAAGCCACGGAAAGTGTGCAAAGAGCGCTCCGACGTCACGAGGTCTTAGGGCAAGCGTCGCACCGGCGGTACGAAGTCGCTGTTTACACTCGATCAGGGTTTTCCCCGATCTGCCGCTGACATTGGACGGAGGCTCCCCACTTGAAGTTTTGTGTTTGCCTGTTTTCGTAGAGTGTCGACAGTTCCTGGAAGTTCTTCACTCCGGGAGGAGAAAATTATTGACAGAGCTTTTTCCTTATTTGATGTACACTAGACTCTTGCAGAGGGCTCAGCGACAGTTGTAATTAATGTACAGAGAGAACCGCCATAGATTACGTCGTTTTTATTTTCTGACTAATTCCGCTTGTCAGACGCGAACGTCTACATTCTTGGGGAAATTCAAGTTGGTTCAAATGGCTCTAAGCACTATGGGACTTAACATCTGAGGTCATCAGTCCCCTAGACTCAGAACTACCAAAACCTAACTAACCTAAGGACGTCACACACATCCATGCCCGAGGCAGAATTCGGATATCATGGCAGCAGCGCGGTTCCGGACTGAAGCGCCTAGAACCGCTCGGCCACAGCGGCCGGCTTGCGGAACTTAGAGGATATAAGAATACAGAGTGTTTATAAATGAACATCGGGGTTTTCACGCTATATAATATTTATTGCATTAAAGTTACAGTTATAAATTATATGTCAAATTAAAGAGCATCTGAAACAGTTTTACCAAGAACCTTATGAATGTTCAATGTGAGCACCATTTGTCACACAGCGCACAAGTCTACAGCTGAGTTCTTTCCAAACGTTGATAAGTTTCTTAATTGAGGGACGTCTACTGGTAGCGGAGGCACGTACACACGATCCTTGATGAAGCCCCAAAGGAAAAAATCGCATGGCGTTAGGTCGGGTGCATGTGTAGACCATGCAAAGCAAGCCCTGTCATTTGGCCCCTTGTGGCCTATCCAGGGTTTGGGTACAGTGAAGTTCAACCAATTGCATACTTCGCTATGCCAGTGAGGTGGTGCACCACATTGCTGGAATATAAAGTTCTCTGGCTCATCTTCTTCCAACTGAGAAAAGAGCTATTGCTCTAGTGTATCAAGGTAAGAAGTGCCAGGTACAGTATGTTCACCAAAAAAAGAAAGGCCCATAAACTTTCCGCCGGGATACGGCACAAAAAACAGTCACTTTTGGGGAATCTCGTTGCACTTGTACCACCTCGTGAGGATTTTCTGAGCCCCAGATGTGCACTTTGTGAGTGTTAACATGTCCACTAAGGTGAAAGGTCGATTCATCACCGAAGACAACATGACCCAGAAAATCTTCATCGTCATGTAACAACATTTCGTTTGCGAAGTTGGAATGTAATCCGTGGTTTGCTGGCTTTAGAGGCTGTATTAACTGTAAACGGTAAGGACATAGTTGTATGTGTTTTCTTAAAACTTTCCAAACAGTCGATACGGGAACTTGTAATTCACAACTAGCCTTCCGGACATTTCTTTGGGCTACGAGTGAACGACTCTCTCACTCGCTCAACAATCTTTTCACTAACTCTTGGTCGTCCTGTGCTCTTCCCTTTACAAAGGCAGCCAGTATCTTCGAATTGATGATACCATCTATGAATGTTATTATCACTTGCAGGATCACAACCGAACTTCAGCTGGAACGCACGTTGCACAGAAACTACTGATTCGGTCTTTGCAAACTGCAAAACACAAAACGCTTTCTGTTCAGTAGTCGCCATCTTCGCTACTACCGATGTCTAGCGGATTGCGGCGTAAACATTGCGCGCTGCGCATGCGCACTGTTGCCAAACACAACTGTTTGAGTTGCTCTTTCATTTGACATATCATTTATAACTATAAGTTTAATGTAATAAATGCTATAAAACGTTAAAACCCCGATATTCATTTATAAACACCCTGAACTATCAGGCTAGTAAGTCATGGTTGGAAAAAAATGAAACGAATTACACTGAGGTGACGAATGCCTTGGAATAGAGATATGCACCTATACAGATGGCTGTAGTATCGCGTACACAAGGTATGAAAGGGCAATGCACTGTCGGAGCTGTCATTTGTGCTCGGTGATTCGTGCGAAGAGATTTCCGACGCGATTATGACCACGCGACGGGAATTAACAGATTTTGAACATGGGATGGTTGTTGCACGGGACATTCCATTTCGGAAATCCTTAAGGAATTCAGTATTCCGAGATTCAGAGTTCAAGACTCGCCACGGAAAACGCAGTGGCCGACGGCGTTCACTTAACGACGGAGAACAGCGGCGTTTGCATAGAATGGTCAGTGCTAACAGACAGGCAACTCTGCGTGAAATAACAGCAAAAATCAATGTGGGATATACAACGTACGTATCCTTAGGACACTACTGGCGTTAATGGGCTTTCTAAAGGTATTTGTCTGGAGTCTAGCATTGTATGGAGGTGAAACAATGACGATAAGCGGTTCAAATAAGAAAAAAATGGAAGCTTTTTAATGTGGTGCTACGTTAGAATGTTGAAAAGAAGACGGGTGAATCGAATAAGTAATGAGGATGTAGTGAATGTAAGTGGGCAAAAACGAAATTTATGGGAGAGCTTGAGTAAAAAATGTAGATCGGTTGACAGGACTTATACTGAGACATCAAAGAATAGTCAAACTGGAAATTTAACAAGAAAATTTAACAAGTAAAATTTTTCATGTAAGACCTAATCTCAAACACAGCAAGCAGATTCAAAGAGGTGTAGGTTGCAGCGGTTATTCAGAGACGAAGAGGCTTGAAAAGGATTTATTAGCGTGGACAGCTGCATAAAACCAGTCTTCGGACAAAAACAACAACAGCATCACATAAAAAGAATCATTAAAACACAAATTAAAACTTAGTAACTTACTTTCATTACCGTAGTGCCAATACGTCGGTGGTTTAAAGCACTGATCGGCTCCTGTTTCCCTTACAAAAAAGCATAGAAACAGATGAACACTGACTGCCCAAGCACGCTCACAAAATAGGAAAGTGGAACCAGTAACAGCTCACAAGGTGTTTGATAACTGTGCTAGCGTGCATGTTTTTATTTTTTATGTTTTAGTCCAGTGTGAATATTGTTTCCGTCATGTAACAATTTTCACCTTCGTCATCGATACGGCTCTTACTTTCCCGGTGTGATGTGGTAACTTTCCACATTGCGATTTTGATCATACATCCAGTCAAAGAGCTTATAATAAATGTTACAGACCAGTTCGCATTGATGATGGTGCGTGCAGTGCTTTAAATCTGTGACGCGTTACACCAGGGCAATGACAGTAAATTACTATGTTCAATATTAAGTTTTAAAAATTACCTCTATCTCATGGTACTGTTACATAATTTCCACAATTCTGAGAACTCTCGCACATGGCTAACGAAACTACTCAGTGTATTAATTAATACAAAAGCTGCTGTGGTCAGATAAATGCTCACTGTTCGAATCTATAATTTCTATACATATCTTATGAGCGTAACAAATTCAGTCGAAAAAAATCAATAAACTTGTTCCATAGAGTAGTTTTGTCTCATTTGTCAAAAATTATGAAAAGAAACCTACTGAAGGTGTCCTGTTCTTGATTTAAGTATTTTAATGTTGCAATATGAGGTAGACACAAGTTTAATGTAGTCACGCTCTGTAAGACGCACGACTTTGCACCCAATTGCATTCGTGGCCCACATAAAGTATCACAGGAAGCGCATAAATTACCTCTATCTCATGGTACTGTTACATAATTTCCACAATTCTGAGAACTCTCGCACATGGCTAACGAAACTACTCAGTATATTAATTAATACAAAAGCTGTAATTTTTTAGTGTAAGCATTTCATTGCACCGACGTATTAAATACAAATGTAGTACAGCTCTCGTAATTCCGTGTCTATCGACTGAAACACATTTTTTCATATTTCGTGAATCGTATCTATCATACAAACTGCAGTGTCGAGCTAACAGCAAAGGAGAGAGTTTTAGATCGCGGAGAGTACTGCCAACTTCACTTGTTTACAGTAGCAAAGAACACTGTCCGTGGGCAATGATTACCCAAGGATGATAGCAGCAAACTACACACAGACTACAGAATTGCAAACTACCACAGTAAAAGGCAATTTTCTAGAAAAAAATTTGCACATATGCTGCGGCATAGAGAAGTTTTGAAACTGCAAGCGAAAAGAAGTTGCGGTTATTGACACAAGCTTCAGTTTCGCTGACACGTTTAACGCAAGCGAGATTTCGAAACAACGTGCCATCAAATGCGCAGACGCTTTTACGTCTGTCTGGCAACTGAATCTACGTATAAATGTTTTTTTTTTAAACTTCTCTCTCTCTCGTTTACCCCTTTCTCTCTCAGTCCTCTCTCCCTCTCCTTCTCACTAGCGCGCGCGAGCGCGCGCGCGCGCACACACACACACACACACACACATTTTTGCAAAGCTTAGTCTTGGTGATGTCAATCAACAGTAACAACAGACCATATTGATGAACACAGTAGACTCACTGATGAAATCTTCTCGGGTTATCAGCCGAGTCGTAGGGTCGTGATATCGCAACGTTTCGATGAGTTTCCTACTAGCCATCTTCAGGCGAAGTTTCCGAGACTGAGTACAATATTAAGGAAGGTAACTTGTTTGTTTTTGAATAGGAAAAGTTGTTATGTCACGCCAACGGATTCTGGAATTCGGTTGTCAGTGAGGCAATGGAGATAAGAGTACGTCACGATCTTGCCAACTGGGACAGATGTTTCCACCTGAGCTCTGCATGCGATGGGGCGTTAGCAAAAGAACGTCAGGAGTGCTCTGAGGACTCGACGCCCGAACACCCCCCCTCCCCCGCACCCCGCCCACCCCTTCGCGTAGGTCTACAATTACATCTGCATCTACATGGATACTCTGCAAATCACATTTAAGTGCTTGGCAGAGGGTTCATCGAACCACCTTCACAATTCTCTATTTTTCCAATCTCGTATAGCGCACTGAAAGAACGAATACCTATATTTTCCGTACGACCTCTGATTTCCCTTATTTTACCTTGGTGGTCGTTCCTCCCTATGCAGGGCGGTGTTAACAAAATATCTTCGCATTCCAGGAGAAAGTTGGTGATTGGAATTTCGTGAAAAGATTCCGTCGCAACGAAAAACGCCTTTCTTTTAATGATGTGCAGCTCAAATCCTGTATCATTTCTGTGACACTCTCTCGTATATTTCGCGATAATACAAAACGTGCTGCCCTTCTTTGAAATTTTTCGATTTACTCCTTAAGTCCTATCTGGTATGGATCCCACATCGCGCAGCAATATTCTAAAAGAGGACGGACAAGCGTAGTGTAGGCAGTCTCCTCAGTAGGTCTATTACATTTTCTAAGTGTCCTTCCAATAAAACGCAGCCTTTGGTTAGTCTTCCCCACAACATTTTCTACGTGTTCCTTCCAATTTAAGTTGTTCGCAATTGTAATGCCTGGGTATTTAGTTGAATTTACGGCTTTTACATTAGACTGATTTATCGTGTAACCTAAATTTAACGAATTCCTTTTAGCACTCATGTGGATGACCTCACACTTTTCGTTATTTAGGGTCAACTGCCAATTTTCGCACCATTCGGATATCTTTTCTAAATCTTTTTGCAGTTTGTTTTAATCTTCTGTCGACTTTATTAGTCGATAAACGACAGCGTCATCTGCAAAAACCGAAGACGGCTGCTCAGATTGTCTCCAAAATCGTTTATATAGATAAGGAACAGCGAAGGGCCTATAACACTACCTTGAGGAACGCCAGAAATCACTTCTGTTTTACTCGATGACTTTCCGTCAATTACCCACTGGACCATCAGCAAAGGGTGTGCGGTCCAGCAGCTGTAAAGGAACGAACTGGAAGCGAACCCGACACTTCACCTCAAGATAACGAGTACGCAGCTCGTCGAAACATTGCGACAACATGACGCCTCTATGCCACTACATACATGCAAGCTGTTTGCTAGAAAATCGCCTTTTAGTGTGAAAGCCCGCAGTTCCGCAACCGGTGTACAGGTTTCTGCTGTTTCCATTGGTTAATTACTCGTATTACCCACGGAAAGTGTACTTTGCTACTATAAACAAGTAAAGTCTATAGCCTATAGCTTTCTCCTTATGGTGCTTGAAATAGCTCGACATTGCAGCTCCTATGATGGATAAGATCCATGAAATATGAAAAAGGAAATGCGTTTCAATTGAGCCGGCCGCAGTGGCCGAGCGGTTCTAGGCGCTTCAGTCTGGAACCGCACGACCGCTGCGGTCGCAGGTTCGAATCCTGCCTCGGTCTTGGATTTGTGTGATGTCCTTAGGTTAGTTAGGTCTAAGTAGTTCAAAGTTCGAGGTGACTGATGACCTCGGATGTTAAGTCTCATACTGCTCAGAGCCATTTTTGTGTTTCTATTGATAAACACGAATTTAAGAGAGGTATACAGTCTCTGCAGTTAATATGCCTGTGTAATAAAGTGTTTAGACTAAAAACTCAAATATCTACTTCCTGTGCATATGTGTGCTACCTGTGACACTTATGTGTGCCACGATTGCTGTATGCAACACCAAACTACTTGGTTATACTCGTCACATTTAGTCCTTGTTACAGTTTTCCGATGATTCTTCATCGTCTAGGTCTTCCAGATGTTGTCTCCGGGCCCTAACGTAATGAAAGACATCACCATAGTGCACCCTAACTACTCGTTGATTGACACATTCCCATTTCTTCCATTGCCTCGTGTTGCGGAGCCAGCCCCATTTGGCGCTACAGTCACGTTGACCTCACTCTGTATGACATCCAGCACCACGAAGGAGCTATCCGAATGGCACGGAAATCGGTAGATATGACGTACATATACTCACTCCGTCTTCAAGCCACGAATGGCCTACCGGGACCATCCGACCGCCGCGTCATCCTCAGAGTAGGATGCGGATAGGAGGGGCGTGAGGTCAGCACACCGCTCTTTCGGTCGTTATGATGGTATTCTTGACCGAAGCCGCTACTATTCGGTCGAGTAGCTCCTCAATTGGCATCACGAAGCTGAGTGTACCCCGAAAAATGGCAACAGCGAATGGCGGCCTGGATGGTTACCCATCCAAGTGCTGACCACGCCCGACAACACCTAACTTCGGTGATCTAACGGAACCGGTGTATCCACTGCGGCAAGGCCGTTGCCTATGATGTACATATACAGACAAACAAATGATTATAGTGAATCACTCCGCTGCAGAGTGAAAATCTCATTCTAAATGATTATAATATCAGAAAAATTGGATGATTTATTCAAGAGAAAGGGTTTCACAAAATGAGCAAGTCAGTGACATATTGGTCCACGTATGACACTTAACCAAGCCGTTTATCGGCTTCGCATTGATCGATTTGTTGTTCTCCTAAGGGATATTGTACCAAATTCTGTCCAGTTGGAGCGTTAGATGGTCAAAATCCCGAGCTGGTTGAAGGGCCCACCCCATAATGCTCAAGATGTTTTCAATTGGGTAGAGAACCGGCTACTTCGCTGGACAAGGTAGGGTTTGGCAAACACGAAGACAAGCAGTACAAACTGTCGTCGTAGGCGGGCGTGCATTTTCTTGCTGAAATCTAAGTCTAGGATAGCTTGTCTTGAAGGATAATAAAACGGGCCATGAAATATGGCTGACGTACCGCTGTGCTGTAAGGATGCTGCGGGTGACAACCAAAGGGGTCCTTTATGAATGGAAACGGCGCTCCAAACAGTCACTTTTAGTTGACGGCCTGTGTGGCGGGCTACAGTCAGTTTTAGATTAGATTAGATTAATTATTCATTCCATAGACCCAAAAAAGAAAGGGATCCTCCTAGGCGTGGAAAATGTCAGATAAACACATTACAAAAATGTAATTAGAGAAACTTGAGTTCCATTAATTTTAATATTCCTCAGTCAATAAACAGTAAAATTATGTACATGAATTAAAATTGCCGGCCGGAGTGGCCGAGCGGTTCTAGGCGCTACAGTCCGGAACCGCGCGACTGCTATGGTCGTAGGTTCGAATCCTGCCTCGGGCATGGATGTGTGTGATGTCCTTAGGTTAGTTAGGTTTAAGTAGTTCTAAGTTCTAGGGGACTGATGACCTCAGCAGTTAAGTCCCATAGTGCTCAGAGCCATTTGAATTAAAATTAAACTTCTAATTTTTACAGGTTTAATACTTACATCTGCTTTCATTAAATCCATCATTCACACAGTAGCTAATTACTTGGCTATTACAACCAAGTATTGTCAAAAATTAAAGTAAATTTGTAAGGTGTCAGGCAAATCCAACACCTTCCATGAAAACCCTGACATGATAAGCAAATCCAGTAGTATGTCACATAGCTCCGAATAAATCGTGACATTAAATTAACCAAAGTAATACGAGTAACGAGTGAGCAAATGGAATACCACAGATTAACACAAGAATGCCTAAATGCATGTCATACCTTCCCACCGTGAGACAGACGCAGTTCCGAGGGGAGAAAAGAGAACATAAGCCGAGAGCAGAACCGTGTTAAGCCACGATAAGCCTACGATAAGGAACGGACACCTACGTCGCCAGCTAACCGACAGGACCAACCCCAGCCCATGTTAAAAGCTAGAGCCCTCCAGAAGAACAGTATAGATCTTACGATAACACAAAAAGGACCACACCAGCCGCAAGTTTTAGCGTGAGAGTTTTTCGCGTCTCTGTTACGTTGCAAACGTTAAAAACATTGCTCCACCATGAAAAGTATAACGTTTCTCATTGGATAGACAGAATTTTTGTAGGCGGAGCTTAAGGTTAACATTGAGACCCTGATTGGTTAGATGAAAACACAGCCAGATAGTTTTTTTAAACCAACTTCGGTAAATTGTAGTTAGGAGAAGTTAGGAGAGAGTTGCTTCCGAGACGGCGAGGTGAGCGGAGCTGTGCTGCCCGCCGCCCCCTGACGAACACCGACAAGGTAATGAACGCATGTGATGCCGCATAACAGTGCATAAAGCTTCACTCAGAACTGCAGAAGTCTCATCTGTTACACCCCCTTTTTGCGTAATACTAGTGTCGATCGTCAATTAAAGCTCATGGTGTTCACATTTGCCACTTGAAGTAAAAATCTGAAACGCGATGATTTTTCTGTTATATAGTTATTGAGAAGCCACATCAGTCACTGTAATTTACGACAAATTAGATAAGTAATTAAAGATAATTGAGAGTCACTGTAGACCATTTTGATAGATTTCTCTCTTGTGAAACTTAATTTAAACCTAGATTATAGATGTGATATGGCATAGGTCATCCTTCGATCCATTGTAGAACTTGGAAACCCATTCAGGGAATACTCGTTCACATTTTTGTTGAACGCAGTTGGTTTTTACCATCCTGTATTAAAACATTTCCTTTTATCAATAGTGCAATTTATAAACAATGTTTTGTGAGTAGAATAAAATTTCCAATGGTAAACTTAACTGCTTTTTCGACGTAATTTTACCAGCTAACTAAAAATAGGAAAGCCTTGAACCCCTTCCAGTAAATTTAGTTAGTATTAAGATTCTTTTACAGGGAGTGCAGTGGAGCTGACGTTGAAATCATTAAGTATTTGGTTATATCATCGCTAGTCTCACTGAACTCTTCTGAACTCTACATGTCATGTGTGGTCTGGCGTCTCCTTACCAGCAACAGGTCCCAGGTTCAAACTAGTCAATTCCCTAAAAAACACGCTCAGAGCGTCGTTGCGCGAAAGTGGTAGGGAGACACGATATAGAACAACAGACACCACGCAGAATGTTAGAAATTGTTAATTTCAATGATCCTCAGTTAAGAACAGTCAAATTATGTACAAAATTTAAAATTAAACTTCCACTATTTACAGACTTAAGACTTACATCTGCTTTCCATACATCCATCATTCACACAGTAGGTAGTTACTTGGCTGTCACAACCAAGTATTGTCAAAAATTAAAGTAAATTATTCATTTCAATGATCCTCAGTTAAGAACAGTCAAATTATGTACAAAATTTAAAATTAAACTTCCACTATTTACAGACTTAAGACTTACATCTGCTTTCCATACATCCATCATTCACACAGTAGGTAGTTACTTGGCTGTCACAACCAAGTATTGTCAAAAATTAAAGTAAATTATTCATTTCAATGATCCTCAGTTAAGAACAGTCAAATTATGTACAAAATTTAAAATTAAACTTCCACTATTTACAGACTTAAGACTTACATCTGCTTTCCATACATCCATCATTCACACAGTAGGTAGTTACTTGGCTGTCACAACCAAGTAATGTCAAAAGTTAAAGTAAATTATTCATTTCAATGATCCTCAGTTAAGAACAGTCAAATTATGTACAAGATTTAAAATTAAACTTCCGCTATTTACATATGCTTTCCATACATCCATCATTCACGCATTAGGTAGTTACTTGGTGTTACAACCGAGTATTGTCAAAAATTAAGGCACAGTAAATTTTCATTAAAATGGTCTACTGGACTTGTTGAGAAATTCATGGATGGAATGGAAGGAGTTGGCCACCAAAAATAGTTTTAAATTATGTTTAAATTGTGCCTTGTCTGAAACTAAACTCTTAATGGTTGCTGGTAACTTATTGAAAATATGCGTTGCTGAATACTGGACTCCTTTCTGGGCAAGAGTAAGTGATTTTAAATCTTTATGTATATTGTTCTTATTCCTAGTATTGATGCTGTGTGCTAAGCAGTTAGTTAGTAAAATAGATGTATTACCTACAACAAACTTCATTAAGGAATAAATATACTGAGGAGCTGCGGTTAGTATGCCCAGTTACTTGAATAGGTCTCGACATTGGATTTACATTACACATTACTCTTATTATACGCTTCTGTACTCTAAAAATTTTTCCCCAGTTTGTGGAGTTACTCCAAAATATGATACCATATGACGTAATGGAGTGAAAATAAGCAAAATATGCCATTTTTTAAATATTTTTATCTCCTATGTCTGACGTCATTCGCATTGCAAACACAGACTTGTTTAGGCGCTTTAGCAGTTCGTTAGTATGTCGCTCCCAATTGAATTTATCATCAGGTTGTAATCCCAAGAATTTTACACTCTCAACTTCTCCTATTTCCATGTCATCATATTTTATACACCCACTAGAAGGAAATCTCTTGGAAGTTCTGAACTGCATATAGTGGGCCTTTTCAGAATTTAATGGCAGTGAATTGGCTATGAACCACTTATTAATGTCAGTAAAAATTTGATTAGCTGCCCTTTCTAAATTTATATTTGATTTACTATGTATTGCAATGTTTGTATCATCTGCAAATAAGACAAACGTGGCATCTGGTAATGCAACAGATGACAGGCCATTAATATACACAAGAAAAAGTAGTGGACCTAGTATGGAACCTTGGGGAACACCACATATAATTTCTTCCCAGTGAGATGATGTCTGATTGTCTACTGCTGAAGTATTACGGAATGACACCCTTTGTTTTCTATTAGTAAGATATGACTGAAACCACTTTGCAGTACTACCAGTGATGCCATAATATTTTATTTTACTTAAGAGAATGCTGTGATTCACACAGTCAAAAGCTTTTGACAGGTCGCAGAATATGCCACTTGCCTCTGATTTGTAGTCTAATGAATTAAGGACATTTTCACTCTAATTGTAAATAGCCTTCTCAATATCAGAACCGTTAAGAAACCCAAACTGTGACTTTGACAGTATGTTATTTTCACTAAGGTGCTTAAGTAGACGTTTGGCATCCAAACGCATGGGGCGTCTCCAGACATTTCTTCGCTGATCATCGGGGCTCATTTCGAGGAAGGGTTCATCAATGAAGACAATTCTGCTCCAGTCAATGAGATTACAGGCCATAGACGTTTTGGAGAAGCCCGGGCTGGCGGTGGGATACCGCCCGACATACGGCCTGATAATCAGAAGTGATGGTCAGGGGTACCATTTCTTTCCATACCAATTCTTTTCACAGCTCGGCACCTCTGGTTGTCATCCGCTGCACCCTCATAGAGTAACGGTACGTCGCCGTCATTCTACACCCTGTTTCGTTGTCCTTCATGGCAAGCCATCCAGGGCTTACATTTCAGTAAGACAATGCCCGCCCGCACATAACGAGAGTCTCTGCTGCTCGTCTTCGTGCTTGTCAGATCCTACCTTGGCTAGCAAGGTCGGTGGATCTCTCGCCACTTGAGAACCTTTGGAGGATTATGGACAGGGTTCTCCAACCACCTCGGGATTTTCACGATGTAACGTCCCAGTTGGACAGAATTTTGCACAATATTTCTGAGGACTCTAAGGACTCTACCAATAAATGACAAGCCGAATAACTACTTGCATAAAGACCACAGGTGCACCAATGATGGCGTGCCCAGTTTGCGAAGTTTTTTCTCTTGAATAAATCATCAAATTCATCTGAAATTGTAGTTATTTGTTTGTCTGTACGTGCACAAACATCTCTTTATATCTGTCCAGTTCGGATAATTCCACCGTGATGTGCCATTTTCTTTGTTAGAATGTACACTACTGGCCATTAAAATTGCTACACCACGAAGATGACGTGCTACAGACGCGAAATTTAACCGACAGGAAGAAGATGCTGTGATATGCAAATGATTAGCTTTTCAGAGCATTCACACAAGGTTGGCGCCGGAGGCGACACCTACAATGTGCTGACATGAGGAAAGTTTCCAACCGATTTCTCATACACAAACAGCAGTTGACCGGCTTTGCCTGCTGTAACGTTGTTGTGATGCCTCGTGTAAGGAGGAGAAATGCATACCATCACGTTTCTGACTTCGATAAAGGTCGGATTGTAGGCAATCGCGATTGCGGTTTATCGTATCGCGACATTGCTGCCCGCGTTGGTCGAGATCCAATGACTGTTAGCAGAATATGGAATCGGTGGGTTCGGGAGGGTAATACGGAACGCCGTGCTGGATCCCAACGGCCTCTTATCGCTAGCAGTCGAGGCGACAGGCACCTTATCCGCATGGCTGTAATGGATCGTGCAGCCACGTCTCGATCTCTGAGTCAACAGATGGGGATGTTTGCAACACAACAACCATCTGCACGAACAGTTGGACAACGTTTGCAGCAGCATTGACTATCAGCTCGGAGACCGTGGCTGCGGTTACCGTTGACGCTGCGTCACAGACAGGAGCGCCTGCGATGGTGTACTCAACGACGACCCTGGGTGCACGAATGGTAAAACGTCATTTTTTCGGATGAATCCAGGTTCTGTTTACAGCATCATGATGGTCGCATCCGTGTTTGGTGACATCGCGTTGAACGCAGATTGGAAGGGTGTATTCGTCATCGCCATACTGGCGTATCACCCGGCGTGATGGTATGGGGTGCCATTGCTTACACGTCCCGGTCGCCTCTTGTTCGCATTGACTGCACTTTGAACAGTGGACGTTACATTTCAGATGTGTTACGACCTGTGGCTCTTCTCTTCATTCGACCCCTGGGAAACCCTACATTTCAGCAGGATAATGCACGACTGCATGTTGCAGGTCCTGTACGGGCCTTTATGGATACAGAAAATGTTCGACTGCTGCCCTGGCCAGCACATTCTCCAGATCTCTCACCAATTGAGAACGTCTGTTCAATGGTGGCCGAGGAACTGGCTCGTCACAATACACCAGTCACTACTCTTGATGTACTGTGGTATCGTGTTGAAGCTGCATGGGCAGCTGTACCCGTACACGTCATCCAAGCTCGGTTTGACTCAATGCCCAGGCGTATCAAGGCCGTTATTAGGGCCAGAGGTTGTTCTGGGTACTGATTTCTCAGGATCTATGCACCCAAATTGGGTGAAAATGTAGTCACATATCAGTTCTAGTATAATATATTTGTCGAATGAATACCCGTTTATCATCTGCATTTCTTCTTGGTGTAGCAATTTTAATGGCCAGTTGTGTATTTTCGAGGTCAGTTTTATTTTTGCCACCGTGTATAAACAGATCAAGCGGGGAGTACAGGGTACACAGTACGGCAGAGCTGATTTCTACTCTGTGTACGGACATCCCTAGTTGTAGCTTCCAGCGGTTCTCTGATGATGCCGTTGTGGTGATAGTATTGTTGCTTTATCTTTTGGGGTTGGTCTTTCCTGCCCCGAGGCGCCGCCTACGATTAGCTTCGTGTGTTTCTGCTCAATCTTTTGCCCTGATAACCTGAGTTACAGGAACTCGAGTGTGGTGTCACCGCCAGACACCACACTTGCTAGGTGGTAGCCTTTAAATCGGCCGCAGTCCGTTAGTATACGTCGGACCCGCGTGTCGCCACTGTCAGTGATTGCAGACCGAGCGCCGCCACACGGCAGGTCCAGAGAGACTTCCTAGCACTCGCCCCAGTTGTACAGCAGACTTTGCTAGCGATGATATACTGACAAATACGCTCTCATTTGCCGAGACGATAGTTAGCATAGCCTTCAGCTACGTCATTTGCTACGACCTAGCAAGGCGCCATTACCAGTTTATATTGAGATTATAATTAATGTATCATCAAGAGCGATGTTCTCCAATTATGGATTAAAGTTAAGTATTCAAGCAACTACGTACTTTATTTACTAGACTCATCTCATTAACTGTTCCAGACCTCACGCCAGTCTGCGTGAGCTTAAACGCGTGCATTTCGGCCTCCTCTAGTAACACGGTGTTGGCTCTTCTGCCAACACATCATCGAGCACTGTAGTATACAGAAGTTAAGTACGATCAAGAGGGGAAGAAGGAGGAAACGAAGATTAGGATTTAACGTCTCGCCTCGTCGACGACGGGGTCATCAGCGCCGAAACACAAGTTCAGATAGGAGAAGTGTGGAGAGGGAAGTACCGAAGCAACTATCCCGGAATTTGCTTTAAGGGGGTCCGGAAAGGCTGAAAATCATGAAAAGTTCAATTTTTACTTTTTTGCGTTTTCTGAATCTGCAAACTATTACCTTTCAATAGATATATAATTTATTCAGTTCCGAAGACTACAACTATTTTTAATTTTTTTTTTTTGAAATGTGTTCTACATGGGCGTGACCCACTGTGGCGCTGTTAAACTGCTGTCAAATGGTGTTATTATTAACGTCCGTGTTCATCAGGTACATTTTAGTGATGTGAGATAAAGTATGTGTTGTGGCTAACCTGTGATGGTTCAATATATATCGCTGGTGTGATTGTCGATTGTTTCATGTTTATTTACTCTGTCGTTATCTCGAAAATATTCGTAATTAATTCTGTTTCTTGAGTCTCTGTTTTGTTGAAGTATAATAATGAGTAAAAGTAAAGTTATTAGAAATCCTCTGAAGGCTTTTAAGAAAAGGAGAAATGTTGGAAAGCCAAAGGTATGTGTTATTACTGTAAACAATAAAGACGATGAAAATCCTCAACATAGCTTGTGTCCCAAAGAAGAAGACAGTTGGTGTAAATATAACAAAGGATTGCTAACTGGTGAAGTGTACACTCATAAGCATAGTCTGCCTCATGCAATAATGGAGGTGATAAAATCTATTTTCAGAGACTTAGCAGCACCTGAACTGTTGAAAAAGTGTAGTCACGGAAAAACTCAAAACCCCAATGAAAGTGTAAATAGTGTTATACGGTCGAGAATCCCCAAGATTGTATTTGTTGGAATAGAAACACTTCAGTTTGGTGTGTATGATGCTGTTGCGACTTTCAATGATGGCAACATTGTAAGGTGCAAGGTATTTAGAAATATGCGAATGAAGATAGGTTCTAACATGGTACGAGCGATGCTTGCTTTAGACAAGGAACGCCTTCGGGCTGCAGACAGGGCTGTAAAGAGTCTAGAAATACAAGCAAGAGTAAACAGGAGGAGGAACAAGAGGAAGCTGGAGGAGGAGTTTGCAGAGGATGAAGATAATCCATCCTATGGACCTGGAATGCACTAAAAAGTTAATCCAATCTTTGTCGCTCGATTCCCAAAACTTTTATTTTCTCATACTAATTACATGTTTTCTAAGGATCTTCCAGACGTACACTCCTGGAAATGGAAAAAAGAACACATTGACACCGGTGTGTCAGACCCACCATACTTGCTCCGGACACTGCGAGAGGGCTGTACAAGCAATGATCACACGCACGGCACAGCGGACACACCAGGACCCGCGGTGTTGGCCGTCGAATGGCGCTAGCTGCGCAGCATTTGTGCACCGCCGCCGTCAGTGTCAGCCAGTTTGCCGTGGCATACGGAGCTCCATCGCAGTCTTTAACACTGGTAGCATGCCGCGACAGCGTGGACGTGAACCGTATGTGCAGTTGACGGACTTTGAGCGAGGGCGTATAGTGGGCATGCGGGAGGCCGGGTGGACGTACCGCCGAATTGCTCAACAGGTGGGGCGTGAGGTCTCCACAGTACATCGATGTTGTCGCCAGTGGTTGGCGGAAGGTGCACGTGCCCGTCGACCTGGGACCGGACCGCAGCGACGCACGGATGCACGCCAAGACCGTAGGATCCTACGCAGTGCCGTAGGGGACCGCACCGCCACTTCCCAGCAAATTAGGGACACTGTTGCTCCTGGGGTATCGGCGAGGACCATTCGCAACCGTCTCCATGAAGCTGGGCTACGGTCCCGCACACCGTTAGGCCGTCTTCCGCTCACGCCCCAACATCGTGCAGCCCGCCTCCAGTGGTGTCGCGACAGGCGTGAATGGAGGGCCGAATGGAGACGTGTCGTCTTCAGCGATGAGAGTCGCTTCTGCCTTGGTGCCAATGATGGTCGTATGCGTGTTTGGCGCCGTGCAGGTGAGCGCCACAATCAGGACTGCATACGACCGAGGCACACAGGGCCAACACCCGGCATCATGGTGTGGGGAGCGATCTCCTACACTGGCCGTACACCACTGGTGATCGTCGAGGGGACACTGAATAGTGCACGGTACATCCAAACCGTCATCGAACCCATCGTTCTACCATTCCTAGACCGGCAAGGGAACTTGCTGTTCCAACAGGACAATGCACGTCCGCATGTATCCCGTGCCACCCAACGTGCTCTAGAAGGTGTAAGTCAACTACCCTGGCCAGCAAGATCTCCGGCTCTGTCCCCCATTGAGCATGTTTGGGACTGGATGAAGCGTCGTCTCACGCGGTCTGCACGTCCAGCACGAACGCTGGTCCAACTGAGGCGCCAGGTGGAAATGGCATGGCAAGCCGTTCCACAGGACTACATCCAGCATCTCTACGATCGTGTCCATGGGAGAATAGCAGCCTGCATTGCTGCGAAAGGTGGATATACACTGTACTAGTGCCGACATTGTGCATGCTCTGTTGCCTGTGTCTATGTGCCTGTGGTTCTGTCAGTGTGATCATGTGATGTATCTGACCCCAGGAATGTGTCAATAAAGTTTCCCCTTCCTGGGACAATGAATTCACGGTGTTCTTATTTCAATTTCCAGGAGTGTAGATTTACGTTTTTCGTGGATTCCTTGAAATGCTTGATACAAATAATGAGGCGGTTCGCTTGAAACGGACACAGCTGGTAACCTTCCCCTAGTCTCATTTTTGATCTTCCCTCAGTCACCTAAAATCATATTTTAACACTGTTGTGAGTGAAATGTCTCGTGGATAATCTGTACCCTTTCGAACAACGTGTTGAGGGTGTACGGTCTCTCTTTTTTTAATTATCCTGAAATCTCGAACACTCAAAGTAGCCCCACACTCAGCATTTAGGAATAAAGGAGACGACTCAGCGAAAGGCACAAGCGCTGCGCCAGCGATACATTACTTTCGGTACGTTACTAGTCCCATCCTCAGGTAATGGACGTTGGGGAGTGGATGCAACAACTCTTCATCGCCGTTCTAGGGAAGGTCCTAGCAGAGTTGTTACCGTGGCCTTCATCCAACCTGTTACGAAGTATCAAGCGCGTATCTGTGTCGTATGGGTAACAGTGATAAGTGCCTGTACACTAATTTTGAGTTTCTGTTGTTAGATTATTCACGAAACATTTCACCCACGACATTAAAATACACAAATTCCAAGCTGTGTGTGGTACTATTAGCAGAACATTGGAAAGCCAAACGAAATTCTATAAAATAATGGCTGTTCCTGTGTTATCCTATGGGAGCAAAACCTGGGATGCCACAAAAAAGCTACCCGTCTGGAATATCGCCGGGAGGGGGCGGTCAAGCTTAATGTCCCCATCCGACGGACGGATTGCCATAAACGGTGTCAAATGGAAAGTAGAAATTTGTGGTAAGGTCTTATGGGACCAACCTGCTCAGGTCATCGTTCCCTAAGCTTACACACTTCTTAACCTAACTTAAACTAACTTACACTGAGGACGACACACACACCCACGCCCGATGGAGGACTCGAACCTCCGACTGGGGCAGCCGCGCGGACCTTGCCAAGACATCTCAAACCACGCGGCTACCCCGCGGGGCAAACAGTGTCAAACGCCTCACATCATGAAACATTGCGGAGTGGGTTGGAGTTTAATCCAGAACACTGGAACAAAGACAGATCATCATCATCATCGTCATCATCATCATCATCATCTTTACAGGCTATTGCTTATTACGAAATCACAAAAAAATCATTCCCATCTTTTTTCGAGTTCTTCCAATATCTCTTTTCCCATTCGGCTTGTATTTCAGGATCATCTGAAGAATTCTGTGACCCGGTATCGTCTTGAGGTGTTGTCTCAAATCTTCAGGTTATTCTTGATTTTTTTTCATTCATTTTGAAAATATTTCATTCTGTTCTAATATCTTCGATTCTAATCATATCTCCTCTTGTGCAGCCCTTCGTCCTTCTTAGGAACCTCACCTCCGCTGTTTCAATTTTATTTTATTGTCGCTTTGTGGTATCCCAGCTTTCGCTTCCATAGTAAAACGTAGGAACTGTCATTACTTTATAGTATTTCATAATGGTTTCTTTTTTGTACTTTATGGCCCAATGTTCTGCTAATGGTAATACAGACAGTTTGGGACTTGTGTATTTTACTTTCAATATCAAGGTGAAAGTCAAAACTTGTAGCACAATCTAAATAATAAGAGATTTTAGACATTTGTTCTAAAACTGAACTATCGAAAACAATTTTTGATCTGACTGGATATTTCCTCGGAATGCCATTATTTTTGTTTTGTTGCTGCAAATTTTAAAGTTGTATTTCTTGCAAATTTTGTTCACCTGGTATACTGCTCTTTGAAGGTCATTCTCATTCTTTTGAATAATAAAGATATCAGCAAACAAAAGTACCTTGAGATATTCCTCTTCGTTATCCTAATTCACTTGTTTACCTTAAATTTCGATTTGCGAAGAATGAAGTCAGTGTAAATATTAAAAAGGGTGGGTAATAGTCCACACCCTTGCCTAACGCTTTGGATAATAATTGTTTCTTCTACTCGACCCCTAGCTGTGTTTATTACAATGCGAGTAGCTTTGTAAAGACATTTCCCAACCTCTGTTAGGTGATAGGAAATCCACATTCAAACATAGTCTTCCATAGGCTATCATGGCTCACACCATGAAAAGCCTTCTCAAGGTCGATAAAGGCCATATGGGTTTCTGTATTACATTCTCAGTGTTTCTCTATGATTTCTGAATTACGGATACATTGTCTGTCCATGAACGACCTCACCTAAACCATTTTGTTCTTCAGGAATAACAGCTTCCGTGATATTCTTCTGGCAATTATTGACTAGCTTTCAGTACAGTTTGTAGCCAGTGTTTAAGAGACTGATGCCATGGTAGTTTTTACAGTCATTACGTTTCCCTCTTTTCAAAAGAGATTACTCCTGCTGTATACCAAGGGTATGGGATCTTGCAGTTCGGCCAACATTCGTTTATTAATTGTAAAAGCCTTTTATCTAGTGGCAACCCTCCACATTTAATTAGCTGTGCGTTTATTCCATCTATTCCAATAGCTTTTCTGTTCTTCATGCCTTTCAAAGCCTCTTGTCATACGTCCATAGTAATTGGATCTACTGTTTCATTGTACATACTTTCGCTTGCCGAAAAAATAATGTCAGTTTAAAATTTTCGACCACCAGGATTCGAACCGACGAACATCCCAGTCGAGTGTCACTGCATAAGCATGTGTTAGCGACCTCGACTACGGAGACTGGTTTTCGAACACTAGAACAACATTACTGCTCGAGCATCGGTTACAGATCCGCGCTGCCACACAAACGTTGTACTATAATGAGAATGAGTAATAGTTTCTCACACATCTTTTAACGCTGCCAAGCTCTCACCATCTTTTGAATGGACCATGGAGCTCAACGACTTGTCTGTTGCGTCATATGGTCTCATGTTTGCGTAACGAAAAATCGGATATCGGAGAGGTCGCGACTTATTGCGAGAAAGATAAGCAATGTACAACCACGTATGTTACTAGAGCGAGAAAGCAGAGGATTTCAAGGCCTTAAGTGGCTCGTGCGCGATTTTCTGTAAAATTTAAACGTATGTTTGTACGTAGTTTACTACAAGATCCCTGGGAAAGAAGGGGTACATTTCTTTAGACTTTTGCGAGAAACTGGACAGGGACTGATGAATGTAAGTGGTATTCTTTCGGCGTTAAACGTAGACTGCTCGAGTCGAAAAGTCACAGACAGACTTTTCTATGTATAGTTACAAACAAATACAATTTCATATATACTAGGCTTTCAATAATTGTGCGGGACATATTGTTCCAGAATAAATTATGAATAGTTCTCATTCCTCTGTTCTGACCGATCTCGAGAGGTTATTCACGACTGTAAGAAAAATTCCGTGATTCGAAACCCAAATTTTTTCAATTGGGAATCCATTTGCCTCACTACCATATGTATATACACTGGCGTGCAAAACTTAAGCACGAAACTAACGTTCGTATGATGAGTCACTGCCAAGTAACATAACTCGATCAAACTTGGACCACGGCAGAAATAACTGCTACAGTATAGCGGAGACGGCGCTGCCACTGAATTGACGATATCCAGAGATTTAGGGCGCTATACGACAAGGTAGTTTATTTGGATAGATGCGTATGGGGCCTGAAGGTGACACAGTGAAATGCCGAAACTGGTAGCATTCACAATAAAATAAAATAATATCTTAAAGTACACGGCTGTTGGTGAATTTTATTGACATTGACAATTACTTAACCAGCCAATATCCCCTGGTCATAATGGGCCCAATAGAGTTATAAAATATTCCAATGCGATGTGGAACCTGAAGGTGCAAAAGTACAAAATTTTGAGAGTTGATTATTGGGGAACATTAAGCTTTATCGTGATAATTGCAAGCAAGTACTGGAAGAAAATTGAATAAATAGGTAAGAGAAAAGTAAGAGTTGGGCACGTCCCAGCAACCGTCAGTTAATCGAAACGCAGGCGTGCGGGAATTAGAGGAGGAGGAACCGAAGGAAAAGGATGTCAAGGAAACTTTTTGGAAAGAACGACAATACGCTCGTAATGGGTACGACAGTGATGGTTGAAATACCCCCCACCCCCATGAACCATGGACCTTGCCGCTGGTGGGGAGGCTTGCGTGCCTCAGCGATACAGATGGCCGTACCGTAGGTGCAACCACAACGGAGGGGTATCTGTTGAGAGGCCAGACAAACGTGTGGTTCTTGAAGAGGGGCAGCAGCCTTTTCAGTAGTTGCAGGGGTAACAGTCTGGATGATTGACTGATCTGGCCTTGTAACAATAACCAAAACGGCCTTGCTCTGCTGGTACTGCGAACGGCTGAAAGCAAGGGGAAACTACAGCCGTAATTTTTCCCGAGGGCATGCAGCTTTACTGGAGAGCTGCATCAAACCAGTCTCAGGACTGAAGACCACAACAACAACAGTTGAAATACTTTTTAAGAAAAAGGCTCATTTCCGACCACAGTCACCGAGCATCTTCAGAGCATATGACGGAAGCAGTAGTTTACTCCCAAGCAACGCTCACTGTCAACCTACAAATCGATCGCCAACGCGCATGCGCGTGCTAGCGACCTTGCTTGAACTACTGTTTCCGTCCAGTGACCTGAAGAAAGCAGGCGGCGTCCGAAACTGTTAACTTCTGTTGAAATTCTGTGTGAATGTGCTGTATAGTAGCCTATTTCTTTTTTTTTTTAATGTGGCTACTCTTTTCTAATTTGGTTCAACTGGTTCAAATGGCTCTGAGCACTATGGGACTTAACATCTGTGGTCATCAGTCCCCTCGAACTTAGAACTACTTAAACCTAACTAACCTAAGGACATCACACACATCCATGCCCGAGGCAGGATTCGAACCTGCGACCGTAGCAGTTTTCTAATTTCAGCTACCTGAAGGAAGGTGGGTAGACGGCATCAGAGAACTGACTGAGCCTAGGGAATGTCCCATTGCAAACCGTTAACGAAGTTGTGAGCATGAGGAGTAGGTTATCAGGTGAGTGAGTGGCTCAAAGCATTGCTATGATAGAACCAACTAAGTTATCCCGGACGGCGAGTGTACATCAGAGAGGAGAATATCGTCATGGGAAGTGTAATAAGATCGCTCTTGTTCTTTATACGCTACTGGCCATTAAAATTGCTACACCAAGAAGAAATGCAGATGATAAACGGGTATTCATTCGACAAATATATTACACTAGAACTGACATGTGATTACATTTTCACGCAATTTGGGTGCATAGATCCTGAGAAATCAGTTCCCAGAACAACCACCTCTGGCCGTAATAACGGCCTTGATACGCCTGGGCATTGAGTCAAACAGAACTTGGATGGCGTGTATAGGTACAGCTGCCCATGCAGCTTCAACACAATACCACAGTTCATCAAGAGTAGTGACTGGTGTATTGTGACGAGCCAGTTCCTCGGCCACCATTGAACAGACGTTCTCAATTGGTGAGAGATCTGGAGAATGTGCTGGCCAGGGCAGCAGTCGAACATTTTCTGTATCCAGAAAGGCCCGTACAGGACCTGCAACATGCGGTCGTGCATTATCCTGCTGAAATGTAGGGTTTCCCAGGGGTCGAATTAAGAGTAGAGCCACGGCTGGTAACACATCTGAAACGTAACGTCCACTGTTCAAAGTGCCGTCAATGCGAATAAGAGGTGACCGAGACGTGTAACCAATGGCACCCCATACCATCACGCCGGGTGATACGCCAGTATGGCGATGACGAATACACCCTTCCAATCTGCGTTCGCCGTGATGTCGCCAAACACGGATGCGACCATCACGATGCTGTAAACAGAACCTGGATTCATCCGAAAAAATGACGTTTTGCCATTCGTGCACCCAGGTTCGTCGTCGCGTACACCATCGCAGGCGCTCCTGTCTGTGATGCAGCGTCAAGGGTAACCGCAGTCATGGTCTCCGAGCTGATAGTCCATTCTGCTGCAAACGTCGTCGAACTGTTCGTGCAGATGGTTGTTGTCTTGCAAAGGTACCCATCTGTTGACTCAGGGATCGAGACGTGGCTGCACGATCCGTTACAGCCATGCGGATAAGATGCCTGTCGTCTCGACTGCTAGTGATACGAGGCCGTTGGGATCCAGCAAGGCGTCCCTGAATCCACCGATTCCATATTCTGCTAACAGTCATTGGATCTCGACCAACGCGAGCAGCAGTGTCGCGATACGATAAACCGCAATCACGATAGGCTACAATCCGACCTTCATCAAAGTCGGAAACGTCATGGTACGCATTTCTCCTCCTTACACGAGGCATCACAACAACGTTTCACCAGGCAACGCCGGTCAACTGCTGTTTGTGTATGAGAAATCGGTTGTAAACTTTCCTCATGTCAGCACGTTGTAGGTGTCGCCACCGACGGCAACATTGTGTGAATGCTCTGAAAAGCTAATCATTTGCATATCACAGCATCTTCTTCCTTTCGGTTAAATTTCGCGTCTGTAGCACGGCATCTTCGTGGTGTAGCAATTTTAATGGCGAGTTGTGTAAGTTATCCCGGACGTCGAGTGTTGATCGGCGAGGAGAATATCGTCATGGGAAGTGCAATAAGATCGCTCTTGTTCTTTATATATAGAAACGACGTGAGGGATAAAATGAGCAGCTATCTGCGACTTTTTGTTGTTGACACTGTAGAGTACCGAAAACTGTCTTCTGAGTGGCTATAGGGGGATACAGAATGATTTAGAGAGAATTTCTGTTTAACATAATGAATGGCGACTAGCTCTAAACGTGTAAAGTTGTAACTTCATGTAGATGAGTAGGAAAAACAATTTTGTGTTGTTCGAATGCTGTATTAGTGGTGTGCTACTTGACACAGCTACGTCGATTAAATATATAGGTGTAACCCTGCAAAGCGATTTGAAATGCAGCAAGCATGTAGCGTCGGCAGTATGGAAGGGGAACGGTCGAATTCGGTTTATTGGACGAATGCTAGGAAAATGTAGCTCGTCTATAAAGGAGACCGCATAGAGTGTACTGGTAGAGTGGCTGGGATTAAAGGAAGACATCAGAGGAATTCAGAGACGTGCTGCTAGATTTGTAGCCGGTAGATGCGACCGACGTCCAAGTGTTACAGAGATGTTTCGAAAAATCAAATGGGAATCGCTGTTCTTTTCGCGAAACGATATTGAGAAAATTAAGAGAAACGGCGTTTTCGGTTGACTGCAGAACGAGTCTACTGTCGCCAACGTACATTCCGCGTAAGGACAACGAAGATGATAGAAATTAGGGTTCGTGCGGAGTCGTTTCCCCGTCGCTCCATTTGCGAGTGGAACTGGGAAGTGAACGACTAGCAGTGGCGCATGGTACCCTTCACCATGCACCGTATAGGGGGCAGCGAGTATGTATGTCGATGTAGATGCGTGAAGGCGAACTTGGACGTGTACAACAGAAATGTAACAGGTAGAAGATCCAACGGAGAGCTGCGCGCTTCGTTACAAGATCATTTAGTAAACGCGAAAGCGTTACGGAGATGATAGATGAACTCCAGTGGAAGACTCTGCAGGAGAGACGCTCAGTAGCTCGGTACGGGCTTTTGTTGAAGTTTCGAGAACGTACCTTCACGGAAGAGTCAAGCAGTATATTGGTCCCTCCTACATATATATCGCGAAGAGACCATGAGGATAAAATCAGAGAGATTAGAGCCCACATAGAGGCATACGGACAATCCTTCATTCCACGAACAATACGAGACTGGAATAGAAGGGAGAACCGAAAGAGGTACTCAAGGTGACCTCCGCCACACACCGTCAGGTGGCTTGCGGAGTATGGACGTAGATGTAGATGTAGATCCTTGTGTGAATGCCCTGAAAAGCTAATCATTTGCATATCACAGCATCTTCTTCCTGTCGGTTAAATTTCGCGTCTGTAGCACGTCATCTTCGTGGTGTAGCAGTTTTAATGGCCAGTAGTGTATATATAAACGACGTGACCGATAAAATGAGTAGCAATCTGTGGCCTTTTGTTGATGACGCTGTAGTGTACGGGAAAGTGTCTTCTGTTTGACTGTAGGAGGATACAGAATGATTAAGAGAGAATTTATGTTGGACATAATGAATAGCGGCTAGCTCTAAATGTAAAAAGTTGTAAGTTAATGTAGATGAGCGGGAAAAACCTATATTGCTCGAATGCTGTATTAGTGGTGTGCTACTTGACACAGCTACGTCGATTAAATATCTCGGCGTAACGCTGCAAAGCGATTTGAAATGGAACAAGCACGTAGGGTCGGCAGTGTGGAAGGCGTACGGTTGAATTCGCTTTATTGGAAGAATGCTAGGAAACTGTAGCTCGTCTATGAAGGAGACCGTGTATAGAGTACTACCGACCAACAGGCCACAGCATGGACACCGACGAGCTCGCCCACTGACGCACAAACAAACCGCCAACATCACCCTACACTATGCATCCGATATATGACCTATCGGGCACAAAAACGATAGTAAACCTAACTGTCGCAGGCTGCTGACGTTGAACGAGAGCTCTACACCGGCACACAGCGCCAGCCTCCGAACAACACAACCGCACAACGTCAAAGGTATCGACATGCATGATAGCCACTACTAACAAAACCTACCCTTGTACAACCTATCGCAGGCAGCAAGACATCCGCTACTGCTCTTACCACCCGACCTAACTGTCGCAGAGGTTTTCTTCCCTTGGCACTTTTTTTCCTCTGCCCTGCAAACCGCTACCCTTCGTTCGACTTCGACCCAACCTATCTCCAGATGAGCGCATATTAATGGTTAACCTTAGCCAGACGTACGCAAACATCGCAGTACCTACATCCTGCGACACCTCACTTTAGTGAAAACTAACCTTTATGCAGAGATGGCAGTAAACCTGTTGAGTTGGCCATCATGCCGGTGTGGGCGTGGAGGGGCTCCACCTCTTATATATAAAAGGTCTACTCGATTAATTGGGATTAAAGGAAGACATCAGAGGAACTCAGGGGCGTGTTGCTAGATCAGTAGCCGGTAGATGCGACCAACGTGCAAGTGTTACGGAGATGTTTCGAAGACTCAAATGAGAATCCCTGTTCTTTTCGCGAAACGATATTGGGAAAATTAAGAGAAACGGCGTTTTCGGTAGATTGCAGAACGAATCTACTGTCGCCAAAGTACATTTCTCGTAAGGACCACGAAGATACGAGAAATTAGCGTTCGTGCGGAGGCGTATAGATAGTCGTTTTCCGCTCGCTCCATTTGCGGGTGGAACTGGGAAGTGAACGAGTAGCAGTGGTGGAAGGTACCCTTCACCATGCACCGTATAGGGGGCAGCGGAGTATGTATGTCGATGTAGGCGAAATCTGTAATGCACTTGGCCGGCCGCTGTGGCCGAGCGGTTCTAGGCGATTCAGTCTGGAACCGCGCGACCGCTACGGTCGCAGGTTCGAATCCTCCCTCGGGCATGGATGTGTGTGATGTCCTTAGGTTAGTTATGTTTAAGTAGTTCTAAGTTCTAGGGGACTGATGACCTCAGATGTTAAGACGCATAGTGCTGAGAGCCATATGAACCCATACGTAATGCACATGGAGGTGTACAACAGGAATGTAACAGGTAGAATGCAGATGTGGGATGATAACGATGATTATCTAAAATAATTTTATTGAACTGACCTGTACAGTACACGGCAGCTGCGTGTTAGGTAGCTCGGAGGAAGCTCTTCAACTGGTAGGATGAGAACTGGAAGCCTGCACTGACGTTCCCGTTTCAGATAGCAGGTACTCGAAAGACGTCTCCAATGGCCGAAATGACGCAGCGTGGCACCTGGTGTTCCGTGCAGCGGACAGTTGGAGGACGCGCTTCCGGGGTCGTGTCGCGGTCTGAGCGGCCGCCGCGTGTTGCAGTTGTTTCGCGGCTGATGTGGCGGCTGCCGCGGCAAGTGGTACAGTGGCTGCGCCGGCAGGCGGCGCCGTGTTTTGTAAGGCGGCAGCAGCGGGCAGTGGCGCCGGAGCGCCGGCGGCCGGACCCTGGGGCCTGACCCCAGATAGGGGCGAGGTGGCCAGACCACCGCACCAGCGCCGCGGCGGCACGCGGGCCTCGCCTGACGGCGGCGTCGCCTGCGGACGTTCCAGGTCGCGAGTGGCGATAGCCGCGTGCGAGGGAGCAGTCCGCTTGCCCCGTGTTCCGGCCAGGGAGCAGATACTCCGCGGAAAAATCCCGTACGAATCCCTCCCACATCAGCTTTCCTGACTGCGGAAATTTTTACAGACTCTTTCACCATTTCCATTGGCTACGAGGGACGTCCAATAAGTAATGCAATAGACTTTTTTCTCGGTCAGTTTCGCTTGACAAAATGCGAACTTTGTTTGGGACATCCTGAAATATTTTCGCCCCTTGTGATGTAACAGGTGTGTTGTGGCGCCCTGAAAATATTCTAAGTTCGGAGTTGGTGATTTCTCAAACTGGGGAACAATCAAGAATGGGGTGCCGCAAGGCTCGGTCTTGGGTCCTCTGCTGTTCTTAATATTTATTAATGACTCGCCATTCTATATTCACGAAGATGCAAAGCTGGTACTTTTTGCCAATGATACAAGTATAGCTATCACACCCAACAGACAAGAATTAACTGGTGAAATTGTAAACGATGTTTATCAGAAAATCATTAAGTGGTTCTCTGCAAATGGGTTCTCATTAAACTTTGACAAAACACAGTATATACAGTTCCACACAGTAAATGGAATGACCCCATTAATATATGTAGACTTCGATCAGAAATCGGTAGCTAAGGTAGAATATTCAAAATTTCTAGGTATATGCATTGAAGAGGGGTTGAAGTGGAAAAAACACACTGAGGATCTGCAGAAACGTTTGAGTTCAGCTACTTATGCTATTAGGGTCATTGCAAATTTTGGCGATATACATCTGAGTAAATTAGCTTACCACGCCTATTTTCATTCTCTGCTTTCGTATGACATCATATTCTAGGGTAACTAATCATTCAATAAAAGAGTGTTCATTGCACAAAAGCATGTAATCAGAATAATTGCTGGCGCTCATCCAAGATCATCTTGCAGACATTTAAAGAGCTAGAAATCTTCACTGTAGTCTCACAATATACAGGGTGTTACAAAAAGGTACGGCCAGACTTTCAGGAAACATTCCTCACACACAAATAAAGAAAAGATGTTATGTGGACATGTGTCCGGAAACGCTTAATTTCCATGTTAGAGCTCATCTTAGTTTCGTCAGTACGTACTGTACTTCCTCTATTCACCGCCAGGTGGCCCAATTGAAGGAAGGTAGTGTTGACTTCCGTGCTTGTGTTGACATGCGACTCATTGCTCCACAGTACTAGCACCGAGCACATCAGTACGTAGCATCACCAGGTTAGTGTTCATCACGAACGTGGCTTTGCAGTCAGTGCAATGTTTACAAATGCGGAGTTGGCAGATGCCCATTTGATGTACGGATTAGCACGCGGCAATAGCCGTGGCGCGGTACGTTTGTATCGAGACAGATTTCCAGAACGAAGGTGTCCAGACAGGAAGACGTTCGAAGCAATTGATCGGCGTCTTAGGGAGCACGGAACATTCCAGCCTATGACTCGCGACTGAGGAAGACCTAGAACGACGAGGGCACCTGCAATGGACGAGGCAATTCTTCGTGCAGTTGACGATAACCCTAATGTCAGCGTCAGAGAAGTTGCTGCTGTACAAGGTAACGTTGACCACGTCACTGTATGCAGAGTGCTACGGGAGAACCAGTTGTTTCCGTACCGTGTACAGCGTGTGCAGGCACTATCAGCAGCTGATTGGCCTCCACGGGTACACTTCTGTGAATGGTTCATCCAACAATGTGTCAATCCTCTCATTTGAGTGCAAATGTTCTCTTTACGGATGAGGCTTCATTCCAACGTGATCAAATTGTAAATTTTCACAATCAACATGTGTGGACTGACGAGAATCCGCACGCAATTGTGCAATCACGTCATCAACACAGATTTTCTGTGAACGTTTGGGCAGGCATTGTGGTGATGTCTTGATTGGGCCCCATGTTCTTCCACCTACGCTCAATGGAGCACGTTATCATGATTTCATACGGGATACTCTACCTGTGCTGCTAGAACATGTGCCTTTACAAGTACGACACAACATGTGGTCCATGCACGATGGAACTCCTGCACATTTCAGTCGAAATGTTCGTACGCTTCTCAACAACAGATTCGGTGACCGATGGATTGGTAGAGGCGGACCAATTCCATGGCCTCCACGCTCTCCTGACCTCAACCCTCTTGACTTTCATTTATGTTGGCATTTGAAAGCTCTTGTCTACGCAACCCCGGTACCAAATGTAGAGACTCTTCGTGCTCGTATTGTGGACGGCTGTGCTACAATACGCCATTCTCCAGGCCTGCATCAGCGCATCAGGGATTCCATGCGACGGAGGGTGGATGCATGTATGCTCGCTAACGGAGGACGTTTTGAACATTTCCTGTAACAAAGTGTTTGAAGTCACGCTGGTACGTTCTGTTGCTGTGTGTTTCCATTCCATGATTAATGTGATTTGAAGAGAAGTAATAAAATGAGCTCTAACATGGAATGTAAGCGTTTCCGGACACATGTCTACATAACATATTTTCTTTCTTTGTGTGTGAGGAATGTTTCCTGAAAGTTTGGCCGTGCCTTTTTGTAACACCCTGTATACAGGGTGAGTCACCTAACGTTGCCGCTGGATATATTTCGTGCAGAAGTAAGGCTGTGAGTACCGGCCGTGAGTCGTGCTTCGGTTGCTCAGTTGGTAGAGCACTTGCCCGCGAAAGGCAAAGGTCCCGAGTTCGAGTCTCGGTCGGGCACACAGTTTTAACCTGCCAGGAAGTTTCATACACGTTGTTGCTCTCGGGAATGTCCCTACAGCCGACAACGAAATCCAAACGACACAATGTGAACAGTCGTGACTTGCTGGTAGATTAAGTCAAAACTCAACTTTCGCGTCCAGGATCGGTGAGCCACGGATCTCGTAGCAATGGGAACAGCACCTCACACTCCGACCGCGCGTGGACGCCGCCAGCGGCCTCGGCCAAAACTACGCGCTGCGGGGATTTCCTCGCTGCTCCACGCCAACCGACAAACTGCCCAGGTCCGGAAACGGTGAAAGGACCAAATATACGTCGGCCGATGAGATAACGACCAACTAACGGTCGTACCGCTCCAATCTCCCTCCGTCGGACAGTTCATGTGTGTCGCCAGCGGTCGGCGAGCACTGGCTGTCGGCGCCTCACCGGCGCTCCATCCCCGACTTCACTGCTGCTGCGTCCTGACTTCCCTGCTGGTCCGTCTCGATCTGACTGCTAGACACACGACGACCCGGAAATACTATCAGTTGCTCCAGAGATGGCACGACAGTGCACTTATCGATACGCGCTGCTGCTGCCGGTCACGGGCAATTGAGGCAGGAAGTTAGTGGCACCCGTAAATGGAATAAGAAAACGAGGCGGCTGTACGGTAATAGAAGATGATAAACAATAAATGGTATGAACACGAGCCATGCGCGGCTCACTTCAATAGTACATGAGTTATTGAAGGTCAAAGTGGCCGATTACTATCGATCGCGTGAGGTCATAAGTACTCCACAATTACACGAAAAAACTGTAGCAGCATATTTATTTATCTATGTCTTTGTTTATATCCGATATATACTATTCATGAAGAAATTGGTGCCGGCCGGAGTGGCCGAGCGGTTCTAGGCGCTACAGTCTGAAACCGCGCGACTGCTGCGGTCGCAGGTTCGAATCCTGCCTCGGGCATGGATGTGTGTGATGTCCTTGGGTTAGTTAGGTTTAAGTAGTTCTAAGTTCTAGGGGACTGATTGTAAGTAGGCTGTTTAGGTTTTTTTTATTGGTAACTCCACCTCTGTATAAAAATCACTGGCTGTGCCGTGTGCAGTCTGTGGCTGCTTTGCGTTGTTGTAATACTCAACCATTGTAGTGTTAGGCAGCTGGCTGTGAACAGCGCGTAGCGTTGGGCAGTTGGAGGTGAGCCGCCAGCAGTGGTGGATGTGGGGAGAGAGATGGCGGAGCTTTGTAATTTGTCATGAACTGCTACATTTATAAATGATGATATAAAGGTAAATACATTGTTTGTTCTCTATTAATATCTTTCATTTTCTAACTATCCCTATCAGTAGTTAGTGCCTTCCATAGTTTGAATCTTTTATTTAGCTGGCAGTAGTGGCGCTCGCTGTATTGCAGTAGCTTGAGCAGCGAAGATTTTTGTGAGGTAAGTGATTTGTGAAAGGTATAGTTTAATGTTAGTCAGGGCCATTCTTTTGTAGGGAATTTTGAAAGTCAGATTGCGTTGCGCTATAAATATTGTGTGTCAGGTTAAGCACAGTCGTGTAAAATTTGTTTAAAGGGGACGTTTCATCAGTCCTGTAAAATTGTTAAAAGGGGACTGCAGTGGGTCTGCGCCTCTGGTGGCCCACCAATACCGTAATCTCTACCAGGACTACAGTGGGTCTGCTCTGTGATGAGCTACCAAACGATACTCTTCAAAACGTCGAATGACTCGGCTGTGGGTTTGCTCTGTTGTCGCCCATTACCTGTCAGCATGTCAAGAGCCAGCACTGTCTTTCCGTTGGAAGGGCAACACTACTTCTTCAAGACTGCATGGAAATCCACTACGTCTATGAGCATTGTCTTTTACTGCTCAGACTTTGAGAAAAACACTGATATTTTACTGTGATGAACGATTAGGACTGTCTTTATGGACTGTGAGAAAATTTTAGCTTTTGACCAACATTGTATCAATAAGTGTGTGCATTTGATTTCTTTGTTATTGTAATTGTGAAAAAAATTTTAACAAATATGTATTGGCCAGTGCCCAACAAAATTTGTAAAATTTTTTGTGGAGAGCATGGGGGCTATGTAAGTAGGCTGTTTAGGTTTTTTTTATTGGTAACTCCACCTCTGTATAAAAATCACTGGCTGTGCCGTGTGCAGTCTGTGGCTGCTTTGCATTGTTGTAATACTCAACCATTGTAGTGTTAGGCAGCTGGCTGTGAACAGCGCGTAGCGTTGGGCAGTTGGAGGTGAGCCGCCAGCAGTGGTGGATGTGGGGAGAGAGATGGCGGAGCTTTGTAATTTGTCATGAACTGCTACATTTATAAATGATGATATAAAGGTAAATACATTGTTTGTTCTCTATTAATATCTTTCATTTGCTAACTATCTCTATCAGTAGTTAGTGCCTTCCATAGTTTGAATCTTTTATTTAGCTGGCAGTAGTGGCGCTCGCTGTATTGCAGTAGCTTGAGCAGCGAAGATTTTTGTGAGGTAAGTGATTTGTGAAAGGTATAGTTTAATGTTAGTCAGGGCCATTCTTTTGTAGGGAATTTTGAAAGTCAGATTGCGTTGCGCTATAAATATTGTGTGTCAGGTTAAGCACAGTCATGTAAAATTGTTAAAAGGGGACGTTTCATGATGACCACAGCAGTTAAGTCCCATAGTGCTCAGAGCCATTTTTTTTTTTTGAAGAAATTGGTCAATTATTTACTGTGTTTTAGAAAGCACAGAGACATTAGGCTACTGGCTTCCTTCTGTTCTATTCCTCTGAAATATGTTCATTTAAAACTTTGAACATAGCTGCTAAGGTTCAGTGACCGTGTCAGAATTATATTGGAACAAATAAGCCCTCGGTCACAAATATTAAGTCAAAATTGACCTGGTTTCGACGCTACTGTGAGCGTCGTCTCCAGAATTAGACTAACTGTACTAAAACATTAGGTATATAGTACATTAATAAAATTAAAGTTTGCACTGACTCGAAAAGATGCAGTACTTACAAGTCACATATTAAAAAAGATCCAAGCTGGAAAGGCGACGTCATGAATACTTGTGAGACTTCGAGCCGCTAAGGGCTGCTCGTACTGTGAACAAGGGTTGCAACAAGACTGAGGTGCCCACTTTAGAAAGTGTGGGCAAGTAAACATGGTGTTGCTACGAGCGCCATCTAGTAGCCGCAGAAAACAACTAGGCTACTGTACATTCAAAATTAGACACGTGAAATTGTGATGCAGCTGATTGAGGCATAACGTAAGCATTAATAATAACAACAGGATGAAGTTATATATTTATCTGCTTTAAATAGAGATACATTTTGTAACGTAAAAACGTTTATTTAATTTGTTTATGTATTTAATAATGTGTGCTAGAGCGTGTTTATGGTCCAGCCATAGGGATATTTATTCAATTTCAAGGTATTTAAAAGTAAATCCAGTATTTCGTATGTGTTTCAATATGTCTGTCAGTGTGTGTTGGCTTGGAGACATGGCGGGAGCGCTCTAGCCAATCACAGCGATCGTTTCCAAAAAGGACACTTGGAGAGACGTATGGAGGTGGGGCAGGGGCATCGTTTCGAGAGATTTCTGGGCAGTACGGCACGACGGACGCACGGTCGCAGGAGAGACTTGGAGAGTGTGGAGCGGTTTGCTTGTGTATGCGGGAGATAGAAATATTTCGTAGTGCCTACTTGTGCACTTGTGAGACTTCCGTGGCTTCTGCAGCGAAGTCTTAGTATGCGTTTAGAAGTGAATATCTCGCGAGTTATATTGTTGTTCATAACTACACTCCTGGAAATTGAAATAAGAACACCGTCAATTCATTGTCCCAGGAAGGGGAAACTTTATTGACACATTCCTGGGGTCAGATACATCACATGATCACACTGACAGAACCACAGGCACATAGACACAGGCAACAGAGCATGCACAATGTCGGCACTAGTACAGTGTATATCCACCTTTCGCAGCAATGCAGGCTGCTATTCTCCCATGGAGACGATCGTAGAGATGCTGGATGTAGTCCTATGGAACGGCTTGCCATGCCATTTCCACCTGGCGCCTCAGTTGGACCAGCGTTCGTGCTGGACGTGCAGACCGCGTGAGACGACGCTTCATCCAGTCCCAAACATGCTCAATGGGGGACAGATCCGGAGATCTTGCTGGCCAGGGTAGTTGACTTACACCTTCTAGAGCACGTTGGGTGGCACGGGATACATGCGGACGTGCATTGTCCTGTTGGAACAGCAAGTTCCCTTGCCGGTCTAGGAATGGTAGAACGATGGGTTCGATGACGGTTTGGATGTACCGTGCACTATTCAGTGTCCCCTCGACGATCACCAGTGGTGTACGGCCAGTGTAGGAGATCGCTCCCCACACCATGATGCCGGGTGTTGGCCCTGTGTGCCTCGGTCGTATGCAGTACTGATTGTGGCGCTTACCTGCACGGCGCCAAACACGCATACGACCATCATTGGCACCAAGGCAGAAGCGACACGTCTCCATTCGTCCCTCCATTCACGCCTGTCGCGACACCACTGGATGCGGGCTGCACGATGTTGGGGCGTGAGCGGAAGACGGCCTAACGGTGTGCGGGACCGTGGCCCAGCTTCATGGAGACGGTTGCGAATGGTCCTCGCCGATACCGCAGGAGCAACAGTGTCCCTAATTTGCTGGGAAGTGGCGGCGCGGTCCCCTACGGCACTGCGTAGGATCCTACGGTCTTAGCGTGCATCCGTGCGTCGCTGCGGTCCGGTCCCAGGTCGACGGGCACGTGCACCTTCCGCCGACCACTGGCGACAACATCGATGTACTGTGGAGACCTCACGCCCCACGTGTTGAGCAATTCGGCGGTACGTCCACCCGGCCTCCCGCATGCCCACTATACGCCCTCGCTCAAAGTCCGTCAACTGCACATACGGTTCACGTCCACGCTGTCGCGGCATGCTACCAGTGTTAAAGACTGCGATGGAGCTCCGTATGCCACGGCAAACTGGCTGACACTGACGGCGGCGGTGCACAAATGCTACGCAGCTAGCGCCATTCGACGGCCAACACCGCGGTTCCTGGTGTGTCCGCTGTGCCGTGCGTGTGATCATTGCTTGTACAGCCCTCTCGCAGTGTCCGGAGCAAGTATGGTGGGTCTGACAGACCGGTGTCAATGTGTTCTTTTTTCCATTTCCAGGAGTGTAATTACATGAAGTAGGAATGTATTGTTTCCCTGTCAACTTATATTTCATTTAACTGCCGGACCATCGACACGAATAAGTGTTTGTAGTAATAAACGGCATTCTTAAAGGTACTTCTGCTATCGTACTTATCATTTAAAGTCGTTAAAAATAGTACCTGCAGATTTTGTTTAATTGCAGTCTTTCTTTTATAAATTTATAGGTTACATTCAAAATTCGCAATTGCCGAGTGATAGGAACCTTCGACCATTCGATTCATGTGTATATTCATATTGTATAGTGTAGACTCAGAAGTATTTGTTTTGTAATGCGGCAACTACGTGTCCCAGCCCCTAGACAACGAAACCAGCACATACTTTTAATATTTGAACTTTGAGTAGTTGAGGGCCATGACACCACTCATAATTTTGTGTGAAAGCCCGCACCCTATAGTTTCATGAAGTTCCGGTAGGTGGCGACCCAATATGTAGCCTTCAAAACAGCGTATGTAGCGGAAGTGCATTCTAAGCAATGAACTGTCATTTACTTTCTTTTGGCGGAAACCAGGGCATCGTAGATATTCATACGTGCATGCAGAATGTCTATGGAGACCTGGCACTCAACAAAAGCACTTAAGAGTCGTTGGGCGGCGCGTATGTCGTCATCGCAACGAGGTGGCGCAAACGTGTCCGATCTTCCACACACACACAGCTGTGACACCTGCAATGTTGGAACGAGCGGACACAGTCATTCGACGTGATCGACAGGTCACAATCAAAGAGCTTTGTGCACAACGGGACGTTTCTGTTAGTACTGCTGGCACAGTCGTCCATCTGTTTGGCTACTTCCCGCTGGGTTCCTCGCTTCCTAACACAAGACCACGAAGCCCATAAGGTGCAACAAAGGACCATCCGTGCGGAATTGATTGCGCGTTACTGGGCAGTTTGTAAAAACTTTTTTTCCACTTAGAACTGGAAACAAAACGGCAATACATGGAGTGGCGTCACATCATTTCTTCTCCGAAGAAAACTCCAAAGCTGCTCTCTCGGCGACGGTCTTCTGGGATTCTGAAGGGGTATTCTGTTTCATGAATCACTTACCTCACAAAAATTTTCGTTACTCGAACTACTGCAATACAGCGAGCGCCAATACTGCCAGCTAAATAAAAGATTCTAACTACTGAAGCCACTGACTACTGATAGGCATAGTTAGGAAATGAAAGAATTTGATAGAGTACAAACAATGTATTTACCTTAATAGTGTTCAAAAATCATCGTATATATCAATTCATGGCAACCATCTTTACAAATTTCCTTTTTCTGGCGGACACACGTCCAGATCGTCCGCTCATAGTAACCTCTCAAAACTCTGGCATCTCTCTCTCTCCACATCCACCACTGCTGGCGGCTCACCTCCAACTGCCCGACGCTACGCGCTGTTCACATCCAACTGCCCAACACTACACAAGCGAATATTCCAACAATGAGTCCAACCAGCCACAGACTGCACATGGCACAGTCAGTGATTTTCATACAGAGCGCTACGTGGCGTTACCAACATAAAAACCTAAACAGCCTACTTACAGAAGAAACGAATTCAGCGTGATCGTCACCACAAAAATGGAAACTAACTTCTCCCTCTCCATGACAACGCAAGGCCTCACACGATTCTGCGCACACGAGAGGAGCTCACGAAACTTCTTCGGACTGTTCTTGTCATGTACCCAACAGCCTGGATGTCTCACCTTCCGACAGCCATCTGTTTGGCCCAGTGACGGATGTACTCAGCGGGAAGAAGTAAGTGGATAACGAGAAGGCTATTGATACGGCAAGACGTTGGCTTCCACGTTGACTAGTACAATGGTTCCATGCGGGCACACAGATCCTTCTAGTAAGGTGGAGTAAGGTCTCGCATTGAAAAAAGATTTTTTTTTTTAAAAAAAAGAGTTTTTCAGCCAGAAGAGTGGGGAATAATAAAGTGTATTGAAATCCTGAATAAAACCAACCTGCTTTCGGAAAAAACGTGTTGTATTACTTATTGAACGCCCCTCGTACATCTACATAGACGGCGGAGTTTACCTTGCACCACTACTTGTCATTCGCTTTCGTGTTCCACTCACAAATGAGTGAGGCAAAAACTACCGTCTATATGCCTTCATACTAGTCCTAATTTCTCTTATCATCGTTGTCTTACCCGAGATGTACATTGGCAGTTCTCTAAGTTCTGGCACTTTCGTTTCGCGAAAAGAGTGTTGTCTTCCCGCCATTCCCCCCTCCCCAGGAATCAGGGATTCGTATTTTTCACGCACTCCAGGAATTAGGGTTTGGCCACATGGAATTGATGATTTGAATCGCTTGTTAGATCATTTTAATTGTCTACATCCAAGTATTCAATTTACCATGGAAATTGATAGTGATTGTAAACTTCCATTTCTTGATGTTTTAGTTCAAAGAAAGGATGATGGGACTTTCGGACATAGTGTGTACCGGAAACTCATACTGGCCGCTATCTCCATACGACCAGCTGTCATCCACCACACCAACGTAGTGGAGTTTTGCGGACTCTCGTCAAAATAGCTTATGCCATTTTTGACGAGGAACATTTGAAAGAAGAACTTTATTTGAAGATTGTTTTTAAACAGAATGGATATACGGATCAACAGATACGGCATGCTCTTCAGTTTGGTCCGTCACGCGAGCCAATAGAGGATACTTTTGAAGCTGTTGCTTATTTACCCTTTGCGGGAAGTATATCATCCAAATTTTCAAGAATTTTAAGAAAATATAATATTAAAAGTGTTTTTACGCCGGTGGCCAAGACTGGAGCCCTTCTTGGCTCAGTTAAAGATAATTTGGGCTTGAGGAGGCCCGGGGCTTATGAAATTCCGTGTCACTGTGGAAAGAAGTATATTGGTCAAACTATTCGAACTATTCAGGACCGGTGCTTGGAACATCATTGGCACACTCGGTTGTTCCAGCCTGAGAAGTCGGCAGTGGCGGAACAGTGCCTTCACGAAGGACACAGGATGATGTATGACAAGACACAATTGATCTCTCCTGCTTCTCGCTATTGGGAATGTGTTCTTAAAGAATCCATTGAAATTAGATTATCCAGTAATATTATTAACAGGGATAAAGGTTTTTCTCTAAGTAAGATATGGAATCCGATTTTGTGCGACATTAAACAACAACGGTCTTCTTTTCGATGATTGGGTTCTTCCAACTAGTGCTGCTGCGATTTGTCGTTTCCGCCGTCTTCTCCCACCGGGGCGCTGCGTGTCTACTTGCCGCCAGGAGGCGCTGCCCACCATCTCGCGCACGCGCGGTCCTCTGTCCGTGGTGTATACAGGTTTCCGTCGTTGTGGCTGGAATTCAGGTCCGGCGAGGCAGTGCACTAGCATTAACTCACCTGAAGATGGCGGCCAGCTGGTCCGCCGAAATATTGTGTCTGGACGACGACATGATCCGTCTGCAAACCCGTGAAGAATATCAGCAGTTATTACGCCGGGAAAGTCTACGAAATCACATAATGCTGGATATTCCGTGCAACTTTTATTAGAAAATGCATCTCGACGTACGTTTTATAAGGACTTGAATTTTTAATTACCATTGTTTCTATAATGTACCTTTTCTAGTAAACTAATCTAGCAATAAAACTGGAATTTCACAGTTAACATCTGCATCAGAGTCTAATAATAAAACGTGTGGAAAAGATTCTTGTTTAAGGTCATAATTGCTATGAAATTAATTTTTCAGCTCGGTTTTTCTTAAATTTTAAGGGAGAACTTTTTTCAGAGAAAAGGTAACGGAAAAGTGCTGCACAGTATTATTTAGTAAGTAATTCTTAAGAACTATACCTAATTACAGGATGTTAGCTTTTATAGTTCCTGTGGAGAAGTACATTTTAGCTCAAAAAAGTCAGTTTATGGCAATTTGCATTTAAAGTTTTTATTTCAATTTCTGGCAACAATCAGAGCAAAATGCTTCGGATCTTTGGATGTGACGGAGTCCCACCTCTAATTGACAAACCAGAGACTCCTAAGATACGACTCGGCAAACGAATGGTAACGAGATGGGGAGCTATTAATATCAATGGGGGCTACTTTGGGAAAAAGGTAGAGTTCGCAGAGGCTGCAAGTAAGATGGAGTTGGACATTTTAGCCGTTAGTGACGTTCAGGTAAGGGGTGAGAAAGAAGAGGAAGTGGAAGAATACAAGGTCTACCTGTCAGGAGTCAAAGCAGGAAAAGCACAATGGGGTGTAGGGCTTTACACCAGGAAAGAAATGGAACCCAGCGTAGTTGCAATAAGGTATGTTGGTTCAAATGGCTCTGAGCACTATGGGACTTAACATCTACGGTCATCAGTCCCCTAGAACTTAGAACTACTTAAACCTAACTAACCTAAGGACAGCACACAACACCCAGTCATCACGAGGCAGAGAAAATCCCTGACCCCGCCGGGAATCGAACCCGGGAACCCGGGCGTGGGAAGCGAGAACGCTACCGCACGACCACGAGCTGCGGACAATATGGTATGTAAATGAACGACTGATGGGGATAGATTTGACAGTGTCTAGCAAGAAAATTAGGATTGCGTCAGTATATTCGCATTGTGAAGGGACAGATCAAGATAAGATGCATAGTTTTCATGACATACTCAGTGATGTAGTTGGTAGAGTAAAGGACAAGGACAGTGTTCTGCTCATGGGCGATTTTGATGCCAGGATTGGAACTCGAACAGAAGGATATGAAAAGGTTATGGGTAAATTTGGAGAGGATACGGAGGCCAACAGGAATGGGAAACAACTCTTGGATTTCTGTGCCAGTATGGGCTTAGTAATCACAAACTCCTTTTTTAAACATAAGAACATTCACCGGTATACTTGGGAAGGCAGGGGAACCAGATCTGTCATTGACTATATAATAACAGATCAGGAATTCAGGAAGACTGTGAGGGACACACGTGTATTCAGGGGATTATTTGATGACACTGATCACTATTTAATCTGCAGTGAAATTGGTATTGTGAGGCGGAAAGTGCAGGAGGTCAGGTCCATATGTAGGAGGATAAGAGTGGAGAAACTTCAGGATAAGGAAATCAGGCACAAGTACATAACAGCCATCTCAGAAAGATTCCAGTTAGTTGAATGTAGTCAATTACAGTCATTGGAAAAGGAATGGACAAGGTACAGGGACACAGTACTAGAAGTGGCTAAAGAATGTCTTGGAACAGTAATGTGTAAAGGTAGGATGAAGCAAACAGCTTGGTGGAATGACACAGTCAAGGCAGCCTGTAAAAGGAAAAAGAAGGCGTATCAGAAATGGCTACATACAAGAACTCAGGTAGACAGAGAAAGTTATGTTGAAGAAAGAAACAAAGCCAAACAGATAATTGCAGCATCCAAGAAGAAATCTTGGGAAGACTTTGGAAACAGGTTGGAGACTTTGGGTCAAGCTGCTGGAAAACCATTCTGGAGTGTAATTAGCAGTCTTCGAAAGGGAGGTAAGAAGGAAATGACAAGTATTTTGGACAGGTCAGGAAAACTGCTGGTGAATCCTGTTGATGCCTTGGGCAGATGGAGGGAATATTTTGAAGAGTTGCTCAATGTAGCTGAAAATACGCTTTGTAATGTTTCAGATTTCGATGTACAATGGGATAGGAATGATGATGGAAATAGGATCACATTTGAGGAAGTGGAGAACATGGTCAAGAGATTGCAGTGCAATAAAGCGGCTGGGGTGGATGAAATTAAGTCGGAACTCATCAAATGCAGTGGAATGTCAGGTCTTAAATGGCTACACAGATTAATTGAAATGGCGTGGGAGTCGGGACAGGTTCCATCAGACTGGACGAAAGCAGTAATCACACCAATCTATAAACATGGAAACAGAAAAGATTGTAACAACTACAGAGGTATCTCTTTAATCAGCATTGTGGGTAAAATCTTCTCAGGTATTGTTGAAAGGAAAGTGCGACTATTATGTGAGGACAAATTGGATGAAAATCAGTGTGGGTTTAGACCTCTTAGAGGTTGTCAGGACCAGATCTTTAGCTTACGGCAAATAATGGAGAAGTGTTACGAGTGGAACAGGGAATTATATCTATGCTTTATAGATCTAGAAAAGGCATATGACTGGGTTCCTAGGAGGAAGTTATTGTCTGTTCTACGAGATTATGGAATAGAAGGCAAACTTTTGCAAGCAATTAAAGGTCTTTACATAGATAGTCAGGCAGCAGTTAGAGTTGACGGTAAATTGAGTTCATGGTTCAGAGTAGTTTCAGGGGTAAGACAAGGCTGCAACCTGTCTCCATTGTTGTTCATATTATTTATGGATCATATGTTGAAAACAGTAGACTGGCTGGGTGAGATTAAGATATGTGAACACAAAATAAGCAGCCTTGCATATGTGGATGACTTAGTTGTGATGGCAGATTCGATTGAAATTTGGAAAGTAATATTTCAGAGCTAAATCAGAAATGTAAGGACTATGGTATGAAGATTAGCATCTCCAAAACGAAAGTAATGTCAGTGGGAAAGAGATATAAAGGATTGAGTGCCAAATAGGAGGAACTAAGAACAGGTGGACGGTTTCAAATACTTAGGATGCATATTCTCACAGGATGGCAACATAGTGAAAGAACTGGAAGCGAGGTGTAGCAAAGCTAATGCAGTGAGCGCTCAGCTACGACCTTCTGTCTTCTGCAAGAAGGAAGTCAGTACCAAGACTAAATTATCTGTGCACCGTTCAATCTTTCGACCAACTTTGTTGTATGGGAGCGAAAGCCGGGTGGATTCAGGTTACCTTATCAATAAGGTTGAGGTTACGGATATGAAAGTAGCTAGGATGACTGCAGGTACTAGTAGATGGGAACAATGGCAGGAGGGTGTCCACAATGAGGAAATCAAAGAAAAACTGGGAGGGAACTCTATAGATGTAGCAGTCAGGGCGAACAGGCTTAGATGGTGGGGTCATGTTCCATGCATGGGAGAAGCAAAGTTACCCAAGAGACTCATGGGTTCAGCAGTAGAGGGTAGGAGGAGTCGGGGTAGACCAAGGAGAAGGTACCTGGATTCGGTTAAGAATGATTTTGAAGTAATAGGCTTAACATCAGAAGAGGCACCAATGTTAGCTCTGAATAGGTGGTCATGGAGGAATTTTATAAGGGGGACTATGCTCCAGACTGAACGCTGAAAGGCATAATTAGTCTTAAATGATGATGATGATTTCAATTTCTGACAATATTGCTATACCTTCAGTGACTAATGCTGCCCATATCCATAATCTCTATCCTCTTCCTCGAGTAATTTCTTCCCCTGACTCCTTTGCCTAGCAAACTTTTGCATTTTTTTCTTCTGGTGCCTGACTTTGTCCAGTCGCACTCCATCGATGCTTCTGAGTATCTTCAGTGCGAATACACCTAGATGGAAGTCTAGTCTCTGCAGGCCCTTAATCTTATCTTCACTTCCACTACTGAACTCTAGGCAGGTATCACATGCAGCTATCTTCACAACAATTAAGGACACAAATATTGTTTTTGGACAATGCATTCATATAAGGTGATTGTAGCTCACATTTGTATTCTTTGTTTTCCAATGTACATATTTTTTTCAACATTCAGGAATTACTAGGTACCTGAAAGTTGGTTTTATAACATCTAGAAGCAAGTGGCAAATCATGTTTTTGAGTGTATGGCTTTCCACAGGCTTCTGTCAAAAGATATTTGCACCACGATATGTCACAAAGCGAATGCTGAGAATTATCTGTGGAATGTTTGTGAAAGAATATCGCCCACACAGCTTGAGGCATTGTTTTCACACTATGTTAGTTATCCTTGATAGCTTTCCAACAATATATTTGTAAAGTGTGAATTTCATTGTCTGTCAGTCCGTTAATACCTACCAGGGGCTTTCAGTATTCTAATATCTTTCATTTCTTTCTTCAATCTGAGAAGTCTACCTCCCATTCGCTTTTGGACACGCCCAACACACAACAGTTTTTCAATTTTAGTTTGTGAGCTATAAGGATTGCTCTCTGAAACAGTCTTAAAAGCACTGGAATCTACATCACCTAGATACTTCACATTCCTAACACCATATTGTTCAACTGACCTTTGGAATATTACTTTCATCCCAGCTGCTTCTATTTAATCATTTGTCCTCTTATAATTCTCGCTGCACACTTTCTTGTGTTCCTGTTGCCAACTTTCCTCATCACTGCCATCATTGTTCTTTCTTGTGTCACACTGATAGCAGTATTTGTTCGTTATTTGGAAGTCTAAGATTTTTCCTGTATCCACACTAATCACAGATGATACACGATGAAGTGATGTATAGTCCTTCTTCATCCAGGTTCCATCACAAGAAACACACAGATCTGTCTTCACTTCAGCACTGAGGTGTGTTTACCGTAATCACTGATTTTAGACACACACAACAAAATTTGCGCCTTGTCTACCTACACCCTAGCGTCTCATGGCGTAACACAGTCTTGTATTCGTCTCATACATCTTCCCATGGAGAGTAGAAGTCTTGAACTGAACACCATATTTACAAACTTAAAACAAAATATGTGTATTATCTACGTTACCAATTCTGTCTCTGTCATCATGCAGTCTAAGGCGCTTTGACCCAAAATTACCACGCGCTCATGAAACATTTATCACATGACCAAGTATTTCCAAGCTAGTTAACCTAAATCCACTGGAAAACACGTCTTTCACACCGTACACAGCATCATCAATTCCTTCACTGATTTTCTTCCTCGATGAAGTCAGTGGCTTTGTCGAAAATTTTTTTCAAACTTAGAAGCAGAATCTGTAACACTGTTATTGAAATTTCCTGTAGCTTTCACATGTGGAATTCTACATTTCCTCAATTTTTTGAATATGTGTCCACTGTTGCCACCCATTTCGAGCAAAACAGGTTGACATACGTAAAACTAAAAACTGAAATAAGTTTGTAGCATGTACTATTAAAGAAGGACGTTATAAACAAAGGAACAAGCAAAGATAATGTTTCTCGCAGCATTCTAGACTCATCTGCTGTTCGATTGTCTGAACGAGAAATGAACGCACAATAAATGTCTAGCGCAGAAAAGGTGTGGGTCACAGCACAGAAAGAGTGGGTGCGCCCAAACGAACTTTTTTAAAACATTTCTAGCCAGAATTCGATTACGAAATTCACAATGTTATTCTTAAATTAAGCAGTTAAAAAATCGAAATTTCTCGCAGTTTTACTCTTCATCTGTCCTTAACCCTAGCATTACCAACGGGGGGGCCTCGTAGGCTCACTGACTCAGTTTTTCTATGTTGTATCCACACCCTTTGATATATGAACTTGAAAGCAAAGGTAATTGTTCGTTATTGAATGTACTATTGAGTCATTACAGAATTTCGGAATAAAAATGTAATTAAAATTCATTTACTTGATTTAATTCTCTGTGGGCCTTAGAAGCCCACCCGTTGGTAATAGCAAGGAAAGATTTACGAGGTTGAGTCTCTCGTTTCAAATTCTTACCATGAAACGAATTTTGGCATTGTTGCCTTCAGACATATTATTATGAAGCGGACCATTGTTATTTTCAGTGTTTCTGCTGCTGCTGAACCAGCAACATGAGTAGACATCGTTTACGTGATAGTTCCATTGAAAGAGTGCTAGAAGAAGTTTTGAACGAATCAGATTTAGAGGAAAGTGAAGTGGATGATGATGTGGAAGAAATTAGAACTGATTCATCGTCTGAGAATGAAGATGAGGTTGAAGCCAATCCACCAGATGATAATGATACGGAATGTGATAAATTCATTGCAAAAAGTGGACGAGAGTATATTACGAAGCCATCTCGACAATATCGGCGTTCTGTACAAAATATAGTGCGAGAAAGAATGGGGCTAGGACAACAAGGAAGAATTGCGTCTCCGAAAGAGGCTATAGAGCTCTTTTTTACACCTCAAATTATGAATCTAATAAAACTACACTCAAATGAAGAGGCTTCTCGACTAGGTATTCAGCACACAGATGAAGATGAGTTATTTTGTTATATAGGACTCTTACTAATCATGGGTTCAAATCATGACAATAAGATAACAATAAGATACCTGTCCAAGATTTATGGTCTTTGCTTCAGGGCCGACAAGTGTACTATGGATCAATGAGTCGGACCCGATTTTTCGAATTGACTAAAATATTGAGGTTTGATGATAAGAACACAAGAGAAATTCGTCGCCAGACTGACAAGTTTGGTCCAATGAGGGAAATTTTTGAAAGCTTCAATTCTTCACTTCCATTGTATTTCATTCCTGGTCTACATACAACAGTGGATGAGATGTTGTCTTTGTTCCGTGGTCGCTGTCCATTCAAGGTGTTTCTAAAAGAAAAACCTGGAAAATACGGCATTCTAATTCGAATGCTGTCTGATTCTGAGACTAGATATGTGATCAGCCTGGACATCTTTACAGGCAAGTCAGGAAATACACAGCATTCAAATGGACCGATGGAAATTGTAAAGAGACTAATAAAACCTATTGAAAAATCAGGCCGTAATGTTACCACAGATCGGTACTATACTTCATTCCATAGAGTCTCAGCAAGCTCCACTGATTTTCACCTCACACTTGTTGGCACCCTACAGTCTAACAGACGACACATACCTGAAGAGCTGAAGACTACAACTGGCCGCAGTTTACACTCTTCCATCTTTGCTTATACTGACTCTCAGACACAGAGGCCACCAGTTACTCTTGCATCAACGCTAGTCCGCGAGAAGCCAAAACGACTGCTGTTGATGCTTTCAACTTATCACTCAGAAGGGGTGTTGAATGAAGACTCAAAAAAGACTAACATAAATCTTTTTTATAATTCTACAAAGGGAGGCGTGGACACCATAGACCAGATGGCAAGACACTACAGCACAAAGAGAGGAACAAGAAGATGGCCTTTGTCCCTCTTCTACACACTCATTGACATAGCAGCAATAAATGCATATTCACTCTTCCTCCTCAACTTTCCGAATTGGAAAAAGAATTTGCTAAACCGCAGAAGAGTTTTTATCACTAACTTAGGTCTCGAACTAATAAGATCTCAAGTCGATAAACGGGCACAAAATTTGTATGGACTTCAGAAGCCAGTAATAATGGCAATGGAAAGCATCACACAACGGAAGCTCAGCTGCTCTGTAGAACCATCATCCTCAACAGCAGAACCAGGAACACGTGGACGGTGCCACCTATGCTGCCAAGAAGCTGCATCTAAAAAGATCAAGTACAACAAGCTGGGAAAGTCAACTGTTACCTGCTCTCAGTGCCACAAACACGTCTGTGGGAAACACTGCAGGAAGACAGTGTTGTGTGAAAAATGCGTTGCAGAATGAGACAGTAAATTTTGTTTGCATCATGTATGGTATCGAATTAAAAAAGTCGTTTTTATAAGAAAACACTATTTTGAAACATTATTCCAAAAAATATTTAAACTGAATCTCGTGATTTGTTCATTTTATTCCTATTATAATAACATCTTTTATTATCCAGTATACAAAAACAATGTCTAAGCATTTTGAATTGTTATTAGAGGTATCAGAAGTAAATAAACTTGATTTATGATAAAATAAATTGTGGTATTCTTTATGGGCCTTTGAGGCCCCCCCCCCCCCCGTTGGTATTACATGTAACAAAAAATACGTTGGTAATGCTAGGGTTAAGAGCGAGTCTTCAAGCGCATCGCGGACACAAAGGAGAAAGTTCTCGTTCGTATTTTACGTATACTCAAGTAAAGGACTGTACGAAAGAGCTCATATCAGTGACACAGACTACCTATAAAATCCGCAAAATGCATTGCTGTTGATTGTGGACAGTGTGACCATCTTTTGCAAGAAAACGTACGCTATTAAACAAAACATGAAATAATGAAGTTTCATATGCTATCTCATGCATTTGTCCTGTTTCGCACTATTTTCATTCGTTTCCTCGGAAACTGTTAAGAACAGGACATATTTTCACATGAAATTTTTGTTGAGCATCATTAATACTATTACCACCCAAAAGATGTATCTTTCCTCCTGACTCAACCTGTATAGGCAACAAAAGCGATCCTATCACACTTCCATGAGGCACAGCTAACGATACCCTTGTCTTTACTGAACACTCGCCTTCCAGGAATACGTACTGGGTTCTGTTACTTACGAAGTCTTCGAGCTGCTCATGTCACTGAGAAACTATCCCATACGGTTGGAAGTACTAGGGTACAGAGAGAATGAACACAATTTGTTTGTATGGGTTAACACATTCAGGGGCAAGCATACATTCAGGGGTAAACCTATAGTTATGCTAATTGATTTATGTTCCCTAGGGGTTGATTTACGACCCCCTGGGTATAATCTGTCCTTCTAAGGAATCCCTCCCTCCTCCCCCTCACTGTTCTCTTCCCCCATCCCTCTGGGAAATCCCGAACCCCTCCCCCTTCACCTCTTCAATACAAGCATACTTTTCATATCATATTAATTGACTAATTAATTAAGTTGGTCAATTAATCAACCCCTCCCCCTCAGGGAAATTCCCAGCCTTCCCCTCCCCTCCCATACACCCTCTCCCTGACACCACCTGGAAATTGTGGGCAAGAAGACTTAGTCTGTGTTGAGGGTAGTTTATTTTCTTTATTCTGGATGCTACCCTGTTGGAAATTGGCGGGAAAAGCTCCGCCCCTCCCCTCCCCTCGTCCCCTCGTCCCCTCTCCTCCACCCACCACGAAAAATGATGGGAAAACGCTTAGTCTGCCCTGATACTAGATATTCTAATTAAGTAATTACACTGTTGCAGATTGGATGTGTTGTCTTGTTGGCAAAATTTCATGTGTGTTCTCACCTTGACATGCAGGGACCGACTGAACTAATGCACAATGCCACCACCAGAGGACACCCAATCTCCCACCCAGCTGAGCGAGATGGCACGTGTTTAGCACTCTGGACACGCATTTTGGAGGAGAACGGTTGAAACCCACATGCAGCCATCCTGATTTAGGATTTCTGTGACTTCCCCAAATTGCTTCAGGAAAATGCTGGGATGGTCCCTATTTTGGAGGAGAACAGTTGAAACCCACATGCAGCCATCCTGATTTAGGATTTCTGTGACTTCCCCAAATTGCTTCAGGAAAATTCTGGGATGGTCCCTCTGAAAGGTTGTGGCCAACTTCCTTCAATAATCCAATGGGTCCAATGACTTTGCTGTTTGGTCCCCTCCCATAAATCAACTAACCAACGGCCTCCCACTCTCCATATTCGCTCCTACCCTCCCCAACACCTCCCACAAAAAAAAAAGATCAGAAAAATTGCTCAGTCCACGCTCTGCCGATGGCCTGGAAACATACTATGACAGGAAATTCAACTACATTGCAGAGGGCATAATAATATATTACTTATTTACAAAATTCAATTTGGATACCAATGTCCAGGGGTTGGATCTCTCAGGAAAAGCTCATCTTTCTCTGGTGTTTATTTAATTTTGGGAGATGCTGGTGCTGTAAACTACACTGAAAAGAAGTAATTAAGTACATAACTAGTTTGCTCTTTTCTGATCATGCAAGAAATACCACCATGAAATCGACATTAACATAAAACACTCACCACACGTAATTACACTGTTGCAGATCGTGATAAACATATCTGGCAAAAACCTCCTGTTCAAGTCTTTGCATGCATCACATCACCCCACACACGCTGGACTGCCAGCAACTCTTTGAGGCCAGAATGGTGAACTGTGAGGTACTGGTTGCATGCAGAGGAATGTGTTATACTGGACATCGACTTCCTTTTAAATTTACTTCCGGACTCACTTCCTGTTTTGTTCCCAAACACACATACGATCCACACCATGTCAGTGGAAACAGCTGTTCTATGTGCTCGCCTGCTGGGCAGATACTGGCTGAGTTAGTTCACAACACCACAAACGGAGGACCCTTGGAGAAGCAGCCTCCCCACACATCATCCCTCCAACCCATCCTTCCCCTCCCCCTTCCCACTATTCCAGTTACTGCCTGCCGAACAAAGCATCAGATGATAGCAAGTCTTTCATATTGAACCTGGAAAATTCCTCTTGAAACACATGCTTTTTTTGTTTTTTTTTGTTTTTGGTTTTAGGGCGCAAAACTTCTATGGTCATTAGCGCCCAGCCCGTGACTTAGGAAACAGTAAAAAACCGAAATTGAAAACCAGCAGCAATGGGAACAAGGTCATAAAATTGGAGAAACTAAAAGCAGAAGGAATGCTTAAAAATCCACTACAGAAAGGGGTTGGTTGTCCCCAAAAAAGGCTTCAAATGACTGACGTCATTTCACTGTCACTAATAAACTGGAGAACGCGGTCGGCTGAGCGCGTGTCATCTGCTAAAATCGACGAGAGATCAGGCGATAGCTGTAGACGGGAGCGTAACGGATTAAAATAGGGGCATTCAATTAAAAGGTGTCTTACCGTCCACAGCTGAGAGCAGTGGGGACAGAGTGGGGGAGGATCGCCGCTTAAAAGATGTCGATGGCTAAAAAGACAGTGCCCTATCCGGAGTCTAGCTAAAATCACCTCCTCCCGACGACGCGTTCGGGAGGAAGAGGTCCAAGCGCAAGGAAGGGCTTTCACTTCCCGCAATTTATTATGGGGAAGTGTTGACCAATGCGCATGCCATAAATGAGCAACTTTGCAACATAAACCGCTCCGTAGATCGGTGAAGGGAAGCGACTGAATAGCTGGCCGAGGAAGAGAGACTGCAGCCTTGGCCGCTATATCGGCCGCCTCATTCCCACAGATACCAGCGTGTCCCGGGAGCCAGAGGAACGCCACCGAGACGCCCCCCAGGTGGAGCAAGCATAGACAGTCCTGAATCCGGTGGACCAGAGGGTGCACAGGGTAAAGAGCTTGGAGACTGAGGAGAGAGCTGAGAGAATCTGAGCAGATAACGTACTGTATCCGCCGATAGCGGCAGATGTAGTGGACAGCCTGGAGAACAGCGTAAAGCTCCGCAGTATACACCGAACACTGGTCGGGAAGCCGAAATTGATTTGGGGTGTCGCCAACAATATAGGCACTCCCTACACCTAACGATGTTTTCGAGCCGTCGGTGTAAATAAATGTGGCGTCCGTCATTTGTGCACATAGAGCAGCAAATGCCCGACGATAAACAAGTGTAGGGGTACCATCCTTGGGAAATCGACAAAGGTCACGGAGCAGGCAGATCCGGGGACGGAGCCAAGGCGGTGCTGTACCCCAAGTTGTCAAGAAGGTTTTAGGAAAGCGGAAGGAAAGAGAATGGAGCAGTTGACGGAAGCGGACTCCCGGGGGTAGTAGGGAGGAGGAGCGGCCTGCATACCCTACATCAAAGGAGGCGTCGAAAAAAAGGTCATGGGCTGGATTAGCAGGCATGGAAGACAGATGGCTAGCATAACGACTTAGAAGGACTGCTCGCCGATTGGACAGCGGAGGTTCAGCAGTCTCAGCATAAAGGCTTTCCACAGGGCTAGTGTAAAAAGCTCCAGACACTAAACGTAATCCACGGTGGTGGATAGAGTCGAGACGCCGAAGAATAGACGGCCGAGCAGAGGAGTAGACTATGCTTCCATAATCCAATTTCGAGCGCACTAAGGCGCGATAGAGGCGGAGAAGGACCACTCGGTCCGCTCCCCAGGAGGTACCATTCAGGACACGGAGGGTGTTAAGCGATCGCAGACAGCGAGCCGAAAGATAGGAAACGTGGGAGGACCAGCACAGTTTTCTGTCAAACATAAGACCCAAGAATTTAGCGACGTCTGAAAACGGAAGGTTGACAGGTCCTAGATGTAAGGAGGGCGGAAGAAACTCCTTACGTCGCCAAAAATTAACACAAACGGTCTTACTGGGAGAGAAACGGAAGCCTGTTTCGATGCTCCAAGAGTGGAGGCGATCGAGACATCCTTGAAGACGTCGTTCAAGAAGGCTGGTCCGTTGAGAGCTGTAGTAGATCGCAAAATCATCCACAAAGAGGGAGCCCGAGACATCAGGAAGGAGACAATCCATAATTGGATTTATAGCGATGGCAAACAGTACAACACTCAGCACGGAGCCCTGGGGTACCCCGTTTTCTTGGGAGAAAGTGCGGGAGAGAGTGGTGTTCACCTGCACCCTAAATGTGCGCTCTGCCATAAATTCGCGAAGAAAAAGGGGCAACCGGCCTCGAAAGCCCCAAGAGAACAGTGTGCGGAGGATGCCTGTCCTCCAACAGGTATCGTATGCTCTCTCCAGATCAAAAAATATTGCTACCGTTTGGCGTTTCCGGAGAAAATTGTTCATGATATAAGTGGAGAGAGCAACAAGATGGTCAACTGCAGAACGATGCTTTCGGAATCCGCATTGGGCAGGTGTTAAAAGACTGCGGGATTCCAGCCACCACGCTAAACGGTAATTCACCATACGCTCCGAAACCTTACAGACACTACTCGTGAGAGAAATGGGGCGATAGCTAGAGGGGAGATGTTTGTCCTTTCCAGGTTTCGGAACAGGAACGACGATAGCTTCCCGCCATCGTCTGGGAAAAGTACTGTCGGTCCAAATTCGATTATAAAGGCGAAGGAGGTAACGCAGACTATGGGTTGATAAATGCAGCAACATTTGGACGTGGATACCATCCGGTCCTGGGGCGGAGGAGCGAGAACAAGAGAGTGCATGTTGGAGTTCCCGCAAGGAGAAAACAGTATTGTAGCTTTCGCGATTTTGAGAGGAGAAAGCAAGATGTCGCACTTCCGCTGCACTTTTCGTCGGGAGAAACGCTGGCGGGTAATTTGAAGAGCTCGAAATCTCGGCAAAGTGCTGACCCAACGAGTTAGAAATTGCGACGGGGTCCACTAATGTGTCATGCGCGACAGTGAGCCCAGAGACCGGGGAGAAACTAGGCGCGCCTGAGAACCGTCGAAGCCGACTCCAAATTTCCGAGGAGGGAGTGAAGGTGTTAAATGAGCTAATAAAGAATTTCCAGCTTGCCTTCTTGCTATCGCGGATGACACGACGGCATCGCGCTCGGAGCTGCTTATAGCGGATACAGTTGGCCAAAGTAGGATGGTGGCGGAAAACGCGGAGAGCACGTCGCCGCTCACGTAGTGCATCACGGCATGCCTCATTCCACCAAGGAACTGGGGGGCGCCGGGGCAATTCGGAGGTGCGTGGTATTGAATGTTCCGCAGCTGTAAGAATAACGTCGGTAATATGTGTGACCTCATCGTCGACGCTGGGTAAGTGACGGTCATCGAATGTCGCTAGAGACGAAAAAAGTGTCCAATCGGCTTGGGCAAACTTCCAGCGTCGCTGGCGCATATATGGCTGTTGAGGCTGCAGTCTAAGGACACATGGAAAGTGGTCACTCGAGTGTGTATCATCAAGGGCGAACCATTCGAAGCGCCGAGCTAGCGGAACAGTACCGACCGCAAGGTCCAAATGAGATAAATTTGTCGTGGAGGCAGACAAAAACGTAGGGACCCCAGTGTTGAGGCAAACTAGATCTGCTTGGTGGAAGACGTCTAGCAATAATGAGCCACGTGGACAAGGATGTGGAGATCCCCAAAGCGGGTGGTGGGCATTGAAGTCCCCAACCAGCAAATATGGGGGTGGAAGCTGACCAAGAAGATGAAGGAGATCAGCTCGTGCCATTGGTGTGGACGATGGAATGTATACAGTGCAAAGAGAGAACGTGTATCCGGAAAGGGAAAGACGGACGGCGACAGCTTGGAAGGAAGTGTTTAAATGGATTGGGTGATAATGGAGAGTTTCATGGAGAAGAATCATGAGTCCTCCATGTGCTGGAGTGCCTTCAACAGAGGGGAGATCATATCGGACGGACTGAAAATGAGGGAGAACAATGCGGTCATGGGGACGCAGCTTTGTTTCCTGAAGACAGAAGATGACCGGCGAGTAGGATTGTAAGAGGATCGACAATTCATCCCGATTGGCTCGAATACCGCGGATATTCCAGTGGATAATGGACATAGGGTAAACAGAAAATGGAGGAATGTGACCAAGGTCGCTGTAAACTCAACGACTGCTCTGAGCTTGCGACCGACAGCATGGAATGGCATTCAGCCGAAGGCAGAAGATCCTGATCCATAGGTTGGTCAGGAGCAGCTCCTGCCACCAGCGACCGGCCGGTTGATCGGCCGCCAGCAGTGCGCCTCGGCGACACAGAAGACGGCCGAGGGCGATTTCCGCCAGGTGGTGCTGTAGATGGGACACGCCTTGGCGGAGAAGGAGAGGAACTGGGTTTCTTTGTAGCCTTCTTGGAAGTATGATGTTTAGAGGAAGGAGGAACCGATGGTTGGGAAGTTGCCGTACATAAAAACTCTTCACGAGTATGCTCTTTTTTCGAAGTCTTGGTGTCTGACTTTTGGGCTCGAGATTTAGCAGAACTCGACGAAGGGTGAGCCAAAGAGTGGGCAGGCGAAAGTGGTGAGGTTGAACGTGCGATCTTTGCGCTGGCCGATCTGACGACCGTGGCACTAATGGTGAGGTCGCATGTCTGCGTGGCCGCCTCCTTTGCTGGCCGATGAGAAGCAAGGACAGCGCTGTATTTTCCTTTCTGAGGCACGGTGGGCTGTCGACTGGCGAATAATTTTCGAGCAGCAAAGGTCGACACCTTTTCCTTTACTCTAATTTCCTGGATGAGCTTTTCGTCCTTAAAAACGGGAAAATCTCGAGAGGAAGCAGCGTGGTCACCCATACAGTTGATGCAGCGAGGGGATGGAGGTGGACAAGCACCCTCATGGGCATCCTTGCCACACGTAACACTTTTGGCCGGATTGGAACAGGACTGGCTGGTGTGATTGAACCGCTGGCACCGATAGCAACGCGTAGGGTTTGGGACATAAGGGCGAACGGAAATTATCTCATAGCCTGCTTTGATTTTCGATGGGAGTTGAACTTTGTCAAATGTCAAGAAGACAGTGCGGGTTGGAATGATGTTCGTGTCAACCCTTTTCATAACCCTATGAACAGCCGTTACACCCTGGTCAGACAGGTAGTACTGAATTTCTTCGTCAGACAGTCCATCGATGGAGCGTGTATAAACGACTCCACGCGAGGAATTTAAGGTACGGTGCGGTTCCACCCGGACAGGGAAAGTGTGTAGTAGTGAGGTACGCAGCAATTTTTGGGCCTGGAGGGCACTGACTGTTTCTAACAACAGGGGTGCCATTCCGTAATCTGGAACAAGACTTTACTGGACCTGCAATTGCGTCGACACCTTTCTGAATAATGAAAGGGTTGACCGTGGAGAAGTCGTGACCTTCGTCAGACCGAGAAACAACAAGGAACTGTGGCAACGATGGAAGAACTGACTGTGGTTGAGACTCAGTGAACTTACGTTTGTAAGCAGACATAGTGGAAGGTGAGGAAACCATTGCGGAAGAATCCCCCATGATTACCGGCGTCTCCGATGGCGCGCTCCTCCCTTGTGGGGGCCCTCTCTGAGGGCACTCCCGCCTTAGGTGATTGTTCACACCTCAGGTCACACCTCCCGACAAACGGACGGAGGGACCAATCGGCACTTTAGGAAGGTATCAGCTCGGGTAATCACCCCTCCCTGGGCCTGGTCGTTACCAGGGGGTACGTACGTGTCCTACCTGTCTACCCGGGGCGGGGAATTACGCGTTACCCCGTCACCGGCTACGCATGGAAGTGCGTGGGTTGGCCTTCAGACACGCACAGGGAGGAAGAAAGAGAAAGGGAAAGGAAAGAAGAGAGGTCTCAAACGCCGCAGCGGAGAAAAGGGTAGAGAGAAGAGGTAAGGAAAAGAGAAGGACAAAGGAAGGATGAAGGCTTACAATCAAGGAAGGCGAAGAATGTAGTATATTTACAAGCGTCCGTCTCCGGACGTAGGCACAAACCATAACCCCAGAGGGGGAGAAAGTGAAAGAAAGAGCCAGAGGTGAAGGGGGGGGGCGAAGATGGGGGATGGGGAAGGATGCGGAAAGGGAAGGTATGCAGCCCGGAAAGGAAGGAAGGCCACAGCAGCTCGGGGTCCCGTGCTCGCTACGCACGTATCCACAAAAGAGTTGTGGATCCCCTGGGGGAGAAACACATGCTGTCTGTCTGCCTCTGTCTCTCTCTCTCTCTCTCTCTCTCTCTCTCTCTCTCTCTCTCTCTCTCTCTCTCCCTCTCCCCCTCTCCCTCTCGGAAAGCACATTAACCCCTATTTTGTCCGATAAAGTAGCGGATATCAGATAAAGTCCCAGCCCTCTCCAAAATCCTGGGCTGATGATCTCTTGGAAATAGTCCATTTCTGCTGTACCCATTCAATCAAATTGACTGATTAATTAATTAAATCGGAACCCTATGTGTGGGACAGTTTTTCCTATTGGTAGATACTATGGCATATTTAGTGGGAAATTCTGGGGCTGTCCAGGATTCGACAACGCAGTCGCGTGGTTTCCAAACCGTACTCTCCTCTCCTTCTGGGCTCTTCTCGCACCCTATTGGTGGATACTGGCACAGTTAGGTCGTTTGGCGGAAAATCCATTACGTAGGAGGTAGCTGGAATGGTAGTGAGAATTTCAAATTTTAGCTCGGTTGCGCTATGTCCTTAAACAATTTGCAGGTGAGGTGGTTTCACAGGAATGTGCTCACAGTACCACTATTGCAAAAAATTAACTGAATTATCGCAGAGTTGACCTCGCGATTGGAAGCAGTACTGTATAAAATGATAGTTGTAATTTCAAATTTTTGGGAGAATTTATGCCGTCACGGATGTGTAATTCCCAAACACCAAACACCTACAGGTTTGCTAACTGCATTTTCTTTAGCACTATACAATTCCCAAGTTGGTTCTTCTGCTACAGAAGAAGTAGGGGAAGGTCTGCCATGTTATAGGATAGCAACCACGACAAATGCACCTTTATTTAAACAAATACTACTCCACCTTTCTGCTGCAAGGCAGAGTCCACTGGGATGCATTGAGAAGCACTCAACGCAACACATAGCAGTGGTCACCACAAAGACAGAGCTTTTTTAAATATATTCATTTAAATCACAGTCCATTCCATAGAAAGTGTCACAGTTAGATGTCAGAGATCGCGGAAACTTCCGTCAGGCACCTCCACGCATTGGCCATGCTCATTTCCCGGCATCTACAAACTGGCCGTTCCGGAGTCTCAGAGGTCTGGGAGAGTGCCACTGTGACTGCCCAGCCACCAACCGATCTTTTTAAGGTGGGGGATAATAATCCAGCGCAAACGCACGCCATATTGAATCTTCTCAAATTTCCTTGAAAAATCGGAGAATACTTGTAACACACACGATTGCGAAGGCTGCAACTGGGAAATACAAAATATCTACATTTACTGTTAATAGAAATGGTAAGTGGCCATATATTGGAGTCCTGGCCGAAACGGATTGGAGAACATTTACCACATTAGAGGAACAGAAAAAAATCTCTTTTAAGGCTTCATTCTCACCTGGATCTGCTTAAAAGGGATGGTTACATTGTATCTAAGTGTGTTGGACTGGGTGTTGTGCACCTAGCAATGGACTAACCGTTTCAGTGCTTAAATTGAGGAAGTAACAATATTTAATGATAATTCTTTTGCAAAAGTTGTAAACTTAAAATCTATACAGAAATTCCACAAGAATGTGCAGCAGGAGAGGTGGCAGTGTACACCCAGGAGGACGTGGAGTGTTATAGCCAAACTGTTACGCAAGAAGTAAGAACAAGGTTATCGAATGATGTCGTCTAGGAGAACTGCTAGAGGGAACAGAACTAATTGTTAAAGCCATGAAGCTGATACTTAACAGGAAAAAAAGCTAGGCATTTATTGGAATTCGAGAACTTACCTTCTTTGTACCTGTCAGATTACTGGCTGGAGAAAGAATTCGAAGAGTCCAATGTAGATATAAATTATAATTTAAAAACTAAACTGGATGTTATTAAAACTGCAGGAAACAAGCATAAATCATGGGTTGTATTCTGCGTGTAAAAGTACGTGTGGAAATTAATAAAGTTTTTTACTGGAATATTTGCTTGTCTTATTGGCTAATCTAATAAAAATGCCAACAATTTTCATGTTTACTATGATCTACGAGCATTTATTTCGGATCCAGATAGTGGGTAGTTTGATGACCTTGAAAAGTAGGCGAAACTGTGTAGCTGGAAGTATAGTAACCCTCCTTTCGTACCTACATGAGGAAAACTACGACAAAAATGAGTCGTGTAGAGCTCCGACCTCGGCAGTTTGCTTATCTGTCATCGACAACAAGTGTTGTAGACCGTGTTCGTACTTTTTACTGGACTCAAGCATATACACCATCAATTGAACCGTGGATCACACCAACTATACCGCAACGCCAGAGTGGATGAGAATTTATGATGACTCTGCACTCATGGTGAAATCTGGAGACTGATCCATTTATTTACGACATCCCAAGAGCAGACTACCTACAGTATGTTCTCTATTTTGATTGGTTGGAAGACCTTTATGTTAAATCATTTCGTAGAAGTGACGAAATCGAGATATATCGTGGGGCTGAGGCATCTGGGAGGGCTGATATGATGATGTCGTAGAAGTTAGCTGGACCTTTCTGCCTTACTCTTTCTCCATTAAATGTTTGAGTTATTCCTGCTCTGGCAAACGCTGACTATCGTGTGAGAAACTACGTAACACAATCAAAAGGCGCGAGGGCGTTTTGATTGTAATTAGGCCCTTTGTTCCACGACAAATACTTGATAATGACAATGTGGCGGCGGATTTTTGCCACTGGGAAGCCATGATAGGCCGTGCGAAACAACATACAGCTGGTGTGAGAGGACAAACCGTAATTTCTTGGACGTTATATACAAGCATATGACAATCACCCGGCTTGTCGGGTATGTTACGTTATTGGACCGTAACGTTACTGTGGATAGCATTCCGACATATGAGCAAAAGTGCGTGATCACGCTACTATTCCTGCAAAAAATTACATGCGCCTAGGGGTAATGGGATGATTGATTTGACGTGCGGAATTCTGATTTCATCGCATTGACGAGTATATCCGATCGTAAGGGATGATAGGTTAATTTCGTAAACACCTGCACACTATAGCAATGCAAGTGTCAACTGGATCTGCTATAGCGTACAAACATGGAGGGCAATGCGTCTGTAACATAACGGATACTTACAACGCCGTCTCACCGGCTCCAATAAACAGATCTTCACATGTTCTATGTCACAACATCGACTGCTATGTGTATCACAATACAGCAACCCATGTTGGTTTTATCTTTCCAACCCTTCCATTTGCACGAGCGCTGCTGATTATTGCATACTGCCAGATACCTGTGCTTTACAACACTTGTTTGAGATTGTCTTTGTGGGATGCAGCACCTTCCAGAAGCGCTGACTAAAAAAATGTTACATCATTTCCTAGAACTGAGGGGAACTGAGACACATAGCCAGTGTGAGTGATGACATATCATAATTTTTTCTTATTCTGTGCACATATAAACGGTAATTGCTCTACTTGTCTCAAATGTGTATGTGTTGGAGAGTAAAGTTACTACTGTGGTCAGTGTTGTTACATGTGCAAAGAAAATGACGTGGGTGGGACTATGTCTAGTCGTAATGGGAAAGTATTGATTTCACATGGAGAATTGTGATTTCAACGCACTGATAACCGTAAAAGGTATAAAATATTTTGCATGATAAATTTTGTCCAGTTATAAGGAGGATATTAATTTACAAGGGAAAGTGATATTTCTAGAGCCACAGTCGTCAGGGGGACGTATTTCCGATATTTCACTCATTGTCACATGTCACCAGATTGGCGCTGCAATCGTAATATTTAATTTAATTAACTGATAAATATGTTACTCACAAGGGAACCTCCCCATCGCACCCCCCTCAGATTTAGTTATAAGTTGGCACAGTGGATAGGCCTTGAAAAACTTAACACAGATCAATTGAGAAAACAGGAAGAAGTTGTGTGGAACTGTGTAGTTGGTTGGTTGGTTGGTTTTGGGGAAGGAGACCAGACAGCGTGGTCATCGGTCTCATCGGATTACGGAAGGATGGGGAAGGAAGTCGGCCGTGCCCTTTCAGAGGAACCATCCGGGCATTTGCCTGGAGTGATTTAGGGAAATCACGGAAAACCTAAATCAGGATGGCCGGACGCGGGATTGAACCGTCGTCCTCACGAATGCGAGTCCAGTGTCTTACCACTGCGAAACTGAGTAGTTCATGGTAAGATAGGCGACATCAAGGGCTTAAAGAACACAGGAGCGCCGTGGTCTCGTGGTAACGTGAGCAGCTGCGGAACGAGAGGTCCTTGGTTCAAATCCTCCATCGAGTGAAAAGTTTAATTTTTTTATTTTCAGTTTATGTGACAAACTATTGTGTTTTCATCACTTTTTTGGGAGTGATTATCACATCCACAAGAAAACCTAAATCGGGCAAGGTAGAAGAATCTTTTTACCCATTCGCCAAGTGTACAAGTTAGGTGGGTCGACAACATATTCCTGTCATGTGACGCACATGCCGTTACCAGTGTCGTATAGAATATATCAGATGTGTTTTTCTGTGGAGGAATCGGTTGACCTATGACCTTGCGATCAAATGTTTTCGGTTCCCATTGGAGAGGCACGTCCTTTCGTCTACTAATCGCACGGTTTAGCGATGCGGTCGCAAGACACAGACACTAAACTTATTACAGTGAACAGAGACGTCAATGAACGAACGGACAGATAATAACGATGTAAAAATAAAGAAAGTAAAAGTCTCACTGGAGGGAAGACTTGAACCAAGGACCTTTTGTTCTGCAGCTGCTCACGCTACCACGAGACCACGGCGCTCCTGAGCTCACATTGTCCATGATGTTGCCTATGTGGCCCATGGACTACTCAGTTTGTATATTTTGCTTATTTTTTCACAGTTCCACGCAACTTCTTCCTGTTTTCTCAATTGATCTGTGTTCAGTTTATCAAGGCCTATCCACTGTGCCAACTTATAACTAAATCTGAGGGGGGTGCGATGGGGAGGTTCCCTTGTCAGTAGGCATTGGTGAGCCTTCATGATAGCGTATATTGTGAAGAATCTCTGGTTTTTTGTGTGTAAATTTCAGAAGACTGAACATGGTGAGTGTTTGTGATGGACTATTATTCTCCCCCCGTAAACTGACTGGTTGATGGCTGGGTAGTCGTGGTGGCACTCTCTCCAAACTCTGAACATCTGGAACGACTGAAATGTGGATGCCGGGAGATGAGTGCTCAGCTGTGGGCATGGTCAAATTGTGTTGGTGGCGGCCTAGAGATGTTTCTGCGGTCTATGGCATATAATTGTGGCAGCTACTATGGAATGGATTGTGGTTTAAGTGAATGTGTTTAGAAAAGCCCTGTCCAGGTGACGACCGCTGTTATGTGTTGCATTGAGTGCTTCTCAATACATCCCAGTGGACTCTGCCTTGCAGTGGAAAGGTGGAGTAGTATTTGTTTAAACAAAGGTGCATTTGCTGTTGTTACTATCCTATCACACGGTAGAACTTCCCCCTTGTTCTTCTATAGCAGAAGAACCAACTTGGAAATTCTATAGCGCTTTAGAAAATGCAGTTGACGGACCTGTAGGTGGTTGGGCATTACACACATGTGAGAGTATAAATTCCCGAAAAAATTTGAAATTGCAACTATCATTTTATACAGTACTGCTTCCAATTGCGACATCAAATTCTCAATTAATCAGTTTCTTGTCTGTGATAATGGTATTATTCACACACTCCAATGAAACTCCTGTGCTGTCGCCTGCAAATTTTAAGGACATAACGCATTTGAGCTGAAATTTGAATTTCTCACTATTATTTTCAGCTACCTCCAACGTAATAGATTTCCCACCAAACGACTTAACTGTGCAAATATTCTCGAACAGAATACAAGGAAAATCTGTAAAAGGAGTCCGACAGGAAATAACTACAGTGACGAGAGGGAGAGGAGAAGTTGGAGGGATGATTGGTTGGGAGATTGCTTCTTCCACCATCCTCTGCAGGTGAACTGACTCCGCTAGTCTCTCAGAGTAGGGTGTGAACATAGAGCAGCTGCTTCCACTGACCTGCTGATGAATCTGTGGTTTTGGGAACAAAGCAAGAAGACAGACAGAGGGTCATAACTCGATCTAGAGGGAGTTATAAATCACTTAGCATAACCATAAGTTTGCCCCTGAATGTATGCAATCTGCACAAACAAATTATGCTTATTCTCCCTTTCACCTACTACTGTCTGATCTTCGTTATTTATCTGTAGAGCAGCATTGTGTCAAACGCTTTCCAGAAATCTAGGTGTATGGAATCCGCAAGTTGCCCTTCATCTATGGTTCACAGGATATTGTGTGGGGAAAGGGCAGTCTGAATTTAGAGGTATGATTTCTACGTGCATGCTGATTGGTGGACAGAAGCTTTGTTGTCTCAAGGAAATTTACTATATCCGAATTCAGAATGTGCTCAAGAATTAAGTGACAAAGGAATTTGAAAGATGGTCTGTAATTTGGGGGCTGAATCTATTGTTGCACTACATACACAGGTCTTTTGGAGTTAGTGGAAGATCTGATCGGTATGTTGTGATTTCATCTCCATTCCCTCTGTCAATATTCCTTTGATAACCCATAGTAGCTAGTAATAGCGAATACCCTGATCAAGAATCACAAGAGGAGTAGGTATACTTGGAAAAGGCCGGGAGATACGGGAAGATTTCAATTAGATTACATCATGGTCAGACAGAGATTCCGAAATCAGATACTGGATTGTAAGGCGTACCCAGGAGCAGATACAGACTCAGATCACAATATAGTAGTGATGAAGAGTAGGCTGAAGTTCAAGTCATTAGTCAGGAAGAATCAATCAGCAAAGAAGTGGGATACGGAAGTACTAAGGAATGATGAGATACGTTTGAAGTTCTCTAGCGCTATAGATACAGCAATAAGGAATAGCGCAGTAAGCAGTACAGTTGAAGAGGAATGGACATCTCTAAAAAAGGGCCATCACAGAAGTTGGGAAGGAAAACATAGGTACAAAGAAGGTAGCTGCGAAGAAACCATGGGTAACAGGAGAAATACTTCAGTTGATTGATGAAAGGAGGAAGTACAAACATGTTCCGGGAAAATCAGGAATACAGAAATACAAGTCGCTGAGGATTGAAATAAATAGGAAGTGCAGGGAAGCTAAGACGAAATGGCTGCAGGAAAAATGTGAAGACATCGAAAAAGAAATGATTGTCGGAAGGACAGACTCAGCATACAGGAAAGTCAAAACAACCTTTGGTGACATTAAAAGCAACGGTGGTAACATTAAGAGTGCAACGGGAATTCCACTGTTAAATGCAGAGGAGAGAGCAGATAGGTGGAAAGAATACATTGAAAGCCTCTATGAGGGGGAAGATTTGTGTGATGTGATAGAAGAAGAAACAGGAGTCGATTTAGAAGAGATAGGGGATCCAGTATTAGAATCGGAATTTAAAAGAGCTTTGGAGGACTTACGGTCAAATAAGGCAGAAGGGATAGATAACATTCCATCAGAATTTCTAAAATCATTGGGGGAAGTGGCAACAAAACGACTATTCACGTTGGTGTGTAGAATATATGTCTGGCGATATACCATTTGACTTTCGGAAAAGCATCATCCACACAATTCCGAAGACGGCAAGAGCTGACAAGTGCGAGAATTATCGCACAATCAGCTTAACAGCTCATGCATCGAAGCTGCTTACAAGAATAATATACAGAAGAATGGAAAAGAAAATTGAGAATGCGCTAGGTGACGATCAGTTTGGCTTTAGGAAAAGTAAAGGGACGAGAGAGGCAATTCTGACGTTACGGCTAATAATGGAAGCAAGGCTAAAGAAAAATCAAGACACTTTCATAGGATTTGTCGACCTGGAAAAAGCGTTCGACAATATAAAATGGTGCAAGCTGTTCGAGATTCTGAAAAAAGTAGGGGTAAGCTATAGGGAGAGACGGGTCATATACAATATGTACAACAACCAAGAGGGAATAATAAGAGTGGACGATCAAGAACGAAGTGCTCGTATTAAGAAGGGTGTAAGACAAGGCTGTAGCCTTTCGCCCCTACTCTTCAATCTGTACATCGAGGAAGCAATGATGGAAACAAAAGAAAGGTTCAGGAGTGGAATTAAAATACAAGGTGAAAGGATATCAATGATACGATTCGCTGATGACATTGCTATCCTGAGTGAAAGTGAAGAAGAATTAAATGATCTGCTGAACGGAATGGACAGTCTAATGAGTACACAGTATGGTTTGAGAGTAAATCGGAGAAAGACGAAGGATCTGAGCACTATGGGACTTAACATCTATGGTCATCAGTCCCCTAGAACTTAGAACTACTTAAACCTAAGTAACCTAAGGACATCACACAACACCCAGCCATCACGAGGCAGAGAAAATCCCTGACCCCGCCGGGAATCGAACCCGGGAACCCGGGCGTGGGAAGCGAGAACGCTACCGCACGACCACGAGATGAAAAGACGAAGGTAATGAGAAGTAGTAGAAATGAGAACTGCGAGAAACTAACATCAGGATTGATGGTCACGAAGTCAATGAAGTTAAGGAATTCTGCTACCTAGGCAGTAAAATAACCAATTACGGACGGGGCAAGGAGGACATCAAAAGCAGACTCGTTATGGCAAAAAAGGCATTTCTGGCCAAGAGAAGTCTACTAATATCAAATACCAGCCTTAATTTGAGGAAGAAATTTCTGAGGATGTACGTCTGGAGTACAGCGTTGTATGGCAGTGAAACATGGACTGTGGGAAAACCGGAACAGAAGAGAATCGAAGCATTTGAGATGTGGTGCTATAGACGAATGTTGAAAATTAGGTGGACTGATAAGGTAAGGAATGAGGAGGTTCTACGCAGAATCGGAGAGAAAAGGAGTATGTGGAAAACACTGATAAGGAGAAGGGACAGGATGATAGGACATCTGCTAAGACATGAGGGAATGACTTCCATGGTACTAGAGGGAGCTGTAGAGGGCAAAAACTGTAGAGGAAGACAGAGATTGGAATACGTCAAGCAAATAATTGACGTAAGTTGCAAGTGCTACTCTGAGATGAAGAGGTTAGCACAGGAAAGGAATTCGTGGCGGGCCGCATCAAACCAGTCAGTAGACTGATGACCAAAATAAAAAAGTAGAATATCACTGTTATCCATTTTTACGAATATGAGGCAGCAGTTATTAAGATCACTGGACAAAATAGTAGTGATCCCATTTAAAAGAGCTCACTGGTTGCTTTGGGCCGCTGCAGACGATGTAGAATTGGTACAAAGTGGTCATGTGACCTCCACCATGACGTAAATCATAACAGTCAGATTGTGTGTAAGTGCCATTCAGCTCTATGGAATCAGTGCGGTAAGATCGGTCGATTTGTTGACGCAATAGAATGGCAGAAACGAACGTACTTGAATGAAGTTTTACGATTTGTTGGCGTATCAGAGCCGACTATCAAATACTACAAGGAACCGTCTACTGCTTACCGAAGCATCAACTCGGGTTTTCCGCAAACAGAGTTGAAAGTTTGTGTAAACCGAGTTCAAACCGAGTTGGGACGAAAAAACTAAGATAACATTCAACATCATTCTCTCACTCGCGACTGTTTCAAGTCAGTCAAGCAACGCGAGTTGGTAGGAAAATTGTTACAGCGGTCATTTCTCTCGTTAGTCTGCACAGTGTGTGAACTAGTTGGATTGCAATTTTGTTTCTTATATGGAAATGTCGGTCAAAATGAGAACATCTTTTTTATTGTCTGACATCCAGATATCCGTTGTCAAAGCAATATGTTCCACCTATTGCTATTTTGTGTCTCATAAGCTATATACACAGTATGGGATAAACTTTCTAATATATCAGTGAATGTTTTTCTTGGGGGCATTTCATAATCGGCGTAGCCAAATGCCTCGCCACGTGTATGAATGGCTACCTCGATGTAGGCCGCAATTTCGAGTCTTTCAACATGAAATGTTCAAGATGGTGACACACTTGGAATTTTCTGTAATGATCTGTCGGCCATCTGACTATCTTAAGATAGCCAAATGCCTCGTTAATGACATTAATGGATGCCACACTACAGGCTTAGATTTGAAAATACGCTGAGTCACTCTGAATCAGCTGTAAGATTTGAAAGGTGATCGGACGTTCTTAAGGTAGTCAAATGCTTCGTCATGTGCATGAATCGTTGCTGTGCTACAGGCCGCAATTCGAAAACCAGAATTTTCTGCAAGGATTTTGACTACGGTTGGACGACTTTTAAATAGTCAAATGCCACGATTCGAGAATGAATGGTGTGAAGTTATCGCTTTCTCATGAACTGAAGTAATGAATTAATGTCGGAGATCCTCGGCAATACTGATGATTTAAAAAGAGGAAATGGGTTGCAAGCGTGAATTAAGTTTGTGTTAGGAAGGTAACTGGACTGCAGCAGTCTGTCCAAATGTGGTAGCTATAATGGCACGGCGATGTAGTGGTAAGCACATCTGCGTACTGAGCAGGAGACCTGGGTTCAAGTCCCAGCCTTGGCACAAATTTTAATTTTTGAAAAATATGTAAAAATCTGCCAATCGGTTGCATAGGTTTCCTATAGACCTTGACCAGGTTTCGTCACGTCTAAGGGTGAATTCATCAGAAGGTAAGGTAATTACATGAAGAACATATCGTCAAAGATGTATTTTAGCTTCTGGCCTTATGAAAGATAAAGTTGAGTCTCATATGTCTCCAGGAACATGTAATTCTATCAGGTCACTTATCAAACGCTTCACAAATTTCGATAAAACAAATTAATCCTAATAAGATACCGCACTGGTAAATACAAAACAGCCAACTGCTGTCTTTTTTTTATTTTTTTTACCGGATTTCGACAGCGACTATGGGTGTCTTCATCAGAAAATTCACATTTACATGTGGTAACTGATGAACCAACTGACTGTAACTACGTGTAATTGTGGATCTTGTAATGAAGACAACCACATGCTTTATCACATTCTGGAAAATGTACGCAACCGATTGGCTGTTTCATATTTACTACACTCTTATACGGTTGCTGACCCACAGCTAAGTTTAAAATTGTAAGCTATTGCACTTTCAAATACCACAGTGGATGACGACCTGCTCTGTAGGCAGCGACTCTACTCGGTTCAAGATGGGTTCGGTCGGTGTGACGGCGAGGACCTCCAACCCTGCCCAAAATCCGGCATCGATAGGGGCGGCAGCCCCTCTTCCTCAGCCCGAATTAAGAAGACTTGGGCGTCGTGAGGGTCCAATAAAATGGATTTTTTTTATATAATACAATTCTATGATTCTTCCTGATTCCAAAAGTATATACTTTATGTATAGTACCTTATCATTTTAGTGTTTAAACGTTTTCGTAAAGCAGATGCGGCCCGTGAATGCCTGTCACACTGTTGTCAAACACAAAAAACAAAAACATACATATTGTGGTAGATTCTTTTATGTGTTTCTCTATTTTTTGTTTGTCTGTTGTCGATGTCTTATGATCGCAATAAAAGGTCGTAACAACGTGATAAAATTATCTCTGATAGTGCTGTTAAAAGAATTACCGTTTGTCGCGCGTATGAAGAGTCTTGGGAGAGACGGCTGGATATTTTTAGCAACTATTGCAGGTTAGAGCGCTGTTGTCCACGTCTCTTCCCGTACACGTCGCATTCAATCTGAAACAATTCTGCTATTTCAATACTTCCAAAAATACTAATAAAGGTCGTGACGCTCACCTTTGTTCTCATGAAATAATAACGGTTTATTGTGTCTCTTGTACATTTCTCCACATAACATCAAAAGAAGCGAACAGAAAACTCTAGTTACCCTTAGTTACGAGTGAACCACAGAGAGAGCAATATTCCGAGGCAACGATATAATTATCATAGAGTCTCTCAGATAACGTCTTTGCCACTTAGCTTTCTCACAGTCGATTCAGTACATTACATATTTATTACACTACAATATGCACACCCCGTACCAGAAATTATTATGGTAGAACAGAAAACTCTAGTTACCCTTAGTTACGAGTGAACCACAGAGAGAGCAATATTCCGAGGCAACGATATAATTATCATAGAGTCTCTCAGATAACGTCTTTGCCACTTAGCTTTCTCACAGTCGATTCAGTACATTACATATTTATTACACTACAATATGCACACCCCGTACCAGAAATTATTATGGTAGAACCAATCCAAATATAGAGATCGTTTACATTCTAAACTCCTGAAAAAAATGTTTACGAGGCAAAACACAGAATGTGAATGAAAGTTTCAATAGTAGCGTCTGGAAACGCTTTCCGAAATCTGTTTTATTGCCATGATGGACGCCATAATATGTTTTAATGATGGAGTAACAAGCAGATTAAAATCATGAGCAGACTAGGCAGCAAAACTGGGGACAATATGAAAGTGGGCTGTTACGAATGGACAGCAACATGTCCTGAAGCTGTTGAAAGCATGAGAAAGGAGACCAGAATAACAAAGAAAAGAATGGAAACCAGATGAAGAGGACACTCAGAATCAAGGAGATTATGGAACTGAAATGTTTTGACTTCTTGTCATTGAGAAGAAAATGAGTAAATTTTTACCTTCAGTTTGCAGCAATCAACGCTTTTCATTATCTCATGCAATATTAAAGGTACAAAAACAAAATTTGAAAATAATAATATAGTGCTTGCCTAGAAAGTGAACCACATTATCCAACAATGTATTAAATATTTTAAGCTGGAGCATGTCAAATGTTTTTTAAATTACTAGCAAAAGAAATTGACTTCGAAAAGTATTTTAAAAAAGTGCGCAAAACAATAAATGGTAAATATTCCTGGTTCACTGTTTCAGCAAGTTGATAATTAAAATAATAACATTTGTTTTGACCTTTTGTTTTGAGTAGTGTGCTTTCCTTATTAAGCTTGTGAACAGACACTCAGATTGTCTGTGCATACTATAAACATACCTTCGCCATTTACAAGAGCCTGAAAACTATTTTTGCGGTCAGCTAGAAAGTGATTGAGTCTGCAGGTCCACATCAATCTTGGTGCTTACTGAAAGGAAATGTTCCAGCTTGCTATTTACTCAGCGAGATTAGGAACTATGACTATCAATAATAGGTTAAATTGTAACTGATTGATTCACACACACTAAATATAATAATATCCCCAATAATAACAATAATAATAATAATAATATCTCTATCCCCGTGTGGAGTTGATGGTCTTCCATCGGGCGCCTCCCCAGATGGCGGATAGTGGAATGCTCTCCAGATGTGGAGGGTACCGGGGAAATAAAATACCCGGGGTGGACCAAAACTGTCAACAGAAATCCACTAACGTCTGCCTGGTATCCAGCGGTTAGGGGTCAGCGTCTGTTCACCTAGATGGTGCGGCTGCAGCAACCTTCTTGGTCTCAACAATCAAGTCGTATTCCTCGTGATCTTTCCTCGGAAGGATCACCACCAAGTTAGTTTTCAACTTGAAAACCAAACATGATGATAACACAAGGAATGAATCCACTACCCCGGGCACCAGTCGCAAGGCTGGCTTTACCTGGTCATCGGATTCTGGGGGACCAGGAGCATCATGTTACGCCTAAGGTTGAGAACCAGACGACGTCCAAATTATTACACACAAAACAAAGACATTTCATCGGTACACTTAATACTAATACTCTTTTCAAATTAGGCAAGATCAAATAACTTACAGACGTGCTGCAAAAATTCCAGATCAAAATCCTTGCAATCCAGGAAACACGATTTAAGGACGAAAACCATTTTGATACAGACAACTACAGGATGTACAAAGGATAACCAGCAGTTAAAACTAATGAGAAAGGACTCAAATAGTTTGGTACAGCATTTGCAGTCCACAAATCTATCAGCGACTCTGTCATTGACTTCTAGTCTGCCTCAGAACGTATATCAACGCTCTCCGTCAAATCGGCCAACAAAGCATATACCTTGATCAACACACACGCACCCACAAATAACTATAACAAGAAGAACCGCCAGAAAGTGGATGACTTCTGGAATGACCTTGAAGAGACGACAAACAAAATTGCCAAACACCATGTAATAATCTTGTTAGGCGACTTTAACGCACAATTAGGCAAAGAGAAAAAATTCACGAAAATCACTGGAATCCATACAGCTCACAAGAGAACAAACAAGAATGGGGAAAGATTGATAAGCTTTTGCGAAAATTTCGGCCTCGTAATTATGTCAACACAATTCAAAAAACCCAACAAGAAACTGTATACTTGGAAGCCGCCCAACACAATGTTGGGTGAATTCCAGATAGACCATGTGGCCATCTCCAAGAGTAACACAGCAGAAATTCTGAATGTGAAAACGAGAAGAGGATTTTTTGACTCAGACCATCATCTTCTACAGATAAAGGCCAGATTACAACCTAATAGGAAAAAGCCAAAACTAAACAAAGTGCTGAGACCAGACCCCGAATACATAAAACTCAACAAGGCAAACATCTTACAGTAAATTAGTCAGACAAACACCACAAACTGGACAGAACTTGTGGACGTCCTCAAATCCACGATGAAATTGGGTCAACCCCCGAGAAGGTGAAAACACAGGTGGTGGAATATGTGACCAAGCAATAGAAGAAAGGACCAATGCCTGGAAAAACTTCAATAGTCACAAAACATCAGAAAAATGGCAACAATTTCTAGTAATCCGAAAACAAACATCGAAAACTATTCGGAGGGAAAAAAGAAATGACAAACGGCGACTAGATGAGATAGAACAAGACTTTAAGAAGAACAACACCAGGAATTTTTATAAGACGTTTAAAGAACATATTGCGGGATACCTGCCACCCAATCTTTGCTTCAAGAAACCGGATGGTTCACTAGAAACTAACACGAAGAATAACTGCCAAATCCTCGCAGACTTTTTCAACAAACTTCTCAACTGCGAAAGACCTACAGAGGATATTCACTACGAGAAGTCTACACCAAATCCCGACGCTAAACCGTCAACCATCAACGAAATAGTAGAAATTATCAAGACACTAAAAAACAATAGAGCCCCAGGAGAAGATGGAATTATTGCAGAACTATGGAAACTAAATGATGAAAGATTAACAGGAAAGATCCACAAAATCATATTAAACATTTGGGAAACAGAACATACCCGTTCTGAATGGAAATGCGCACTCATCCATCCACTCCACAAAAAATCCTGTCAAAAGTTGTCATGAATAGATTAGAAGAACAAGCTGACCCACAAATAGGAGAATACCAGGCTGGTTTTCGCAGGGGACGATCATGCATAGAGCAGATCTGGAATCTGAAAATGATTCTCCAGATGAGAAACACCCGAAACACAGTGGTCACTTTTGTAGATTTTAAAAAGGCCTACGACTCAATAGACAGAGTAGCGCTCTCTAAGAAGCTGGAAGAATTCTGCATTGACAGAAAGACAAGAGCAATCATTCGGGAAACATTAACTGACGCAGTCTCCAAGGTTAAATTTATGGAGGATATCTCGGAACCATTTGAAATCCAAACTGGAGTGCGACAGGGTGACGGACTTTCACCATTACTCTTTAATATCATTCTTGAAACAATTATCAGGACATGGGAAAAAGAAGTCAAAGGAATCCAAATTGGCATTAGAAAAGATAATAGATTCAATGTGAAGTGTTAAGCGTTAGCTGATGACCTTGCAATCCTCACAAATAATAGATAAGAAGCCACTAACGCCATAGAGAAATTACACGAAATTGCACAAAGAAGTGGCCTGCAAATCTCATATGAGAAAACCCAGAACATAGAAAGAGTGCCACAAGACAAATCGCCTATTGTGACAATCCCATGGGAAAATCGTACAAGTACCACATTTTAAGTACCTGGGAGAAATCATCCAGCCATCAGGGATCAATCTAAAGGCCAATGAGGAAAGAATAAAAAAACTACAGAAAGAATATAAACTCATGTGGAGATATTATAACAAAAAGTCCATATCCATTAACGCAAAATTGAGGCACTACAACACTGTCGTACTTCCGGAGGCACTGTATGCATCTGAAACAACACAAATAGGTGGGCAAGCTAAAAAAGAAATAGAGAAACAAGAAAGGAAAATTCTCAGGAAAATTTTTGGTCCGATACAAGAGCAAGGAATCTGGAAGAAGAGACCAACATCAGAATTATATAAATACACAGACAAGATTACGGATACAATAAGGAAAAGAAGAATGCAGTTCTACGGACATATCCACAGGATGACAGAATTTCAAAGCGAATTCTTAAAGTCATCAACTCAGGCAGGGGAAAAACAAAATGGATGAAAGAAGTTGAAGAGGACCTCAGACAAGCACACATAACAGTAAACGATGCAGAAAATAGAACTGAATCCAGGAACATCATCAAAAAACATAAATTTGACACCACAACACAGAAGAGACCAGGATGCAAATGGACAGCGGAGCGAAAGAAACAACACAGTGAACACATGAAGAAAATTTGGGCTCAGAAAAAACAAACAATCATCATAAAGAATTCAAGTTCAAACGCTCTCTTAAATGGGAATAATCGAAAATAATAATAATAATAATAATAATAATAATAATAATAACCCGTGGAGGCCCGGGAAAAGAATAGGCCTCCGGTATGTTCTGCCAGTCGTAAAAGGCGACGAAAAGAACAAACCACTAATAGGGCTAACCCCCCTTTTAGTGTGATTACTTGGTTCAGGACAGAACTAAAGAAGCCTCGGACAAGCGCCGTCATGGTCGGGGACGGCGCTTGAACCCTATGCCCGCCCACAATGGTAATGACACTGCTAGCCAACTGGAAAATGATTTAAATCCAAATAGAGGTGTTTTGCAGGATATGCTTCCTGCAACCACCCTAGAAGGAAAACAAAGACAGAGGATGAGATGGTCAGATGAAGTTAATCGACACCTCATGTTCTGTTATTACCAAGCAACAAACCTAGGAACCAACACAACTGGATACAGATCACAAGTATACACAACATTTATTACCAGATACCCAGAATTAAAATTTTTAACAGAACAACGTCTAGCTGATCAGATTCGTGTAATAATAAAAAATAACAGGATACCCCAGTCAGAATTAGAAAACATCAAACAACAAGTACAACAAATACTGGAACAAAATAATGTGCAATTAGAAGAAGAAGAAAATACAGTAATGGACTCAAACATCCCAGAGCAAACAAACAAAGAACAACATGCATCAATTAAACAATCAGAGGAAAATGAAATCTTAAGACAGCCACCAGCACAAGCACAAATAGAATACGAAGTGACACACATGTTAGATATAGAAGAAAAATTTCAGTTGACATATATAGAATACAAAGACACAAATACAGACATTAGACCATTCTTGCATAGACCACCAAATAGCCCGCAAGTCGAAACAACAATAAAAACTATCAACACAATCATACACAACAAAATAAATGAATACACAACTATGGAAGAGTTACAACTACTGGTTTATGTAGGAGCACTCACTACACTAAATATACACACTAGGCAGAGATCAGAACCAACCAACACACAGAAGAAACCCACAAAACCAGCATGGCAACACAGGCTACAGATCAGAATAGAAAAACTGAGAAAAGACATCGGACAGCTAACACAATTTATAAGAAATGAAATATCAGACAAAAAACGAAAAAGGTTAGGTAAAATCTCACAACAAGAAGCAATAGAGCAATTAGATGAAAAGAAGCAAAAATTACAAGCTTTGGCGAAACGACTTAGAAGATACAAAAAAAGTGAAAATAGAAGGAAACAAAACCAAACATTCAACACAAACCAAAAGAAATTTTACCAAACAATAGATAACACACACATAAAAATAGACAATCCACCAAACATAACAGACATGGAACACTTCTGGAGCAGCATATGGTCAAACCCGGTACAACATAACAGGCATGCACGGTGGATACAAGCAGAAACAGATACATACAAGATGATACCACAAATGCCTGAAGTGATAATTTTGCAACATGAAGTCACCCGAGCAATTAATTCTACGCACAATTGGAAAGCCCCTGGAAATGATAAAATAGCAAATTTCTGGCTAAAGAAGTTCACCTCAACACATTCACATCTAACTAAATTATTTAACAGTTACATTGCAGACCCATACATATTCCCTGATACACTTACACATGGAATAACTTATCTGAAACCTAAAGATCAAGCAGACACAGCAAACCCAGCTAAATATCGCCCCATAACATGCCTACCAACAATCTACAAAATATTAACTTCAGTCATTACACAGAAATTAATGACACATACAACACAGAACAAAATTATAAATGAAGAACAAAAAGGCTGCTGCAAAGTAGCGCGAGGATGTAAGGAGCAACTGATAATAGATGCAGAGGTGACATATCAAGCTAAAACTAAACAAAGGTCTCTACACTACGCATACATTGATTACCAAAAAGCTTTTGATAGTGTACCCCACTCATGGTTACTACAAATATTGGAAATATACAAAGTAGATCCTAAATTGATACAGTTCCTAAACATAGTAATGAAAAACTGGAAAACCACACTTAATATCCAAACAAATTCAGATAATATCACATCACAGCCAATACAGATTAAGCGTGGAATATACCAAGGAGACTCATTAAGTCCTTTCTGGTTCTGTCTTGCTCTGAACCCACTATCCAACATGCTAAATAATTCAAATTATGGATATAATATTACTGGAAAATACCCACACAAAATCACACATTTGCTATACATGGATGATCTAAAACTACTGGCAGCAACCAATCAACAACTCAACCAATTATTAAAGATAACAGAAGTATTCAGCAATGATATAAATATGGCTTTTGGAACAGACAAATGTAAGAAAAATAGCATAGTCAAGGGAAAACACACTAAACAAGAAGATTACATATTGGATAACCACAGCGACTGCATAGAAGCGATGGAAAAAATGGATGCCTATAAATATCTAGGATACAGACAAAAAATAGGAATAGATAATACAAATATTAAAGAAGAACTAAAAGAAAAATATAGACAAAGACTAACAAAAATACTGAAAACAGAATTGACAGCAAGAAACAAGACCAAAGCTATAAATACTTACGCCATACCAATATTGACCTACTCATTTGGAGTAGTGAAATGGAGTAACACAGACCTAGAAGCACTAAATACACTTTCACGATCAGAATGCCACAAATATAGAATACATCACATACATTCAGCAACAGAAAGATTCACATTAAGCAGAAAGGAAGGAGGAAGGGGATTCATCGACATAAAAAACCTACATTATGGACAGGTAGACAATTTAAGAAAATTCTTTCTAGACCGCGCAGAAACTAGCAAAATACACAAAGCAATTACTCATATAAATACATCGGCTACACCACTGCAATTTCATAACCACTTCTACAACCCTTTAGATCACATAACATCAACGAATACGAAGAAAGTAAATTGGAAAAAGAAAACACTTCATGGCAAGCACCCGTATCATCTAACACAGCCACACATCGATCAAGACGCATCCAACACATGGCTAAGAAAAGGCAATATATACAGTGAGACAGAAGGATTCATGATTGCAATACAGGATCAAACAATAAACACCAGGTATTACAGCAAGCATATTATTAAAGATCCCAATACCACAACAGATAAATGCAGACTTTGTAAACAACAAATAGAAACAGTAGATCACATCACAAGCGGATGTACAATACTAGCAAATACAGAATACACCAGAAGACATGACAATGTAGCAAAAATAATACATCAACAGCTTGCCTTACAACATAAACTTATAAAACAACACGTTCCTACATACAAGTATGCACCACAAAATGTACTGGAGAATGATGAATACAAATTATACTGGAACAGAACCATTATAACAGATAAAACAACGCCACATAACAAACCTGACATCATACTCACCAATAAAAAGAAGAAATTAACACAACTAATCGAAATATCCATACCCAATACAACAAATATACAAAAGAAAACAGGAGAAAAAATTGAAAAATACATCCAACTGGCTGAGGAAGTCAAAGACATGTGGCATCAGAATAAAGTTGACATCATACCAATTATACTATCAACTACAGGAGTCATACCACACAATATCCACCAGTACATCAATGCAATAGAGCTACATCCAAACGTATATATACAACTACAGAAATCAGTAATTATTGATACATGTTCAATTACCCGAAAGTTCCTAAATGCAATATAACACATACCATACAGTTAAAAGGAAGTGACGCCTGATCAAGGTCCGCGTCACTTTTCATTTTTAACCAGACTTAACGTCTGAGAAAGTAAAGAATAACAATAATAATAATATCTATCGGAAACAGCTCTGTTAAGAGTTCTATGCGAAGTTCCAAGTAAAAAGATCTATCACCCTGACTTGTAATCACCAAAGTTAATTTATCGCATTAAAAGTGGAAAATAAAATCGCCACTTGCCACGAGGATTTTGTTAACACTCCAGGCGGCACACAAAGAGTTACTTCCATGAAATCTAAGCGATAAAGACAGTGTACAGTCCTCGCGAGTTCACTTACTACTTTTACCGAAAACGACTTCAAGTCTGTTAAGCTCTTAAGTCACATACGGGCGTTTGACAGGAGAGGAAAGATTGGTATCTCGGTGCGAAGTGTCTCTTCCCACTGCCTCTCCGACTGTTTTTATATACGAGAGCAGAGGAGCGCCAAACGGAACATCGGCTATTAGCTGCTCTAGGCACAGCCAGCGTTATCTAAATGGCCGCTTTCTCGGACACTTATTAATTAATATCTCTGTCGTTTAACAATTTCCAATCTTCTTAATTTTTGTATACAGGGTAAGTCACTAAATATTGCCACCTAGAATAATACCGAAAGTATGACAGTAGCTGAAAAGTTTGTAGGACAAATGTTACATGGGACAACGGGGGCCATAATACGACATTGGTTTTTTGTTGCTACGTGGGGTCGCGTTAGAGATATGAAGGTCCACATTATTTTTTTTTTTAAATGGGAGGCTGTAGTGTGGTCCTTTTTCCTGATAGCGGCTATCGAGACGAATCCAGTAAAGTCTTCGAAGGTCAACGAAGGTCAAAAAGGTGGCATGAACATCCATTTACAGGAGGTGTTCGAAGTGATGACCATTGGTATCAATGCAGCGCTGCAATCTTCTTATTATGGATTGAGTGGTACTCCTTATCACTTCGGCACTTATCGAAGCACTTGCTCTGACAATGCTCTCTCGTATATCGTGCAAATAGTAAATATGCGCCGAATACGGCATATCCATCTAACGTGCCATTGATATGTAAACACCATTAGACTGTTTCACAATACAACGCTAACAGGAACGGTAACACTAGTATCGTAGAATCAAGCCAATGTGAATGATGTATTCCTTCGAAGAACAAGTATATATGCTTCTCATTTACGGAGAATGCCAACAAAATTCAGTGAGAGTTAGAGACTTATACGCTGAAAAATATCCTCAACGTACTCGCCCTACACGTCGTGTATCAGAAATTGAGAACAACTGGATCTTTAGCACATCGGAAACGTATACGGCAAAGGAAAGTTACTAACGAGGAAATGGAAATTGGTATTGTTGCCACTGTGGTTCGAGATCCTTGTGTTAGTTCGCGTCAAACCGCATGGGAATCTGACAAGACCCAGAGTAGTGTTGTTCGTGTTCTGCATCGCCATAAATATCATCCTTACCATATCAGTTTCCACAAAGAATTAACTGGTACAGATTGTACGCATCGTATTGAATTCTGCCGATGATCTCAACTTCATGTTCAGAGGGATGATACATTTATTAATTTGATTTTATTTACTGACGAGGGTACATTCACGAACCATGGAAATGTTAATTTGTATAACATGCATTATTGGGCAACTGAAAATCCATGATGGCTGCAGCAAACTGCACACCAAAAACCGTGGTCAGTGAACATATGCTGTGGGATTCTGGAGGACACAATTATAGGCCCCTATTTCATCGAAGGAAATCTTAATGGTAGAAAGTATACCACATTCCTGCAAGAAACATTGATGATGATGATTAAGTCCCACACTCCGTGACGGAGCGTAGGGGAACGATGCGGGAGACCCGCACCGCCGTACTAGGCGAGGTCCTAGTGGAGGTGGTTTGCCATTGCCTTCCTCCGACCGTAATGGGGATGAATGATGATGATGAAGACGACACAACAACACCCAGTCATCTCGAGGCAGGAAATATCCCTGACCCCGTCGGGAATCGAACCCGGGACCCCGTGCTCGGGAAGCGAGAACGCTACCGCGAGACCACGAGCAGCGGACCAAGAAACATTAGGTCTGTTTTTGGAAGAAATACCTTTAGGAAGAAGGAACAGAATGTGGTATCAACACGATGGGTGTCCGGCACATTTTTCGCTGATGGCTAGAAATGAGTTGCAGGGACAATTCCCAAATCGTAGGATTGGACGCGGAGGAAATGTGTCGTGGCCGGCTCATTCGACAGACTTGACGCCTCTGGATTTTTTCTTGTGGAGATTAGTAAAAGACATTGTTTATAAAGACGGTCAAACTACACCTGAAGATATGCGAGAAAGACTGTCCAGCACGTGCTTCGATAATTTCCGAATTGATAAGGAATACCACTCAATCCATGGTAAGAAGATTGCAGCACTGCATTGATACCAATGGCCATCTCTTCGAACACCTTCTGTAAATGAACGTTCATGCCATCTTTGTGAGCTTCGTTGATCTTCAAAATAACTGAAATCTGGTTTCGCAGGACTGAACGCATCAGGTTGCAGAAAGGGGCTCAAATCAGTTACTGTCAGTTGCACAAAGCATAAAACTTTATTTTGCTAAAACACTTAATCACACATGCCCAGCCCGCATCTCGTGGTCGTGCGGTAGCGTTCTCGCTTCCCACGCCCGGGTTCCCGGGTTCGATTCCCGGCGGGGTCAGGGATTTTCTCTGCCTCGTGATGGCTGGGTGTTGTGTGCTGTCCTTAGGTTAGTTAGGTTTAAGTAGTTCTAAGTTCTAGGGGACTGATGACCTCAGACGTTAAGTCCCATAGTGCTCAGAGCCATTTGAACCATTTGATGGCCACACACAGTAGATAGAACAGCTGAAGGCTTAAAGACTGGATAACAAGGATATGCAATAGAGCAAATTCCTTTTTTTTTAAGAAAATTATTTTAAGCGAGTATCTTTAAAGTTTTAATTTGAGACGGCTGAAGGCCTTTTCTTAACATTAAAACAAACTAAATTTATAGACGGCTGAAGGCCTCGCACAGTACTTGACACTAAAAGAAAATCACAATCTAAAAACAAAACAATGGTGCTCGGAGGTGTTCCAAGAGTCAGCCTGAAGAGATAACTCTAACGTGAGGTTAGATGAGATAGGCAACCAAAATAAGATTAAGCAATCAGATGACAACCCGACCCAGTGATAGCTGAATGACCGACCATCAACCTAATCAGTTCCCTTCCGCCGACCAACGGCGGGACAACGGAAAATATCAGGCGAGGACGAAGATAGCAGCAGCACTACGTCTTCAAAATTGGCGTCTAAAGACAGCCAAGGCACAATAACGACTAAAAAATATGAACGACACCAAAGGCTGTCGAACTACACGCGGTACGGACGGCATCAACACGGCGAGGAAACACGCACACACACACACTCGCTGCTCCGTCCCAACCGTCCGACTGCTTGCTTCTGTACGCAGACAGCATTCATAACTGCTTACCGGAAATCACAGAAGCTACACACAGTTCCACATAAACACTTGCACCAAAAACTCCGACAATCCTAAAACCAATCACTGTGGAACAACAAGGAGAAATCACAAGTCGACACACACAGAGTTTCCATAAGCGGTCGGCGACCAAACACACGTCGTCCGATGAGACGACCGAGCGAACGACCAACCAGGGTCGTCACCACTCAAGTCATGTGCGTCAGCAACGGTCGGGTGGGTCTTGGCTGTCCGGAGCTCACTGCAGCTCGCTCCCGACACCCTCGATGTCCGTTCGGAACTCTGAGACACGGCGACCCGGGCACAGTGGCTCGGGCCCAACCATGCAGAGGGAACAGTTGCCCATTGGCCACCAACATCCCTGCACAAGGAAGGAACCGACCCACGTCCGGCAAGATGACCAACTGACGAGGCCCAGAAACGGTCAAAAGACCCTATACATGTCACCGATGAAACGACCGACCGACCCACCGGCGGTGTTGCCGCTCCAGTCTCCTTCCGCCGGACAGTTCATGTGTGTCGCCGGCGGTCGGCGAGTACTGGCTGTCCGCACCTCACTGGCGCTCCGTCCCCACTGAAGTCCGGCAGAGGACGACCCGGAAATACTAGCGGTCGCTTCAGAAATAGCACGGCAGTGCACTTATCGATAAGCGCCGCTGCTGTCACTCACGGGCAAGCAAACCAGCAACTTAGTGACGCCAGTAAATCTAATAAGGAACGAGGCTACAGTACCATGAAGACAAGATGACAAGCAATAAACGGCAGGAACACGAGACGCGCATGGCTCAACACTAGAATCTGCATTTATTAACAAATTCGTTTATCTCTGTTGCTATCTGTATGTGTCAATATTTACCTGTTAACTGACCATCTGCCTTAAGCAAGATTATGCGTTTATCACACCATTTTGCGAGGCGTGAGGGAATTACACACCATTTTTGCATCACTTTACCTTATATTTACACATGTTTTTTGGTGTGATACACCGCTTTCAAACATCTCTTTCAATTAATATCAAAACGCTTCGGTTTGCCGCTGTTAGCACCATATTTTTACTCTCTCTTTTCTGCAGACAACCCTACTTCCAACATGAAAATTATTAATTCATGCAGATTTCATTTAATTTCAGAAAATTTCAGCTTTAGTCATTCCTCTTAACGCAAAATATCTGTACTTCGTTGTTACTAATCCTTTTTGTGGATCTTATTTATTTCACTGTAGTCACTATTTCTATATCATTGGTGCTCCTGAGTTACTCAATGTTACTTTAACATTTAGAATTTACTATTGGAAACTATCTCTCATATTCTCTTATAAGTCATCATCCGGGTTAAGTCATTTTTGGGAATCATTCTTACTTGCTAGGAAGGTCCTACAAATTAAAGGCGTAAGTACAATATTAGGCATATATTTCTTACTTAGAACAGTACAAGAGAATGAAACTTGAAAGGGAAATGAAGTTTCATTTATCTGGGACCGCACAGTACGCCAAACTCTGTATCTGCCAAACAGTGGCAGACTCCCAACAGAATCTGTTTACTGTCAATTTTGAAAGGCTTCAGATCTACAATGTTTTGTAGACCTAGTTCTCTCTTACTGTTCAGGTATTCCAATCGCTATGCATTTGCATGAGGCTTAACTATTACCCTCACTGGACCTTGATGATTATGCATAAATTCTTTGTTTCCACTGAAATTTTCTTAGATTTTTCTTTCTTAACAGTTTCCTTTCTCGCAACATGTATTTGATAAGCTTTCTTGATAAACACCTGCCCAGGCTTTACATTCAGACGGCTTTCATAGCCTTTAACTTCTCCAGGCGTATTTGAGAACACATTCTGATGATTGGTTAATATTTCCCTTAATTCTGTCCTCTGTTTATCAGAAATTTGATTTGTTGGCTGCAGCTTAGCCTCTATTACTTCCAGGATATAGTTCTCTTCCGCATTAGCATCTTGCACATTATTTCCAAATTCAGTGTCATCCTGCAAGTATCTCTTATTCCTCATTACTCTAATAGGCAGTTCCCTTCTTTCATTACTACTGCCCTATCACTATTTTGCACCTGCTTCTCAGCAGCAACTACTCTTTTCACTCGCTCCAAATAACTCAATAAATCTATCCATGTAATCTCTAAGTGCGGAAAAGATTCTTTTCTGCCTGTACCAAGGCAGGTTACCTTCTACTACTATGATCATCATTTCCGGTTTCATTTCTTCTATCAGATGTGACAGCCGTGAAACCTACTGTCTAGAAAAGTGATTCACGACCTGCAGTAAAGTTTTTACCACTCCAAAATTCTCTCAAAACACCGTTTTATTTGTTGTGTGACCAGCAATAATTAAGAAATGCAGTTTCAAATTCCGAAAGAGTTTTCCATTTAGTCGTTACGTCAGATGACCATCGTAAAACACCTCCTGACAAATAACTTCTTATGAAAGAAATTTTCCCACATTATAACCATGAATTTGGTAACACATCCTCAAAATCATTCCAGAACTCTAACGGACGAATTTGTTTGTCTGGATCAAAACGCAAAAATTGACAAGTGTCTGGCGAGTTTGAACGTGGTGTTATAGTCGCCGCACGAGCGATGGGGCACATCTCCGAGGTAGTACTGAAGTGGGAATTTTCCCGTACGACCATTTCACGAGTGTGCCGTGAATATCAGGAATATTCTTCGGATCAGGATTCCGGTAAAACATCAAACCTCCGACATCGAAGCGGCAGGAAAAAGACCCTGTAAGAACGGGACCAACGACAACTAAAAAGAATCGTTCAACGTGATAAAAGTGCAACCCTTTCGCAAAATACTGCAAATGTCAATGGTTGGCGATCATCAACTGTCAGCATGCGAAACATCCACGAAACATCATCGATATGGGATTTCGGAGCCGAAGGCCCACTTTTGTACCCTTGATGACTGTGCGACACAAAACTTTACGCCTCGCCTGGGCCCGTCAATTCCGACATTGGACTGATGATCACTGGAAACATTTTGCCTGCTCGGACGAGTCTCATTTCAAATTGTATCGTGCGGATTGACGTGCACGTGTATGGAGACAACCTCATGAATCCATGGATTCATGTAGGCAGGGGACTATTCACGCTGGTGGAGGCTCTGTAATGGTGTGGGGCGTGAGCAGTTGGAGTGGTATGGGACCCCTGATACGTCTAGATACGACTCTGACGGGTGACACACATGTAAGCATCCTGTCTGATGGCCTGCATCCATTCGTGTCCATTGTGCATTCTGACGGACTTGGGCAACTCCAGCAGGACAATGCGACACACCACACGTCCAGAATTGCTGCAGATTAGCTCCAGGAACACTCTTCTGAGTTTAAACACCTCCGCTGGCCACCAAGCTCCCCAGACATGAACATTATTGAGCATATTACGGATACCTTGCGACGTGCTGTTCACAAGAGGTCCCCATCCTCTTGTGCTCTTACGGATTTATGGACACCCCTGCAGGATTAATGGCGTCAGTTCGCTCCAACAGTATTTCAGACAGAAGTCGAGTCCATGCCACGCCGTGTTGCGGAACTTCTGCGTGCTCGTGGGGGACCTACACGATAATAGGCAGGTGTACTAGTTTCTTTGGCTCTTCAGTGTATGATGATCATGAAGTTCCTACTGTAACGTATTGATAGCAAGTGTTACTGAGAGCTAGTTGTTGCCTAAACGTATTAATACTGCTCCTGTGCCGGCCGCGGTGGTCTAGCGGTTCTGGCGCTGCAGTCCGGAACCGCGGGACTGCTACGGTCGCAGGTTCGAATCCTGCTTCGGGCATGGGTGTGTGTGATGTCCTTAGGTTAGTTAGGTTTAAGTAGTTCTAAGTTCTAGGGGACTTATGACCTAAGATGTTGAGTCCCATAGTGCTCAGAGCCATTTGAACCATTTGAACTGCTCCTGTGTAGTTCACTTTAGACCACTGGTACATTACTTGCTAAACTGCACTACTACTTCGTATCTCATCAGCAAAACAGAACTTCAGTATCAAGTAAAGTTGTAACACCATAATTAATACTGTAAATATTTTATACTGATTAATTCTGTTCAATTTCAAGTGTGTATTTTTCACTATGTAATGTCTTTGACCTATTCTAATGAAGTGGAAAGTTGTTTAAAATGTTTTCTCTTTACTATTTAAATTCTTTGTATTAATTAGAGGAAAATGTAAGATAATTATGTGGCTTTTGTGTCGACATGTTAATGTACTAAAATATTAAAATTTTTTAAAAGATGTTGGTATACAACTATGTATAACCTGGTTCATACCTAGGGGCTTGCATCGTATAAAATGAAAAGCAACAGTACTTCCCATTTGCAGCGGAAGTGAGCTGGCGCGCGCCAAAATGTGGTTCGCGTGGGCTAAAAGGTGGAATAGGAGTCAGTTGACAGTTCTGGTCTGAGCAGCAAGTGAGCGAACAGCATAAGTGCTAGGGTGGCATCCAGTGCCTGGATTAATATGGAAAGGCCTCGGATGTGTGTACGGCCATAAAACGGTGCTCTATGAATGCAAAAGGCTCTAGTGTTGGAAATGTCGTCGCCAAGAAGAAGATAATAGAGCCAATTACATTCAGAGGAGAGACCAGTAGATGTACTCGCCACCGATACTGCGCAATCACTTCGGCAGTTATAAGAGGTCAGAAGGGAACTGCCTATTAGAGTAATGAGGAATAAGAGATACTTGGAGGATGACACTGAATTTGGAAATAATGTGCAAGATGCTAATGCGGAAGAGAACTATATCCTGGAAGTAACAGAGGCTAAGCTGCAGCCTACACGTGAAATTTCTGATAAACTGAGGACAGAATTAAGGGAAATATTAACCAATCATCACAATGTGTTCTCAAATACGCCTGGAGAAGTTAAAGGCAATGAAAGGCGTCTGACTGTAAAGCCTAGGCAGTTATTTTTCAAGAAACCTTATCAGATACATGTTGCGAGAAAGGAAACTGTTAAGAAAGAAAAATATAAGAAAATTTCAGTGGAAACAAAGAAGTTTTTGCATTTTTATCAAGGACCATTCAGGGTAATAGTTAAGCCTCATGCAAATCCATACCGATTGGAATACCCGAGCAGTAAGAGAGAACTAGGTCTACAAAACATTCTAGATCTGAAGCTTTTCAAAACTGGCAGTAAATAGATTCTGTAGGGAACGTATGAACCAGTACATTTAAGTGTTGTTTAATTTGCAATAATCAGGCATATTATGTGATTCTTGTGTCCGATCCTTGATTTGTTTCCTCCCATGATAGCTCCATCTGAGTATCCTGTGTGTTAAAATCTAATGAAAATAAATGATTGATTATTTGCACAATTCTGAATGCAAAAAGATATCTAGACATACTGTGGTTTCAATTAAAGATAAGGGAGGAGGTTAGTATTTCACATACGAAATCCTCCATAGTGATTTATTTGCTTTATTTCACAGTGTTTGTGCTTTAAAGATTAACTGCGTTAAGTTCTGGTAGTAAAAATTACTGGTTTTGTTAATGGCAATAAGATAGCGCATTGTTTTGAAGTTAGAGTGTGAATGCACTTGAAGTCATACTTAAAATTATATAGAGAAAATTGTCAGCATTAACTGTTTCAAAAACCATGCAAGGTGAGTGAAGTTAGTGGAAGAATAGTACCAAAATTTGCACCTTACAAATTGTCTCAGAAAAGTATGTTCAGTTTGCTTTATGGTATTGGACAGTTTAAGGGTCCCCAGTTTTGAGTTGCTTAAAATGAATAAACCTACTTGCATAATGAATATATTAATTGTAGTTGAAGTAAATTTTGAATTTTGTGTACTTTGGAAAGCCAGTTTGAGAGCCCCCACCAACAATTTTGCTAATTGAAGATAAAGTTACTGTAATTGCCCTTATCCAAAAAATAGAAACAATATTACTTCTTAATGAGTGTAAAAATCCTACTGCAAATGACTTAATTATATTTGTGCTATATGGAAAGTAACTGTTGAAATAGGATTAAGTCCATGTCCATTTCTGGTTTAATATTGACTTTCATAACTTTTGGTGATCACATAATTCATATATTGAGAAGAAATAAGCCGTTAACTGTTTCTATGAGAACTTGCGTATACTATTTATAACTGCTAGAATCACTGTACCACTTGTCTGTTTATAGTAGAGTTCATTGCACTTCTTTAGGAAAGAAGTAAAAGTAGCTTTCGTTTATGATAAATCTATACAGATTATATGAAAGTAATGTTTCACATTACTATGCCTAATTAGGCTGCCGACCGTTTTTATTTCATTTAAGCAAACTTGGTTACTTAAAACATTTTCCAAATTTCAATCTTTAGCTTTCTGATTTCTTCTATAGCACTAATTTCAGATTCGATAAGCCAAACCCATTAGGTAACTCACCGTCATTTTACTCAAATCCTTCCAGAGGGTAACATTTACTGCTCGTAATATCATAATTGGTAATACACTGTATGTTGATACAACACGCGACGCAGTATAGTGTTGTATTTGGCTTTCCCCGTGGCAGGACTGAATGTTCTGTTTGGCAGGTAATGTTATAAAGTCAGTCCCAATAATTAACTTTCTTTAATGGACCATGTCAGTGCTTGGTACAACTTTGCCTAGTTAGGCTTGCGTCCGTTTCCATTTACGTAATTGCATTTTACTTTATTACTAATAGAACCATGGTTCGATTCCAGTTAGTTCTGCAACTGCTTCCGTTCAACAGAAATCTCTGTAGAAGCAAAAATAGGCAGATAGCTTTCCATTAGGCACGATCACAACCAAATAAGTGTCCTTTAACAGGAGCAACATTGTGGATGTATTGCTAATTTGGTAGTAGTCGGTAGTGCTACAGACCCACCTCTAGTTCAGCGGATACTCACATCCCTTCAAAGTGTCCGTCGAACCGAGGAAGCAGCTGAAGTGTCGCACCTGTGTCAGGCTAATCTGGATGAATTATTTGGGCTCATGATCACCATGGACAAGTGCTGGGTGTGTCACTGCGAACCCGGGAAAGAGGAGCAAAGCAAGCTGTGGAAACACGTACATCCCCACCACCAAAAAGTCGAAGATCCAATCATCATCAGGTAATGAGATGTTCAGTATTTTATGGGACTGTAAAGGTATGACGCTGAAAGATTATGCTCGCAAAGGGAAAAACATCACAGGAGCATACCACCGATATTTGACGAGGTTGCGAGAGGCAGTCAAGGCGAAGGGTCGGGATAAGCTGTCCAAGAATGTGTGTCTGCTACGCGACAACACCAACTCATTCTGCACTGCACACAGTCACACATGATGCTTCTTTGGGCTATCAGATTTTCCCTGACCCCGTATTCTCCTATCATGGCACCCATTAACTTCTTCCTCCAGTAGTTGTAATACGAAAGCGACATAGAAAACAAACGACGTCCAGAGATCCTAAGGCGAAAGAAGAGCCAAGCTTGGAAAGCCAGCGATACAAACAACTGTAATCAGTAAATACATCTCTATACTCAATGATGTTTACACGACATGAAACCTGAGGTACTGAGTGTGGCCAGTAGTTTATAAGAAGTGAAACACACAAAGTGTAACGATAAGTGACGCCGCTAGATTCATATACATTGCAATACATCGAAGACATTCTGATTTTTGAAAGTTTTTCTATCCGTTAACAATTGTGTGCTTACTGTGGTGCACATCACTCTTCCAGGATTTGTGTACGCTTCTCTACTTCCTGAAAAATAGTAAGATTGCTGTCAACATTAGTAATACTATGTCCATCGGTCATTAGGTGGGAAACGAAGGTGGATTTATCCTCTGCGTTTTTTCTTCCTGTTTCTTTATGTTCTTTGTATCTGGTTTTGAAGTTTCAGCCTCTTTGGCCGATGTAAAAAGCTTTCCAATCAGCAGAACCGATTTTACATATACCTGCAGTTGTACACTTGTTATTGTTTTTCTTATTTGGACGGGTCGCTATACAACATTATTTGTGCTGTTTTGATGTTATTTGTGGGTGAGTTATTATACAACATTATTTATTTTACTGTGCTTGTTTTGACGATGTTTGTTGTTACTTTCTTTTTCATATTACTTATTCCATTATACCCTGTTTTTCAATGTTGTTTACGTAAGCACTGGTCTTCCCTTCTGAAACCACTCGTAATCGGAAATAAAAATAAAAGTGCATTGGCGGTGTCATTTAATTCCAAGTAATACTAAAGTTGCGGAACTTCCATGGCCATGTTCAAAATGCTTAGAAAAAAAGTTTATTTTTAGTTGGTGGTAACCGCTTTGCATCTAGAAATGTAGTGACTAAATAAAGGAAACGCTGTAATCATTGAATGCACTACTTCCCTGCATTTCAAATACTGCAGAAATGTTGACAACTGAGTGTTAATCGTTTGCGAAGAGTTTTGCTATGAGGAGTCCCTTATGAGTCACGGGACATGACTCATCCTTACGACGTCAAAGACGAATGGAAATGAGCCAGTGCTTAACTTTTCTTAGTATTCTTATATAACTTAGGCAGTCTGTTTTTCTGTTAATTGGGCTTACGGGTTATGAATCACTGTGATGGACTAGGAAACCATGATGGAAAACTGTCTGTTATACACTCCTGGAAATTGAAATAAGAACACCGTGAATTCATTGTCCCAGGAAGGGGAAACTTTATTGACACATTCCTGGGGTCAGATACATCACATGATCACACTGACAGAACCACAGGCACATAGACACAGGCAACAGAGCATGCACAATGTCGGCACTAGTACAGTGTATATCCACCTTTCGCAGCAATGCAGGCTGCTATTCTCCCATGGAGACGATCGTAGAGATGCTGGATGTAGTCCTGTGGAACGGCTTGCCATGCCATTTCCACCTGGCGCCTCAGTTGGACCAGCGTTCGTGCTGGACGTGCAGACCGCGTGAGACGACGCTTCATCCAGTCCCAAACATGCTCAATGGGGGACAGATCCGGAGATCTTGCTGGCCAGGGTAGTTGACTTACACCTTCTAGAGCACGTTGGGTGGCACGGGATACATGCGGACGTGCATTGTCCTGTTGGAACAGCAAGTTCCCTTGCCGGTCTAGGAATGGTAGAACGATGGGTTCGATGACGGTTTGGATGTACGTGCACTATTCAGTGTCCCGTCGACGATCACCAGTGGTGTACGGCCAGTGTAGGAGATCGCTCCCCACACCATGATGCCGGGTGTTGGCCCTGTGTGCCTCGGTCGTATGCAGTCCTGATTGTGGCGCTCACCTGCACGGCGCCAAACACGCATACGACCATCATTGGCACCAAGGCAGAAGCGACTCTCATCGCTGAAGACGACACGTCTCCATTCGTCCCTCCATTCACGCCTGTCGCGGCACCACTGGAGGCGGGCTGCACGATGTTGGGGCGTGAGCGGAAGACGGCCTAACGGTGTGCGGGACCGTAGCCCAGCTTCATGGAGACGGTTGCGAATGGTCCTCGCCGATACCCCAGGAGCAACAGCGTCCCTATTTGCTGGGAAGTGGCGGTGCGGTCCCCTACGGCACTGCGTAGGATCCTACGGTCTTGGCGTGCATCCGTGCGTCGCTGCGGTCCGGTCCCAGGTCGACGGGCACGTGCACCTTCCGCCGACCACTGGCGACAACATCGATGTACTGTGGAGACCTCACGCCCCACGTGTTGAGCAATTCGGCGGTACGTCCACCCGGCCTCCCGCATGCCCACTATACGCCCTCGCTCAAAGTCCGTCAACTGCACATACGGTTCACGTCCACGCTGTCGCGGCATGCTACCAGTGTTAAAGACTGCGATGGAGCTCCGTATGCCACGGCAAACTGGCTGACACTGACGGCGGCGGTGCACAAATGCTGCGCAGCTAGCGCCATTCGACGGCCAACACCGCGGTTCCTGGTGTGTCCGCTGTGCCGTGCGTGTGATCATTGCTTGTACAGCCCTCTCGCAGTGTCCGGAGCAAGTATGGTGGATCTGACACACCGGTGTCAATGTGTTCTTTTTTCCATTTCCAGGAGTGTATTTCGTAGCTTATGGAAATTCATGAAATCAGTAAACTTTTTGTATATAAGGTTGTCTCATGTACAGCTGATACTCCTCGTATTTCACAAACATTTCAAGATATCTAAAGAACGTTTACAGTAAATGGTGCTACTCAAAGAGATAAGTATTCGTTATTTGTTATGCTATCGGAATATTCTTGCAAGGTGTACACACATTTTGAAAAATACTTGGAAGCTCTAGAGAAAAGTGGAATAGATGACTCTTTTTGTATTTAGCAGTGAAACTTTTCGCACAGAAGGCGGGGTAGGGAAACAATCAATGATACTGACACAGACCAGATTTCTTTATCAATTGAAGACATAAAGTCTGTAAATATGTGTGCCATCATATTGTGGCACATTGTTCGTAAAAGTCCGTCTGTACCACTTATTTTTATAATCCACTATTACCAGTTTTTGCTACTGCTACCTTCAGATCGGTTAGGAAATAAAAAACAGTGGTGTAACCAGATACGTTTAGTTAACTGAAGCTCAATCTATGACAGGCCTGATGATACATAAGAAAATAAGGTATTTAATAATTAACATCCATGCATACCAGCCATACATACCATAAAATTTTCTAATGTACGTAACAACGTCAAAATCTATGCATATAGGCACATAGTAAGCGCTGGTGACGGACAGCACGCGTCTGGTATTTGTACAAATAGCTGAGACCAGCAGAGGGCAGTAGGCTATAGATAGGGAATGTGAGTAACCAGTATCGTAAATATAATAGTTAAAATGCAGCATGCGTACTCATTAGTTAAAATTACTTCACGTGGTAACATGAGCGTCACAAAATAAAACGAGAACTAATATACAATATGTGAATTTAGATCCATACGTGAAATCCACATAAAAGGTGCAAAGAGAAACAATGGGAAGCACCTAGCTGGCAAAGTAAATAACAGACAATTGTGTAAAAGCCAGAATAAAACGTTTAAAAATGATGTCACATCTAACTGTTAATTGGAAATTCGATTGCTCATAACACATGCGGAGTGAGACTTTAATGGCGCTTGCTCGTGGCTTCTCTGTATGAAGTTCTCGTTTTACTATGGGGGAGCTTGTGGAAGAAGGCAACCGTACACAAAAAAGGCAACCGTAATAAGGCGGTTTTCCATCTGCCTCGGCGAATGCGGGCTGGTTCCACTTGTTCCGCCTCAGCTACACTATGTCGGCGATTGCTGCGCAAACAAGTTCTCCACGTAGGCGTACACCACCATTATTCTACCACGCAAACATAGGGGTTACACTCGTTTGGTGAGACATTCCATGGGGAGGGGGGGGGGATGTCCACCGACCAGGGGCCGAACCACACAATAACCCTGAAAGAGTGGTTCGGTGTGGGGCGGCGGAGGGGTGACGTGGACTGCGGTTAAAAGAAAAACTTGAATTTGAACGGTGACTGGTTGATTTGTTTATTACTTTTGGGAGGATGGAGTAAAAGGCAAGTCAGAGAAAGAGAGATGGGAGGGGAATAAATATTAAAAGAATACTTTTACCTATTTTTGGGAGTACACAGGGAATAACAGTAGAGAGGGAGAGAGACATGAAGTTGTAATAGCAAAAAAATAGCCTTAACAACGTCCCTCTTAATTTATTACCTTTTATGTATGTAGATAGAGAGAAAAAGAAAGAGAAATGTAATATTCAAAAATATATTTAAAAGAAACTTATTTCTGTTAAAAACGTTACATAAAGGCCAACTAACTCATATTTTGTTATCTCGGATTCGATTGTTTTCTGTCGCCAGTCATCTTGCATTGGCTCTCACTTACAGAAAATTAAGTGCAAGAGCAAGTAAAGAAAATAAGCCCACCCAGTTAGCCGAGCGGTCTAAGACACAGCTTTCCGGAGTGGGAAGGAACGCCTGGTCCCCGGCACGAATCCGCCTGGCGAACTTCTGTCGAGGTCCGGTCAGCCGGCTAGTCTGTGGATGGTATTTAGGCGGTTTTCCATCTGCCTCGGCGAATGCGGGCTGGTTCCCCTTATTCTGCCTCAGCTACACTATGTCGACGATTGCTGTGCAAACAAGTTCTCCACGTACACATACACCACCTCTACTCTACCACGCAAACATAGGGGTTACACTTGTCTGGTGCGAGACGTTCCCTGGGGGTGGGGGTGGGGGGGGGTCCACCGGGGGCCGAACCACACAATAACCCTGGGTTCGGTGTGGGGCGGCGGAGGGGTGAAGTGCACTGCGGTAGTCGTCGTGGGGTTGTGGACCACTGCGGCTGCGGCGGGGACGGAGGCTCTCCGTCGTTTCTAGGCCCCCGGTTAACTTGCAATACAATACAACTACTGCTGAATGAAGAGAATGTATTTAACCTGAAAGCTCATTTTGATGTATTCAGGACCCTAGTTTGAGCAGCGTCGAGTGCCGCAGCAGCGTGGCGTGAGATCGAGTGCGCCGGCCACCACCCGCGAGGAGAATGGGCCTTTTTCCGCGGGCTCCCCCATAGTAAAACGAGCACTTCAAACAGAGAAGCCACGAGGAAGCGCCATTGAGGTCCCACTGCGCATATGTTATCGACTATCGAGTTTTTAATTAACAGTCACTGTTTTGTAATTACCTTACATACTGGAAGGTTTCGATGTACAGATGTGATTTCATTTTTAATCTTTTTATTCTGGCCTGTGTATTTCACTGTTATTGCCTAACCTGCTTTCCGAAAACAGTTGATAATGGCACTTTGAAGCCGAAATCATGAGTGTGTAAGTGTAAATGTAACACTGTAAATAGCCGGCCTGAATGGCCGAGCGGTTCTACTCGCTACAGTCTGGAACCGCGCGGTCGCTACGGTCGCAGGTTCGAATCCTGCCTCGGGCATGGATGTGTGTGATGTCCTTAGGTTAGTTAGGTTTAAGTAGTTCTAGGGGACTGATGACTTCAGAAGTTAAGTCCCATAGTGCTCATAGCCATTTGAACCATTTTTGAACACTGTAAATAAACAACTGTCTAATGGCGGTACTGTAAAGAAATATATTATGACGGTGGCCCCGAATTATGAAAAAAATTAGTAAACGGTAAACGCCTTAACGGTTGCTCCCATAAACCCCCACGCCGAGTGTCAACTTAGTTTGCGCGTATAGTGCCTGACTGCCTTGATTCATGTGTTTCAGGATGTCCTGTAGTAAAAGCTTGGGTTTCACATGTTCAATGTTTTCGGAATCCACACAGGTGTGAGCTGAAGAAGTCATTCCGTTCGAGATGAAGATAAAAAATGACCTTAGAATATGTGCTAAAATTCTACAAGAAATGGACGACTGCTACTACCCTTCTTGTAGACTGGTGTAATCTGTGCTTGCTTCCAAGCACCGGGCGCAGTATTTTGTCCGAATGATCTGCGGCGTATTATGGTCGCAAGTGGGCCTAACTCAACCGCAAATTCGATACAGAATCTGCTGGGGGTTTCACCGGGTCCTGGAGCTACGATCAGTTTTAGCTATTTCGTCTGTTTCTCAACGCCACAAGCAATTATTTGACTCATATTTGCAATGGTACGAGATTTAAATTGGGGCAATACTCCTTTTTTTCCTTTTTAAAGGAGTATTTGTGAACGGAATTCAATGCTTTTGTTTTACTTTGTTATGCTCAATTACAGTTCCTGATTTATCCTTGAATGTCTGGGTTCTATAACAGCCTTCATATGTATGCAGAATTTCTTTGCGTTACGTGAGAGATCTTTCGATAATACTCTGTTCCACGTATTGTTATCTTGACAAACTAACACGTTTCATTCAGCATATCTCTATCTATAGCCCTATGCTTTCTTTTACACCCTGTTGCAACGCATATGGAATACCGCGACGCCAAAGGAAGGCTCATTGATACATGCTCATCTAGTAGCTGCAGCGGATAATTTTTCGCATGTGAAGAAGATATCAACCGCATGCACTGGTCGGCAACATCTCGGGGTCTAAGTCACGTCATCGATGATATCAATTGTGGTCGTTAGCGACATAAATACACCACCCAGTTCGAGCAAATTATTGACCTCATTTTGTTGTACATGTAGATAAATACAGCTACTCTAGGCTTTCGTACTGTGTTCGAACATTATGAATTACCTCGAAGAAAACTATTGACACACAATCAGCACGGATTCAGCAAATATCGTTCTTGTGAAACTCAACTAGCTCTTTATAATTATGAAGTAATGAGTGCTATCGACAGGAGATGTCAAATTGATTCCATATTTTTAGATTTATAAAGAGGCTTTCGACACCATTCCTCAGAAGCGTCTTCTACCCAACTGCGTGCCTATAGAATATCGCCTCAGTTGTTCCTAATCTATATTAACGACATAGGAGACAATCTGAGTAGCCGTCTTAGATTGTTTGCAGATGATGCTGTCATTTACCGTCTTGTAAAGTCATCAGATGATCAAAACGACTTGCGAAATGATTTAAATATGGCATCTGTATGGTGCGATAAGTGGTAATTGACCCTGAATAAGGAAAAGTGTGAAGTTATTCACATGAGTACTAAAAGAAATCAGCTAAATTTCGATTACGCGACAAGTCACACAAATGTGAAGGCTGTAAATTCAACTAAATACTGAGGGATTACAATTACAAATAACCTAAATTGGAACGATCACATAGATAATATTGTGGGTAGAGAAAACCAAAGACTGCGATTCATTATCAGAATTCTTAGACGGTGCAACGGGTCTACTAAAGAGACTGCTTACACCACGCTTGTCCGCCCTATTCTGGAGTATTGCTGTGCGGTGTGGGATCCGCATGAGGTGGGACTGACGGATGACATCGAAACAGTACAAAGAAGGGCAGCTCGTTTTGTATTATCGCGAAATAGCGGAGATAGTGTCACAGACATGATACGTGAATTGGAGTGGCAATCACTAAAACAAAGGCGTTTTTCGTTGTGACGGGATCTTCTCATGAAATTTCAGTCACCAGTTTTCTCCTCCGATTGCGAAAACATTCTGTTGGCACCCACCTACATAGGGAGAAATGGTCACCCTGATAAAATAAGAGAAATCAAGGCTCGCACAGAAAAATTTAAGTGCTCGCTTTTCCCGCGTGCCGTTCGAGGGTGGAACAGTAGAGAGACAGGTTGAAGGTGGTTCATCGAACCCTCTTCCAGCACTTTATTGTGAATAGCAGAGTAATCAAGTAGATGTAGCTGCAGATGTAATTTCAGTGAGCGTGCTGTCTGTATATAGAATGCGTAAGGCGTGCGACCTTTCTGAGTTTGAGCGAGGGCAGACTGAGATCGTCTGGAGGCTCGGCATGTGCATTTCGGAAACTGCACGATTTATCGGGTGTCCGAGGAGTGCTGTGCGGAGTATCTTCAACACGGGGTGAAACTGAGGTGAAACCACGTCCAAACATTGTGGGGTTCGGCGGCCACCACTCATGACCGATGACGGACGTCATAGGCTCAGCTGACTGGTAAAACAAGACAGGCGGCGACCTGTGATGGAACCAACATCAGACTTCAATTCTGGGCAGTGTCTGAACACACAGTGCATAGAACACTCCTAAGCTGTCGCCAACACACTCTGGTCGGCTAAGATGTAACGCGAAGATCGATTGTAGCTGCTGTATCAAGCGCGCCTATCACAAAAGAGGCCAAAGACACACCGACAAGCAAAATGCCGCCAACGCCTTCTCGACGGCAAATATTTACATCTACATCTACATCTACATCTATACTCCGCGAGCCACCTTACGGTGTGTGGCGGAGGGTACTTATTGTACCACTATCTGATCCCCCCTTCCCTGTTCCATTCACGAATTGTGCGTGGGAAGAACGACTGCTTGTAAGTCTCCGTATTTGCTCTAATTTCTCGGATCTTTTCGTTGTGATCATTACGCGAGATATATGTGGGCGGTAGTAATATGTTGCCCATCTCTTCCCGGAATGTGCTCTCTCGTAATTTCGATAGTAAACCTCTCCGTATTGCGTAACGCCTTTCTTGAAGTGTCCGCCACTGGAGCTTGTTCAGCATCTCCGTAACGCTCTCGCGCTGACTAAATGTCCCCATGACGAATCGCGCTGCTTTTCGCTGGATCATGTCTATCTCTTCTATTAATCCAACCTGGTAAGGGTCCCATACTGATGAGCAATACTCAAGAATCGGACGAACAAGCGTTTTGTAAGCTACTTCTTTCGTCGATGAGTCACATTTTCTTAGAATTCTTCCTATGAATCTCAACCTGGCGCCTGCTTTTCCCACTATTTGTTTTATGTGATCATTCCACTTCAGATCGCTCCGGATAGTAACTCCTAAGTATTTTACGGTCGTTACCGCTTCCAATGATTTACCACCTATGGCATAATCGTACTGGAATGGATTTCTGCCCCTATGTATGCGCATTATATTACATTTATCTACGTTTAGGGAAAGCTGCCAGCTGTCGCACCATTCATTAATCCTCTGCAGGTCTTCCTGGAGTACGTACGAGTCTTCTGATGTTGCTACTTTCTTGTAGACAACCGTGTCATCTGCAAATAGCCTCACGGAGCTACCGATGTTGTCAACTAAGTCATTTATGTATATTGTAAACAATAAAGGTCCTATCACGCTTCCTTGCGGTACTCCCGAAATTACCTCTACATCTGCAGATTTTGAACCGTTAAGAATGACATGTTGTGTTCTTTCTTCTAGGAAATCCTGAATCCAATCACAAACCTGGTCCGATATTCCGTAAGCACGTATTTTTTTCACTAAACGTAAGTGCGGAACCGTATCAAATGCCTTCCTGAAGTCCAGGAATACGGCATCAATCTGCTCGCCAGTGTCTACGGCACTGTGAATTTCTTGGGCAAATAGGGCGAGCTGGGTTTCACATGATCTCTGTTTGCGGAATCCATGTTGGTTATGATGAAGGAGATTTGTATTATCTAAGAACGTCATAATACGAGAACACAAAACATGTTCCATTATTCTACAACAGATTGACGTAAGTGAAATAGGCCTATAATTATTCGCATCTGATTTATGACCCTTCTTGAAAATGGGAACGACCTGTGCTTTCTTCCAGTCGCTAGGTACTTTACGTTCTTCCAGAGATCTACGATAAATTGCTGATAGAAAGGGGGCAAGTTCTTTAGCATAATCACTGTAGAATCTTAAGGGTATCTCGTCTGGTCCGGATGCTTTTCCGCTACTAAGTGATAGCAGTTGTTTTTCAATTCCGATATCGTTTATTTCAATATTTTCCATTTTGGCGTCCGTGCGACGGCTGAAGTCAGGGACCGTGTTACGATTTTCCGCAGTGAAACAGTTTCGGAACACTGAATTCAGTATTTCTGCCTTTCTTCGGTCGTCCTCTGTTTCGGTGCCATCGTGGTCAACGAGTGACTGAATAGGGGATTTAGATCCGCTTACCGATTTTACATATGACCAAAACTTTTTAGGGTTCTTGTTTAGATTGTTTGCCAATGTTTTATGTTCGAATTCGTTGAATGCTTCTCTCATTGCTCTCTTTACGCTCTTTTTCGCTTCGTTCAGCTTTTCCTTATCAGCTATGATTCGACTACTCTTAAACCTATGATGAAGCTTTCTTTGTTTCCGTAGTACCTTTCGTACATGATTGTTATACCACGGTGGATCTTTCCCCTCGCTTTGGACCTTAGTCGGTACGAACTTATCTAAGGCGTACTGGACGATGTTTCTGAATTTTTTCCATTTTTGTTCCACATCCTCTTCCTCAGAAATGAACGTTTGATGGTGGTCACTCAGATATTCTGCGATTTGTGCCCTATCACTCTTGTTAAGCAAATATATTTTCCTTCCTTTCTTGGCATTTCTTATTACACTTGTAGTCATTGATGCAACCACTGACTTATGATCACTGATACCCTCTTCTACATTCACGGAGTCGAAAAGTTCCGGTCTATTTGTTGCTATGAGGTCTAAAACGTTAGCTTCACGAGTTGGTTCTCTAACTATCTGCTCGAAGTAATTCTCGGACAAGGCAGTCAGGATAATGTCACAAGAGTCTCTGTCCCTGGCTCCAGTTCTGATTGTGTGACTATCCCATTCTATACCTGGTAGATTGAAGTCTCCCCCTATTACAATAGTATGATCACGAAACTTCTTCACGACGTTCTGCAGGTTCTCTCTGAGGCGCTCAACTACTACGGTTGCTGATGCAGGTGGTCTATAGAAGCATCCGACTATCATATCTGACCCACCTTTGATACTTAACTTAACCCAGATTATTTCACATTCGCATTCGCTAATAACTTCACTGGATATTATTGAATTCTTTACTGCTATAAATACTCCTCCACCATTGGCGTTTATCCTATCCTTGCGGTATATATTCCATTCTGTGTCTAGGATTTCGTTACTGTTCACTTCCGGTTTTAACCAACTTTCCGTTCCTAATACTATATGCGCACTATTTCCTTCAATAAGAGATACTAATTCAGGAACCTTGCCCTGGATACTCCTGCAGTTTACCAATATTACGTTAACTTTTCCTGTTTTTGGTCTCTGAGGACGGAAGTTCTTTATCAACGATGATAATGTTCTCTCTGGTAAGCCGTCAGGTATTTTATCGTTTCGCCCAAGGGGGGGTCCCTCTAACCTAAAAAACCCCCGTGTGCACGCCACACGTACTCTGCTACCCTAGTAGCTGCTTCCGGTGTGTAGTGCACGCCTGACCTGTCTAGGGGGGCCCTACAGTTCTCCACCCAATAACGGAGGTCGATGAATTTGCAACCATTATAGTCGCAGAGTCGTCTGAGCCTCTGGTTTAGACCCTCCACACGGCTCCAAACCAGAGGACCGCGATCGACTCTGGGCACTATGCTGCAGATATTAAGCTCAGCTTGCACTCCGCGTGCGATGCTGGTTGTCTTCACCAAATCAGCCAGCCGCCGGAAGGAACCAAGGATGGCCTCAGAACCCAAGCGGCAGGCGTCATTCGTTCCGACATGTGCTACTATCTGCAGCCGGTCACACCCAGTGCGTTCAATAGCTGCCGGAAGGGCCTCCTCCACATTACGGACGAGACCCCCCGGCAAGCACACCGAGTGCACACTGGCATTCTTCCCCGACCTACCCGCTATTTTCCTGAGGGGCTCCATAACCCGCCTAACGTTGGAGCTCCCTATAACTAATAGGCCCGCCCTCTGTGACTGTCGGGACCTTGCCGGAGAATCGGCCACTGGCCCAACAGGCGAGGCATCCTGTGGTGGCTCGGAAACGATGTCATCACCACTAGGAAGCACCCCGTACCTGTTGGAAAGGGGTAAGGCAGCCGCCACGCGGCCAGATCCCACCTTCGCCTTTCGGCCAGGCACGCGCGAGCCCACCACTGTCCGCCGCCGCTGACTGCAAGAGCTCACTGATTCACTCACCTGAGTTCGGCGTCTGTCAGTTCATCGTAGAGCGGGCACAGTTCACATCGCGGGCTATGGTAGTACATAGCGACCAGATTAGAGAGACCATAGCGGGACTAGCAATGAGACTAAAGTTTGAACTAGTAAGATTACCGATACAGTCTGTAAGAGGACTATTACTGATGATCTTGTACCACAAAACATGGACGCTATTCAAGATAAGTAAATACTTCAAGTTCATGTAAATAAAGAACCATATTAATCCACGTGTGCATTTGTGTTGTAGGAAGAGCGCACTGGCCACCCATAACAACATCCTGTTCTTTGCTTCCTTACAGTACAAGACTCTACAGTGGTGACAAGGATACTACAGTGGCGACGAGGATGGGATACAACAGTGGCGATGAGGATAATGCAGTGGCGATCGAAGATAGTCAGCTTGGCTGAAGATTTTGCATGCTTGTGTTTTAGCTTGCAGGGTTGATCGTGTTCAAGTGTTCCTAATTGCTAATTTGTTGTTTTGTTCTTGCATGTATTCCAGAAGGGGAGCCGCAGACCTAATCAACTTTCTCTTTTCAGAAGCTTTGCTTGCTTTTTGATATAATGTATTTGTGTAAACCATGCACTTCCCTCCCCTTCTACCTCCTACCCCCGCGCCTCAGCCGCAGACGGCCAATGTGACGGATCTAACACGAGCTTTTAAGTTTCAGAACCAACGAATTGGTACCTTGCAGACGATGGTACAACAACTACTGGCTGCACTAGCTGCGTCGACCGCACTTTAAAGTCACATTTGCATGCTGAGCTTTTATTAGCAGAAACATGATTATAAGTACTGTAATAAACCAATAATTTGAGCCACAGAGATAGTTCACGGCTGTATAAATATTGTACGCAGCCGCTGGAACCATTTGATGATTTTTGATCGTCAGATTATTAGCAGAATAAGAGGTACCTTTTGTTTTCTAGGTCTTGTCCAGATCGGACGTATTTTGGCACACCGCCATTATTTTATTAATACATTCATGAGTTGCAGCCAAACGGCACTCGTAATTGCATAATTCAAGTCTGAATGTAAGTGTCGTAATTTAATTGTGTTTTATTTCAGAATATACTGTTATTACTAACGTATGTATGTTTTACTTTGTATCTTTAGTCCTTGTAAGATTGTTGGGTGACTTGGCATGGCAAAAGGTTCCGTACTTCTAAGAAAAACGTCGTCCAGCTCGATCCACCGTCATTTATTACGAAGTCCGATTGTAGTAAAACACAGAGAGAAGAAACACGGTTAAAAAAAATACATGAACGGACGTTTAACAAAAAAGCCATGCTCAAGCGCTGAGAGTTTGTATGATATTTAATGTTCATTACTATAATTCATTGTATTGTCTCGATCCAGGTACGAACGAGCTAAAAATTAAATTGGCGACTTCGCGTCTGGACGCATTCTAACATGTACTATATTGTCTTCCCTTTGTTACATCTTTATTGGATCCTACAAACTGGACACGAGACCAGTGGAATACACTGAAGTAAGACGAATCGGATGTCGACACTTGAAATTACGCTGCAGTCGCGGATACAAGGTAAAGCACCGCATCTTTACATCAGCAATCTTGCTCAAGCGCTTTGTATTATCGTAGTTTGCTTGGTAGCTCTATCACAATTTTCCGTTCCCGTAGCAGTGATTTTAAGCTACATCGCGGTTTCCAAAATTATTTTCCTTATTCATACACTGCAACAATACTGTTTTATCAGTTCACAATATGGCCGACTTTAGTTCTGTGCGACGTAATACGGCGTGCAGCCATTAGTCTTAAAAATACCACCATTACTTACGACAATTATTTTCTTGTTCAGACATTTTCGCATAGCGAGATTAATTTTTACATTTATTCTGATTACACACACGACTTTAAATTTTTATTTTGTCATACATTACGTGTGGCATGGCATTGACCAGAAAACAATTAGCAAAGATGGAGAACCAGAGACTGCAAACACAGAGGCAATCCGAGTCTGACACGCCATTAAATAATACGGTTGACTCGAATACAAGCAAGCGACAAATCATTACTATTCTGGTGACATCGTCCACCAGTATATGCCTAAATCTAGTTCCGAACCCATTTTGGTGTCTGACGTTATATCTAACGTAGTGGGGGCGGAACAGGTGCACATCACTAATATTGCCAGTACGTTCGATGCTATTATGAATCAAATGACACAACATAAACAGGACACTGACGCACGTATCGACCAACAGATGACGCATATACGCGCCACTTTGAAAACAGCTCATGACGAGATGAAAACACGACAAGATGAAATTAAATCAGATTTAGCTGCGCTTAAAACATCAAACGACACTTTGAGTAGCCGTGTTGAGGAGATAAATAATAGACTGACTAGGCAAGTGTCCCACCTCAACGCGAAATTTTCAGAGCTTACATTGCAACAAGAAAAGACAAATAAAGATGTGACAGATATCCAAGAATAAGTAAACAGTCTCAGTAAAACATGCAGTCTATAGTTACTCGGATTACATCTAATCCGGCAGGGCATACTGAAATAAAAACGCGTATTGCCGCTGTCGGAAACAAGGTTGGCACATTTGACAAACAGCTTTCTGATAAAGTGAGACTACGCACTGACAACCATTTCTCATGCATCAATACAGAATTTGACAGTTGGATAGAGCAAAAAGACAAATATTTTGACGAGTGCTTAGAAGAAAAATTGCCTGCTGTTGTCGACTTAGAAGAAAAATTGCCTGCTGTTGTCCAATACACTGTCGCGGAATTTATAAATAACAACAAACACGTAATCAGGTTTGACAATTACCTACAACCAGTGTGCAATGACGGTAATAGCAACCGAAACACACAGTTTGGCAATGAATACAAGTGCATTTATGACGCATACACACCGCACAATATGTACTCACAACAACAACAACAGTACACACCTCGACATGACTCACTGCATTGCGCTTGTGATAATTATCAACAACATTTTCCTTTCCATTCGCCAGTTGAACCTTACAGTAATCATTCTGAAACTAAACATTGCTATAATGCCAAGGAAGAGGAGAGCATCACAAAACACAGGTAATTTTAGCCATTTATACCTGAATAAAGAACTGCACATACTGTCATCTTTCTTAAAGCCTTCAGAAATGCATTTCCTCGAACGTGGAGTGATCGGATCGTAAGTTAATGTTGTCGGCTGTATTCAAGGCGAGCAGCTGTATGGGCGTATAATGAAGCCGACAGATGCGTCACACACGAACAATTTGGGGGAGCCTTTTTATCTAAATTTTGGTCACAATCTATACAGGAACGACTTCGTAGGCAGATTCAATCCTAAGCACGGCAATTTGCGCCGGTATTTGGAGAAATATTTAAATATGGGACATTTTCTTGACAAGCCGGTTGCAACGCGCGACATCCTCCGCGCATTGAAAGCGAGACTGCCGTTTAATATCAAAGAAAAACTTCTGCACATCCCAGACAACGAAGCAGAGTATTTTCTCAAAGTGTGCCATTCTGTTGAAATGCTTTACGAGGACCAGCGTTCCGTACGGCAAAACAATTGCTACAATGTTTACACCAGCGCCATGCGAAATACGCAGGGTAGCCAACCCAACTCCGGCGCGCTAGCTGCTGCTGGACAGGCTAGCCAACAGAATCAACCGCTTCAAATGGCAAATGTATACACACAACAGAACCAATATGATCAACACAGCACAAACAGCAATTATAACACTTCTTATCCTACTGGCGGCAGTCCAAATAAGAGACGGCGCAACAACTACAACGGTAATAATAATTATCAGAACAGTAACAAAAATTTTAAGAGAAACAAAAATATCTGCCAATCCCTACCAAACCAGCAACAGAGCTGGAGTAACAACTACGCTGCCCAGTATCAAAACACTGCGACACCAACGCAGCAAAACAATAACGCAGGCCAGTGGCAATTGCCGCCGCCGCAAATGCAAACTCAGAACTGGATTGTATCTACGAACCCGCAGGTGAGTCAAAACATGAAAACGCAACGACCGCCACAGTTCGGTCGAAGTAACTAGTAATACTCCACCTCAGTCTGTGCCTGCACCAACTAGAAATGTGACGACGTCAAACCAAAAACAGTCACGACTGTGCCCCAGGTCGTGGCTGTGGAAGATTTGGGGGGCGACTTCAATTTAAATGTATTATTTGACACCGACTTTGCGACAGTACAACGATAATGCACCTGAGAGCTGTATACAGCAAGCATTATTATTCATAAGGTATAATCATGTTGAAAACTTGTCTGATGAACTGTTACAAGAGAACACACAATGTCGTTCATCATCCAATGAAATTGCTTTTGCCTCAACTACTGGTGTTGTGGGTGGTATTCCCACTACTATTATTCTGGACACAGGAGTGGCTGTTAGTGTCCTGTCCTACGATTTTTAGAAGAAAACGTTTGAGTTTGAACCCATACTAGAATATCCTGTCCAGAACTGTAAAATTTGAAGTGCCGTAGGCAATAAGTCTTCTAGAGTTAAGAAACAGGTATTCGTGACAGTCAAGGTAGGTAATGGAATCGTACAATGGCCATTCCTCGTCGTCCAAAACCTGGTCACTAATTGTATTTTAGCTTTAGACATATTGTGCGAGAAGGACAGCACTATTGACTTCTCCCAACTTAAATGCATACTTAGAGATAAAGGCAGTGAAATTTCAATTGACCTGGATACCAGGACTCTGATGCACGATAAATACTGTACAGGGTACAAGATTCAGTTAATACAGGACACTTGATGATGTTGACACACAGACACACGCGCCTGATACCGAGTTTGAGGTCTTGAAAACTTTAATTAGAAATAAGTTATCAGAAGCCACAGCTGTCTGACATGATGAACGTAATGAACTTTATGAAGTTCTGTCCAAGTATATACAAGTATTTAGCAAACGACCAGGTGTGATCAACACATATGTGTATAAAGTAGAAGTTAAGCCTCACCAGATTTTCTTCCTCAAAACCTGTAATGTGCTACTATCCCAACGACCACCTGTGTGGCACGAGTTGAAACAAATGTTAGACTGGAAAATCATCGAACCTTCCAAGTCACCTAACTGCAGCCCTTTACTTGTTATAAAGAAACCCAACGGGAATATCAGAGTTGTTTTTGATGCTCGTGCAATTAATGAGATTATTTTACCAGTTCGCACGAAACCTGAGAATTTAGAAGAGCAGCTCTAGAAATTTTTAGATTATAAGTATTTTTCTGGGATATATGTGACCAATTCGTTCTGGTAATTCGCAATCACACCAGATTCTAGAAAGTGTACTGCATTTATATTCGGGGAGTGAACCTATCAATTTTGTGTCCTTCCCTTCGGTCTGAACGTCAGTTCAGGCGTATTTATCGCCGCATTAGATACTGTACATGGTGATGAATTGGTTGAATCAGTCACTCACTCACTACATTGATGACCTGCTCATAGCTAATAAGACTTGGTCTGAACATATTGATTCTTTGCAAAAGATTCTGCATAAATTTGCACAAGCTCGAGTGACAGCTAATCTCAAAAAGTCGAAATTTGCTTGCAGTGAAATTAAGTATCTTGTACATATTATTAATGCTCGAGGTATACAACCTGACCAAGGTAATTTTCCTAGTCCACGGACTAGAAAGGAATTGAAATCTTTCCTTGGACTTTGTTCTTTCTTTCGACGACTTTTACCACACCAACTTTTAAACAGCAAACATCTATGGAAACTACTCAAAAAGAATCAAATATGGATATGGTCTGACCAGTGTCAGCAAGACTTTGATAGTATTAAGAATGCTTTGGTTAACGCAAACATTTTGGATCACCGTGATTTTAATATAGATTTTTGTATGACGTGTGACGGCTCAGCCTAGGGCTTAGGCTATTGTTTGTTTCAAGTTGTAAAGAATGGGAAACAAGAAAATGTGAAAATTATTAGTTTTGCGAGCCTCATACTTAGTGAATGTGAACGCACTTATTCTACCACACAACTTGAAACACTCTCTATTGTGTGAGCCTTTAAGAAATTAAATTATTACTTGTATGTTAAGCACACTAAAATTTATACTGACCACTAAGCTCTCACATTTCTGTTAACTTTTAAGCTTGAACATCCCAGATTACCACGCTGGACTTAATCTTGGCAAAACTATTCCTTTGAAATTGTATATATCAAGGGTAAAGGAAACATCATTGCCAACGCTTTGTCTCGTCTGCCTCAAGGTTTGAATGAGTGTAACTCTGACCTAGAGAATGTGAATGATTACTGAATACCCCTTATGGAGGATAAGCTATATCACCAGTATTATATCCACTTATACAGAAATATGTCACGTTGCAGAAATCTGATCCTCAGTGGAATAAGGTAAGAGTTTTATTCACAAATCAACCTGACCATCCTCTGTCTAACCGATATTTGATACATAATGATGTGTTATTTTATCACCGTCATCCTGAAGCCACTACTTAGTGTGTTTGTATTCCTAAGGATCCTGAACGCAACCTAATTTGGCACACACATTTTGTTTGGGGGCATTATGGGACCAAGAAGTGCTTAGCAAAGCTTTGTACCTACTGTTACTTCAGCAATATGAGACGTAGGACACACAGTGTACTCAAAACATGTGCGATTTGTCAAAAATCTAAACCGCTGAACTTGTCTACCAAGACTGATTTGCATTCTATTCTACCCAGTAAACCTCTAGAAATTATAAGTTCTGACGTAAGTGGTCCACATCCCACAAGCAGTGGTGGTTTGAAATTTATTATTGCACTTTACGACTTATTCTCGAAGCGTGTTAAACTGTGTGCTATAAGATCTACCACTGCGACTGCCATCATTCGTCGTTTCTCATGTGACTACATTCCTCACGTGGGAAAAACCAAAAGCTATTTTATCCGACAATGATGCATACTATACTGGGTACAATTGGCGTAAATTTCTCAAAGAAAATAGTATTAAGAGTATTTTTATCTCAATTTATAGTCCCCAGTGTAATCCCACTAAACGAGTGTTCAGATTAACAGATTTATGAGAACCTACATTTCTCCCGGGTAACATATTTGTCTTTATTTGAAGAGGTACGCAACAACCTAAATGCTTATGAAACTCCGTTCACTCCTAATGAGCTCATGTTCGATCGCAAAGAAGACAACGTCGTTACCAAAACTTTCTTTTCAGCAAACAATACACGACGAAAAGGTAAGGGAAGCCTGTGCGACGCTGTCTACGGAAGCCAAAATTAGGAACAAAACTTATGCATGCACTGTCAAGAGGAAGCAGGAATTTAAAGTTGGAATGTTAGTGCTTTTGCGCACGCACAAGTCGTCTGCTCTACAACGGCGCAAAGCGAAGTGGCGTCTGCTGTACGACGGTCCTCATATCACTGTCAGCATTCCGCACCCTGGTGCATATCTGCTGCAGCATCCTAAAACAAACAGAATTATTGGACTATATGCTCACCGTGATCTTAGAGTATACCATGCTCAACAGTAAACACGTGTATGGCTCATGCTTAAGATATCCACATATATTAAATACACGTACCTCACAGTACTTCTATAGAGAAGCTACGTAGTATAAGAGTTTTATTTCAGCTGTTCTTGTCAGCGCCAGAAGGAGAAAGAAGAGATTCTTCTTCCTCGAATACTTACAGTAGCCATTTAAAATTTTAAAGCAAATTTTGTATTAACTTTTATACAGGCGTGAAGAAGGTATATTTATCAGCCTACGAGATTGACTATCTGCATACTCAGTCTTCAACTACTAACGACTGATTGACATCAATACCTAATCATTCTACACCCTTACACTTTCACCTTGAAACTGATTGGATACGCACACACGAGTAGCTAAGGCCGTACTTACACAGAACACATACACTCGTGTCGCGAGTATTTTTTGTGTTTGATGTTTGTTCATTGCTTTTATTATTTGCTTATTTGTAGTTGTGGCCTTGATCTTATTGCTGGTGTGGGATTTCGTGTGTAATGCTCCTCTATTTCAGGTGACATCATTTGCAAAGGCAAAACATGGATCTAAACTTGTAATGATTGTAAATACTGTAAATATTGTAAACTTATGTAAAGTTATATGAAAAATATTTCTATGTGACCAATCATACTCGTGTGAAGACAAGACAAAAATGTTTCTATGTTTATGTAAAGCCAATATGTAATATGTTTTTCTGGGTTTGTACCTATGTAAAAACCTATATGTGATAAGGTTTCAACAAGGCTCCTTGGTTCAGTGACCGTTTATAAATTAAAATTGAAACAAATGAGCCCTCGGCCACAATTTTTTAGTCTTATTTACCAGGTTTCAACACTTCTTAGAAGAATGCCTTCATCAGAATTTAGACATTTAGAGTGGTCTATAACATAATTACAAATTTATGGGAAGAAAAAAAAAATTATATAAGAAAGTGTAAGTACTGACTAACAATACAAGACAGAGACAGTACTTATATGTCACGTATAAAATAAATAACAGGCCAGAAGGCAATTCCTGTTAAATATTTTGTGACTAAAGCCCTTCTGGCCTGTTATTTATTTTATACGTGACATGTAAGTACTATTTCTGTCTTGTATTGTTAGTCAGTACTTACACTTTTTTATATAAAAATTTTTTTTCTTCCCATAAATTTGTAATTATGTTATAGACTACTTTAAATGTCTAAATTCTGATGAAGGCACTCTTACAAGTGTTGAAACCTGGTAAATAAGACTAAAAAAATGTGATTGAGGGCTCATTTGTTTCAATTTTAATCTATATGTAACATGTTTCTATTTATCTGTATTTAGGTAGAGTTAACGATATATGCTCACTTGTATGTGTTATCGGTACTTGTAACATGTGCCCATATATGAAAAGTTATGAGACTTGCATAACCTGAAACTACTTGTGGACGTTTTCTATACGTCGCTGAACTTGTAAGTATGAGGAAATTGGTGTGCAAAACCGCATAATTGAGAAAGCGTGTTCACGGTATACTGCTGTGTGTATAGACGTAATGAACTATTTATGTTTGTTTTGTTTACAAACTGTTAATGCATAGTCGTGTTACGAATTGTTTTCGTGAAGACTTGTCAACGGACATTTGTCCTACGTCACAACTACTTGTGTACGAACATTTTTATACCGCCTGACAAACTGAGTACGTGAAAATCTACCATAGTGCAGTGCACCGACACTTTTGAGCGCATCACTGTTATAGGCGCACGCGCGACATTCAAACATTGAAAATCTGTTTTGTGTAAATATTATATTATGATATGTATGTTATATATGATATGTATGTGTATTTGTACACTTATGTATGCAATGTGCTTTTTGAGTGAGTTGCTCGCCTGCAGGTGTGTCCTTTCGCCTCGCAACTCAAGGGGCAGTTTAAAGGCACATTTGCATGCTGAGCTTTTATTAGCAGAAAACGTAATTATAAGTAATGAAATAAAGAAATAAATTGAGCCACAGAGATAGTCCACGGCTGTATAAATATTGTATGCAGCCGCTGGAAACATTTGATAATTTTTGATCGTTAGATTATTAGCAGAATAAGAGGCACCTTTTGTTTTCTAGGTCTTGTCCAGATCGGCCGTTTTTTGGCACACCGCCATTAATACTACATTATTTCATTAATACATTCACGAGTTGCAACCAAACGGCACTCGTAATTGCATAAATCAAGTCTCAATGTAAGTATCGTAATTTAATTGTGTTTTTATTTGAGAATATACTGTTATTACTAACCTACGTATGTTTTATTTTGTATCTTTAGCCATTTTAACAATGTTGGTTGACTTGGCATGGCAAAAGGTTCCGTACTTCTAAGCAAAAAGTCGTCCAGCTCGATCCACCGTCGTCTTTGGGTGCTCTTTCATTACGAAGTCCGTTTGTAGTAAAATGGTTCAAATGGCTCTGAGCACTATGGGACTCAACTGCCGAGGTTATTAGTCCCCTAGAACTTAGAACTAGTTAAACCTAACTAACCTAAGGACATCACAAACATCCATGCCCGAGGCAGGATTCGAACCTGCGACCGTAGCGGTCTTGCGGTTCCAGACTGCAGCGCCTTTAATCGCACGGCCACTTCGGCCGGCCTCCGTTTGTAGTAAAACACAGAGAGAAGAAACACGGTTAAAAAAATACATGAACGGACCTTTAACAAAAAAAGCCATGTTCGAGCGCCTAGAGTTTGTATGATATTTAGTATTCATTACTATAATTCATTGTACTGTCTCGATCCAGGTACGAAGGACCTAAAAATTAGCCGGCCGGTGTGGCCGAGCGGTTCTAGGCGCTACAGTCTGGAATCGCGTGACCGCTACAGTCGCAGGTTCGAATCCTGCCTCGAGCATGGATGTGTGTGATGTCCTTAGGTCAGTTAGGTTTAAGTAGTTCTAAGTTCTAGGGGACTGATGACCTCAGCAGTTAATTACTATAGTGCTCAGAGCCATTTGAACCATTTTTTTTGACCAAAAAATTAAAGCACAACCACAACCGAAAAACCAACCAGACCAACAAGTGCCGCCGACCAGTATACGGGAATTTAACTCACTAGAAGAGGAATGGATTGAATACCTGACTCAGTTCCAAGCGCATCGGAAAGTTCATCGTGTTCAAGGTATTGTAAAGTGACAATACTGCCTTTCGATTGTGGGGTGCCCAGTGGTCAGGTTCAAAAATGGTTCAAATTGCTCTGAGCACTATGGGACTTAACACCCTGAGGTCATCAGTCCCCTAGAACTTAGAACTACTTAAACCTAACTAACCTAAGGACATCACACACATCCATGCCCGAGGTAGGATTCGAACCTGCGACCGTAGCGGTCGCACGGTTCCAGACTGTAGCGCCTAAAACCACTCGGCCACTCCGGCCGGCCCAGTGTTCAGGTTAATGCAAAAACTATTTCCAACTGCGTCTCCCGACGAACTCGGCTATGACAAAGTAATCGCTGCATTAACTCAATACTATGACCAGCAAGTCCAAGTAGCTGCAGCTAGACATCAGTTCTTTCGGTACAGAAAAAGCCGGGACAGACTTACCGCCAGTGGTACACAGAATTAACAGGCATGACTAGCAAGTGTAAATTTAAATGTAGTTGTGGCAACTTTTACGGCGATTTAATGATACGGCATGCAATAACCTTCAGTGTCCCAGGTAGTAGAATACGGGAACAGATCTTAAAATACTCTGATCCATCGCTTCCCCGCAGATCTTGTCGCAGTACGATTCGGGTGCCATACCGCCCGATAAGTTTGACCAAGCACCGATTTGTGGCTCTAAGCACTATGGGACTTAGCATCTGAGGCCATCAGTTCACTAGACTTAGAAGTACTTAAACCTAACTAACCTAGGGACATCACACACAGCCATTCCCCGAGGCAGGATTCGAAACTGCGACCATACCAGCAGCGCGGTCCCGGACTGAAACGCCTAGAATCGCTCGTCCACAGCGGCCGCGATGTAGCCACACTGACCCGCTTTTTAGTTCGTTTTGCCGAGTAATGCAAAATCTCAAAATGTAGAGCTAACACCTAATTGCGTAGTTTCTTGCGCTAACGTGGACCTACTGTCAGTTTCAGTCACATCACACGTCAATCGAAGAGGAATGGGAACTGTTGATAATGACATTGAGCACTCTCCAGCTGTATTGTACAGCGGCTTCTTTCAAATCACGTCATATCGATAAGGCAGACACGCTAATGCCGCGTCATCGCTTTTTCCCCAAACCCTGCCACTGACGTGGAACTTGAAGGCGCTGCTCTGTGCGTGGATAACGCTCTGAAACGTATCGGTTTTCCCCTCAAGGTTCACTTTACGTTAACCGAAGGTCCTTAATGCAAACAGCCCAGACGCGGCGAGTATTTCGTCAGCGGCTGACAGGGAATGAATCGACTACCGTTGAACGGGAAGATAAGCTGCTGATGGCGCCACGGGAGCGATAAATACGTCGAAAATGTCGTAAGACGTTTGTTTTCTTCACGGAAAGATCAACAACGCGAGCCGATTCACGGACTAGACCTGCTCCGTTGTCTTAGCCGCAGTTAACTAGATCTCTCAGGGCCGTTAAACAACGCCGTCACTTAATTTACTTTCCTGCTACGTGCTACACGAGATAAAGAAAAATGGGTGTAAATGAAAACTGTAATGATTCTGTTATTTAACAAGATCAATGTTCTAATCAGCGTTCGAACGTCTCTGTTACAGATTTTTAATACTTTTTAATTAGCTGATGAGCAAGAGACTAATTGTGTGTCGTACGGTGGGTATGTACATAGAATCGATCAGTTTATTTCGTAAGCTATTCATTTTAATACTTGAATATGGCCAATTAGAGGGGGCTTAACAGAAACTGGACTAGTATTTCATTTTGAACCACACATTTGAAAAAATCCTGGCAAACATTTCAATTGTGTACCTATGTTAGTGTAACGTTTTTCTTTCTATCATGTATCTTCTATCATGTCAGGTTTTGCTGATACACTCTGTTTGTGCTAATTACATATGAGTACATACAACAGCGAAAAATGAGTTTAGTAATGAAGATCATGGATACAGTTTTTCGTTACAGTATGCGCACATATTCCAAATTTACCAACAGAACTTCGGCAGTGGAATGAAAGCTGTTGACGAAGAGAAAAGTGTGCTCGTAAAGGTTGGCACAACGCAGATATCACGGCACCTTTTCAAAAAGGCAAGTGCACTCAGAAGGTGTCGTTTCGAAACTTTGTTATTCATCAGGTATTTAGATTGCCAGACAGATGCATGAAAATTTTATCGGAACACAACATGTCTCTCCTTCAAAGTAGAAGTTAACCTTAGAGGAGAATAACCAAAGTATATCGCATATCTCAAAAAAATGTTGCATCTTTGGCTCAATGAGATGCTCGGCTATAAGAGAAAGGTGAGAAGACAACATGAGACTAACAAGATCCACAGTCGCCTATGAAAGTATATTATTCATCAGAGGCAACACGAAAGTTAATTCGAAGGCAGAAAAAATGTAGTTTAGTTGTATTAGGAACCGCCAAGAAACTATCCATTCCTTTCTAATAAATGCATCGCTGAGAGAAGATGAACAAATGCCCAAAGCTATCCTCTGTAAATTTGGAAATTACTCTCACACATATTCCTTCTACATCCTACAGCTGCCAACTTTTGTGGCCGAGCGGCTCTAGGCGCTTCTGTCTGGAACCGCGCTGCTGCTACGGTCGCAGGTTCGAATCCTGCCTCGGGCATGGATGTGTGTGATGTCCTTAGGTTAGTTAGGTTTAAGTAGTTCTAAGTTCTACGGGACAGATGACCTCAGATGTTAAGTCCCATTGTGCTCAGAGCCATTTGAACCATTTGAACCATTCTACAGCTGATTAGCCAATAATCAGCTTTAGAATATGTTACTGAAAAGGAAAAGAATATACAAGGTCCAAAATCAAAATTATGTACGAACTTCATAGAACTAAAGGAAATCATTCGTGTTGTATCGGGAATTCGAACAAATCCTGACTCAGAATACCCATGTAACGAAATAACTGCAGCCACTGATGTGTTCTACTGTCTTACAGAAACGCTGGTTGGAGCCAAGCAACCAGCGAACAAAAACAGCATAACTGATGGTTTCCTACGTTATTTCGAGGTCTGTACGGACGGCCCTATGACCACAGCTAATACCGGAGTGGGCTGTACATTCATTTGTCAAATCTGTAATTAAAAAGCACTCATTTCGCTTTCCAGAGAAGCTTAAAATTTTTTATGGGTAAATCACACCCGTACTTGCAGCTTATTGTACTTATGAAATGACACAGCAGAAAATATTTTTACAATAATGTGTTGCAGTAGCTTGCTCCTAGACATGCAAAGCGTAGCCATTATCAAGAAATCTAATCCGCTGGTAATATAGCCTGCATTATGAGAACCGCCATGGGGAACCACAATCTCACAGAAATATAAATTTTATGTCGGTTAAGGAGATGCTGTCATTAAATATAGTAAAATAGTCGTTGATTTATCAAAAACCGTTTCTCATATGTTCAAAAGTCTTTATCACACATAAAGGCTTTATGTAAGAGCAAAGTGCCAATGGGAAGACAAGTAAGTACCGAAACGCAACAAAGAGAAATATTATGGACGAGTACAGCGAACATTCCTTCGAAATCTTAGTTTCACGCAGTTTCATCATGTTTTTCATTTTTTGTTAAATTTAACGACATCCAAGTATAAATAGAGTAATAATTCTCCCTTACACAATTTGTACCTTATAATTTTATAAATCTGTATATAATGTGTAACATCATCGAAGACAGAATAAAATTAGAAAAGAATGTACATATCATCATAAAATGACAGTAATATCTATAATAAGTCGTATGCCAATTTATATGTGGTTGTGACATTCAGTTATCACCTGACGAAGACCTGTTGTTGTTGCTGTGGCCTTCAGTCCGAAGACTGGTTTGATGCTGTTCTATCCTGTGGAAGCCTCTTCATCTCCGAATAACTATTGAAACCGAAATCCTTCTGAATCTGCTTACTGTATTCCCTACGACTTTTACCCCTCCAGTACTAAATTGGTGATCGCTTGATGTCACAGAATGTGTCCTGTCAACCGATCCCTTCTTCGAGTCAGGTTGTACCATAAATTTCTTTTCCCTCCAATTCTGTTGTGTATCTCCTCATTGGTAACGTGATCAATCCATCTAAACTTCAGCATTCTTCTGTAGCACCACATTTAAAAATATTCTGTTCTCTTCTTGTCTAAAATGTTTATGGTCCACTCCGTAAATGGATACATTTCATAGTGATTTAGTTCTACTACATTCCATTACCCTAGTTTTTCTTCTGTTGATGTTCATTTTCTATCCCGCTTTGAAGAGACAGTCCATTTCCTTCAACTGCTCTTCCAAGTCTTTTGCTGTATGTGGCAGAATAACAGTGTTCCAGCAAATCTCAAAGTTTCTATTTCTTCTCCTGGATCTTGATTCCTACTCAAAATTTTCTTTGCTTTCCTTTACTGCTTGCTAAACGTACAGACTGAATAACATTGGGGATAAGCTAGAACCCTGTCTCGCTCCCTTCTCAACCACAGCTTATCTTTTATTCCCCTCGACTCTTATAACTGCTGTCTAATTTCTGAACAAGTTGTAAATAGCCTTTCTCTCCCTGTATTTTACCTCTGCTACTTTCGGAATTTCTAACAGATATTCCAGTTAACATTGTCGGAAGTTGTAAGTGTAGGTTTGCCTTCCCGTAACCTATCTTCAAAGAGAAGTCGTAGGATCAGTATTGCCTTGCGTGTTCCTACATTTTTCCGGAACGCAAACTAATCTTCCTCAAGGGTAGTGTCTATCAGTTTTGTCATTCTTTGTAAAGAATTCGTTTTAGCATTTTGCAATCATGCGGGATATCAAGAAGATGTTTCTTTCTTAACACTATTGTCAAATGTCTACGAAGCATTCAGTTAATGTCAACATCTAAAGTTCTCGATAAACAGACCAGTATGCGATCTAACATCCCAAAGATCTTCGGCTCACATTCGGTTCCTCTTCGTCGAAATGTCTTGGTTCAAACTCGTCTACGGGTTGAACAGCACGTGTCGCATCACATGCCCTAAATTAGACACTTGTGACCCTTTGGTTAAATTGTCTGCATGATGGCAAGTTTGCGAAACACAAAGTTAACATGGCTTATTGTAACAGTAATAATAATATCGGGAACTAAATTAACGACCCATAAATGATGTAGGCGACACGGTTGCGATTTGGTTAGAATAATAATTCAGAAAGCAAATTGAAGCGAAAGTGGTCGCATTTAGATTTACTGTCACACTCGAGCGCATATCCATTTGACACAGTTCGATCATTCACAATCTCATCACGAAGTTACCCATGCGAAAAGTTAAGAGTTGACACCAGGCGCGCGGCTGCTCACCGCTCAGAGACTAAGTCCCGCGATACCACACAACGCGAAATTTTCTGAGTCGTTTCACTTCCTAGCTGCCTGAAGACCGACTGTCCGCTTTCGCGTCTCCACCAGCACTGCACCCTTCGGTGTTTCCAGGCGAACTGTACTCTCTGGTGTGTCTAGACCAGAACTGCCCTCTGCCCGCTTCCAGTGCGCCGAACATCTTCGCTCAACTGGCTAGCGCAGTTCCCTTTTCTGAAACCATCCATCTGATTGGCTAAAGCTTATTCTACATTACCTTACATTTTAAAATATTTAAGTAATCAAAATTAGACCACTTTCACGTTCTAAATAAAGTAACAATAATATCCATTAAATAATAAACGTTAAATTCTTTTACATAAAAGCAATACAATTTCCTTTTTAACTATAAATGTCACGGCCAGGGCACCAAACTTTACAAGAAATATTCTATTACCTAATGATTCAATAAGGTGTACAACATTTGTCATTTTAATGATTCGCTTCTATATGAAATGCCGATCGTTAAAATCGACCAAAGCGTTCAGAACTTAGCATTCAGGTCTTTGTTACAAAACTTGTTAATTTCACTTTAAAAGTAAATCCTACACTATTATACACTACTGGCCTTTAAAATTGCTACATCATGAAGATGACGTGCTACAGACGCGAAATTTAATCGACAGGAAGAAGATGCTGTGATATGCAAATGATTAGCTTTTCAGAGCATTCACACAAGGTTGGCGCCGGTGGCGACACCTACAAGTTGCTGACATGAGGAAAGTTTCCAACCGATTTCTCATACACAAACAGCAGTTGACCGGCGTTGCCTGGTGAAACGTTGTTGTGATGCCTCGTGTAAGGAGGAGAAATGCGTACCATCACGTTTCCGACTTTGATAAAGGTCGGATTGTAGCCTATCGCGATTGCGATTTATCGTATCGCGACATTGCTGCTCGCGTTGGTCGAGATCCAATGTCTGTTAGCAGAATATGGAATCGGTGGGTTCAGGAGGGTAATGCGGAACGCCATGCTGGATCCCAACCGCCTCGTATCAGTAGCAGTTCAGATGACAGGCATCTTATCTGCATCGCTGTAACGGATCGTGCAGACACGTCTCGATCCCTGAGTCAACAGATGGGGACGTTTACAAGACAACAACCATCTGCACGTACAGTTCGACGACGTCTGCAGCAGGATGGACTGTCAGCTCGGAGACCGTGGCTGCGGTTACCCTTGACGCTAGATCACAGACAGGAGCGCCTGCGACGGTGTACTCAACGACGAACCTGGGTGCACGAATGGCGAAATGTCATTTTTTCGGATGAATCGAGGTTCTGTTTACAGCGTCATGATGATCGCATCCGTGTTTGGCGACATCGCGGTGAACGCACATTGGAAGCGTGTATTCGTCATCGTCATACAGGCCTATCACCCAGCGTGATGGTATGGGGTGCCATTGGTTACGCGTCTCGGTCACCTCTTGTTCGCGTTACGGCACTTTGAACAGTGGACGTTACATTTGAGATGTGTTACGACCCGTGGCTCTACCCTTCATTCGATCCATGCGAAACCCTACATTTCAGCGGGATAATGCACGACCGCATGCTGCAGGTCCTGTACGGGCCTTTTTCGATACAGAAAATGTTCGACTGCTGCCCTGGTCAGCAAATTCTCCAGATCTCTCTCCAATTGAAAACGTCTGGTCAGTGGTGGCCGGGCAACTGGCTCGTCACAATACGCTAGTCACTACTCTTGATGAACTGTGGTATCGTGTTAAAGCTGCACGGGCAGCTGTAGCTCTGTTTGACTCAATGCCCAGGCGTATCGAGGCCGTTATTACGGCTAGAGGTGGTTGTTCTGGGTACTGATTTCTTAGGCTCTATTCACCCAAATTGCGTGAAAATGTAATCAGATAACAGTTCTAGTATAATATATTTGTCCAATGAGTACCCGTTTATCATCTGCATTTCTTCTTGGTGTAGCAATTTTAATGGCTAGTAGTGTATATCCTCCTTTCAAGAGACTGTCCATTTCGTTCAGCTGCTTGCTCTTCCAAGTCTCTTGCTGTCTGTGACAGAAAAAACAGTCTCACCAGAAAACGTCAAAGTTTTGATTTCTTCTCCCTGGAACTTGATTCCTGCTCCAAAATTTTGTTTGGTTTCTTTTACTGCTTGCTAAATGTACAGGCTGAATAACACTGGGGCTACAACGCTGTCTCACTCCCTTCTCAACCACTGCGTCCCTTTTATGCCCCTCGACTCTCATAACTACTGTCTGATGGCTGAACAAGTTGCAAATAGCCTTTCTCTCCCTGCGTTTTACCCATTCTACCTTCGGAATTTATAACAGACATTCCAGTCAACATTGTCGGAAGCTTTCTCTAAATCTACAGATGCTATAAACGTAGGTTTGCCTTTCCTCAACCTATCTTCTAAGAGAAGTCGTAGAGTCAGTATTGCCTTGCGTGTTCCTATATTTCTCCGGAATCGAACTGATCTTCCCCAAGGTCAACTTCTATAGGGCTTTACCATTCTTCTGTAAATAACTCATGTTAGTATTTTGCAACCATGTAGGATATTAAGAAGATGTTTCTTTCTTAACATTATTGTCAAACATCTACGAAGAATTCAGTTAATGTCAACATTTAAAGTTCTCGATAAACAAACCAGTACTGAGATGAAAGCATAATTATAATTTATGAAATAAGGAAATGTTGTTCTGTCTTGAACAAACACAATTTTTCTTGTGTTAGTACCCAAACATATTTTGGAGAAGTTTCTCTATCTTCAGTGAGTTTATTTATTCTCTGTTAAATTACACGTAAAGAATTTAGGCACTATAATACGTATCAGTTGTTGAGGTTATAGAATTGACATTAATAAAAGTACGAATATGATACTGGGTGATCAGAAAGTCATTATAAATTTGAAAACTGAATAAATCATGAAATAATGTAGATAGAGAGGTACAAATTGACACACATGCTTGGAATGACATGGGGTTTTATTAGAACAAAAAAAAAAAAAAAATACAAAAGTTCAAAAAATGTCCGACAGATGGCACTTCATCTGATCAGAATAGCAATAATTAGCATAACAAAGTAAGAAAAAGCAAAGATGATGTTCTTTACAGGAAATGCTCAATATGTCCAGCATCATTCCTCAACAATAGCTGTAGTCGAGGAATAATGTTGTGAACAGCACTGTAAAGCATGTCCGGAGTTATGGTGAGGCATTGGTGTCGGATGTTGTCTTTCAGCATCCCCAGAGATGTCGGTCGATTACGATACACTTGCGACTTCAGGTAACCCCAAAGCCAATAATCGCACGGACTGAGGTCTGGGGACCTGGGAGGCCAAGCATGACGAAAGTGGCGGCTGAGCACACTATCATCACCAAACGACGCGCGCAAGAGATCTTTCACGCGTCGAGCAATATGGGGTGGAGCGCCATCCTGCATAAACATCGTACGTTCCAGCAGGTGTTTATCAGTCAGGCTGGAGATGATGCGATTCTGTAATATATCGACGTACCTCTCACCCGTCACGGTAGCAGTTACAAAACCAGAATCACGCATTTCCTCGAAGAAAAAAGGCCCGATAACGGTAGATGTGGTAAATTCAACCCATACCGTGACTTTCTCGTCGTGCAATGGAGTTTCCACGACAGTTCTAGGATTTTCGGTAGCCCAAATTCTGCAATTGTGGGCGTTGACAGACCTTCTGAGCGTGAAATGAGCTTCGTCGGTCCACAACACGTCACTCAACCAATCGTCATCTTCCGCCATCTTTTGAAACGCCCACACCGCAAATGCTCTCCGCTTCACTAAATCGCCAGGTAACAGTTCATGATGCCTATGGATTTTCTACGGATAGCATCGGAGGGTACGCCTCAGTGCCAACCAAACAGTAGTGTATGGAATGCCGGTGCGATGTGTGACTGCACGAGCGCTGACTTCCTCGTGCATACACGAACCCGCTACAGTCTCAATTTCTTCCCGAACTGTCTCAGCAGCATTACGACTTGTGCTCGGTCGGCCACTACGGAGTCTATCGTCTAAACAACCCGTGCTCCGAACTTCGAAATCATTCTCGCAACAGCTGCATTTGTCAACGGACCTTTACACTTTCGAATCCCCTTCCTATGGCGATAGGATCGTAACACTGAACTAGCACATTCCCCATTCTCATAATACAGCTTCACTAAAAGCGCCTTTTCAGGTATCGTCAACATGCTGCGACTGCTGGCGCATCTGATTCTCTCTCTCATTACAGCTCCTTTTATACACGATTGTCATGCGCAGACACTGACGTTTTGCTGTCCAGTGCCATCTGTCGGACATTTTGTGAAATTTTTTTTTGGTTCTAATAAAACCCCATGTCATTCCAAGCATGTGTGTCAATTTTTACCTCTCTATCTACATTATTCCGTGGTTTGTTAAGTTTTCAAATTTACACTGACTTTTTGATCACCCGGTATATGGGGCAGCAAACGCAAACAAGGAAAGAGCTTCAATCAGAAGATGATTATCATATAATTTATTTTAACTGAATCGTCATCGGCGTTACTAATCTTACAACTGGTCCCAAGAATACCACCCCCAATTGGTATTTAAATTTGTGCGTGCTACATCCAGTAAGGACATTTTTATCATTTGGGAGGGAAATGCCCTAATTAGATGCTGTAAGACTTATAATGATTAGCTTCGTCTGACGGCAGTCTGCTGTGAGTTTCGTTGTCTCGCTGGATGCGGTACAGGATGCCCTGCTGGAGAGCGTTTTATTTGTGGGCTCGTACGATGCTCTGCTATCGCGAAGGAAGCCCACTATCACTGCCTCATGACCCGAGGCTCCACTTAATTGCTCTCGCCACGCTCCCATCCCGACAGCAATTTGACGTGTAAATATGGCTCCAAGCGTACTGAAACATGCACAATCCAAGTAAAGGAAAATTAATGTCTGGTAATTAATAGTTTCAGTATTGCAATCTCTCTTGTCATGTTATGAAAACATTACTTATAATTTACTGCTCTGACGTGTTGTGTGTAGTAATTAAAATCTTTGCCGTTGCATCTATCGAATAATCAAGGAATGTATAGCTATGGTTTTATGTTAGCTCTTGCGAGGTATAGGCTGAGGTGAGAAGAGTCATGGGATACATCCTAATATCGTGTCGGACTTTCTGTTGCCCGACGCAGTGCAGCAGATCTTCGTGGCATGCACTCACCAAGTCGCTGGAACTCTTCTGCTGGAATACCGATCCATGCTGCCGAAATAGCCGCCCATAAATGCCAAAGTGTTGCCAGTTGTAATGGTTCTTTATTTACGTGACCATTACGGCACTCCAACCCCAGTTATCGATACCAGTAATATCGTACTAATTTTCTGCGAAGTAACAGACACATTTTTGTGACAATATTCACATTTGGTTTTATTAATGTATAGGTACTCCGATGTATCGATATATTACAGTGATGTGGGTCTTGTACAGAAAGCAGATGGCAGTTATAAGGGTCGAGGGACATGAAAGGGAAGCAGTGGTTGGGAAGGGAGTGAGACAGGGTTGTAGCCTATCCCCGATGTTATTAAATCTGTATATTGAGCAAGCAGTGAAGGAAACAAAAGAAAAATTTGGAGTAGGTATTAAAATCCATGGAGAAGTAATAAAAACTTTGAGGTTCGCCGATGACATTGTAATTCTGTCAGAGACAGCAAAGGACTTGGAAGAGCAGTTGAACGGAATGGATGGTGTCTTGAATGGAGGATATAAGATGAACATCAACAAAAGCAAAACGAGGATAATGGAATGTAGTCGAATTAAGTCGGGTGATGCTGAGGGAATTAGATTAGGAAATGAGACACTTAAAGCAGTAAAGGAGTTTTGCAATTTGGGGAGAAAAATAACTGATGATGGTCGAAGTAGAGAGGATATAAAATGTAGACTGGCAATGGCTAGGAAAGCGTTTCTGAAGAAGAGAAATTTGTTAACATCGAATATAGATTTAAGTGTATGGAAGTCATTTGTGAAAGTATTTGTATGGAGTGTGGCCGTGTATGGAAGTGAAACATGGACGATAAATAGTTTGGACAAGAAGAGAGTAGAAGCTTTCGAAATGTGGTGCTACAGACGAATGCTGACATAACTAATGAGGAGGTATTGAATAGGACTGGGGAGAAGAGAAATTTGTGGTACAACTTGACTAGAAGAAGGGATCGGTTGATAGGACATGTTCTGAGGCATGAAGGGATAACCAATTTAGTTTTGGAGGGCAGCGTGGAGGGTAAAAATCGTAGAGGGAGACCAAGAGATGAATACACTAAGCAGATTCAGAAGGATGTAGGTTGCAGTAGTTACTGGGAGATGAAGAAGCTTGCACAGGATCGAGAGCTGCATCAAACCAGTCTCAGGACTGAAGACCACAACAACAACATGGTTCTTGTGTGTATTCATTTCTGTGAGATTGTCATAATCTTTGACTTACTTGTAACCGTTTGGCGCGAATGCGCACAGAGCAGTCTTTGTTTCACTTTGCAGAAGTGAAGTTGTTATTTCGCTTTGTAAAAGAACAGTCAAGTCTTCCGTTTGGTTAATGTGGAAATTAAATATATGAAGATTGATACAAAACTGTTTTCTTGATGATGTGACAATTAAGAAGAAGTATATGTGAATTTACAAGAAGATTAATAAAAATGAGGATCGTCAACACCAAGTCAAAAATTATTTCTGGTCTGGGATTGTTTGATCATTTGTTAAGTCTTCAAATATTGCTAAAATACATATCTGGACCTTCTAGCAGTCAAAGTGGAATCACCCTAGAATCAACAAGATGAGCCATAACAACTTTTTTACAGTGACTTCATTATTTCCATTCTGACGATACCATCCAGAGTCAATAACTTTGTCGTTGCCCGATAAAGCGAACATATGCTGCGTGAGCAACATTGTTAATCTGATTTCTAACCTACTGTGCAAGTGGTGGTATTGTTAGACAGTTCAGGATATTGCGCACGAACTAGCCTCTAGATTATGTCCCATAAATGTTAGATGGATTCATTTCGGGCGATATGGATGGAAATCATTCACTCAAATTGTCCAGAATGTTCTCCAAGCCAATCGCGAACAACTGTGGCCAGGTCACACGACACATTGTCACCCCTAAAAATTCCATCGTTGTTTGGGAACATGAAGTCCATGAAAGGCTGCAAATGATCTCCAAGTAAACGACCATCACCATTTTCAGTCAATGATCGATTCACTAGGACAAAAGAATTCCATGTATACACTGCCTACAGCATTATGGAGCCACTAACAGCTTACTGAGTGCCTTGTTGACAACTTGGGTTCATGGTTTTGTGGGGTCTGCGTCACACTCGAACACTATCATCAGCTCTCATCAACTAAAATCAGGACTTATCTGACCAGGCCACGGTTTTCCTGTCGTCTAGGGTCCAACTGGTATGGTCACGTGTCCAGGAGAGACACTACAGGTGATGTCGTGCTATTAACAAAGACACTAGCGTTGTTCGTCTGATGATACAGCCCATTAACGCCAAATTTCACCGCACTGTCCTAACGGATACCTTACCATAAGTCCCACATTGATTTCTGCTGTTATTTTAGGCTATGTTGCTAGTGTTTTAACACTGACAGCTCTACGCAAACGCCGCTGATCTTGGTGGTTAACTGAAGGCTGTGTTGTCCGTGGTGACAGGCAATGCCTGAAATATGGTATTCTCGGCACACTCTTGACACTGTGGATCCCGAGATATTGAATTTCCTATCGATTTCCGAAATACCTGGCTCCAATTACCACTCGGCGTTGAGAGTGTGTTGATTCCCGTTGGGCGGCCATAGTTAGCTTGGATATGAATCACCTGTGTAGAGTAGGCAGCTACACCCACTGCACTGCCCTTTTATTGCGTGTCTACGCAATACTGCCGCCATATGTATATGCGAATATCTCATGTATTTTCTCATCTCAGTGTATTATATAGGTCTGTTCGAAAAGGACTCACACTGATTCTGATGTTTATGAAGAAAAGTATGATGTAATCCTATGCTGTAATAAATATCATGTTAAGCATTTCCTGCTTTCATTCGAGAAGACAATTTGAAACTTCCTTGTATTGTATCATAATTAATGTTAATTATGAAAAACAGCAATTCTTAGCTTCGAATCAGTGAAATATTTAAGAAATATCTCTGTGGCACCTAATTATTAAAGTAGTTACTGCTTATTCTCTTGTCTGGTGTGAACTTTTAGTAATGAACTCCAGTGTTTGTAATAATCAGCAGCATAATTACAATCTGCACTTCGACTTGTTTGAGTTTTAGTCCAATAGCCACGGTTATTGTATTGCTGAAATAGAGTTGTTGTATTGTTCAAATAGAGATTTATAGTAAATTTCTGCCTACACAAAACGAGATGCACTTATATCGCACTTACATGTAAGTACTGATTTACTTTAGTGCGATCTCACTAAATTAAGAGAAATCAGCTCAGAATGATACCACTATATTAATGGAATTAACAGGCTTTATTTTATAATATTATTTATTGATTCCACTATCAAATGGCATTCGCATGTCTTATTGCTTTTTGTTACAGTGGCGCTTGTAGTTGGATTTCAGACGATAGTAACTAAATTTCTGGCATACATAAAAGTGTACCTCCATATAATACACTCCTGGAAATTGAAATAAGAACACCGTGAATTCATTGTCCCAGGAAGGGGAAACTTTATTGACACATTCCTGGGGTCAGATACATCACATGATCACACTGACAGAACCACAGGCACATAGACACAGGCAACAGAGCATGCACAATGTCGGCACTAGTACAGTGTATATCCACCTTTCGCAGCAATGCAGGCTGCTATTCTCCCATGGAGACGATCGTAGAGATGCTGGATGTAGTCCTGTGGAACGGCTTTCCATGCCATTTCCACCTGGCGCCTCAGTTGGACCAGCGTTCGTGCTGGACGTGCAGACCGCGTGAGACGACGCTTCATCCAGTCCCAAACATGCTCAATGGGGGACAGATCCGGAGATCTTGCTGGCCAGGGTAGTTGACTTACACCTTCTAGAGCACGTTGGGTGGCACGGGATACATGCGGACGTGCATTGTCCTGTTGGAACAGCAAGTTCCCTTGCCGGTCTAGGAATGGTAGAACGATGGGTTCGATGACGGTTTGGATGTACCGTGCACTATTCAGTGTCCCCTCGACGATCACCAGTGGTGTACGGCCAGTGTAGGAGATCGCTCCCCACACCATGGTGCCGGGTGTTGGCCCTGTGTGCCTCGGTCGTATGCAGTCCTGATTGTGGCGCTCACCTGCACGGCGCCAAACACGCATACGACCATCATTGGCACCAAGGCAGAAGCGACTCTCATCGCTGAAGACGACACGTCTCCATTCGTCCCTCCATTCACGCCTGTCGCGACACCACTGGAGGCGGGCTGCACGATGTTGGGGCGTGAGCGGAAGACGGCCTAACGGTGTGCGGGACCGTAGCCCAGCTTCATGGAGACGGTTGCGAGTGGTCCTCGCCGATACCCCAGGAGCAACAGTGTCCCTAATTTGCTGGGAAGTGGCGGTGCGGTCCCCTACGGTACTGTGTAGGATCCTACGGTCTTGGCGTGCATCCGTGCGTCGCTGCGGTCCGGTCCCAGGTCGACGGGCACGTGCACCTTCCGCCGACCACTGGCGACAACATCGATGTACTGTGGAGACCTCACGCCCCACGTGTTGAGCAATTCGGCGGTACGTCCACCCGGCCTCCCGCATGCCCACTATACGCCCTCGCTCAAAGTCCGTCAACTGCACATACGGTTCACGTCCACGCTGTCGCGGCATGCTACCAGACTGCGATGGAGCTCCGTATGCCACGGCAAACTGGCTGACACTGACGGCGGCGGTGCACAAATGCTGCGCAGCTAGCGCCATTCGACGGCCAACACCGGGGTTCCTGGTGTGTCCGCTGTGCCGTGCGTGTGATCATTGCTTGTACAGCCCTCTCGCAGTGTCCGGAGCAAGTATGGTGGGTCTGACACACCGGTGTCAATGTGTTCTTTTTTCCATTTCCAGGAGTGTATAAAGTAGGAGAACAGATTAAATAGATCATGTGCTGACTTAGTAAACAAACAGCCTTGGGTTAACACAAACATAAGAAGCTTTTAGTTTTTAAAAATTACGGCAACAACATGAACAGACATTAAAGACAATATTGACAATATTTTCACTGTAAGTAACTAACAATAAGCTTGACCCAAGTGTGCCTGATAAGCAGTGGATCGATATCATATGACAACTAGGAATTTTATCCTTAATCATGAAAAAGTGAAAGGAAAAGTGAAAACTAATGAAAAAGAAAAATTTAAGAGTGAAAAGCAAACATCTGCTTTTTTCACTAATATTTCCGCTTATTATGATATCATCAGATACCTGCTTGTTCATATGGAAGTGATATTTTTGGAAAATGAAAGAGTTTGAATAGGGCAGTTACAGTCTTGGAGCTGTTTGTTGTTCTCAGTACAGTGCGTAACAATGAATGCTGATCAGTGAAAGCTTGGTGTGTAAGACGTGAATTCGTGCTCCAACGAATACCGTACTTGCGATTTCTGAAATTAATGCAGGCGTACACAAGCATTTCTTCTTACTGAACGCTTTGAGAATTCTGGTACTTTGATAGAACACTTCATTTATTTTGAAGGGTTACAAAATTTTTAAAAATGAGAAGAACTTGTAGCCAGTCGCTGATTCAGTTTTGAATCGTAACTAATAACACAGAAAACAATCAACACGGCGCCAACACCCTCTCGGCAGCATGTATTTAGGCCGTTTCTGCTGACCGGAGGGTATCACCTAATCATGCAGTTTGACGTCTGTCAGTTTAATCGCAGAGCAGGTTTACTTCCTCACAGGCTACGAAAGTACATACCGTCCAGATTAGTGACTATAGTGGGACTAGTTTACCTCAACTAGAATTGTACTTTACTAGCAGTGAGAAACTATAGTTTGCAATAGAAGATTACCGATACTGACCTTACATCAGTCTGCAAGGGTTCTATTAACGATGAGCTTGCACCACAAAACATGGACTCTATTCAAGTTAAGTAAACGTTTCCAGTTCATGTAAATAAAGCACCGTAATAATCCACGTGTGCATTCGTGTTGTAGAAATAGGATATCGGCCACCCATAACAACACCCTCTCCCTTGCTTCCTTGCGCTACAAGACCCAACAAATACTATAAAAAACAAAGCCACGATAAATCAGTCTAATCCAAAAGCAGTAAATTCTACTAAATTCCTAGGTATTAGAATTACGAACAAATTGAATTGGAAAGAACACATAGAAAATGTTGTGGGGAAGGCTAACCAACGGCTGCGTTTTATTGGCAGCACACTTTTGAAAATGTAACAGACCTACTAGGGAGACTGCCTACACTACGCTTGTCCGTCCTCTTTTAGAATACTGCTGCGCGGTGTGGGATCCTTACCAGGTAGGACTGACGGAGTACATCGAAAAAGTTCACAGAAAGGCAGCACGTTTTGTGTAAATTGGAAAGAACACATAGAAAATGTTGTGGGGAAGGCTAACCAACGGCTGCGTTTTATTGGCAGGACACTTAGAAAATGTAGCAGACCTACTAAGGCCGGCCGAGCGGTTCTAGGCGCTTCAGTCTGGATGTCCTTAGGTTAGTTAGGTTCCGGTAGTTCTAAGTTCGAGGGGACTAATGACCACAGATGTTAAGTCCCATAGTGCTCAGAGCCATTTGAATCTACTAAGGAGACTGCATACACTACGCTTGTCCGTGCTCTTTTAGAATACTGCTGCGCGGTGTGGGATCCTTACCAGGTAGGACTGACGGAGTACATGGAAACAGTTCAAAGAAAGGCAGCACGTTTTGTATTATCTCGAAATATCGGAGAGTGTGTCACAGAAATGATACAGAATTTGGGCTGGAAATCGTTAAAAGAGACCGAGCGAGGTGGCGCAGTGGTTAGACACTGGACTCGCATTCGGGAGGACGACGGTTCAATCCCGCGTCCGGCCATCCTGATTTAGGTCTTCCGTGATTTCCCTAAATCCCTCCAGGCAAATGCGGGGATGGTTCCTTTCAAAGGGCACGGCCGACTTCCTTCCCCGTCCTTCCCTAATCCGATGAGACCGATGACCTCGCTGTCTGGTCTCCTTCCCCGAAACAACCAACCAACCATCGTTATAAGAAAAGCGTTTTTCGTTGCGACGGAATCTTCTAACGAAATTCCAGTCACCAACTTCCTCCTCCGAATGCGGAAATATTTTCTTGACACCGACTTACATAGGGCGGAATGATCACCACGATAAAATAAGGGAAATCAGAGCTCGTACGGAAAGATATATGTGTTCATTCTTTCCGCGCGCTATACGAGATTTGAATAATAGAGAATTGTGAAGGTGGTTCAATGAACCCTCTGCCAGGCACTTAAATGTGATTTGCAGAGTATTCATGTAGATGTAGTTGTAAAAGAGGTCGAAAAAAAACGCACTCATTCACTTCCCGCGGAGCACGGGTGTCCTACGGAACACAGTTTGCAATAGCCTGATTTTATGCTTTCTAACAAAGTGAATCGTTCCGTTAAAGTGAAACATGTTGCACTGAAAGCACTCAGCAGTGGGTGTCTTTCATACTATGATTCATACATGTATCGATAAGCACTTGCTTGTATGAATGAACAGTCGGTCTTCCGCCAGCTAGAGAAATCGAAAATGCATGTCTTAAGCACGGTAATTAAACTCTGAGTTTAGCCAGCCAGCCAGCGAATAGCATTGCTTGGCGCAGATATTGATTAGCGAGAGCCGCCGTGGCGTACAAAGGGACACTCCTTATTTCCTCCTACTGCCGTGAGCGAGCTCCACTTTGCTGCTGGTTAGGTGTGTCGAACTACGTTGTATAGACGAAGGTTTTCCTGACTGTGTTCTGCGGTGATTTAGTGCTCCGCGGAAAACTGTTAATAACATGCCATTTCATTTCGATATTTTTTTAAAATTTGTTATGAGTCAGTGTTATTAATTATGATTTAAAATTTAAGTAATCACTAAGTAAAACAAGTTTTCACATTTTTTAAAAAATTTTATTAATCTTCAAAAAAAAAAGTACCTCGATTCTCAAAGTGTGCCGTGAGACCAAGAGTTTGAGTAGCCCTGGTATAAACGTCTTGTGACACTGAGATGGGCATGTGGAAGTGACGTTGTCCAGTATTTGGGTGAGACGATTGCTGTCTTGGGTTGCCGTGGCTTGTTTATCTGTTACGTTGTTTTCGGATTTATTTGTTCAAATGGCTCTGAGCACTATGGGACTTAACTTCTGAGGTCATCAGTCCCCCAGAACTTAGAACTACTTAAACCTAACTAACCTAAGGACATCACACACACTCATTCCCGAGGCAGGATTCGAAACTGCAACCGTAGCGGTCGCGCGGTTCCAGACTGTAGCGCCTAGAACCGCTCGGCCACCCCGGCCGGCTCGGATTTATTCACGCGAGATAATTTTGAACTGTGTTTCATATGAACAATGCTGTTTTCTTTTTTCGGTTTCCCAAATTGCTTGGGACATGTAGGTATCGAGGAATCGATATCCGTTTTCTGTTAATTCATCTGAGTCTGCGAGTAATTTATCGCATTGCGTTTCAACTGCTTAAGTAATACTATGGCCGTTACTCTGAATCTAGGAATGTTTTCTGCATTGACGGCGATATAGTCACATGGCCCGTTGAAGGGCATTTGTATGTTAGACATGTGGCTTTGTATTCTTTGTCTGCATAATATATGAATGTCTATTATGTTTTCACATAACTCGCGGCTATTACGAATCTGTTTTACACTCCTTTCATCCTTGTTTAAATCGTTACATGTGCTTCCTTATCAACCTCTTTCAAGAAAGAATTAGAATCAGTATTGTTTCATGAAGAAAGTGTATGATCTGTCTTCAGCAGGGCGAATATTTTGTTGTTCGGTGTAGTTTTCAGCGAAGACGGTAGGTGTGTTTGCGTCGCAGCGGAATTTCAAAGCACGTGCTTTCAGTAACGAAAACGTCGATGTTTAGCTACCATATGAGCTCATTTCAGTTTATGAGAACACGTATACAAGCGCATTGCACAAATTACACCCGTAAGTTGTAATTTACATACCAGATATTCAGAATTACAAACTTCTCGGACTTGCAGAGGGGAGTGAGTACATAATATTTTATAATATTTTATATAGGAACCTATGTTCGGAAACGTAGTGTTTCCTTTATGCGACGGCTTCGATTCATGTGTAAGGCGTCCATGTCTGCTGCGCGAAAGACAAAAGTCTCACAGCTGCTTGTCCTTGCATGCTATAGGGTAGAAAGTATGACGTGTACTACGTCAGACGGTCACCTGACGTCGCTTAACGTCTGTCCTGCAGTGTTTATTTTACGGGGCTCCTGTAGAGACAGAGGAAGATCTGCTGGCACGAGTTCTGGCCGCTGGGCTAGAAATTGAAGAGATACCAGGTGGGATGGAGAGTGTGTACCAGAATATGCTTCGTCAGTGCAATGTATGTGACAACATTGGTGGTCGCCACATCGAGCCGCTGCTGTAATGCATCAGCACTGTCCTGTACGTAAGGTATGCCGGATTTTTTTTTTTTTTTGGAATAATGTAGACACGTAATGTTTAAGGGTTAATACAAACCTAATGTGCTTAAATGATAAATGGATGTTTCATTATACTTCTTGTCGAACTGTTACGAAATAATTCTACTGTGCGCTCCTAATTCAGTTCCTCAAGCAGAAGTGCATGTGTTATACATCTGAATTGAAACCGTCGTACAACGGAAACGGTACGTTTTCGGGTATGGGTTCCTACTCAAAATATTATGTAATCACTACTCTCTACATGTCTTCGAAGTCTATAACGGGAATGTCCGAGCATCCTGTAAACGGATAGCGAGTAGCTAGATGAGATGTTTTGGAAACTAGCTGATGTTAAATTCCCCTTTCACTATTCCACTGCGCTATGAGAAAATTCCTGGTCACTACAGCGTACGAGGTACAAGTAGCCAGATTACACTGTGGGTCTCTTACGGATCAGATTTCATTTAAAGGAGAATATTTCAGAGCATTAAAAATGGGATGTTAGTATGTTATGAACACACAGGTTAAAATTTAAATGAAGTGACTGGCTTTCAACCTCTGCAGGAGAACGCTATTCCAGTGAACATTTATTCTAACAATTCTAAAGGTTTAAGGATTTTATGTACTCCCACAGTCCATTACAGGTTAGTGAAAGTGGAAAGGGACACGTAAACAATTCAGAGCCCCACGTTATATTGAGCCGGGATCGTCCAGACAGAAAACAAGCTGCCATCGCTCGAACACTGCCTAAGGGCCACTGTTGGACCATAGCAATGCTTTTACTGTTACGAAAATCGGAGTTCAAGATATTACTTTCTATGAAAGGACATTATCAGAACAGACAGTTCCACCGTGGTACATGGGAGCGGATAGGAAAAGAAAGACTACAGCTAAATTTTCCATCGTCAATGTCACTGGAGAGAGGACCTCTCAGATAGTGGACTGCATGTGGGGTGGGAGATGGTACATGTTCTTCACTAACCCATTCATCCCTGTAGCTCTGCACGGTGGCGTGCTGTCGAAAATTTATAATATTAAGGAATGAGTATATGATTAGAACAGAACCGCCAGGCTAGCCGAGAGCGCTAATGCGCTGCTTCCTGGACTCGGACAGGCGCACTGGTCCCGGATGGAATCCGCCTGGCGAATTAACGACGAGGCCTGTGTACCGGCCAGCCTGGATGTGGTTTTTAGGCGGTTTTCCTCGTCCCACTAGGTAAATACCTGGCTGGTCCTCACGTCCCGCCTCAGTTACACGCCTCGCAGACATTTGCAACATGTTCGCACTATTTAATGGCTTACGCTAGACGCAGACAACTAGTGTACACTAATTCCGTCCCGGGGGGTATGGGGTGGCGGCAGGAATGGCATCCGGCCACCCCTTAAAATTAACCATGCCAAATCTGACTTAACCATGCCGACCCTACGCATCATGTGGGACACAGGCACTAGCAAAAGAAAAAAAAATATGATCAGAACACATCAATGACACGCACTGAAATGAAATAAAATATCTTCCAACGTCAGGCCGATATTTTGTTCCTCGCTGTAAACAGAAGAAGACACTGCTTCGTTGAGGAGCATTTGCTTCTTGGCTGTCAACCCAAAACTTGTGCTGAAGTGGTCCAGAGCTTGGACGTGAGGCTGAACATATGCAGCTTCAGAATAAACTATTATTTTATAGTGCAGTGTGTGCGATTACTTAGGATCGTCCACAGTAAATATACTTAACAAACATCGAACTTGCAGGTATTGAAACTTAAAATTTTTTCTGATATGTCAATAGTCTCCCAACATTATTTATATAAAAATGTAAAATAAAGCGTTGAGAACGGACTAGGCTCGTTTTTCACTTTTTTTTGTCTCGTCAGTGTTCTGACTGATTTGTGGCGGTTCGACCCGACTTCTTCTGAGCCAACCTCTTCAGCACAGAGTATCACTTACCTCCTACGTCCTCAGTTATGTACTGCGCGTATTCAAGTTTCTGTCTTCGACTAAGTTTTAATCCTCTACAGCTCCGTCTGTTACCATCGACGTTATTCCCTGATGTGAAACTTTCTATCAGATTAAAACTGTGAGCAGGACCGAGAATCGAACGCGGGAATTTTGCCTTTTGCGGGCAATTGGCCTACCGACTGGGCTACCCAAGCACGAATTACGCTCCCTCCTCCCAGTTTCATTTCAGCCAGTACCTCATCCCCCACCTTGCCAACTTTACAGAAGCTCTCCTTTGAAACTTTCAGGATCAGCAATCTTGGAAGAAATGATACTGCGGAGATATGGTTTAGCCACAGCCTGGGAAATGTTTCCAGTTATGACTCTGCCGTATCCTTTCTTCCAGGAGTGCTACTCTTGCAAGTTTCGCAGGAGAGCTTCTGTGAAGTTTGGAAGGTAGCAGATGAACTGGCGGAACTATAGCTACGAGGACGGGACGTGAGTCGTACTTCGGTAGCTCAGTCCGTAGGGCACTGGCCCGTGTAAGGCGAAGGTCCCAAGTTCGATTCTCGGTCCGGCACACATTATTGATCGACCAGGATGTTTCATATCAGCGCACACTCCGCTGCAGAGCGAAAATTTTCTTCTTGGAAACATCCCCCAGGATGTGGTTAAGCCACGACTCCGCATTATCCTTTCTTCCAGAAGTGGTTTCACAGGAGAGCTTCTGTGAAGTCTGGAAGACAGGAGACGAGTCACTGGCGGAAATAAAGCCGTGATGACTGGACGTGAGTTGTGGAAGAACTGAACTCCACTGGAAGATGGTTACGCCGCCGTGGTCATCATCAATGGCCCACACGGTCGTCAGATTTAGCACCAGTGGATTTCATTTTGTAGGGATATGAATCGTGTTTATGTCACTGAGCCCACAACCACAGATGATCTAAAACGGTCCATCGAGGAAACATGTCACTCCGTGACACCGCTGACGATACATCTCGTCTGCAGGTCCCTTAAAAGCGCATTGCATTGCGCATTGAGGAACATGGACCCATATTTGAACACCTCATTTAGATCAACATTCCGCCGCCAGAATATCCGTCACCATACAGTCACTTACTATTTACAGCGTGTGGTATCTGCTCCTGAAACATTGAAGGGTTGTAACACCCTAACTAAACGTAATAGGAAATTGATCCGTACACAGCTCGTCAAAATGATTCCAGAGCATGATAGAAACAGCCATTGTTCCATTAAAAATTGCATCTCTTTGCTGTAACTGTTTGGACGATGATACAATAAACTATGTTCGTAGCTCCACAGAAAGTGTAACATTTCTTATGTTGACCTACCGCAATAAATTTTTCCTTCAACTATTAGTTTGTAAGTTACGGACGCAAACAGTTTTACTGAAACACTCTGTATGTACACCAATACTCTTACCATCGTTGCGTTCTCAAGCAGTTACAACGTTCTCTTTATTGTATGTTTCTAGATTAACATTACTGAACAAACATATTAAGATTTTAATGTTTGCTTAATCCACTCCTTTCTACTTCAGCCAGAGTCTTATTAAACGATAACGTAAGTCAGTTTTATCTGCTTGAAGGTTACTTCGTAATACGGATCTTCGTAATAGGGATTCACCTTGGCCATTGGCGCACTGTTCTTGAGATTCCCCTCCTGCATATATTTTATAACGTCACTGTAATCTCTATGGACATTTAGACGTCTCGTAGTACTCTCCTCAATTACGAGCAGTACTGTAGATGACTGCAGTTTCTGGAGGCTGTGAAGATACTACTATAGTAGTGGAGACTGGGGTACAGGGGGCACATTTTTGATTTTGGAATATTTTGTGATGAAATTTGATAGTATTTGTGGTTCAGTTCATGTCATGTAGGAAGTCTATGCCATCTATAGACTGAATAATTGACAGCAAACTGATGTAAAAATAGGCACTCTATCCCCATCGTGCTGCTCCCTGAAAGTTGGCGTGGAGCAAAGCGATATAATAAAATAAAAAAAAAACGCACACCTACAGGAGACGTTTATTTTTCTTAGTAAACATTGCGTGATACATTAAATTTGTACATAATGAATTCACTGGACATTGTAAGTTCAAAAATGGTTCAAATGGCTCTGAGCACTACTGGACTTAACATATGTGGTCATCAGTCCCCTAGAACTTAGAACTACTTAAACCTAACTAACCTAAGGACATCACACACGTCCATGCCTTAGGCAGGATTCGAACCTGCGACCGTAGTGGTCACGCGGTTCCAACTGAAGCGCCTAGAACCGCACGGCCACACCGGCCGGCGGACATTGTAAGTATTCATATCAATAGGAAGTACAAATATTTCTGCAGTTTTGTGTTGTCGACTGTGGAACGCTTTGGTAGTGTACAAATGACATCTGAGAAACTAATTTCATGTGCTTCTGCATCTTCAGCGAGTAAAAAATGTCTGTCAAACTTAACATGACTTCTGTTGCCACTTTCACAAGAACGTAATTGTTCTCTTCGAACTCTCCTTCCATGTTAAATTACTCTTTGACATGAAGATCGAACTATCATCACTGTGAGGCATCTGAAGAATAGCAGAGCCTTTATGAGTTGCTCTCTAGCTGATTTTTATTTTATTGTTGGGTTTGTTTATTGATTGTGTGATTTTGAGAGTTTGGCCAATTTTTTTCCCAATTTTCACATTCTAGAAGCACCTGCTTCATCTACATCTACATCTACATGATTACTCTGCAATTCACATTTAAGTGCTTGGCAGAGGGTTCATCGAACCACAATCATACTATCTCTCTATCATTCCACTCCCGAACAGCGCGCGGGAAAAACGAACGCCTAAACCTTTCTGTTCGAGCTCTGATTTCTCTTATTTTATTTTGATGATCATTACTACCTATGTAGGTTGGGCTCAACAAAATATTTTCGCATTCGGAAGAGAAAGTTGGTGACTGAAATTTCGTAAATAGATCTCGCCGCGACGAAAAACGTCTTTGCTTTAATGACTTCCATCCCAACTCGCGTATCATATCTGCCACACTCTCTCCCCTATTACGTGATAATACAAAACGAGCTGCCCTTTTTTGCACCTTTTCGATGTCCTACGTCAATCCCACCTAGTAAGGATCCCACACCGCGCGGCAATATTCTAACAGAGGACGAACGAGTGTAGTGTAAGCTGTCTCTTTAGTGGACTTGTTGCATCTTCTAAGTGTCCTGCCAATGAAACGCAACCTCTGGCTCGCCTTCCCCACAATATTATCTATGTGGTCTTTCCAACTGAAGTTGTTCGTAATTTTAACACCCAGGTACTTAGTTGAATTGACAGCCTTGAGAATTGTACTATTTATCGAGTAATCGAATTCCAACGGATTTCTTTTGGAACTCATGTGGATCACCTCACACTTTTAGTTATTTAGCGTCAACTGCCACCTGCCACACCATACAGCAATCTTTTCTAAATCGCTTTGCAACTGATACTGGTCTTCGGATGACCTTACTAGACGGTAAATTACAGCATTATCTGCGAACAACCTAAGAGAACTGCTCAGATTGTCACCCAGGTCATTTATATAGATCAGGAACAGCAGAAGTCCCAGGACGCTTCCCTGGGGAACACCTGATACCACTTCAGTTTTACTCGATGATTTACCGTCTATTACTACGAACTGCGACCTTCCTGACAGGAAATCACGAATCCAGTCGCACAACTGAGACGATACCCCATAGGCCCGCAGCTTGATTAGAAGTCGCTTGTGAGGAACGGTGTAAAAAGCCTTCCGGAAATCCAGAAACACGGTATCAACTTGAGATCCCCTGTCGATAGCGGCCATTACTTCGTGCGAATAAAGAGCCAGCTGCGTTGCACAAGGACGATGTTTTCTGAAACCATGCTGATTACGTATCAATAGATCGTTCCCTTCGGGGTGATTCATAATGTTTGAGTACAGTATATGCTCCAAAACCCTACTGCAAACCGACGTCAATGATACAGGTCTGTAGTTCGATGGATTACTCCTACTACCCTTCTTAAACACTGGTGCGTCCTGCGCAATTTTCCAATCTGTAGGTACAGATCTATCGGTGAGCGAGCGGTTGTATATGATTCCTAAGTAGGGAGCTATTGCGTAATCAGAAAGGAACCTAATCGGTATACAATCTGGACCTGAAGACTTGCCCTTATCAAGCGATTTGAGTTGCTTCGCAACCCCCAAGGTATCTACTTCTAAGAAACTCATGCTAGCAGCTGTTCGTGTTTCAAATTCTGAAATATTCCATTCGTCTTCCCTGGTGAAGGAATTTCGGAAAACTGCGTTCAATAACCCCCCTTTAGCGGCACAGTCGTCGGTAACAGTACCATCGGCACTGCGCAGCGAAGGTATTGACTGCGTCTTGCCGCTTGCGTACTTTACATACGACCAGAATTTCTTCGGATTTTCTACCAAATTTCGAGACCATGTTTCGTTGTGGAACCTATTAAAGGCATCTCGCATTGAAGTCCGTGCCAAATTTCGCGCGTCTGTAAATTTTAGCCAATCTTCGGGATTTCGCGTTCTTCTGAAATTCGCATGCTTTTACCGTTGCCTCTGCAACAGCGTTCGGACCTGTTTTGTGTACCACGGGGGATCAGTTCCATCTCTTACCAATTTATGGTGGATGAATCTCTCAATTGCTGTTGCTACTATATCTTTGAATTTGAGCCACATCTCGTCTACATTTGCATAGTCAGTTCGGAAGGACTCTGGGGTATCATTAAGAGTTCTTGCCCTTCCTTTCTTTCTTCCACGCTAAGCTTTTATCTCAGAGCGTATTGTTTTTGAGAGTTGTCGAATTTATTTCGCTGATACGAAACGTCTTGAACTACACTCCTGGAAATGGAAAAAAGAACACATTGACACCGGTGTGTCAGACCCACCATACTTGCTCCGGACACTGCGAGAGGGCTGTACAAGCAATGATCACACGCACGGCACAGCGGACACACCAGGAACCGCGGTGTTGGCCGTCGAATGGCGCTAGCTGCGCAGCATTTGTGCACCGCCGCCGTCAGTGTCAGCCAGTTTGCCGTGGCATACGGAGCTCCATCGCAGTCTTTAACACTGGTAGCATGCCGCGACAGCGTGGACGTGAACCGTATGTGCAGTTGACGGACATTGAGCGAGGGCGTATAGTGGGCATGCGGGAGGCCGGGTGGACGTACCGCCGAATTGCTCAACACGTGGGGCGTGAGGTCTCCACAGTACATCGATGTTGTCGCCAGTGGTCGGCGGAAGGTGCACGTGCCCGTCGACCTGGGACCGGACCGCAGCGACGCACGGATGCACGCCAAGACGGTAGCATCCTACGCAGTGCCGTAGGGGACCGCACCGCCACTTCCCAGCAAATTAGGGACACTGTTGCTCCTGGGGTATCGGCGAGGACCACTCGCAACCGTCTCCATGAAGCTGGGCTACGGTCCCGCACACCGTTAGGCCGTCTTCCGCTCACGCCCCAACATCGTGCAGCCCGCCTCCAGTGGTGTCGCGACAGGCGTGAATGGAGGGACGAATGGAGACGTGTCGTCTTCAGCGATGAGAGTCGCTTCTGCCTTGGTGCGAATGATGGTCGTATGCGTGTTTGGCGCCGTGCAGGTGAGCGCCACAATCAGAACTGCATACGACCGAGGCACACAGGGCCAACACCCGGCATCATGGTGTGGGCAGCGATCTCCTACACTGGCCGTACACCACTGGTGATCGTCGAGGGGACACTGAATAGTGCACGGTACATCCAAACCGTCATCGAACCCATCGTTCTACCATTCCTAGACCGGCAAGGGAACTTGCTGTTCCAACAGGACAATGCACGTCCGCATGTATCCCGTGCCACCCAACGTGCTCTAGAAGGTGTAAGTCAACTACCCTGGCCAGCAAGATCTCCGGATCTGTCCCCCATTGAGCATGTTTGGGACTGGATGAAGCGTCGTCTCACGCGGTCTGCACGTCCAGCACGAACGCTGGTCCAACTGAGGCGCCAGGTGGAAATGGCATGGCAAGCCGTTCCACAGGACTACATCCAGCATCTCTACGATCGTCTCCATGGGAGAATAGCAGCCTGCATTGCTGCGAAAGGTGGATATACACTGTACTAGTGCCGACATTGTGCATGCTCTGTTGCCTGTGTCTATGTGCCTGTGGTTCTGTCAGTGTGATCATGTGATGTATCTGACCCCAGGAATGTGTCAATAAAGTTTCCCCTTCCTGGGACAATGAATTCACGGTGTTCTTATTTCAATTTCCAGGAGTGTAGATTGCAGACATTTTAAGAGTACAATAGAATTATTAATGAATATTGTCCTGGTTTAAGGATCGCTAATGTGGGATGATGTCACGCTGATTTCCTCAGCTAAGTGATTATTCATCAGACTTTATGAATAGTAGGAAGCTCTCCTCTCACAAATTTCTTTCATGAAGACTCGTGTAATAAACACACATTTCTTTTGAAGAAGATACTTCACATTGTTGTACTTAATTCACGTATCTTAGATATCCAACACTTTAAATCTTACAGTCAGTAATTTAAAAAAGGTAAGAAGGTTACATTTAAATTAATTTTTTGATTAAATGCTCTTTTTAACAAAAAAGTATGTTTTATCCAATGTTTTCTCCTTTGGCATCACCTTCGTTCTGGTAGGATTTCTGTGTGCAGTCACCAGTGATAAACATTTTTTTATTCCATATTTTCATCTTTTGCTACATATAAATTTGTAACTGTTAAGTTCGTGGGCGTCACATCTGTCTTTTTTATGTTTATCCGAATAGCATGTCGAGTTCCGTGTAGTTAATGCAAAGTGCTAAAAACTAGTGTATCATATGCATGGAATATATAATAATCTGGGTTAGTCAAAGATGGTAGCAGTAGGGTAGTTTAGCACCAACATAACAACGTGAGCAGATTCGGCAGAGAGTTCGTGATTCCAAAGATAGTGGGGATGAGCAGGGCAGAGTTTGTGAGGTTGGTTCTCACTGAGGTCCTACCCCCACCACCAGTTTTTTTGAACGATTGGCGGTTGGTCCTGGAACGCGCCATGTTAGGACGCTGGGGCCGCCGATTGAACGAGACGGACGCAGGGGTGCGGCGCTCGTCATGGATGGTGAGAAAAGTTATTCATAATGTAGGTCTTTTGGGGTAACATTGATTATGAAACATGTTCAGGTGTGAATTAATACCGGGAAACGTTCTGCGATATTGTATTTGTAGAAATTTGTCAGATTAATGTTTTTCAACTAGCGGACTCGGGCGCGAGGTGACTGAGGGCATGAACCAACGGTTCTTGTTCTTAGGTCAATAGCGGATAGGTTCATTAATGTTTCATTTGTTGCATAGTTTAGTTCCAGATACAAGCAATATAAATTTTCCATGATTCAACGATTTATTTTACTCGTTTCTTTGTTGTCGAACTTGGCCACGTGTTGACAGCATTCATAACGGTAGTCACTAGATTTGCCTTTCGTTAATCATAGCATGAATAAAGTGGACTCATGAACCCTGGGCTGGTTTGCTCACGTTGCACTGCGGTTGCGTAATACGCGGTTTCAACATGACCTTATCCGCATGGTACTGCATGTGTAGTAACACAAGTAATGTTTGAGAGAGTGAAAGGTGGTATCCTTCCCTTCTCCATGCGTTAAATAGGCGTGACAATAACTAAATGGTGTTAAGAGGCCACCATTGAGTAACATTCATTTTTACTCATTTTAATCATTAGTGGATGTAATTGACGACGAAGTGTTGTCTATGTTTCCGGTATGACGAAATGCAAGAGATAGTGAGTGCTTCATGAAGGTTTTGTCACTGAGTGGTAGTTTTCTTAAATATAATAGATTTCATGTATGTTTTGTCACAGAGAGTAATAGTTTTATTAAATATTATCGAAATAAATCATAATGATAACTGAAATTTCTCTCTTAGCGTTATTTAGTATCCTTCATCCATACCACTGAGATAATGACTGTATTCTATGAATTTTCAATCCAGGCATATCCATTGTATGCATTATGCACTTCATGCGACTAACTGAATTCATAGTATCAAAAAAAAGAAAGTCTTACAGTCCCTAATGTGGACGTATTGTTCCATGGCAATTCACCGATGTTTCGTTATCCATTGCTTCATTTTTAAATTAGAATACTATCTTTTCTAGCGGGTTTGATTACCCACATCTCAATTTATCGGGCCTAATTGAAAGAATTAGACACATAGCGGTAGAAATGGGAACCATGGAGTACTGCGTCCGCTTGTATTAAAGGGAGATACTTCTCACATGAAAATTAATCAGCTTAACAAACGAGGGGTAAACTTTCAACCTTTATAATGTGGTCGTTTTTATCCACTTGACATTCATGTGCGTGAGGTTCAGCATAAAATGAACATATTTTACAACAAAAAGATTTTAAGACCTGAAGATGACAACTGAATCTGTTGAAACCGGTTGTCTTAAATAAAAATATATTTTATGCAATCTTTGATGTTGAATGGTTTTTTGTTAAGAATATTTTTCATTTTTACTTTATAGGTGGATCTGTTGGTAAAGTTTATTTATTTGTAAAACCCAGTACGGCAATTTCGACCGTCTGGCTGCTATTAGGTGGAAATTATGTCCCTGATTACAACCTTCTCATGTGCACAGCACTCTTTCAGTTGTATTGTAAATATGTCGCTCGTATTCTGCTTAATTTTTATTCTCATCCGTACTATTGGGTGGATTAAATGATTACATATTTGGTTTTGTTTCATATGAAACATGAGATGGCTTCTTCGTGTGGTAGTCTGTCGATTGTTGTCTATTTGTTACTGCTCACGGATCAGTATGTGAATTGCTGGATTTAAAAGTAGTGTAAATATATTGCTAGTATTCTGCGTTATTTTTGTTCCCACCCGTTTATCGAACAGTCACATTTAATGGAGGCCACCGAAATTTTCATTAATTTCTGCCAAAATGCACTGTTTGCAGCACTTGTTAATAGCGTTTGAAAACATTTACGTAACTACTGTCTCATCTTTAGCATTTGCAAGGAAGAATACTCTAGTAATCAAGACCACAATGCATACTCGTCTAAATCCATACTCTACAAGCTACTGTGAAATGCATAGCAATCTTTGTCAAGAAACAACGCGATTCAAAGCAGAATTACATACTCAATCCGTGACAGGATATAATAAAGTTGAATACCAATACTGTCAACACCTTCTAACGAAGAGTCTCCATTAAATGTGAGAAACTACGGAAAACCGCTGGGAACGAAAATAATAGAATGAAGGCAAACATACTGAACATGTGAAACTTCCTGGCAGATTAAAACTGTGTGCCCGACCGAGACTCGAACTCGGGACCTTTGCCTTTCGCGGGCAAGCGCTCTACCATCTGAGCTACCGAAAAGCACGACTCACGCCCGGTACTCACAGCTTTACTTCTGCCAGTATCTCGTCTCCTACCTTCCAAACTTTACAGTAGCTCTCCTGCGAACCTTGCAGAACTAGCACCCCTGAAAGAAAGGATATAGCGGAGACATGGCTTAGCCACAGCCTGGGGGATGTTTCCAGAATGAGATTTTCACTCTGCAGCGGAGTGTGCGCTGATATGAAACTTCCTGGCAGATTAAAACTGTGTGCCCGACCGAGACTCGAACTCGGGACCTTTGCCTTTCGCGGGCAAGTTTGGAAGGTAGGAGACGAGATATTGGCAGAAGTAAAGCTGTGAGTACCGGGCGTGAGTCGTGTTTCGGTAGCTCAGATGGTAGAGCGCTTGCCCGCGAAAGGCAAAGGTCCCGAGTTCGAGTCTCGGTCGGGCACACAGTTTTAATCTGCCAGGAAGTTTCATATCAGCGCACACTCCGCTGCAGAGTGAAAATCTCATACTGAACATGTATTTAAATCGAGCAGTTCACACACATGTTCATAAGCAGTAACAAATACACGAAAGTCCACAGGACATCATGTGACGAAATCTTTCTTTTGCTCTTTATAAAACGAAACCAAATATGGAATCATCTATCCCACCCAGTATTACGGATGAGAGCAGAACTCAATCAGAATACGAGAAACATTCACAGATGGAAACAAACCGCAACAGCACAAGCTAATTAATGTACAGTAACGAAATTTCGGGAATACATTTGTCTAGATAACAAATTTAAGTGATTAACATTGCAAGATCACAGGTTAATGTAAGCGTGGGATAAGCCGTTGCAAATGTGAAATGCTGATACATTAATAGCCGGTATAACCGTCAGAATGTCAATGGATGCACGCAAAAGTGCATGCACTGCTTTGCGTAGGTGGTGGATGTCAGTTTGTGAGACGGAGTTGTATGCCTGTTGCACTTTGTCGGTCAATGCACGGACTGCTCTACCAACTGAGCTACCCAAGCACGACTCACGCTCCGTCCTCACATCTTTACTTCTGCCAGTACCCTGTCTCCTACCTTCCAAACTTCACAGAAGCTCTCCTGCGAACCTTGCAGGACTAGCGCTCCTGAATGAAAGAATACTGCGGAGACATGGCTTAGCCACAGCCTGGGGGATGTTTCCAGATGAGATTTTCACTCTGCAGCTTAGTGTGCGCTGATATAAAACTTGCTGGCAGATTAATACTGTGTGCCGGACCGAGACTCGAACTCGGGACCTTCGCCTTTCGCGGGCAAGTGCTCTACCTTTGGTAAGTAGGAGACAAGGTACTGGCGGAAGTAAGGCTGTGAGGACGGGGCGTGAGTCGTGCTTGGGTTGGTAGAGCACTTGCCCGCGAAAGGCAAAGGTCCAGAGTTCGAGTCTCGGTCCGGCACACAGTTTTAATCTGCCAGGAAGTTTCATATGAGCGCACACTCCGCTGCAGAGTGAAAAACTCATTCTGTGACGCTGGAGTTGTTGTTCGATTGGAGATTGATCTTGTGACGGATCAGGCCAAGGCAACATGTCGACGCTCCATAGGGCGCCGTGGGTTGCAACAGCGGGATATGAGCGAGCGTTATCCTATTGGAAAACGCTCCCTGGATTGCTGTTCATGAATGACAACACAACAAGTCGAATCACCTGACTGACGTACAAATTTGCAGTTAGGGTGCGTGGGATAACCTGCCACCACACGAAATCGCACCCCAGACCATGAACTCCAGGTGTAGGTTCAGTGTGCTTAGCATGCAGACACGGTGGCTGCAGGCTCTCAACTGGCCACCTCCTACCCCATCACCGGCACCCAGACAGAACCACCTTTCATCAGACCTCCACCCTGCCTGCATGAGCTGAAGTGGTAAATGGCGGTGGTTTAGGGTGAGTGAAATTTACGCTCAGGGCGTGTGGCTCGAAGCCGTCCTAGGAGTAACCGATTCGTAACAGTTCGTTGCGTCACTGCGGTGCCAACTGCTGCTAAAATTTCTGCTGCCGACGGAGGACGATGTGCCAGAGCCATACACTGAACGATGGTCTTCCCTCTCGGCAGTGCCAGGTGGCCGTCAGCAGCGTGATCCTCTTGCAACTTTCATTTAGTTTTTGTATATCCATCCTCCTGATTGAAGGTTTGAGGGGCTTTGGCTGTTCACTTATTTAATAAAATGGAACATCTACATCAGTCCTTACAATGTTACTTATTATGTGGCTACCAGTCTCGGTGCTGACGCTGACGGGGTTAACTCCAATCGAATACACGATTCATCAGTGGCCAACATCTACGAAGGTGAGTCAAATGAAAACCTTAAATACGTAATAACAAATCGAAATTTCGCGCCGTTATCCTGTGAGTTGGTAAGCGTGCTACAAACAGCGTGCAGAATGGCCTGCAGGTGGCAGCATAGTGCAGATGCACACATACCGTCGCAGTATCAGTATAAAGATGGCCGCCCCATTTGCGACTTGCACCAGGGAAGAACAGCGTTCTGTTATTCGGTTTTTGCGTAGTGAAGGTGTGAAACCTATTGAAGTTCATCGACGAATGAAGGTTCAGTACAGTGATGCAGCAGCTAGTCTACGAATGGGGTAGGAAGTTCGCAAATGGTGTGACTTAAGTAGAAGATGCTCCTCGTCAAGGTCAGGCACAACGAGTTGTGACTCCACACAACATTCCAGCGGTTGAAGCCATAGTGAAGGAAAACCGCCGAATGACACTGAATGACACTGCAGTGTGTTTACAGATTAGTCGTGGGTCAGCACACCACATTGTGCATGATGTGCTCCAGTCTCACAAAGTGTCTGCAAGATGGGTGCCACAGCAGCTGACCCCTGGAATGAGAAAACGACGTGTCGATGCTTGTGAAGAACTTATTCGGCACTGAGAACGAGAAGGTGATGGCTTCCTTGCAAGAATTGTTACTGGGGACAAAACCTGGGTTCACTTCCACCAACCGAAAATGAAGAGAGCGAGCAAGGAACGGCGCCATTCCTCATCACCAAAACAGAAGAAGTTTGGAACAGAACCATCAGCAGGGAAGGTTATGCTGACTCTCTTTTGGACGAAAAAGGCGTCATTTAGGAGCATTACATGCCAAGAGGGACCACTGTCACCAGTGCATCGTACATAGATCTTCTAAAAAATCATCTGCGGCCTGCAATCAAATCAAATCGACGTGGATTGCTGTCAGCAGGTGTCCTTTTGCAACATGACAATGCAAGACCCCACACTGCCCGCACAACAGTTGCAACAATCACAGACCTGCATTGTGAGTGTCTTCCTCGTTCACCATACGCACCAGACCTTGCCCCAAGTGATTTCCATATGTTCGGACCACTCAAAGACGCAATGGGAGGAAAGAAATTCCGTTCTGATGAAGAGATACGCCACGCGGTGCATGAGTGGTTGCGCGGACTACCAAAAGAATTTTTCTCTAAAGGAATTTATGCACTTTGTAAGCGCTATAGGACTTGCATTGACAGTGGGGGAGATTATGTTGAAAAGTGATACAGCTTTTTACCACTTCTGCACAATAAATAATATTTAAAAAAATATTTAAAGTTTTCATTTGACTCACCTTCGTATGAACTGTTTTCCGGAGACTGCCTGTCATATCAACTACCAACTCAAAGTTGGTAGCTGATGGTTGGAGACACAACACAGGTAGTGTCCGGAAAATACACTCCTGGAAATTGAAATAAAAACACCGTGAATTCATTGTCCCAGGAAGGGGAAACTTTATTGACACATTCCTGGGGTCAGATACATCACATGATCACACTGACAGAACCACAGGCACATAGACACAGGCAACAGAGCATGCACAATGTCGGCACTAGTACAGTGTATATCCACCTTTCGCAGCAATGCAGGCTGCTATTCTCCCATGGAGACGATCGTAGAGATGCTGGATGTAGTCCTGTGGAACGGCTTGCCATGCCATTTCCACCTGGCGCCTCAGTTGGACCAGCGTTCGTGCTGGACGTGCAGACCGCGTGAGACGACGCTTCATCCAGTCCCAAACATGCTCAATGGGGGACATCCGGAGATCTTGCTGGCCAGGGTAGTTGACTTACACCTTCTAGAGCACGTTGGGTGGCACGGGATACATGCGGACGTGCATTGTCCTGTTGGAACAGCAAGTTCCCTTGCCGGTCTAGGAATGGTAGAACGATGGGTTCGATGACGGTTTGGATGTACCGTGCACTATTCAGTGTCCCCTCGACGATCACCAGTGGTGTACGGCCAGTGTAGGACATCGCTCCCCACACCATGATGCCGGGTGTTGGCCCTGTGTGCCTCGGTCGTATGCAGTCCTGATTGTGGCGCTCACCTGCACGGCGCCAAACACGCATACGACCATCATTGGCACCAAGGCAGAAGCGACTCTCATCGCTGAAGACGACACGTCTCCATTCGTCCGTCCATTCACGCCTGTCGCGACACCACTGGAGGCGGGCTGCCCGATGTTGGGGCGTGAGCGGAAGACGGCCTAACGGTGTGCGGGACCGTAGCCCAGCTTGATGGAGACGGTTGCGAATGGTCCTCGCCGATACCCCAGGAGCAACAGTGTCCCTAATTTGCTGGGAAGTGGCGGTGCGGTCCCCTACGGCACTGCGTAGGATCCTACGGTCTTGGCGTGCATCCGTGCGTCGCTGCGGTCCGGTCCCAGGTCGACGGGCACGTGCACCTTCCGCCGACCACTGGCGACAACATCGATGTACTGTGGAGACCTCACGCCCCACGTGTTGAGCAATTCGGCGGTACGTCCACCCGGCCTCCCGCATGCCCACTATACGCCCTCGCTCAAAGTCCGTCAACTGCACATACGGTTCACGTCCACGCTGTCGCGGCATGCTACCAGTGTTAAAGACTGCGATGGAGCTCCGTATGCCACGGCAAACTGGCTGACACTGACGGCGGCGGTGCACAAATGCTGCGCAGCTAGCGCCATTCGACGGCCAACACCGCGGTTCCTGGTGTGTCCGCTGTGCCGTGCGTGTGATCATTGCTTGTACAGCCCTCTCGCAGTGTCCGGAGCAAGTATGGTGGGTCTGACACACCGGTGTCAATGTGTTCTTTTTTCATTTCCAGGAGTGTAGTTCATTGATGTTGGCCACTGATGAATCGTGTATTCGATTGGAGTTAACCCTCTCAGCGTTAAGTTAAGGCCTGAAGATGGTGTACTGGAGCACCGAAACTGGTAGCCATATAAAAAATAACATCGTAAGGATTACTGTAGGTGTTCCATTTCATTACATAACTTTCGTTTATGTCACACAACTCCTTGGTACTGTGCCTTTTTTTTTCGTCATTGTATGTACAATGCAATTCAAAGAGTGGAACAAACGAGAGAAGTCGTAATCACAAGCATAAGGTGTTGAAACAGATTATGTTGAGAAACGAAAACAAACGTGGAAGACTAAAAATCAGCCAATAAGAAAGAGGGGTCATGAATTCATAAACCTGCAGCGCCCCAGATGGCCTGATAGCGAACTGAGGTCGTGTTACCGGAAGTCCGCATATGAGTTTAACCCCCGTGATACTAACAAGCAGGAGAGAATAGCTGATATTTCATTGGTAAATAATTGAGACCGCGTGGAACCTTGGAATAAATATAAGAATTTGTCATACTGTGGTACTCCAAAGCCACCGTGCGGCGTTGCTTATTGTTTGTTGAATATTAGTGATCGTACCACACTGGGCGTAATATTTATCGAATTATAAGAACACGAAAATTTCACGCTTTTTAGTTACTTCAAAAATTATATACACGAGATCTTTTACATATTTAATTATAAATATATCAGATTTCCTCCACTTTAATATGGTTTTTGTTTTAAATTCTACTGCAATTTAAAATATCAATTATTTTACTACAGAAGTTTCTGATAAGAGCAATATGAGCGAGATTCCCGTTTCGTTAAAATGCGTCAACAATGAATGACAGGTTTATCTGACTTCCACTGGAGTCTAGTACTCACACCATGGACGATGTGGTTCGCAAAAGCTTTAGCGTAATACTGTAACACCAGCTCCTTCGTACTCCACTACTGGCCCTACGTGTCGTGGCAGAAAACATTCTCCAGGTATTCGCCAAACCCAAATCCTTCCATCAGATTGCCACAGGGTATCGCATGTTTCATCACTCCAAATCACTTGTTTCCAGTTATCCACTATTCAGTGGAATCGCTCTTCAGGCGTCGTTTAGCATTCACTACAGAAACGTGTGCCTTATGAGTTAATGCTCCACCTATTCTCTTTAACACCTTACACGCAATAATTGTGCTAGTTGGGCTTCTGGTAGCACTTTGGAACTCACGAGTGGTTCCTGCCCCTTACTTTTTTATGTAATTTTTACAATCACCCTGTCCAATGTTCGATGGTTCCTCTCCGTCAGTACATGAAATCTACCTGGTCCTTAATGAGATTTTCACTCTGCAGCGGTGTGTGCGCTGATATGAAACTTCCTGACAGATTAAAACTGTGTGCCGGACCGAGACACGAACTCGAGATCTTTGCCTTTCGCGGGCAAGTGCTCTACAAAGTGCTTATTCTGGAAACACCCCCTAGGCTATGGCTGAGCCATGTCTCCGCAATATCCTTTCTTCCAGGACAGTTAGTTCTGCAAGGTTCGCAGAAGAGTTTCTGTGAAGTTTGGAAGGTAGGAGGTGAGGTACTGGCAGGAATTGAAGCTGTGAGGACGGGTCTTTAGTCGTACTTCGATAGCTCAGTTGGTAGGGAACTTGCTCGCGAAAGGCAAAGGTCCCGAGTTCGAGTCTCGGTCCGACGCACAGTTTTAACCTGTCAGGAAGTTTCATACCTGGTCCTTGTTTAGCTGTGGTTCTTGTTTCTCTTTTCCACCTCACAGCAACATCACGAACAGTCGACCTGGGCGGCTCCATGTCACACAGGGCTGCGCAGACACTTTTGATCAGATGGTGTATAGACAGAGTCTAACTTTAATACTTGTCTTATTGTGTTAAACCTTTAATACAAGATTATACGTTTTAATGTGTAGATTATAGCAGTATTTCAAATTTTTAAATTCACCCAAAAGTTATATGAAATATTGAAAATCAATACATTTTGTTCCTGGAAGGCATTTCAGGCAAACTGAATTTGGGACTGAGTCTTTTAGTAATTTAGTAATACACAGACAAACTGTACCTGGGATTGAGTGTTTTAGCGATTTAATAATACAAACATAGCACTGAATGAAACAGTTCCCACATGTTAAACATATACACATTTCAAGTTGAAACAACAAATTTCAAAGAACAATACAAATTGCATGGATACTTCAGTAGTACAAAAAGGATAAATAGCTTACATGTTATACAACACAAAGTAGTCTTTAAACACTTTTTTAAATTGCGTACTATACAGAAAAGATAATAGTGTCTGTTATCGTGAATGGCTAAAATTACACAGAAACATTATTATTACAGTTTAGAAAATATAAGTGAATTATTTGAGAATCATTTGTATATCATAGAAGAATCAATACTATTACACTGTTCAGGAATATGTTGTTTAATAACTTTTTGTGCAATATGCAATAAATGTTTATTAACATAACAGATTATCGGAGTTTATTAGTAATGAACTCATAGATGTGTATAACTATGGTAGGTAGGATGAGAGAGACCTAAAAAAGAGTCAACGGTGAGAAGGCAAACAGAGATAGAATTAACTGTAAAAACAGCTTAACAATTGCGTGTGTGTGTATGTGTGTGTGTGTGTGTGTTTATATGCTAAGGCATTTACTGAATGTTGTTAGGGCTCTACTGAATTAAATCCGTCGTTCAAGACGGATGTGAGATGCTTCTTCATTTCTACATTTCTAGGGTTTCTAATATGAAACCTCTGGGTTGGACATGTAAGAGCTTAAAGTCTGTTTCTATATTGTTAATTTTGTGCCCTGTTTTCAGCGAATGGTGAGCAATTGCTGATTTCTTATTTTTATTGAGACTGAGTGTTCTTTGAATTTTTTCAGATAAATTTCTCCCAGTTTATTGCATATAAAAACAGAGTTCTGGCAAATGATATTGTAGATACCAGACTGCAGTTAATGGATGATTTCCGTGCGTGAATTAGTTGTTCATAAACTTACATTTACACTGCATGTCGCACACTGTAATTTAGAATGTACAGTAACTCCTACAGACGCACCTCTCTGGCGTGTTGACATAGGAATCCCTGATGATGAAGCTGTGGCAGCGAAATGTCGAAAGGAGTTCAGTAAGCAATGCAACACATCTTTTGTTTTTCCTCAAAGCAGGTAGGTTTTATTCAGGATTCCATTACACCATATTATTCCCCTTTTCTGGGCATGAACGTTATTTTTCAGTATAATCTCCGTTCAGTGTGATGGTTTCAGTCACATTCCCGCGGAGTAATTCCTTCATAGGGCCAAACAACCGGAAGTCGGAAGGTGCGACATCTGGGCTGTAGGGTGGATGAAGAAAAGTAGTCCAACGAAATTTTGTGAACTCCTCTCGGACGTGCAGAATTGTGTGAGGCGTTCCGTTGTCATGGGGAAGGAGAAAAATGGTTCAAATGGCTCTGAGCACTATGGGACTTAACATCCGAGGACATCAGTCCCCTAGAACTTAGAACTACGTAAACCTAACTAACCTAAGGACATCACACACATCCATGCCCGAGTCAGGATTCGAACCTGCGACTGTAGCGGTCGCGCGGTTCCAGACTGAAGCGGGGAAGGAGAAGTTCGCTTACTTTTTCGTGGTGGCGAACAAGCTGAAGTCGATTCTTCAGTTCCCTGAGGGTAGCACAATACACTTCAGAGTTGATCGTTGCACCGTGAGGGAGGACATCAAACTGAATAGCCCTCTCAGAGTCTCAGAAGACCTTCGCCATGAGGAAATTTTTCTTCAGAGGAGATGTAGTGTGAGGCCTCTCAAAGGGTTCCCGTTTTGTTTGTTGCTGTTCGAAGTGATGAAGACATGTTGCATCGCCTGTGACGATGTTCGGTAAAAAATTATCACGATCAGCCTCGTGATGCCCAAGCAATTCCTCACAAAACGTCCTCCATTGCTTTTTATGGTCTTCCGTTTGGCAGCGAGAAATCCAGCAGGCACACACTTCCGGTACGCAACTGGTGGACGAGTGTCTCAGCACTAGCGACAGAAACGTCGAGCCGAGCACTTAGCTGTTTGATTCTGATCCATCGATCACCTCGAATGAGAGTGTCCGCACGTTCCAAAGTTGCAGCAGTCACAGCAGTGTGCGACCGGACAGCACACGAAAAATCGGATCGGTTTGCGCGACCTTGTTGCGATGAAGACGGACGCCTCGCCGAACGACTCACCGTGCTTTTGTTCGCGAATATTTGATGTTTAACTTTTCTAGAGCTGTTAGATGTTGTAGGGCACCCTTAACGGCTACACTTCTGTAGTTTAGCTACGTTTGCTACAGAACAATAATATAAATTGCTGACTCTTCGGCGTGCTTGAATATTAAGGGCAGCTGTTTGAGAATGTACGAGGGAAATACTGCGCACGTTTCGATGCCTCCTTACAGCACACAGTATTCTTCAGCTTATCTTTGCAATTTTCATCTGGACTACACCACTTGATTAAGTACTACTGGACATCTACTCCACGTACTCTTCCGCCTAAAATGAGTGATTTTATAGGCTGCCCAATTGTCGTTCACGAAAAAAAAAAAACACACACACACACCATTTCGCAGCACGTCTTCATAACCATACTCCTATTATCTGTTCCACGGTTTTCTCCTTTCTCTTTACTTAATATTTTCTTTGTGGGCATATCACTCAAATTACATAAATTATACATGCACACAATTTCCCATATACAAAAATTATATATGTCAGGTAATATAATAAATATAATTGGGATCGGAAAGGGGTATTGTTGGTCGACTTTATGCCCACTGGGACTACAATTAACGCTAAGAACAATGCTACTAACTACCTATTACAAAGGGGTAGCATTAGTGTGTTTGATAATTAATAAATACAAGTCGCTCGGAGTGGCCTTGCGGTTAGAAACGCCATGTCACAGATTGCGCGACCCCTCCCGCCAGAGGTTCGAGTCCTCCCTCGGGCATGGGTGTGTGTTGTTCTTAGCATAAAGTAGTTTAAGTGGTGTATAAGTCTAGGGACAGATGACCTTAGCAAATCCCTTAGGAAACTTCCGGGCAGATTAAAACTGTGTGCCAGGAAGTTTCATATCAGCGCACACTCCGCTGCAGGCTGAAAAATCTCATTCTGGTCCCTTAGGAATTCACAGATATATGAATAAACACAGGTATTCAACAGCTTTAAGTTTTAGTTTGTAATTAATACCCGTAGCCTTTCCCTTTCCAGTAAACTAACGAGTTTTCCTCTTGAACGAGGGTAATCCCAAAAGTAAGGTCTCCTATTTTTTTTATAAGTACAGAACTCTGTTTGTGTGGCAGTTGGTCACACTATTACGAAGAGTGCTTCACGCGCTGTGTGTAAACATGCGCACGCCGCGCTGAGGCGCTCAGTCTTGGCTTGGCAGACGTTGACAATGGAGCTCCCGTTGGATGTTACCGCTAAGCGCGGAGTGCGCGCAGTTATTCGGTTTTTGAACGCAAAGGGCACTGCGCCGATTGAAATCCATCGCCAGTTCACGGAAGTGTATGGTGAGTCGTGCATGGATGTCAAAAAGGTTCGCAAGTGGTGTAGAGAGTTTGCAGCTGGTCGGACAGAAACTCACGACGAACAAAGGAGCGGGAGACCGTCAATTTCAGAGGAGACGGTGTTGAAGGTTGAGCAAAGCATGCATGAAGATCGGCGGATCACCCTGGATGACCTCTGCACGTTGGTTCCTGAGGTTTCCCGAAGCACCGCTCACAGAATTTTAACGGATACATTAAACTACCGGAAGGTGTGCGCAAGATGGGTGCCACGCATGCGACAACGAGTTGATGCTTCCCGCGCATTTCTTCACCGCCTTGCAGCCGAACAGGACAACTTCCTGGACTCAATTGTCACGGGTGACGAAAAATAATCTGGGCATACCACTTTACACGTGAGACCAAGCAACAATCACGCCAGTGGCGGCATCCTTCTTCGCCAAAGCCGCGGAAATTCAAACAAACACAGTCTGCCGGTAAAGTCATGACAACCGTTTTTTGGGATCGGAAAGGGGTATTGTTGGTCGACTTTATGCCCACTGGGACCACAATTAACGCTGACGGGTTCTGTGAGACTCCGAAAAAACTCAAACGGGCAATTCAGAACCGGAGAAGAGGAATGTTGAGCAAGGGCGTACACATTCTCCATGACAACGCTCTACCACACATCACTCGACAAACCGTTGCTCTCCTGCAACAGTTTCAGTGGGACATAATCACCCACCCACCCTATAGTCTTGACTTGGCGCCCAGTGACTATCACCTGTTCCCTAGGTTAAAACAACATTTGGCCGGAAAGCGATTCAGCTCCGACGACGAGGTGAAAGAAGAGGTTCATAACTTTCTGAACAGCACGGCGGCGAGCTGGTACGACATGGGTATGCAAAAACTGCCACAGCGTCTACAAAAATGCATCGACAGAAATGTGATTATGTCGAAAAATAGCTAAATGTTCAAGCTGTAAACCGATGTAAACAATTGTAGAAATAAACAAGTCTATGTACTTATAAAAAAATAGGAGACCTTACTTGTGGGATTACCCTCGTAGTTATGCAAAAGCGCAGTATTACCCACCAAAGTATTAAACATGTCCCTCTAAGTATTTCCATTTTTCCCTATCCGTACATACTTAAGTAAAAGAGAAATTAATTTAAAAATTTGACGCGATAACAGTTAGGTGTAAGTGTGTGCTGATAGGCGAATTATCGTCTACCGATGAGAAACAAATTGCTAGACAATTTTTTTAAAACTACTTATTGTTTCACTCTGTGGTGTAATGTTAAGTGTATTAGAATTGTCTATCAAATCATGTCTCTCCAAAGTAAAGTGCACCTAGAGAACCGTCAGGTACGTCTGTCAGTGTTAAAACGCTCGTAAAAAGTAATTACCGCGTCCTGAACACTGGATTATCTGCCTGCTCAGCTAGTGACCCCTCTGGTGCAGGTCGGCAGTGAAAGGCACTCTTTGCAACCTTTAAGAGACCTTTGCCCAGGAAGCACAGATAAGCTGTACCACCTTTACGCAATCTGTCCTGCAGTCTGGTGTATCAGGGGCCAAAAAGTGTTAACCTCTGGTGACATTATTGGTCAAGATCAAATTTTTATCCCCGTTTCCAGAAACTTGGGAATTCCGAGGACAAGTTTTCCATGATTCACTTGGAGGACGCTCTTTGAAGAGAAACTGCCTTAAACATATCGTATGGAATCACGTAAATTTACATACTGAGTTTTTAAAGTCAAGTTATTAGATGTTGTCTCTGTTCACAAATTTTCACTCTGGAGGTACTCAGTACTGACTATTTGGGTTATAAATTCTTTTCAGTCATATTCCATCAAATCATCAATATCTTCAGACATATACAGCCGATTTTCGTTAAATGACTCCTCCAATTTCCTCACATATTCAATTTCAAAGACTGAAATACACTAAAATTCATGAAAGTTATAAACGAAGAAAGAATCACTCAAATGAATCCATAGCGGAGGAAGCATAAAATAGTGTACCATATGACATCGACGGACGTTATGAGGAATTACATTGTAGTTTTGACAACGTATACAATAGTTTATAAAGGAATGAGAATCATATCTGAAGGAAAGTTTGACTTATCTTGCGATGGTGATCTATGTCAGAGGATTTCTTTGTTTCGTCGTAACCTGTGGAAAGATTTATTGCGGGTTCATCTCAATGACACAAGCTAAAACATTGTGTTGCTGTTCTTCTTCCTTCTTTTTTTTTGCTTGAAACAACTTGTAATTACATGAAGAAAACACTTCTTCAAAAATACATTACGGAACTGCCTTCCGCCTCACGAAGTACTTGAGTCAACCGAGGAATCCGGAACCGTGCGACTGCTACGGTCGCAGGTTCGAATCCTGCCTCGGGCATGGATGTGTGTGATGTCCTTAGGTTAGTTAGGTTTAAGTAGTTCTAAGTTCTAGGGGACTGATGACCACAGCAGTTGAGTCCCATAGTGCTCAGAGCCATTTGAACCATTTTTTTCAACCGAGGAAACTCTGCCAACCATCTGGGGCCTCATTACAACTACTTGAAGCTGTATCTTTACCTGTATGATGCTGCCTGGCCCTGTCTGTCGCACTTGGTGCCAAAAATACAGTATATGTAAAATGAATAATTAATCTAGAATAATCTAGAAGCGGTAATATATCAAATTAATAATTCATTAACTTTTGCTACAGAAATTGTTTACAGTTTTTGATTTTTATGTTGTTTTCGGATAACAATTTGTGAGATGAGGTTTCATTCGCCTAATGTTTACTGAAGGGGATTACAAATTTTGCAAATGCGAAATATCGTGGTTTCCTGTTTGTTTATAAAGTCGATTACAATATTGATAGTGAAATTAGAAAAATTATAAATGAAAGAAGTTTTGTACCCATAAAAACTGAAGTATAAAAATATTGTCTCTAATGCGAACTGTTTTTCAGATCATTTAAGTTAATAATTGTGACTATCAATTTTCGTGATACCAGATCGATGTTAGAGAAAATGTAATTACAAATAAATCCAGATGAAAAATATATAATTTAAGTAGGAAAATGAACCCAAGTCTGGCCGAAATTTAAATGGTATATTTTATAGTAAATGGTAAAACAATAGCATGGTAAAAATTATATGGTAAATTTATATGGTATATGGTATTATTTCTATTGACATGTCCGCCCCCATTAGCTGACTGGTCAGCGCGGCGGAATGCCACGCCAAGAGGACCACGTTCGATTCCCGTCTGGGGCAGGATATTTTCTCCGCTCAGGGACTGGGTGTTGAGTTGTCCTCACCATCATGGCGCGTAATGGGGCCCCTTAGGGATATGGCTGCCAAGAGAGGGGAAGAAAACCAATGTGCACTCCGTGTGCATACCGGGGGGAGTCATTCCAGATGTGGAAAGGGTCCTTCCGGATGCCATGAGTGGTACAGGGCGCCCCCATCTGCAGGTGGTCTCTCATGTCGGCACCAATGATGTGTGTCGCTATGGATCAGAGGAAATCCTCTCTGGCTTCCGGCGGCTATCTGATTTGGTGAAGACTGCCAGTCTCGCTAGCGGGATGAAAGCAGAGCTCACCATCTGCAGCATCGTCGACAGGACTGACTGCGGACCTTTGGTACAGAGCCGAGTGGAGGGTCTGAATCAGAGGCTGAGACGGTTCTGCGACCGTGTGGGCTGCAGATTCCTCGACTTGCGCCATAGGGTGGTGGGGTTTCGGGTTCCGCTGGATAGGTCAGGAGTCCACTACACGCAGCAAGCGGCTACACGGGTAGCAGGGGTTGTGTGGCGTGGACTGAGCGGTTTTTTAGGTTAGATGGCCTCGGGCAAGTACAGGAAGGGCAAAAGCCTCAAAGGGTGCGGGGCAAAGTCAGGACACGCGGGGACCAAGCAGCAATCGGCATTGTAATTGCAAAACTGTCGAAGCTGCGTTGGTAAAGTACCGGAACTTCAAGCGCTGATAGAAAGCACCGAAGCTGAAATCGTTATATGTACGGAAAGCTGGCTGAAGCCAGAGATAAATTCTGCCGAAATTTTTACAATGACACAGACCGTGTTTAGAAAGGATAGATTGCATGCAGCCGGTGGTGGCGTGTCTGTCGCTGTTAGTAGTAGTTTATCCTGTAGTGAAGTAGAAGTGGATAGTTCCTGTGAATTATTATGGGTGGAGGTTACACTCAACAACCGAGCTCGGTTAATAGTTGGCTTCTTTTACCGACATCCCGACTCAGCAGCATTGGTGACAGAACAACTGAGAGAAAATCTGGAATACATTTCACATAAATTTCCTCAGCATGTTATAGTCTTAGGTGGAGATTTCAATTTACCAGATATAGACTGGGACACTCAGATGTTTAGGACGGGTGGTAGGGACAGAGCATCGAGTGACATTATACTGAGTGCACTATCCGAAAATTGCCTCGAGCAATTAAACAGAGAACGAGTCGTGGAGATAACATCTTGGACCTACTGATAACAAACAGACCCGAAATTTTCGACTCTGTAAGCGCAGAACAGGGAATCAGTGATCATAAGGCCGTTGCAGCATCTCTGAATATGGAAGTAAATAGGAATATAAAAAAAGGGAGGAAGGTTTATCTGTTTAGCAAGACTAATAGGAGACAGATTTCAGACTACCTAACAGATCAAAACGAAAATTTCTGTTCCGACACTGACAATGTTGAGCGCTTAAGGAAAAAGTTCAAGGCAATCGTAAAATGCGTTTTAGACAGTTACGTGCCGAGTAAAACTGTGAGGGACGGGAAAAACCCACCGTGGTTCAACAACAAAGTCAGGAAACTACTGCGAAAGCAAAGTGAGTTGCACTGCAAATTTAAAAGCAGCCAAAATCTCTCAGACAAACAGAAGCTAAACGATGTCCAGACACTCTGGGATGATAATGGCATTGAAACAGAGGATGACACGCGTAAAGCTGAAATACTAAACACCTTTTTCAAAGCTGTTTCACAGAGGAAGACCGCACCGCAGTTCCTTCTCTAAATCCTCGCACAAATGAAAAATGGCTGACATCGAAATAAGTGTCCAAGGAATAGAAAAGCAACTGAAATCACTCAACAGACCGAAGTCCACTGGACCTGACGGGATAGCAATTCGATTTTAGACAGAGTACGCGAAAGAACTTGCCCCCCTTCTAACAGCCGTGTACCGCAAGTCTCTAGAGGAACGGAAGGTTCCAAATGATTGGAAAAGAGCACAGGTAGTTCCAGTTTTCAAGAAGGGTCGTCGAGCAGATGCGCAAAACTATAGGCCTATATCTCTGACATCGATCTGTTGTAGAATTTTAGAACATGTTTTTTGCTCGCGTATCATGTCATTTCTGGAAACCCAGAATCTACTCTGTAGGAATAAACATGGATTCCGGAAACAGCGATCGTGTGAGACCCAACTCGCTTGATTTGTTCATGAGGCCCAGAAAATATTAGATACAGGCTCCCAGGTAGATGCCATTTTCCTTGACTTCCGGAAGGCGTTCGATACAGTTCCGCACTGTCGACTGATAAACAAAGTAAGAGCGTACGGAATATCAGACCAGCTGTGTGGCTGGATTGAAGAGTTTTTAGCAAACAGAACACAGCATGTTGTTCTCAATGGAGAGACGTCTACAGACGTTAAAGTAACCTCTGGCGTGCCACAGGGGAGTGTTATGGGACGATTACTTTTCACAATATATAAAAATGACCTAGTAGATAGTGTCGGAAGTTCCATGCGGCTTTTCGCGGACGATGCTGTAGTATACAGAGAAGTTGCAGCATTAGAAAATTGCAGCGAAATGCAGGAAAATCTGCAACTGATAGGCACTTGGTGCAGGGAGTGGCAACTGACCCTTAACATAGACAAATGTAATGTATTGCGAATACATAGAAAGAAGGATCCTTTATTGTATGATTATATGATAGCAGAACAAACACTGGTAGCAGTTACTTCCGTAAAATATCTGGGAGTGTGCGTGCGAAACGATTTGAAGTGGAATGATTGTATAAAATTAGTTGTTGGTAAGGCGGGTGCCAGGTTGAGATTCATTGGGAGAGTCCTTAGAAAATGTAGTCCATCAACAAAGCAGGTGGCTTACAAAACACTCGTTCGACCTATACTTGAGTATTGCTCATCAATGTGGGATCCGTACCAGGTCGGATTGACAGAGGACATAGAGAAGATCCAGAGAAGAGCGGCACGTTTCGTCACATGGTTATTTGGTAAGCGTGATAGCGTTACTGAGATGTTTAGCAAACTCAAGTGGCAGACTCTGCAAGAGAGGTGCTCTGCATCGCGGTGTAGCTTGCTCGCCAGGTTTCGAGAGGGTGCGTTTCTGGATGAGGTATCGAATATATTACTTCCCCCTACTTATACCTCCCGAGATCACGAATGTAAAATTAGAGAGATTCGAGCGCGCACGGAGGCTTTCCGGCAGTCGTTCTTCCCGCGAACCATACGCGTCTGGAACAGGAAACGGAGGTAATGACAGTGGCATGTAAAGTACCATCCGCCACACACCGTTGGGTGGCTTGCGAAGTATAAATGTCGATGCAGATGTAGATTATTTCATCCCCATTCCCGACGCGCAAGTCGCCCAATGTGGGGTCGAATGCAATAAGTACTTGCCTTCGGCGGCAGAACTTCCCCGAATGGTGGACTCCCGGCCCAAAATGCCGTTCGCTCATTTCCATTTCTATTGACATGCGGCAGTTCCGAAAGGGCTGGATTTATTACAACCAGCAATGAGTCATTAAGGTTGCTGGAAGGCGCTCACTAGGTCGCACTGTTGTCTGGCTAGAAATGTCGCTGTTACGCCACCCCATCAGCAGAGAACTGTCAGAGGCAGTGGACATGTGCAAGCATGTGCCAGTAACCCTTGTACACTGCAAAGGGCGCAGTATTAGCATTTCTACGTCCTCATTTAAACACGGGAAGCCACCTCACAGTACATGACGGAGGGTTCAACCTACCAATATTATCAGTTTTATTCTTACTAGCTGCATCCCGCGGTGTTACCTGCGGTTAAACAGTTATTTATAAAGAAATGGTAATGCCGAAACTCACAATCCACCCGAAGGGGCCATCACAGAAGTTATCTCTTGGAGGTACTGAGGCGCGAGCCACTTGCAGTCCAGCCATCCACGTGACGTAAAAAAAAGAAGCAAACAAGAAAACAAGAGAACAAAAATTTTGAGACGTTATGTGAAACTGACAGAATATGTCGCTCGCAACTCACTCTTTTACTTAAGAAAAAATGTATACGCGACAGAGTAGCGATTTACAAAATGTACCAGGAAAGGAAGTAAATAACTTCACGACTGACTAACTGTCTATTGGCTTCTGTCTCGGGCTCTTCTGCCAATATTCATCTACTGACGTTTCGCCACCTTCAATGGAGGGTGAAGCTTTGACAATGCCAGCCACTCGTGCTGGCGAAACGTCAGTAAAATCATTAGATGAACGTCGGCCGAAGAACTCGAGACAGAAGCCAATAGGCAGTTTGTCAACAAGTGGCCACGAAAGCCTGTAACGCCGGAAATGCATATCCTCCTATTCCCATTTATTGTACTATAAATTTTTTCCTTATTTGGTCACCTGAAGATATGACATTTCTGTCTCTTTATATTGTAATTGTTTTACTATATATATATATATATATATATATATATATCGATGTATGATTGGTTTGCTTTGTAAATATTATTTGTATTTTTACACTGGGCCTTGCCTAGGGAAAACTATGCTATCGAGCGATTACATCGATAGGTCGTGTGGAGAACCAAAGTGTTTAGAATCTTTGGTAGTGTTAACTCTGCCGCGTGGAGCGCGGGCAGAGCAGAGGGAGTCTGGCTAGAGGAGGGCAGTGGAGCAGGTGTGTTGAGTGACGCTCCCGCGAGTTGCCGCGCTTTCGCGGTTTGGCAGCATGTAATTGCGCTCGACTTGCTATGATAGTTTCTGACACGGTGTCGCGGATGGGAAGCGTTAGCTGGCGCACATCAAGAGCCCGTTTCGTCTGGTGACAGTGTCGAGAAGAAGGCGCGCCGACATCCAGCTTCTGCAACAGCGACGGCCGACAATGAGTGACTGTCGCCACCTCCTCGATCGACGACTTCAAACCTTCAATCAACCAACAAGGAAGACTGTAAGCACGTAAAGTTTTAGAACTGTGTGGCAGACCTCAGCTTTTAAAATTGTTCCATTTGGCTCACATAATTACAGCAATGTAGCATGAACCTTTGTTGCTTATTGTCCCAACTGCATTACCAAGCAGGGTCCCTTCCTTTTCTGGAATGAACCCGAGTGTCGTTAAATTCAAACGCCAGCATTAAAGTAATATCATTCTATTTCACTGCTTTAGTTTCAAATTTCAGTTAAGGTATTCATAGCTGGCTACAATATTTAGATTACACAAGCACAAATTAAGAGTGCGAGTTTTGTTACCATATTTTAGCTTACCTGTGACTGCAGCTCAGCTTGGTACGTACTAAATTTTACTATTGTTAATTGTTCAGAATCATTTAATTCAAGTTCAAAATTAAATCTCTTATTTCTAAATTGCGTAGATTCAAGTAGCTTATGAAATGATTGTTGAGGTAGCCCAAGACTAACCTTATTTTACTGAATTTCGTAGTGCTTCAGAAACAAAGCTCACTATTAATTTCAGTCACTAAATTAAGTTTCAGTTGTCCATTTTTATTAATTCTTTTGCTAAATTATGTCAGAGTGTAGCGAAATTTATTACTTCTGACAAACATTCAGTTTTCACACAACACGTGTCAACCTTCAGCTGCCACGCTTTTAGGGCTAATTATATGTGCAATAACCTGTCTTTTTCAGTTATTATAGTAGTTGTCGATAGGACTGGCGACCGTAATTTTCCCCAAATCTCAAATATCTAATTAACGCCAATTAACTGTTTACGTAACGACCGCACATTTACTTTATTTATTAATTTTACCCTTTTATCAAAATTAATTTCCACCAATTTCATTTGCATTTTTCCTTTCATTTAGATACAATCCTTTCCTCCCTCTTTACCAACAGATTAACTTCAGTGACGATTGCTTTTCCCAAATTTCCATTAGGTACACGCGGTTTAATTTTTCACTGTCATTAAGGTCGATAAGTGAGGGGGAGGTTACAAGCATTAACAATTTTGAACTTCACGACTGTTGGGACAAGCCTAGCACGGAACGGCCGAAGATCCCGAGACAGAAGCCAATAGGCAGTTTGTCAACAAGTGGCCACGAAAGCCTTAACAATTTTGAACTACACGACTGTTGCGACAAGCCTAGCACGGAAATGATCATAGCAGTCCTGATGTGTTTGGAGAGCCAGCAACCTACTGTTATACATTTCTGTAAGCAACATTCCGAGACTTCTTGTTCTCTGCGTATATGTAGAGATTTTTGTCTCTCGATACACGCCAGCAGCCAACATAGAGCAGTCCGTGAGAAAAGCATTGTGTGCCCAATGAATAGCTATACCACTTTTACCTGAGCCCTCGAGTTTTCTTTATAGTGATCCCGATAATACAACAATAAAACACACTTCCGAAACATTCTATTTGCTGGGAAATATTTTCATGCGCATACGTTACATGATTTCGGAGTTTAGTGATTATTTTATCCTACAGGAATATTTCTGGTGTCTTAAATTTATGTACGTACTTATTTCATTTGCCAAAATAGTTAAAAACTAATCTTTACTTTACATTTAATGCATTCATTTGCTAGTTAAGTTTCATCAGTGACTTTTTAGTCTCTTAACCCGTCCCACGGGGACAGTTCTCACGGTGATCAACCCACGGTAACAGTGATTTTTTTCGAAGTAAAAGGTAGCCTATGTGTCAATTGAGGGAAGAGGCTGTGTTCATTCCAAAGTTTATCCAAATCCGCCCATTCGCTTCAGCGTGAAGGAGTAGCAAACATACTAAACCGAAGAAGAAAGGAAATAAGCAACTTCTAGTTCGGTGCAGCTCAAATACAATACTTGTAAGTGCAACAAGGTCATCTGCCCCCACATGTGTGCCTATTACGAACGGATATGCTCGCATATCACAATCAAATCCAGCCTCCTAAAAGCCTACCGTATTCTACATGTAAGGGTACGGCGTCTCTCTGTCGCACAGTATTTCAATGACACAGTCGTTGTGAGTCTTCAGGTGTCTCAAAAGCTATAAGATACACCTGACGTTCAGTGGATATAATGCCAACAGGTTTGAACGTAAGTATCGACCAAGTACTGTGAGGATTGTATAAGCAGTGTATTCATTATGTCGAATCGTTTTGTGTAGGACATATTAAACAATAATGGCATTCTCACAAATATGACACTCTTCACTTCAAAAGTCTACTAGTAAACAGCTTTTCCTATGATTAATTATTGTTCCACATTTCACCTTATATTCTTTAAATCAGTAACTATCTACTACTACACACTTTGAAAAGAAGCCTGCGTGTTAATTCTATTCCAAATTTGTTCCAAATCCGTCCAGCCGTTTCAGCTTGAAGAAGTAACAAACATACAAACAATCTTTCGCATTTATAATATACGAGGACTATTCGGAAAGTAAGGAACGATAGGTCGCGAAATGGAAACCACAGTGAAAATCAAAACTGTTTTATTTGCAACGGTTAGCTACAATTTCCAGCTACTTCTCTATACAGTCGCCGCTCAGACTTCGATATCTGCCGTAGCGTTGTACCAACTTTTCAATTCCCTCGTTATAGAAGACAGCCGTCAATGCTTTTCGACAATTTTCTACTCTGGACTGCAACTCGTTGTCTGTGTCAAAATATTGTCTTCATAGCCAGCGGTTGATGTGAGCACAGATGAACCTCAGGGGTAGCCAATTACGGACTGTATTGTGGGTGATCAAACACTTTCAATCGAAAACGCTGCAGAGGGCGGCAGAGAATTATCGCGTAGAACGAGCCACATGACAGTTACGTTATGTGAATTGCATAGCTTCTACATCTACATCTATATGGATACTCTACAAATCACATTTAAGTGCCTGGCAGAGGTTTCATCGGACCACCTTCGCAATTCTCTATTATTCCAATCTCGTATAGCGCGCGGAAAGAATGAACACCTATATCTTCCCGTACGAGCTCTGTGTTTTCCCTTATTTTATCTTGGTGAACGCTCCTCCCTATGTAGGTCGGTGTCAACAAAATATTTTCGCATTCGGAGGAGAAAGTTGGTGATTGGAATTTCATGAGAAGATTCCGTCGCAAAGAAAAACGCCTTTCTTTTAATGATTTCCCGCCCAAACCCTGCATCATTTCTGTGACACTCTCTCCCATATTTCGCGATGATACAAAACGTGCTGTCTTTCTTTGAACTTTTTCGATGTAATCCGTTAGTCCTATCTGGTAAAGATCCCACACCGCGCAGCAGTATTCTAAAAAAGGACGGACAAGCATAGTGTAGGCAGTTTCCTTAGTAGGTATGTTACATTTTCTAAGTGTCCTGGCAATAAAACGCTGTCTTTGGTCACCCTTTCCCACACCATTTTCTGTATGTTCCTTCCAATTTAAGTTGTTCGAAATTTTAATACCTAGGTATTTAGTTGAATTTACGGCTTTTAGATTAGACTGATTTATTGTGTAACCGAAGTTTAACGAGTTCCTTTTAGCACTCATGCGGATGACCTCACGCTTTTCGTTATTTGGGGTCAACTGCCAATTTTCGCACCAAAAAAAATGGCTTTGAGCACTAAGCGACTTAACTTCTGAGGTCATCAGTCGCCTAGAACTTAGAACTAATTAAACCTAACTAACCTAAGGTCATCACACACATCCATGCCTGAGGCAGGATTCGAAACTGCGACCGTAGCGGTCGCTCGGCTCCAGACTGTAGCGCCTAGAACCGCACGGCCACTCCGACCGGCTTATCGCACCATTCAGATATCTTTTCTAAATCGTTTTGCAGTTTGTTTTGACCTTCTGATGACTATTAGTCGACAAACGACAGCGTCATATGCAAACAACCAAAGACGGCTGCTCAGATTGTCTCCCAAATCGTTTGTATAGATAATGAACAGCAAAGGGCCTATAACACTACCTTGGGGAACGCCAGATATCACTTCTATTTTACTCAATGACTTTCCGTCAGTTATTACGAACTGTGACCTCTCAGACAGGAAATCGCAAATCCAGTCACATAAGTGAGACGATATTCCATAAGCACGCAATTTCACTACGAGCCGCTTGTGTGGTACCGGGTCAAAAGCCTTCCGGAAAACCAGGAATACGGAATAGATCTGAAATCCTTTGTCAATAGCACTCAACACGTCATATGAATAAAGAGCTAGTTGTGTTTCACAGGAACGTTGTTTTCTAAACCCATGTTGACTGTGTGGCAGTAGACTGTTTCCTTCGAGGTAATTCATAATATTCGAAAACAATATATGTTCTAAACCCTTGCTCCATATCGACGTTAACGATATGGGCCTGTAATTTAGTGGATCACTCCTACTACCTTTCTTGATTATTGGTGTGACCTGAGAAACTTTCCAGTCTTTGGGTGCGGATCTTTCGTCGGGCAAACGGTTGTATATGATTGTTAAGTATGGAGCTAATACATCAGCATACTCCGAAAGGAACCTAATTGGTATACAGTCTGGACCAGAAGACTTGCTTTTATTAAGTGATTTGAGTTACTTCACTGCTCCGAGCATATTTGCTACTACGTTACTCATGTTAGCAGCTGTTCTCGATTCGAATTTTGGAGTATTTACTTCGTCTTCTTTTGTGAAGGCATTTCGGAAGGCTGTGTTTAGTAACTCTGCATTGGAAGCACTGTCTTTGATAGTATCTCCATTGCTGTCGCGCGAAATCTTTCGCCAGGCCCTCATACTTGGTGGGAGACGCTAATGTCTAGCCATCTTTACGTTCTCACTGTGAGCTCGTAACTGAAAAGAGCGACATAATGCGATCGACGGGCACACTAAACACAGGGCCCAACGCATCTGTGCAAAGCTTCATCAGATTTTCACTGTATTTTCCATTTCACGACCGATCGTTCCTAACTTTCCGAATAACCCTCGTATATGGGATTTCATATGCATACTGCGAGAGTCAAGAACGACTCTCTATATGCGCCTGTATCCAAATAATCTCTCATATCTTCTCAAGATTCTTACAGGAGATATACGATAGGTGTACCAGGATAGTCGCACTGTCTTCTGCACCCACATCTACTCTGCAAGCCACCGTACGCATCATGGGGGAGGGTACCATGCACTACCACTAGACGTTTCCTTTCATGTTCCACTCGCAAATGGAGCGACAAAGTCAACTGTCTACATGCCTTCGTGCTAGCCTTAATTTCTCTTACCTTGTGTTCGCGGCCCTTACACGTAATGTACGTTGGCGGCAGGAGAACCGCTCGAATCAGCCACAAATGTCGGTTCTAGAGTAGAACCCCTCTAATCCGTCACCTTCGGAACCGGGACTATGGTCGGAACGAGAAAAAAGTCGGATTATCCGAAAAATCTAATATTTATCGCAAAAAATATAAAAAGACATTTAGTACTAAAAATTAAACGATTTAACAACTAAAAGATGTCTACAGTAATATAAAAAGATGTTTTTTACACAGTGTTAAACAGTATATTAACTAAAAAAAACGACTACACACACTATAATATGTATTGGTTTTAAAAGGAAAAACGACAAACTAATTACAGTATTGTACTGTACATAATAGCGTATAAACGATATATACTGTAAACTAAAAAATTTTTATAGCACTGTATATAAAAAAGTAATTTTTTACAAAGAAATAAACTACTGTGTGTATAAACTAAGAAATGATTATACTGTGTGCATTGTTTTTACAGAAAAACGAAAACAAATTACTTGGAAAAAAAGTCGGGGATACATTTTTGACGAGTTTTCCAAGGATCAATCCAGCCTTCACTGGCAGCAAATTTACTTTCGGCTTCCAGTTTTTTGTGCAAAACTATCGCTTTTTCTTTGAGAATTGGCCCGGATATTGGAGTTCCTTTCCTTCTTTCTTGACAAAACCACATCCACAATGCGTTATCAAGCAGTTCAAGTTTAGGCTTTTTTAATGTTTTGCGATTCTTCAGAGTGTTTTCACCATCAATCGTAACTGTATAGGAGTCAATGTCTTTCCGATTCTTCTTCGAATCCTTAATTGTCGTAACACCTACATTCAGTTTCTTTGCAATTTTTCGGAGCGAATCTCCTTCGTCCAGTCTTTGTAGCACTGCTAATTTTTCATTTAGTGAAAGAGGTACGTGTTTACGTTCGAATCTAGACAAGTTCAAAAACAGACAACTGTACACACAGTGAATCTACACTAATAAGTGCGGTAGAGAACAAGGAATAAAGCAAACAACGAAGTTTTTTAATCCCAACAAAGGATAAAACTACACAATAACGTACAGTATAACAATATGCACAGCGATGGACACCGCAACAATGGCCCGACAGGCGTCCAGTCAGTAACAAGTTGGCACAGGCTCGCGAGCCTCAGCGTAGTCGGACTAACCGGAGTGACGGACCATCCAAGGTCGGATTAGAGGAGTTCTACTGTATAAGTTTTCTCAGTGGTGTTTGAAGAAAAGGACGTCGTTCACCCTCCAGTGATTACCATTTGAGTTCATGAAGCATCTCTGTACCACTCAGATGATGATAGAACTCAACAGTAACAAATCTAGACGTACGCTTCTGAATTGCTTCGATGTCTTCCTTTAATCCTGCCAAACACTCTAGCAGTACTCAGGAACAAGTGTTCAGACACTTTGTAGATGAGATACCCTTTCCTAAAATTCTCCCCATAAGCTGAAGTCGACCAGTCGCCTTCTCTGCTACCACCCTTAAATGCTCGTTCCATCTCATATCGCTTTGCAACGTTACGCCTAGATATTTAATAGACGTGACTATGCCAAGCGGCGGACCACTAACACAGTATTTGAACATTAGAACATTGTTTTTCTATATTTAGAGCAAGCTGCCATTCATCTCACCAAATTCTAGCTAAGTCATCCACTGCATTCAAATCTGGCGCTTTTCGGAGAGTGATCATCGAGTTACTGGCTAACTATCCGTGTAAAGTGAGGTGGAGCACCATCGTGCACGAACCGTATTCATTGGGTGACGTCTAGAGTTTCTCCGTCGAGTAGATGAAACAATTCATGCCTAAAAATAGGCAGATACAATTCTACAGTAAGACCTTGAGGAAAGAAGTAGGGGGCATTGAGGTGGTCATGAGTGATTCCATTCCATACCCTAGGGCTGAACCTTTGTTGGCATCTGCTTTTCGCACGCAGTTGGAATGTAATTTAATTTAGCCCCACGTTGGTCAGCAATCAGCAAACTAGCTCAGTACTCAGGGTGGTTACGGGATTATAAATAATTAACTGTCTCTATCTTGACTTTCACAGATATTCCTCAATATATATCAAAAGTATAGTTAAAACTCATGTGCTTACAGCACCAGATAATATTTCATAGGTCAGTTCAATGTGAAGTAATAAAACCCGTAACTCCAGATCGTGGTTTCGTCTCGAATACCAATATAAGGTAACAAGCATGATCTCTTGCAGATGAAATCTTATTCAAGAACTAGGATCCTGTGACCAGGCCTTTCTGCCTGGGATGTTATCTCGCAACGTTAAGAAAATCTGCAAGTGAAACATATTAAATTATTCGTAGCGGCCGTACAGCTCGTGGAATCTGAAACAAAGTTTAGTGTCCTAACATGCGGCACGTCTCGAAGATGAGCTGAAAGAAAATTACTAATTATTTTCTAGTATGGCGCCTAACAATGTTCAATGGTCCGTTAAGGCCACGTCTACTCAGGACAAGCAACGTTTAGGTTTACAAATAATTATGTACTGTACACAAGTCTGAAATCACAAACAATTGTATTTTAGTTTCGTTTACAACTTACTAAGACTGTTACAGCAAGATGAACCTCAGACAGTCGTTCTTTCCTCTTCGAGTGCAAGAAGAAGAAGAAGAAGAAGACAAAAGAATAAAATGTTCAGACACAGAAACTCGGATGTCCATGGAATATTCATCAAGGCCTATATTGCAACATAATGCATTTGTTTACTCGTTGGCATACATCGACAGCTATTCGTACAACATTTATCGATACATGGCATTTACAGACTTCAAATTCATGACCACCTCATGAGATACAGTACACAGCTAGTAAGGTACATGCTGTAGAAACTGTAGAAACACAGCACACGTGAGTTGGCAGAAAGTTTTATTTTTTAAAAAAAATTTTAATTCTTTTTTGCTGAAAGTCTGCCTCATTTAATCCTTGCACACATGAAGGCGGTACGGATATGGAAGTTTTTCATGCATAATACTCCACATCGTTATGTGATTAACGCCTTCCCACTTCCAGTTCTCTATGTATGTAGTTGGTGGAGTTTCATCCACAGCGCGAAGAGCCCATTCACGCACAAGCGCTCGTACATCACGTGGTTGCCCACCATCTGTAACTCTCTTCTCAAATGTCCCTCGCAAGCATTGAAGCAGTCGTACAAAAGTTCTTGCACAAGATAACTCCCTCGCAGGGTAGCGTTCAGCATAAAGTTGACGTATTGTGTCCGCGTTACTATCTGCTAGACAGTACACACAGCACGTATTCGTCATTTCAGGCACTGAATGCATTGTTGTGATGAAAGTTACTCTAAAACAGAAAAAACACGTTAGTCAGGGAAAACAAAAGAAACACCATGACCAAGCTTAAAAAAGAAAATGATTAAAAACGTACATTTGAGGTAAATTACACAACAAGGAGTCACCACAGGTAATTCCTTTCATAGCTCCGTAGCGAAGGATTTTCGGTACCACGTACATATTAGTCATTTATGGTGTTTTATGTCAGGAATCAATCCCTCAAGTTTGTGACACATATTTGATATACCCTGTGAACAGCAGAGGCACATGGGCGCAGTATAATGTGTCGAGTTTTCATGTATTACTGTGGTGTTTACATCAAAATGAAGAATGCCATACGTCGACAATTTTTTCAACATTATCCACTGAGTGTGTTTCTTGCAGTAAGTCAAACTCTTGTGTTGAGTACAAGTGGCTGTGCGCTTCAGTAAAAGTCTTTGAAACAAAACATTCTTGGGGGCAGATACGTGCTGCAATTTTTGTACGTGTGTTCTTTCTTCAAAATTTTTAAATTTTGCGCTTTCCGTCAAGAGGTATCCTTTCTTTTTTTTAAATTGGCTTGAAAACTATCTCATTAAAAGTTCTTTAGAAACAGTTCTTTCTTTACATATTCTGAATTTGCAATAAACTGATCTTTGACACCTAAGATAAAAGACCAGACGACAGTGATTAAACGACTGTTGTTCAGAAGCACATCAATTTTTGCCAACCTCTGTTCGTGTCAGACTCCCATACTCCTGTCGATAATAAGCGTCGTGCTATCCGCCTGAGACCTCTTGACCTGTTCACGTGGTCCTTATCAGGGTTCCCAGTGCCAATTAAAGTTACACGAAAAGGAAAAGAAATTAGAGGGCATTCTGTTAAGAAAATCTGGTCGTAGCCGGATGGCGTTTCACCTTACTTGCACCGATGTTAAGATGTAGTGTATATTTTTGCTATGTGAAAATTCACAGTTGGTACCAATGAAAAATAACGGCATCGTGAACCACCCAAGCGCTGCTGTTATGTGTGTTTACGTATTGATAACGAGTTTCAGCCAAGTGACCATCTTCAAGTGGCCTACATGTTAACAAATAGTACCTGTAAAATAGTTAAGGAGGACTGCTGTGAGCAGTAGATACAAATACCATTATTCAGGTTAAATATAGGTCCTTTCACCTCAGTGCATAATTACTATCAGTTGGAGCATCCAAACCAAGGTGGCCAACCTTTTGTACCTACCGCCCACTTTTAATATCTGTTAGCAGTACATTTTCTAACCGCCACCGCCTTCAACGTAAAGTGATTTATAAAGTAGGGAAGTAACTTTACAGTATAAAATTTATAATGCAGAGTTGCAGCAAGTTAAAATATGTAACAGTTTCTTTCCCAGAGACTTTGTGTCAAAATTTTATCAAAACCTAACGAAAATATTTTTTAAACCCTTACTGCCTACTGCCCATCTTGATAGATAGCGGGTAGGGATCAGGTTGAGTACCACTGTTCTAAACGACACAGTTAAAAATACAATATGCGTAAAGACATTAAAACATAGTGTACATACGAATGAGGTGTCTATTTTTTTTAAAGTCCAGAAGTATGAGCATTATGTCTGAGATTAGCACATCTGGTAATAAAATTAAAATAATTTGGAATATAATGAATTCTTCTCGGTTTATCAGCCGAAGTTCGCCATAAGATGATAGGTACGAAACTCATCGAAACATTGCGACAAGACGACGCCACCACTCGGCTGATAACCTGAGAAGAATTCGTCATTGGAATACGCCGAGAAAGACTGCAATCGCAAATTTGGAATATTGTGAAAAGGGAAACAGGGCAACCGAAAGCACAGGAAGATTGTATTTCTATCAAATACGATCACAGGTTTGTTGACAAGAAGTAGAAAACATTTTTAATAATCGTTTTTAAGTGTTGTAGAGAAAATAGGATCCAGCTATTCATTAGAAAATGCAAGGCAGTAACTATGCAATTCGATAAAATTGAAATTCATCCACATCTCCTACTGAAATTAGGAAAATAATAAATTCACTCGAAAGTAAAAGCTCACATGGAATTGATGGCATTTACAACTGAGTACTAAAACTTGTTTCCAAAAAATAAGTAGGATTCTCAGCCACATATGTAGTAGCTCACTGAAACAGGGCATTTTTCCAGATAGTCTGAAATACGCTATTGTTAAACCATTCCATAAAAAGGGGATAGATCTGATGCTAACAACTACCACCCAATCTCACTTCTGACAGACTTCTCCAAATTTCTTGAAGAATGGAAATGAGCATACGGCATTTTAGGACGGGAGTCCCCCGTTCGGGGAAGTTTGGCTGCCGAGGGCAAGTACTTCTTGCATTCGACGCCACATTGGGCAACTTGCGCGTCGGAGATGGGGATGAAATGATGATGAGGGCAACACAACACCCAGTCCCTGAGTGGAGAAAATCTCCTGCCCTAGCCGGGAATCGAACCCAGGCCCCTTGGCGTTATATTTGCTGTGCTGACCACTCAGCTAACGGGGGCGGGAAGAAGTAATGTATTCAAGAGTAGCATCACATATTTGTAAAAATGAATGACTACCAAAATGTCAGTTTGGTTTTCGGAAAGGCTTTTCAACTGAAAATGCTATATATGCTTTCACTCATCAAATATTAAATGCATTGAATATCCAAACATCACCCATTGGGATATTTTGTGATCTCTCAAACGCTTTTGATTATGTGAATAATGAAATTCTTCTAGATAAGCTTAAGTATTGTGGTATGGGTGGGACAGTGTGTATGGGTGGTTTAATTCATACTTAACTGGAAGAATGTAGAAGGTTGAAATTAACAGTACAGATAATATGCAATAAACAGTTGAGTCCTCTAACTGGAGAGGTATCAAGAATGGTGTCCCACAGGGTTCATACTTGATTCCCTTATTGTTCTTAATATGTATTACCGACTTGCTACTTTATATTCATGAGGATGCAAAGCTAGTTCATTTTGCTGATGATACAAGTTCAGTAATCACACCCAAGAAGCAAGAATCAGGTGAGGAAATTGCAAATAATGTCTTTCAGAAAATTATTAAGTGATTCTCTGCAAATGGACTCTCACTAAATTTTGAGAAAACACTGTTTATACAATTCTGTGCACTAAATGGCATAACACCAGTGATAAATATAGACCATGAATGGAAGTCTGTTGCTGAGGCAGAATACTCAAACAATTTTAATTAATTATTTTGTGTAAAGAAAACTAATTTTAAAGTGAGATGTTCCACATTATTACGAAATATCGTAGTCATGATTTATGGAACAAGGATTTATCTATGTACGTCACATACATTTTTCTGTAAGTCACAAAGTCCACGATTTTGACACTTCATTGCACTATTCGATACACTGTCTCACCAAAGTCGTATTATAAGCTGATGACTGAATCTACTAATTCTTGTTGTAATACAAATGCAGCGATATTGCTTACAAGTTTAAATAATCGATCGTAGTTTCATTAGAGATGTGTAACTTACAATATCTACTCTTTGCATGTGTGTATGCTAAAGTGTAGACAACATATGAGTGTTGTTTGAGTTGATGTAGGTGGGAATACACTACACAGATCCTGCACCTAAACAGGAAGGTTAAAATGGTTCAAATGGCTCTGAGCACTATGGGACTTAACAGCTATGGCCATCAGTCCCCTAGAACTTAGAACTACTTAAACCTAACTAACCTAAGGACATCACACAACACCCAGTCATCACGAGGCAGAGAAAATCCCTGACCCCACCGGGAATCGAACCCGGGAACCCGGGCGCTAAACAGTAAGGGGAAAGATAGCTTCTCTATTGGCAGATACTGAAAGAGGGGCCACAGCCACACAGGGGATAATGCCTGTGGTTAATGGGACAAGGCTGAGATATTTTTAGGTTAAAGCCAAAGTCCAGACAGACAATAATCAACACAAATAGAGTAAAAGAAGAATCATGTACAGTGAATAGGGGTAAAGCTAAGGGTAGTATCAATTTTATCAGAATATCAGGGGAATAGAAAATGAAGTATATGAGGTGTTAGTATGTTTACGTGATCTCAAAAATAAGAGTGAATTGATATACTTTGTCTTGCTGAACACCATATAACTATGGTGATTGAAAGTGTCAGTATAAATGAGTACAATTTAGCATCTTACACTTTTAGATCTAGCATGGATAAAGGAGGAGTTGCCATTTTCACAAAACAAGGGTTTAAGTACAAGACTGTAGAAGCAAGTGAAGTTTGTGCATGTGACCTACAGCTAGACAATGTAGTATTGTTATTACCATCAGTGCACAGGTCCCCATTAGGAGATTGAGAGCTATTCATAAAAAACATTGACTCTCTATTATGCTGTCTGACAAACAAAAAGAGGAAGTTATTAATCTGTGCTGATTTCCTTGTAAACTCTCAGAGCAATTCTGAAAGGAAAAGTGAACTATAAGTTTTATTAATGATGTATAACTTAGAATCAGTGATCAATTTCCCTACATGTATAGCTCAGTGCACTCTAATAGATAATGTATTTTTGCAGCAAATGGGGTGTAAAGCTAACACATGCTTTCCCTATGAAAAATAGATTATCAGACCATGATGCAAAACTGATTAACTTACAAAACTTGGCAGGGCATACAGTTCAGAAAACATGAAGTAAAATTGTGAGGCTGGTCATCCCAGTATCTATAGAACGTATCAGAGAAAGTTTAAGAAATTCTAATTGGGGGTATGTATATAATGAACCAAATGCCAATGATAAATGCCACATATTTCTTGATAAATATATATCTCATTTTTAACACTGTTGCCCTAAGAAAATTATTAAATGTAACACCAAACAGTTTTCAAAGAAACCTTTGTTGACTACAGTTATTAAAGTGACTTCAGAAATGAAAAGAAAATTCTATGAGGCAGCAAGAATTAGTAAACATCCAGAAGTAATTTTACTTCATAAAAATTATTGTAACATACTGAGAAAAGTTGTCAGAAAATCAAAAAATATGTATATTAGAGATAAAATTAAAAACTCAGGCAATAAAATCAAATCCTCCTCAGGGGACACCGCCTTAACGTAGCACTGTCCGTGCGGGCGAGGAGGTTTGCGTGCTCCGGATCCGGAGGGCTATGCCGGCGGTAGCGTAGCTACCAGCAGGGTCACCCATGCCGGACAGGCCAAAGGGGAGGAGCCAGACAAAGTGTGTCCCACAACGATCTATCGCCCCCCTTTCCTATCCCAAACCCGTCCTTACCATTTCCTTTTCCTGTCATTCCCTGGTATATGTACAAAAGGGCAGAAAGACCTCTATAGGCGTGGAGAAGCCAATCTTTCTACGGGAGAAAACCCCGAATGAAAAATCCTGGTCCTCCAGGTTGGGGGTTGGCGACGGGCTACCAACCCGTCCTGGAAAAAATAATCAGCCGTACTAGCATCACAGAAGAGCCTCGGATAGGACTGATCTCTGTAAAATGACCTAAGCAAGAACAAGGACTACGGAAGGAAATACAACTAGGGACCTGGAATGTCAGAAGCCTATACCAACCTGGGGCAGCAAAATGTGTAGTAAGGGAGGCAGGTAAGTATCAAATTGATCTATTGGCCCTGCAAGAAACAAGGTGGACAGAAACCAGAGCTACGGAAATGGAAAACTATGTCATATTCCATGGAGCCTCAGAAACAAACCACTCACTAGGAACTGGTTTTGCAGTGAAGAAATCACTCTGTACCACTCTCATAGATTTTAAATCAATCAACCCCAGAATCTCACTCCTAACCATAGACACGGGAAAACACAAACTCACATATATAAATTGTCATGCCCCAACCGAAGAAAGCGATGACATCAAAAAAGATATTTTCTACGAGGAATTAGAAACGGTTTTAGACAATGTACCAAGTGAACATTACAAAATTATCCTTGGAGATTTTAATGCGAAAATAGGGAAAGAAGCAGCCTTCATGGGGACCATCGGAAAGCACAGTTTACATGATGTGAGCAGTGATAATGGCACTAGGCTGGTTAGCTTTGCGACTGCAAAAGGCTTGTTTATAAGTAGTACTGATTTCGACAGGAAGAGAATATATAAAGGAACCTGGGTGTCTACAGATGGGAAAACAGTGAACCAAATTGACCACCTAATTGTAGAGAAGAGAATAAAGAAGTGGATACAAAATGTTAGAACGGCAAGAGGTGCGGAATGTGGATCAGACCACTTCCTTGTCAGAGGAAGGATGAAAACAATATGGAGAGCCAGGAAGCACAAAAGAATGCAAAGAGTCACTCGATATGACCATGAGAGTCTGACTGAAGATAATATAAGAAGAACTTTCAAGATAGCACTAACAAACCGTTTTGAGGCTTTGAATGAAGAGGAAGGAGATACTGTGGTGGATCAGAACTGGAAGGCGATTGCAGAGACCATTAAAGAAACAGCCCAAGAAGTAATCCCAAAGTGAACTAGGGGAAAAAGAGTGTGGTTCAATGAGGAGTGTGAGGGAGCTATCAGGGAGGACAACGGACCAAACTACTGTGGATACAAAGCAATATGCAAGAAGAAGAAAAATCGAAGTTTGAAGAAACACGACGGCAGACCCAAGCCACATTGAGGAAAGCAAAGAGAAAATATGTTAAAAGTATCATGGAGGAAGCTGAACAAGACTTTCATGGAAATAGGTATAAAGAACTTTATAGAAAAGTGAAAAATTTTAAAGGAGGGACATACCATCAACACAGATTCATAAAAGATGCCAATGGAAGAATGTTAACAGAAGATCAAAAAATTGGAAGAAGATGGATGGAATACTTCAGAGAATTACTAAACTCTGATGAACCAACCGAACTACTTGAGTTTGATGAACCAGTAACAGTAGACCCAGAATATCCTCCACCCACCATTGAAGAGATAAGGAACCAGATTAAAAACCTTAAGAATGGTAAAAGTCCAGGTGAGGACGGTATTCCTGCTGAACTTCTCAAGGCTGGAGACGAAATCCTCTGTTTCAAAATCCACAAGCTAATCGAGCAAATTTGGGTAAAACATGAAATACCAGAGGAATGGAAGGTAGCTGTGATATGCCCCATATATAAAAAGAAAGACAAATCCGTATGTGACAACTACAGGGGCATAGCGCTACTCAACACCTGCTATAAGAGCTTCTCCAACTGCCTATTGGAACGAATAAAACCTATAGCAACAGACATAATTGGAGAATACCAAGGAGGTTTCCAGGCAGGGCGATCAACCACGGACCAGATTTTTGTCCTAAAACAGGTCTGTGAAAAAATGTACGAATACGGACGAGAGATACATCTCCTGTTTGTAGACTTCAAGAAGGCTTACGACAGTATACATAGACCTAGCCTGATTAGAACTATGATAGAGTTTGGTATACCAAAGAAGTTGGTCAAACTGGTAGAGGTATGCCTAAATGACACAAAACTTAAGGTTAAGGTTGGCAATCAAATGACAGAAAGCTTCCAAGTTGTAACAGGATTACGCCAAGGAGATGGGCTATCACCTGTCCTCTTCAACCTGGCACTTGAGAAGGTAATGCGGGATTTCAACAAAGAAAACATCAAGGGCATTCAAATTGGTAATGAACACATTACATATCTGGCCTATGCAGACGACATTGCACTATTAGCATGCACACAAGAAGATCTGAAGAGAAGTATCCAGACCTTGGAGTTATTGGCAGCTAGGATCGGTCTACAAATTAGCTCTGAAAAGACAGAGTATATGACCATAGGAAGAAAGATCCAGACCTCTCAAGATTTAATTGTGAACAACACCAGGTACAAACATGTGAAAGAGTTCAAATACCTTGGATCATTTTTTACAGAAGTAACATCAACTGAAGCAGAGATAAAAGCACGACTGCAGGCGGGAAACAGATACTATCACTCTCTAGACCCTATATTAAAATGTAGAAGTGTCTCGCAACAACTAAAGCTACGGTTGTATAAGACATTAATAATGCCAGTAGTACTTTATGGTTCTCAAACCTGGAGCACTCGAAAACAAGACCTTAAGCGACTGATAACATTTGAAAGGAAAGTCCTCAGGGAAATATTTGGACCAGTCAGAGATCAGACTACTGGAGAATGGAGAAGACGCCATAACACTGAATTAGAAGAGTTATACAAGGAGCCTAACATCTTGGGAGTGATGAGAAGCAAAAGACTACAATGGGCTGGACATGTTGTTAGAATGGAGGCAACAAGATGGCCCAAAATCACAATGGACTGGATCCCGTCAGGCAGCAGACCAGTGGGAAGACCTAGAAAGAGGTGGGTCGATGGAGTGAGAGAAGACCTGTTGCAGCTGGGAGTCACGGAAAACTGGAGACAGATAGCAGAAGACAGAGACGGATGGAGAGCTCTAACTGTGGTGGCGCGCGGTCCTCTGGGCCTGATCGCGTGAAGAATGAAGAATAAAATCAAATCAGTATAGAATGTTGTTAGAAGAGAGACAGGAAAAGTAACCACTGGTGCAAGTAGTATTACTACTAATGAGAATGAAACCATCTCAACCAACAGTGCACAAGTAGCTAATGTATTTGGCAACCATTTCTTAAGTGTAGGTGAAGAAATTGGTGAGAATAGTTCAAAATAAAAAGCCAAGCAGTACATGGAAGAGTCAGTGTTGAGAAATCCTAGCCAGATTAATTTTCATCTAACAACCTCTTGTGAAATAAGGCAGACTCCTTAAATCTTTGAAGAATAAATGTTCTTTTGGGATAGATGACATCTCTAATAAGATATTAAAACAACGTGGAGCAGTTATAGCTGATGTTCTGAGTTACATCTGTTATGCATCATTAACTCAAGGTATTTTCCCAGATAGGTTAAAATATCCCATTGTCAAGCCTCTCTACGAAAAAAGGGGACACCACAGATGCTAATAATTACTGGCCAGTTTCCTTGCTAACAGAATTTTCAAAAATTGTCGAGAAAGTAATGTACTTAAGAGTGGTTAGCCATCTCAATAGTAATGGGATACTTAGTAAATCACAGTTTGGATTTCAAAAATACTGTTCTACTGAGACAGCAATATACAGTTTCACTGCTCACATACTAGAGTTTTTAACTAGTAACTAGTAAAAAAATCTCACAAATAGGAATTTTCTGTGACTTGTCCAAAGTGTCTGATTGTGTGAACCATGACATTATGTTGCAGAAATTACAATTCTATGGTATAAATGGAACAGCATATGAGTGGTTTAAGTCATACCTACAGAACAGGAAGCAAAAAGTTTCTTTATGTGGTTTAAGTGATTTAAGGAAGTTTCCAACTTCATCTAACTGAGGTGAAATTACACTAGGTGTTCCACAGGGTTCGATCACGAGTCCCCTTCTATTCTTGATATATGTGAATGACCTCCTTTCTTATCTGAAACAAGAAGCTAAACTAGCAGTGTTTGCTGATGATACAAGCACCATTATTAATCCAGTAAGAGAAACTCCAATAGAAAATGATACAAATAATGTCTTTGAAAAAGACATTGGTTTTCTTAGGAACATGGACCAGTTTAAAAACAACAGTAACATTCATGATTATAATAGCAGAAGAAAGAAAGACTTACACTGTCCTCTACTTAACCTATCTTTGGCACACATAGGGGTAAAATATGCTGCTGTAAAATTTTTTGCTAAATTACGAGATGAAATAAAATGTCTGACAGACAGCCGTAACAATTTTAAAAATAAATTGAAATCCAATCTCCTTGACAACTCCTATATCACAGATGAATTCTTGAATAGCAATAAATAAATCTTTAAGTATAATATATGCATTTTGAGGCATTTAAGGGAATGGAGTATCTAATAAAAATTTTAAGCTTTTTTTTAAAAAAAGTCTTCATTCATGTGTGCATTTCTTATGCACTTGACACGTTCCACATCGTAATGGTTACCATGGAATTGATCGATGGAACACGTAAGTTACTAACTAACTATATAGCAAGACTAGTGTTATCGTCTGGTGTCAAACAATATACCGAAGCACATTCAACTATGCTTAAATTATGAGAAAAAGCGCCAAGATTACATCAGATTGTCGAGAAAACGTTCTACATACACGGACTAGGCTAAAAAATCGTGTCCCGTATTGGCAGCTTAGCAATAAACATTTCGGTATTGTATTGCTTCATAAAAAACTACGTCAACGAAAATGAAAACTCCAAAAATAGCTGCAGTAAGGTAATGTATTTTTAATGTTTTACATGACAGGCCTGTTTCGGCTTATTGCCTTTATCAAGTAACGTCAAATGGGAAGTGACTACCATATTACATCTACAGTAATTTTTTTTCTGTCAAGTCTTGGGAAGTATAATATTTTTTGTAATTATGAAAGGTAAAAATACGTTTTTCACAGATTTTTTTGTAGCTATGAAACGTAAAAATACATTACTGACATATCATACTTACCAAGACTTGACAGAAAAAATTACTATAGATGTAATGTGGTCGTCACTTCATACGAGCCGTCACTTGATAAAGGCAATAAGCCGAGATAGCCTGTAGAATATTACAAGTATATTATCTTATTACAGCTACTTTTGGAGCTTTCCCTTTCGTTATGTTTCATACTGACCTACAATATGCTGTGGGCCCGACGGAAAGTAAAAAAAAAAAAAAAAAAAATATTTATTGACTAAAAGACTCCACCTTGAAATTTATGTCACATACTTAGATGTATGGTTCCTTGGCGGTGTAAAAATTTTAATTATTAGCATGGATGTAGCAAATAGCTGCTTGTAATAACTAATCTTTATTCACGACAGACTGTTTCGACCTTTATCGCCATTGTCTGGGACGTATAGATTGATGTACGTCCATATTACGTCGTTAGTGAACTGTCTTATAACTGTCACTGTTTTAATAAGATGTGATAGCAGTTTGACAATCGTTAGAGTGGAACTGTCAAACTACTGTCACGCCGTATTAACATTTTATTTTGAATATATTTACATAATTTATCATCTTATTGAAACAATGACAGTTACAAGACAGTTCACTAACGACGTAATATGGACGTCGCATCAATCTAGACGTATTTGACAAGGTCGTGAATAAAGATTACTTATTACAAGCAGCTATTTGGTGCATCTATTGTTATAACCATGTCGTTATCAGACATATATTATGCTGCTTGCCGAGCTTGTAAAGCCACCATGTAAAGACACAAATAGACTTAAGAGATGAGAAATGTGCTACTTTTGAGTTGGATTGGAAAAGGGCATATGTCATCCCCGGTTTCAAGAAGGGACGTCGAACAGATGTGCAGAACTATAGACCTATATCTCTTACGTCTATCAGTTGTAGAATTTTGGAACACGTATTATGTTCGAGTATAATGACTTTTAGAAATCTACTCTGTGGGAATCAGCATGGGTTTCGAAAAAGACGATCGTGTGAAACCCAGCTCGCGCTATTCGTCCACGAGACTCAGAGGGCTATAGACACGGGTTCACAGGTAGATGCCGTGTTTCTTGACTTCCGCAAGGCGCTCGATACAGTTCCCCACAGTCGTTTAATGAACAAAGTAAGAGCATATGGACTATCAGACCAATTGTGTGATTGGATTGAAGAGTTCCTAAATAACAGAACGCAGCATGTCATTCTCAGTGGAGAGAAGTGTTCCGAAGTAAGAGTGATTTCAGGTGTGCCGCAGGGGAGTGTCATAGGACCGTTGCTATTCACAATATACATAAATGACCTTGTGGATGACATCGGTAGTTCACTGAGTCTTTTTGCGGATGTTGGTGGTATATCGAGAGGTTGTAACAATGGAAAATTGTACGGAAATGCAGGAGCCTCTGCAGCGAATTGACGCATGGTGCAGGGAATGGCAATTGAATCTCGACGTAGACAAGTGTAATGTGCTGCGAATACATAGAAAGAAAGATCCCTTATCATTTAGCTACAATATAGCAGGGCAGCAAATGGAAGCAGTTAATTCCATAAATTATCTGGGAGTACGCATTAGGAGTGATTTAAAATGGAATGATCATATAAAGTTGATCGTCGGTAAAGGAGATGCCAGACTGAGATTCATTGGAAGAATCCTAAGGAAATGCAATCCGAAAACAAAGGAAGTGGGTTACAGTACACTTGTTCGCCCACTGCTTGAATACTGCAGACGGGTGTGGGATCCGTACCAGATAGGGTTGATAGAAGAGATAGAGAAGTTCCAACGGAGAGCAGCGCGCTTCGTTACAGGATCATTTATTAATCGCGAAAGCGTTACGGAGATGACAGATAAACTCCAGTGGAAGACTCTGGAGGAGAGACGCTCAGTAGCTCGGTACGGCCTTTTGTTGAAGTTCCGAGAACATACCTTCACCGAGGTGTCAAGCAGTATATTGCTCCCTCCTACGTATATCTCGCGAAGAGACCATGAGGATAAAATCAGAGAGATTAGAGCCCACACAGAGACATACCGCCAATCCTTCTTTCCACGAACAATACGAGACTGGAATAGAAGGGAGAACCGATAGAGGTACTCAAGGTACCCTCCGCCACACACCATCGGGTGGCTTGCGGAGTATGGATGTAGATGTAGATTGTGTATATCAGCTGTGTTCACTGTGTTTTACGGCACAGTTTCTGAGTCAGCCCAATCAAAAATACGGCCATTTGTGTTCCATATTTTGACACTCGCAAACTGATTCATCAGAGCCAATAGGATACTTATAGTTGATCTAGAATCGTGAAATACGGCAATAAAGAAAGTTACAGAGTACAACTAAAGGAAAAAAAATCCGAAAACTGTAAATTTGTAATTATATCACACGAAAAAATATTTCTTTTGTCATTTGTTATCCGACGTCAATTTTGAAATTAAAAGAACCAGTAGTTCTGCATTCAGCTCAACTTGGTCGCAATGGTAAAACTCATATTGATCATATGATCCATTTCGGAATTTATTCATCAGATGCCCAGGAGCTATTTGTGGTGTCACCGCCAGACACCACACTTGCTAGGTGGTAGCCTTTAAATCGGCCGCGGTCCGTTAGTATACGTCGGACCCGCGTGTCGCCACTATCAGTGATTGCAGACCGAGCGCCGCCACACGGCAGGTCTAGAGAGACTTCCTAGCACTCGCCCCAGATGTACAACCGACTTTGCTAGCGATGGTTCACTGACAAAATACGCTCTCATTTGCCGAGACGATAGTTTAGCATAGCCTTCAGCTACGTCATTTGCTACGACCTAGCAAGGCGCCATTATCAGTTACCATTGATATTGTGCATGATGTACCGGCAAGACCGACGTTCTTCATTAACGGATTAAAGTTAAGTATTCCACCACCTACGTCCGTTTTTCTAAATTCTAATTTCCTTGTCCTGTTCCAGACCTCACGCCAGCCTGCGTGAGCTAAAACGCGTGCCTTTCGGCCTCCTCTAGTAACACGGTGTTGGCTCTCCTGCCAACCAAAACACTATTACTGCACGTAAATAAAGCGTTTCAAGTCGTATGTGAGATAGACAATCGCAGACTATTTGCCTGATATCTGACTTTCATAACTGCGACCCAGACAACCTGAATGCAGAACTACTGATTATTATAATAATGGTCCCTTGCCTCATGCGTGTCTTTGTCACATTTGTTTTCCTGAAATTAGAACATTCCCGAAAATCTTTGAGACCCTGGGACCGATATTTTTCTAGAATCAATGCAGATAACAGTCAAAAGTGCTGCGATTCTCTATTTCCGGAATGGATGGCTCTGAGCACTATGGGACTTAACATCTATGGTCATCAGTCCCCTAGAACTTAGAACTACTTAAACCTAACTAACCTAAGGACAGCACACAACACCCAGCCATCACGAGGCAGAGAAAATCCCTGACCCCGCCGGGAATCGAACCCGGGAACCCGGGCGTGGGAAGCGAGAACGCTACCGCACGACCACGAGTCCGGAATGGAAGAACTATCTACATACATGATTAAGTTTGTAGGAAACCCTAAGTACGTGAGTTCTACTCGCACCTTACCAATTTTCTTGCCAGACAGTGTATTTGTTCACATTTTATTAACCATGTGCGATCTGGTATCTGATTATTGAACAAGGGGTGGTGTACTGCTTGTAGCCATGTAGCACTGTGTAACAAATGCGGTCTTAAGAAGTTCCTAACCTGAAAGAGTGTCGCAAGGTGTAAGTGACATTCTGTTTCAAAACCGACAGATATTGCAGCTGTCAGCGAATGGAGGTCCATCTCAGCGAGTTTCTGAGTGAACTGAGGGAACTGCTCGCAATGTACATTTTGATGCTGGTACCTCGAAAAGGGCACGACACTTCAACGGTGGCACATATAGCAAGATGTCTTCAATGGGACAAATAACATAGAAACAGGACGATAGGTGAGTGGAGGCGTGTGGTGTCCGTACGAGGAGTCGCTATTTTGTCTGTGTTGTTTCCTTTGGGTGTTTCTCGTATTAAGGTTACCGTGAATATGAAGAGGAATGGTTATTTCAGTAAAAAATGGTTCAAATGGCTCTGAGCACTATGGGACTCAACTGCTGTGGTTATCAGTCCCCTAGAACTTAGAATTACTTAAACCTAACTAACCTAAGGACATCACATACATCCATGCCCGAGGCAGGATTCGAACCTGCGACCGTAGCAGTCCCACGTTATTTCAGTACTTTTAGCGAGAAAGTGTTCCCCTTTATTCCCTATCTTCGTGATGAGTCTGCTGTGGAGACCTCCGTCTTCTACGGTGACAACATCCCTGTTAACAAACTTGTATGTATACGTTTTTGGTTTGAAGAACAATGAGGATACCTATCGCACCTCGGCTAGCCCTCTAAATAACTCGATATTAATCGCATAGAAAATGTCTGGGGCTATTTTGTACAGTGGGTGATACGCAACGCTCAACATTCTTGTAATTTCGTAGCTCTTCGGGATCCAATCAACAATGAGTGACTGGCATGTCGAACCTGAAGAAACTTGTGGACGCTACAGGTCTTGTTACACGGAATAACCCGTCTGCTGCATCTCCATAGATAAATTCTATTTACACGAGCAACAGAAGCGATCAGTGGTGTTTGTGCGATGTGGCATTATAGTAGATATACTCTTCTTGACTCCTAAGACAGTGCTACACAGTGTTGGTAATCCCATAGATTAGAGGGAAGTGTTAAGGTGTTCAATTGTACAAAATTTGGATGTCAACATTGCTACGTAAGAATGGCGATCGATTACTTTCAATCCAGAATATGGGCAATGCCAGCGATAATCTCGTAGCCGACGTCATGTGATAGACAATGGCGCCCTCTATACTGCTTATATAATCGTTATTCGGTCGAGTTCTGGTTGCAGTTAGCCATTTCACCTCTGAAGAGGTCTGCCGCAGCCGAAGAGGAAACGTTAAGCCTAGTTTTCACGACGACACTTGGTTGCGGGGAACTGCGTTACCGGCCCCTGCGCGTGTGCGCCGCGCGTTGGCGCAGCTCGTTTGTGAAACTACACTGCTGGCCACCGTAAATGCAACACCCTGAAGGAAGCATCCGAATCAAGTGAAATTTACACCATGGGTTTGCAGCGATGAGATATGCAACTGATTAGAATTTCAGCGCAGACGCACATCACGCGCGCCTGTGGCGCCACCTCATAGCGCCATTTAAGGCTTGGCGATTTCGACGAGTGTACGTTCGGCACGTGTGTTTACCTTGTGGTTGTCTCACAAGACGATCAGTTATGCCTCGTAGACAACAGCGAACATCTTTTGATCAAGTATCCGAGTTCGACAGAGGAAGGATAGTGGCTTACCGAGAATGTGGATTATCATACAGAGAAATCGCTAGTCGTGTTGGACGAAACCAAACAACTGTAATGCGGATATGTGACCGTTGGATGCAGGAGGGTACGACGGACCGACGTGGTCGATCGCATTCCCCTCGGTGCACCACTGCACGTGCTGATAGGCAAATTGTGCGCATGGCAGTGACGGATCGCTCAGTGACATCCCGAACCATAGCACAGCACATTGCGTCTGTAACGAATCATCCAGTGTCTGCGCGTACCATTCGACGCCGTTTACAGCAGAGTGGTCTGTCCGCAAGACGTCCATTGCTTCATCTACCATTGACGCAGAACCACAGACGTCTCCGTCGCCAATGGTGTGATGACAGACGGATGTGGACGGCAGAATGGAATGACGTTGTCTTTACTGACGAGGCACGCTTCTGTCTGCAGCACCACGATGGTCGGATTCGAGTGTGGAGACACCGTGGAGAGAGGATGCTGGACAGCTGCATTATGCACCGCCACACTGGTCTTGCATCGGGTATTATGGTATGGGGCGGTATTGGATATTACTCTCGCACGCCTCTAGTACGCATTGCCGGTACTTTAAATAGCCGGCGCTACATATCCGAGGTGCTGGAGCCAGTTGTCCTTCCTTACCTTCAGGGCTCGGCCACAGCCATATTTCAACAGGATAATGCGCGACCACACGTGGCACGCATTGTTCAAAGATTCTTCGTCAATAACCAGATTGAATTGCTTCCCTGGCCGGTTCGCTCTCCGGATCTTTCGCCGATAGAAAACATGTGGTCCATGGTTGCTCAACAAGTGACCCAGATTACATCCCCAGCTGCCACACCAGATGATCTTTGGCAACGTGTGGAAGCTGCTTGGGCTGCTGTACCCCAGGAACACATCCAACGTCTCTTTGACTCAATGCCGAGACGTGTGGCAGCGGTGATCTCCAACAATGGCGGCTACTCTGGCTACTGATTCTGGCAGGAACCACATGTCACAGACGTCTGTAAACGTAATCATTTGATACTTGGTCAACATGTTATCTACAAAATAAATTTTGTTGTGCTACCTCTTGTCTTTCTTGGTGTTGCATTTACGGTGGCCAGCAGTGTAAATACTTTCGGCGGGTTCCAACTTTTCCGACACTAGTTGCATGAGTTTTGAGGTTATGTGTGTTCGTAGAGTGTAGACAAACCGAAATGTGAAGTGGGGAACGGAGAATAATGTTCGCTCTTTGGATATCTATGCTTTGCATAGGTGTTTGTGGGATTTCAGTGATGCTGATTTCAAAAATAAGCAGCATATTACTGCCGATGAGACTGTCACATGCGATCATAACATAGGTTTGACAGTATCTGAGCTGCAGGGCAAAATTTATTGAGTTAGGAGCACATATACAACGGAACTAAGAAAGATACAGACAAGAGTAATTCTAGCTGTGGCAATGCTGTTGTCTACTACAATCCCATCGTTCGAGTTGGCCAACTCTTTGTTAAGGAATATTGTTGACAGGAGGGAAGGCTATACAAATTCAAGAAGCTACATTCTTTATTCAATATTCATCTATTTAAAACGTCGCTGCAGCGCTCCCCATTCACATATGCTAGAATTTTGAATTATTGCCACTGTACAGATCTATTTATTTATTTAGTTTTGGTCCTGTGACATCTTGTACAGATATAGGACAGGTCAATAAAAGATACAGAAAGTTAAAAATTGCACACACACACACACACACACACACACACACACACACACACACACACACACATATATATATATATATATATATATATATATATATATATATATATATATATATATACATATATATATATATATAAGAGGCAAGGATCACGTCGCTCTCTTTCCCTACTCTAAAGATACTGAACCTTCCATGCCTATATATATTTGAAACAGTAGTCTTTGTAAGAGAATATTTAAGAACCAATGCCTATCAGCTGAACAGCTCTGTGCACAATTACGCAACAAGAAATGGCAATAACATTTATGTCTCAGAACATCAGCCTACCAGAAGAGTGTCCTTCATAGAGGCACACAATTGTACAACCACCTTCCTAACAACATCAAGTTGGTAAAGCAAGACAGCTTGTTCAAAAAAAAAGCTGAAGCCATTTCTGTTGGACCAGAGTTTCTACTCTGTAAGTGAATACCTCTGAGAATGAAACAGAATTTTATGTTAAATTATGTTAAATTAATAAACAATTTATGGCAATTATGTGTTTATTAAAGTGTACTAGTTGTACATGTAACATTGTATTAATGTAGATATTTGTAGTCCACAGCACTGTATTGGTCTTATTACTGTGGAGCAACTACCAGCAAGGTTGGACACTTACTGAAGAGACGTGGACTGGTACCTGTGTTCGGGCCCGCCTCCAAGATGAGAGTTGCTCGCGTGTATGATGTCCCTAATGAATGTGGTAGCATTTACATACGTCAGACTATTTGCGCTGTTGCTGGGCGTTGTGCGGAGCATTCATAAAAAATCAAACAAGTGGAACTTGAGAAGTCGGCCTTGGCGGAACATTGCCCAGAAAACGGATATAAAATAAAGTTTTGACTCAAAGACCATCACACTGAGATTCTGTTATCAAAGAAGCGGCTTTTTACGAAGACCAGGGTCACACACTTGGTAGGACGTGGGGGCAGCCTTTGGAGATTGAGCGAAAGCACAGACGTAGGCTTGACACATGTAGGGCCGCGGGGCCGGCAGTTTCAAACGTGGTGGGGCCCCTCGCGCAATGTGACGTCACTCGGTCCCGCGGCGAGGCCCACGAGAAAGACAGGCCGTGGCGCTGACGTCACAGCACGTGACACAGCAGGTCTTGCGAGCGTCAGAGAGGAGCGAATAACTATTCCAGCCGATTTTACTAATTCTTACTGCGCATTTAAACGTATGCAAGTTCTCGATAGCACACGACAAAGTTAAGACCTTTAGTGGACAACTTCTCAATGATACATTGATTTTCCATGGGCTTTGCACGGAGCCGAAGGTTCGCGAAGTGTGGCGAACAAACCGACTAGTGTGACGTCACAAGTTCGTGGCGAGGGCCATATTTCTCTAAGACCCGATCCTACCGCTGGGCGGAGCTGCTAGGAGCTGCTCAACTTGCGTTCTGCATCTATATCTACGTGATTGCTCTGCTATTCACAATTGTCTGGCAGAGGGTTCAATGAACCACCTTCAAGCTGTCACTACCGTTCCACTCTCGAACGGGGTGCGAGAAAAACGAGCACTTAAATTTTTCTGTGCGAGCCCTGATTTCTCTTATTTTATCGTGATGATACTTTCTCCCTATGTAGGTAGGTGCCAACAGAATGCTTTCGCAGTCGGAGGAGAAAACTGGATTGAAATTTTATGAGAAGATCCCGTCGCAACGAAAAACGTCTTTGTTTTAATAATTGCCACTCCAATTCACGTATCGTGTCTGTGGCACTATCTCCCACATTTCACGATAATACAAAACGAGCCGCCCTTATTTGAACTTATTCGATGTCATCCGTCAGTCCCACCTAATGCGGATCCCACGCCGCACAGCAATACTCCATAATAGGGCGGACAAGCGTGGTGTAAGCAGTCTCTTTAGTAGACCTGTTGCACCTTCTAAGTGTTCAGCCACTGAATCGCAGTCTTTGGTTTGCTCTACCCACTACATTATCTATCTGGTCGTTCCAATTACTTGTAATTGTAATCCCTAAGCATTTAGTTGAATTTACAGCCTTCAGATTTGTGTGACTTATCGCGCAATCGAAATTTAGAGGATTTCTTTTAGTTCTCTTTCACATCTCCACTCTTTTCTTTATTCAGGGTCAATTGCCACGTTTCGCACCATACAGATATCTTATCTAAATCATTTTGCAATTAGTTTTGGCCTTATGCTGAATTTGCAAGACGGTAAATGACAGCATCACCTGCAAATAATCTAAGAGGGCTACTCAGATTGTCTCCTATGTCGTTAATATACACTCCTGGAAATTGAAATAAGAACACCGTGAATTCATTGTCCCAGGTAGGGGAAACTATTGACACATTCCTGGGGTCAGATACATCACATGATCACACTGCCAGAACCACAGGCACATAGACACAGGCAACAGAGCATGCACAATGTCGGCACTAGTACAGTGTATATCCACCTTTCGCAGCAATGCAGGCTGCTATTCTCCCATGGAGACGATCGTAGAGATGCTGGATGTAGTCCTGTGGAACGGCTTGCCATGCCATTTCCACCTGGCGCCTCAGTTGGACCAGCGTTCGTGCTGGACGTGCAGACCGCGTGAGACGACGCTTCATCCAGTCCCAAACATGCTCAATGGGGGACAGATCCGGAGATCTTGCTGGCCAGGGTAGTTGACGTACACCTTCTAGAGCACGTTGGGTGGCACGGGATACATGCGGACGTGCATTGTCCTGTTGGAACAGCAAGTTCCCTTGCCGGTCTAGGAATGGTAGAACGATGGGTTCGATGACGGTTTGGATGTACCGTGCACTCTTCAGTGTCCCCTCGACGATCACCAGTGGTGTACGGCCAGTGTAGGAGATCGCTCCCCACACCATGATGCCGGGTGTTGGCCCTGTGTGCCTCGGTCGTATGCAGTCCTGATTGTGGCGCTCACCTGCACGGCGCCAAACACGCATACGACCATCATTGGCACCAAGGCAGAAGCGACTCTCATCGCTGAAGACGACACGTCTCCATTCGTCCCTCCATTCACGCCTGTCGCGACACCACTGGAGGCGGGCTGCACGATGTTGGGGCGTGAGCGGAAGACGGCCTAACGGTGTGCGGGACCGTAGCCCAGCTTGATGGAGACGGTTGCGAATGGTCCTCGCCGATACCCCAGGAGCAACAGTGTCCCTAATTTGCTGGGAAGTGGCGGTGCGGTCCCCTACGGCACTGCGTAGGATCCTACGGTCTTGGCGTGCATTCGTGCGTCGCTGCGGTCCGGTCCCAGGTCGACGGGCACGTGCACCTTCCGCCGACCACTGGCGACAACATCGATGTACTGTGGAGACCTCACGCCCCACGTGTTGAGCAATTCGGCGGTACGTCCACCCGGCCTCCCGCATGCCCACTATACGCCCTCGCTCAAAGTCCGTCAACTGCACATACGGTTCACGTCCACGCTGTCGCGGCATGCTACCAGTGTTAAAGGCTGCGATGGAGCTCCGTATGCCACGGCAAACTGGCTGACACTGAGGGCGGCGGTGCACAAATGCTGCGCAGCTAGCGCCATTCCACGGCCAACACCGCGGTTCCTGGTGTGTCCGCTGTGCCGTGCGTGTGATCATTGCTTGTACAGCCCTCTCGCAGTGTCCGGAGCAAGTATGGTGGGTCTGACACACCGGTGTCAATGTGTTCTTTTTTCCATTTCCAGGAGTGTAGATCAGGAACAATAGGGGGGCCTATAACACGTCCTTAGGGAACACCGGATATTACTTCTGTTTCACTCAATGACTTTCCGTCTATTACAACGAACTGTGACCTTTCTGGCAGGAAACCACGAATCCAGTCCCACAACTAAGGTGATATTATATAGGCACGCAGTTTGGTTGGAAGACGCTTGTTCAAATGGTTCAAATGGCTCAGAGCACTATGCGACTTAACTTCTGAAGTCATCAGTCGCCTAGAACTTAGAACTAATTAAACCTAACTAACCTAAGGACATCACACACATCCATGCCCGAGGCAGGATTCGAACCTGCGACCGTAGCGGTCGTTCGGTTCCAGACTGTAGCGCCTAGAACCGCACGGCCACTCCGACCGGCAACGCTTGTGAGGAACGATGTCGAAAGCCTTCTGGAAATCTAAAAATTGGAATTAATTTGGCATTCCCTGTATACTCATTACTTCATGAGTATAAAGAGCTAGTTGTGTTTCACAAGAACAATATTTTCTGAATGTCTGCTGATATGTGTCAATAAATCGTTTCTTTCGAGGAAATTTATAATGTTCGAATACAGTGTATGTTCCAAAACCTTACTGCAAATCGACGTTAGTGATATGGGCCTATAATTCAACGGATTACTCATACTTCCATTTTTGGGTATTGGTGTGACTTGAGCAATTTTCCAGTCTTTAGATACGGATCTTAGTTTGAGCAAGCGGTACTATATAATTGCTAGATGTGGAGCTATTGTATCAGCATACTCTGGAAGGAACCTGAATGGTATACAATCTGGAACGGAAGCCTTATGTCTATTAAGTGATTTACGCTGCTTTGCTACACCGAGGATATCTACTTACGTGTTTCTCATCTTGGCAGTTGTTCTTGATTGGAACTGAGGAATATTTACTTCGTCTTCTTTGGTGAAGGAGTTTCGGAAAACAGTGTTTAATAACTGTGCTTTAGTGGCACTGTCGTCTGTGACTTCACCGTTGTTATCGCGCAGTGAAGGTGTTGATTGCGTCTTGCCACTGGTGTGCTTTATGTGTGACCAGAATCTTTTCGGTTTTCTGCCAGATTCCGAGTCAGAGTTTCGTTGTGGATATTATTAAAAGCATCTCGCATTGAAGTACGCGCTATATTTCGAACTTCTGCAAAACTTTGCCAGTCTTGGGGATTTTGTGTTCTTTTAAATTTGGTATGCTTTATTCGCTGCTTCTGCAACAGCGATCTGACCCGTTTTGTGTACCATGGGGGATCAGTACCATCACTTATTAATTTATGTGGTATGTGGTCGGCCGCGGTGGTCTAGCGGTTCTAGGCGCTCAGTCAGGAACCGCGCGACTGCTACGGTCGCAGGTTCGAATCCTGCCTCGGGCATGGATGTGTGTGATGTCCTTAGGTTAGTTAGGTTTAACTAGTTCTAAGTTCTAGGGGACTTATGACCACAGACGTTGAGTCCCATAGTGCTCAGAGCCATTTGAACCATTTTTTGTGGTATGTGTCTCTCAATTGCCGTCGATACTATCTCTTTGAAATCATTCCACATCTTTTCTACGCTTACGTGATCAGATCGGAATGAGTGCAAACTGTCTCTTAAAAAAGCGTTAAGAACATTTTTATCAGCTTTTTTTAAGTAAATGTACTTTGCGTTTCTTTTTGATGGTTGTGGGTGTTACGGTATTGAGCCTTTCAACAACTGCTTTGAGGTCGCTAATCCCTGTATTCGTCACGATATTCCCTATTTGTACAGGATTATTTATTGCTAAGTGGGCAAGTTCGCTTTCGCAAACATTTACGCTTCGAGTGGGCTCATGAAATAATTGTTCAATATAATTTTCTGAGAAAGCATTCATTACAATTTCGGATGACGTTTTGTGTCTGCCACCGGCTTTAAACATATAATTTTTCCGTCATATCGAGGGTAGATTGAAATCACCACCGACTATAATTCTATGAGTTGGTTACCTATTTGAAATGAGACTAAAATTTTCTTTGAACTGTTCAGCAACTATGTCTTCTGAGTCGGGGGGTCGGTAAAACAATCCAATTAAAGTTTAGTCCGATTGTCAAGTATAACCTCTACCCATACTATTTCGGAGGAACTATCTAATTCGACCTCACTACAAGGCAAACTACTTCTGAAAGCAATAAATACTCCACCACCAACTGTATTTAATCTATTCTTTCTGAACACTGTTAGGTCGTTTGAAAAAAATTCGGATGAACTCATTTCCGGCTTTTGCCAGCTTCCCGCACCTATAACTATTTGAGCTTCAGTGCTTTCTATTAGGGCTTGGAGCTCTGGTGCTTTCCCAACAAATCTACGAGAATTAACCACCACAATACCAATCGTTTCTACAACTATCTTACTGTGTTTTATCTGCCCCGTTTTAGACGGACGCCCTTTCTGTGGTTTCCTGAGACCCTCTAACCTAAAAAACCGCACAGTCGCTTCCACACAGACCCCGCAACCCTTGTAGCCGCTTCCTGTGTGTAGTGTACACCTGACCTTTTAAGCGGGACCCGGAAACCCACCACCCGATGGCGCAAGTCAAGTAATCTGCAGCCTACACGGTCACAGAGCCGCCTGAGCCTCTGATTCAGACCCTCCGCTCGGCTCTGCACCAAAGGACCACAGTCGGTTCTTTCGACGATGCTGCAGATGGTGAGCTCCGCCTTATTCTCGCAAGCAAGACTTGACCATTTCCGCTAGCCGCCGGAAACCAGAGAGAATCTCCTCCGATCCAAAGCGACACACGTCGTTGGTACCGACATGAGCCACCATCTGTAGTTGGCTGCACACTGTACTCTTCATGACATCCGGAAACACCTGTCCACATCCGGAATGACTCCTCCCGATATGCACACGGAGTGCACGCTGGTTTCCTTCCCCTCCTTGTCAGCCATGTTCCTAAGGAGCCCCATTACGCGCCTAACGTTGGAACTCCTAAGTACCAGCAAACCCACCCTGCGTATCTGCCCAGACCTTGCAGGCCGAGAAGCTTCCTCTGGAACGGAGTGGACGACTGCATCCGGCTCAGAGACTTCTTCAGCCACAGATAACTTCCGAAACCTGTTCGTCAAACAAATGCCCGTGCATACGTCACTGTGGTTCACTCTGGAAGGTTTCGGATGCTGCCGTTACATCTATATAAGCAGAATACCGTACCAGAGCCGGCAGTCAGTGATTTTAACTCCTGATGACGACGACGGAGACTGCTATTGAAAGCACAAGTGTTTTATTCGAACTGAAGCGGCTTGTAAACCGGGAAGACTTTATTGAAATGAGTAAGTTAAGTAAATTCGTCAAACATTATAACATCTGGCAATTCGAATTGACCCACTCCCTAAAGGACATATGCGACATGCTGGTCATAAAGTTTTAAAGATTACCTCTAAAAACCGAAGAAATGCAATTAATTTTTTTTTATTTGCAGGTACACGCCTCCAGTGGTTGTACACATTGACATATCCGCGCCACAGTACGGCAACACGCCTGTAGAAAAGCCAAAACAAACTGACGCAGCCCACCATTGCCACATTACCGATGGCACAGTTTCCTCAATTAAATAAATTAAAGACGTTCTGATGAAGAACCATGGACTATAAACGAATATGTAGGTTTTGTAATTGGTATTTGCAACTTATACTTTACAATAAAAAAATAATCCCATAGCCCGAAATCGCGGCTGCAATGATCAATGCTTCTATTACAACCAAATCCACTAACAGAACTGAAATCTCAGTTACGTGACTGCTGCTCCTCTAGCATTCTTCACCAGAGGCATAGGTACAGCCATTGGAGAACCCCATGCAAGTACACTGTCGGAAAAAAATCCCAACACCAAGAACGAATTGCGTGATAAAACTGGTAGGCCGGTTTCTACAAAGGGCGTTCAAAAAGTTTTGCACAGTCGTCTCTGATTTTTTTTATTTTTTGCAGGAGGAGACTGAAATTTTTTGTGAACGTACTTGGAACGTTTTGCTATACATGGAGTCTGCGCAATGTAGCCTCCATCAGCCGTGACGCATCTGGCCCAACGTTCGTTCCAAGATGTAAATGCTCTTTGGTAAAACTCTGCGGATTGACTTTTACACCATCGCTTGACACAGGAAATAATGTCTTTCTCACTATCAAATGTTTTATCATGGAGGTGGGCCTTCAGACGGCCAAAGAGGTAAAAATCAGAGGGAGCCAAGTACGGACTGTAGGGAGGATGAGGAACAATTGTCCAACTAATTTTCCTGATTTTCTCCTACGTCATAAGGACTGTATGGGGTTTGGGATTGTCATGGTGTAGTCTGATGAGCTGACCCTGAAGCTTTGGTCTGTGGGTCTTGATGGCACGTCGCAGCTTGTCCAATGACAAACAGTAACGGTCCCGGTTAATTGCGGAGCCATGTTCCAAAAAGTCAATGAAAATGACACCACACTGATCCCAGAGGGAGGAGGTCATCCCATTTCGGCCTGCTGTTTGTGAAAGTCTTGATTTATTCTTCCTAGGTGAACCCGGATAAAGCCACTCCATTGTTTGGGTTTTGCTCTCAGGTTTGGACAAATACAACCATTTTTCATCCTGGGTAACGACGTCGTCAAAAAACTGTTTCCGCTCTTCAGTAAAGGTTTTCATGAGATCCTCGCACACATCCTTCCTCATCGTTTTCATTTCTCTTGTCAATAATCGAGGCACAGATTTTTCTGTACCCTAGTGACTGTACCAGTGGTACCACACTACCCAATGATAAACGAGTCATTTCATCAATCTGTCGTGTCGTCACACATCTGTCATTTTGGATGATTTGATCAATGGTCTCCTTATTCACATCACTCACTGCCGTCGATGGTCTACCACATCGTGGATTGTCCAGTATAGAGAAATCACCTTCTTTAAACCTCTGCAAGCACCGCTGGATACCGCTGCGGATCACTGTGTCCTTCCCATAAACATGGAGGAACTTCCTGTGAATCGATGTGGCAGAGTCATCGTCGGTCTTGAAGATGAACTCCATCACCGCAATCTGACATCTACTTCACTGCCTATTACGGCTCACCTGTAAATAAAAGAAAATACTTTTATACAATAACTTATAGCAAAATGTTCCAAGTATGTTCACAAAAAATTTCTTTCTCCTCCTGCAAAAAATAAACAAAATTAAGAGACGACTCTGCAAAACTTTTTGAACGCCCTTTGTACATCCGGAAGATGACATATATTCAAATTTCACTCCAGCTGCATAAGACTGGCCCTAGAAGCGCCACTATGAGGATGCAAATCAACTTTGCTTTAAATACACACTGTATCTGTCGTAAGCGTTAGTTACTTATGACATTGGATGTAGTGAGCTCATGTTAGTCAAGAATGCCTTTAAGGCGACGAAGACGCCCTAAGTTTCAACGATGTCTCATAATAGGGCTACGAGAAGTTGGAATTTGCTTCCGCAATACTGCAGAAAGACTTGGCACGAATGTAGCTCTGCACATAATTGCTGTTAACGGTGGTCACAGGAAGGTACTGTGGCAAGAAGACCGGGCCCCCGACAGCCACCTCGCACTACCGAGAGGGAAGACCTCCCTGTTCAGCGTACGGCTCTGATGCATCGTACTACATCTGCAGCTGCAATCTGACAACAGTTGGCACTACAGTCGCACAACGAGCCGTTACAATCCGTTACTTCAAGAACAGCTTCGAGCTATACGCCCTGTAATGTGCATTCCACTGACGCCAAACCACTGCCGTTTGCGAGTTTAGTGGTGTCAAAAAAAATGGTTCAAATGGCTCTGAGCACTATGGGACTCAACTGCTGAGGTCATTAGTCCCCTAGAACTTAGAACTAGTTAAACCTAACTAACCTAAGGACATCACAAACATCCATGCCCGAGGCAGGATTCGAACCTGCGACCGTAGCGGTCTTGCGGTTCCAGACTGCAGCGCCTTTAACCGCACGGCCACTTCGGCCGGCCTTAGTGGTGTCAAGCGAGAGCTCTTTGGAGGGCGGAGTGGAGGTCTGTTGTTTTTGCTAATGAAATCCGGTACTGCCTCGGTGTTAGTGATGGCCGTGTGTGGTTACAAGGACGACAGTTAAGGGATTTCAAACAACCTCTCAGCGGGCTAGAAACACTGGACATACACATGGAGTTATTGTCTGGTGTGCGATTTTGTATCCCACCAGGGACACTCTCGTGGTTATCCCATGCACCCTGAATGCAAAACTGTACGTCACTCTGGTGGTTCGACCTATTGTGCTGACATTCATGAATAGCATTCCAGGGGGTGTTTTCCAACAGGACAACGCTCGCCCAGATACCGCTGTTGTAACCCACATTCTCTACAGAGTGTCAACATGTTACCTTGGTCAGCTTGATCACCAGATCTGTATCCAATAGAGTACATACGGGACATCATCGGACGGCAATTTCAGCGTCATTGGCTACCAGCATCAATCCTCCCTGTATTGACCGACCAAGTGCAATAGGCAGGGAACTCCACCCCACAAACTGACATAGGGCTTGCATTCACATTCTAGCGGTTACACCTATTATTAATGTACCAGTATTTCACATTTGTAAAGGCTTTTGTGATGCTTACATTAACCTGTGAACGTGTAATGTCAATCATTTAAATATGTTACCTAGACAAATGTATGCCCAATATTTCATTGCTCTAGATTAATTATTTCTCAGTGTTTGGATTTTTTCCGTCAGAGTACACAAAGTAGGCCGCCTCCCCCTCCTATATGTCTATCTCCCTCCATCCCACCCCCAATTCAACAAAACATTGCCCACATCACATCTCACAGCCATAGCAACGACTGTCCTACCCCTCCCCCCTCTCACTCACCCTCTCTCTCCCTCCCTCCCTCCCCCTCCCCTCCCTCCCCCTTCCTCTCCCTCCCCCTTCCTCCCCCTCCCCTCCCTCTCCCTCACCCTCCCTCTCCCTCATCCTTCCTCGCCTTCCCCTCCCTCTCCCATCCTCCCTCACCCTCCTTCAACCTCTCTCACTCCTTCCTCACCCTCCCTCACACTCCCTCACCCTTCCTCACCTCCCTCACACTCCCTCACTCTCCCTACCCCTCCCTCCCTCTCCCTCCCTCCCCCTCCCTCTCCCTCCCTCTCTCTCACCCTCCCTCTCCCTCACCCTTCCTCTCCCTCACCCTCCCTACCTCACCCTCCTTCACTCTCCCTCACTCTCCCTTACACTACCTCACTCTACCTCACTCTCCCTCACGCTCCCTCTCACACTCTCACATTCTAACTCTCTCTCTCACTCACACTCTCACACTCTCACACTCTAACACTCTCATATTCTCAACTCACACTTTCTCTCTCTCTCTCTCTCTCTCTCTCTCTCAAACACACACACACACACACACACACACACACACACACACACATTCCACAGCCACTCTCTTCACACTCTCTTCCCTCTAGAGTCTAAAAGATTAAGTTGAAAAACAGTCTTTTTCACTACATATATTTTGGCGAAGTGAAGCATAATCTCAGCAATTTTTGTGTATTCTACCCACATATGAAACAACTATTAGTAGCTGTGTCATTGCACATTACATACAGCACACTACCCAAGGCATATTTCAACTAAATACAAAACTGTTTAACTAGTAAGACAGTCTTTTTAATGTGCAGAATAAAGAAAATATTAACCATTTGTTAATTGCAACACATATGTCACAAAAAGCGAAATAATAAATCTAATACAATACTGCAAGAACGAATAGATAGTTTCAAAGATGTACAAAAAAATTGAGTATCCATGTGGAAATGTAAACTGTTAATGAAATGTATGGACTTAGTGATTTGTGACAAGATAATTTTTCTTTTACGTTTGTTAGGCAATGGTCCAAAGCAAGTTTATGTGCATAAAGCTCAGTTTCCTACAGCTGGTGTCATTATCAGTGTCTATAAAGACTTAAGAAACAGTTTCAAACTTAAACAAAACAAGTTTAGTAAGTCAGAATGTTTATAGGTGTCATTACAACAGTCGACCTGTGACATCTGATCGCTGCCAAAGAAAGCGGATTCTCTCGGATGTGTTATATGGAGCTTATAGTGGGGAAGAGTTGACGTTTGCTTTATGAAGCACTAAGGTCCACATCTTGCCTCATTTCAGTCTTTACTTTCTGTTGAAATCGTTTCTGTGGTTTTAAATGGTTGGAACTATGTAATCTGTGGGCCTTAGTGCTAAATAAAGCAAACAGCGCAGAATTTTTGAGGCTTTCAAGGACAAATGTACTTCCTGTTGCCTTCTGTCTCGGATTCTCCAGCCGACCTTCCTTTAGTGATTTTCCTGACCAGCAGTGGGGAGTGAACTTTTGACAATGCCAGCCACTCATGCAGGCAAAATGTCAAGAAAATCTTTAAAGAAATGTCGTGGGAAGAACCCGAGACAGAAATCAATAGGCTGTTCATTAAAGCAAACAGGGTCAAGTGTTCCCCACTATGAGTGCCGAAGCAGTTCGGCTTGCTCAGCTTGTTTAAGTTTAGAGTTGCTCTCTCAGTCTTCAAAGCCCCTGATGATGTCTTCAGCATTTGGATGTGAGATTGTCCACACTTTTCATCTGCACAACGAGTGGACTAATGTGTGCAAACTTAGCTTACCACTTAGCGTACAAATGGACAAAACATCTGAATTCTCTTCTCAAGCCCAGGGTGTTAAACAGACATTCTATAAAAATATGGTCCTGTACGTCAGCTAATATCAGGTGCGGATTGTAACAAAATTTATTAGGAATGCTACTGTCATGTAACTAGAATGCATGAATTAATAAAAGTGAAAGTTTGGGATCTATTCTAAAAACACAAAGCAGCTATTTCCCTTTTTTCTACATATTATTTATCAACTGTGCTTCCAGGGGTCAAGTGACACACAACAATCATGTTCAATTACTTTTGACACTCAATAACAAAATATTTAACTCTTGGACATTCGAACTGACGATTATTAAAATCTTTCTCTCTATATATAAAAAAAATTTATCACAGGAAAGAATGATTAAAATCTTCATTAGGTCATTTACATCTATGATGTCGTAGCTGGTCAATGCACTGAGTTGGTGGAGAATAAATTTACTTTTTGAACCAATGAAAAAACTCTCATGTACTCACTGTGAGGGTAGGTTAGTATCCTAGCTTTTGATATTCAATGGTCAAAGCGTACGCAAGCTGGAATGAGCAAAATCTCGACTCAACATTTACTGTGACCTAATGCACGATGGTACTTTACCAAGTGGCATCTGCAACGGCATTGTCTCTGTGCTGGATCTCAAACGCTAATTCCCTACTCTGGCCTTGACTGAATTCACTCATTCTAAACTTTCCTGTGTTCCACAGAAAATCAGCTTTTCTCTAGTCAAAATAATGGCTATTGCACACTCGCTAAATTTCTCCTGCAAAATTCCTACAGGAATAATTAACTACCTCTTTGCTATCTGTCATCATGATACACGATACGTGAAGCGTATTGTCCACACTTCGCAGAAAGCAAAGCTCTGAACAACCTCGCTGTTTTCTGCACACTTGTGCGGTTCTGCTGCGAGATGAGAGGGATATCTAGAAATTTCAGTTCTCAAAATGCTTTATGTTGTGACTTGGCAAGACAGCCAAACCACTAGGAGGTGAAGCCGAAAGGCACGCGTTTAAGCTCACGCAGGCTGGCGTGAGGTCTGGAACTGGACAAGGTAATTAATATAGCCAATAACGTACGTATCTGCTGGAATACTTAACTTTAATCCACAATTGGTGAACATCGGTCTGACGGTACATGCATCACAAGATAAATAGCAAATGATAATGGCGCCTTGCTAGGTAGTACCAAATGACGTAGCTGAAGGCTATGCTAACTATCGTCTCGGCAAATGAGAGCGTAATTTGTCAGTGAACCATCGCTAGCAAAGTCGGCTGTACAACTGGGGCGAGTGCTAGGAAGTCTCTCTAGACCTGCCGTGTGGCGGCACTCGGTCTGCAATCACTGACAGTGGCGACACGCGGGTCCGACATATACCAACGGACCGCGGCCGATTTAAAGGCTACCACCTAGCAAGTGTGGTGTCTGGCGGTGACAAAACACTTTAATATAGTGGGAATCTCCCCACCATGTCGTGTCTGCATCCCCAGTATGGCTTCAGCCAATCGCTGTCCCATTATAGGTGAATTTTAGTTTTCTTGCTGGGTCGCAGCCTACCCCAATTAAAGCCATCCAGTCAATTACCCTCAGTCCCGGCTGTATTTACATTAAAAGGGATAATGCATTGTTCTGGACTTATCCCTTTCTGTGCTGAAGCTCGCTGTTCTTTTGTTAAGTGGGGTTTTCTGATGCGATTAACCACCTGCTCAGTTCGTCTCCAAAATGCCTTTCGTTTTAACTTATTTATTCATGCCCCTGTCCATATTGGTAGATACTGTTTTGTTAGTTTTCGCTACATGAGATTACTGCAACTGCCTTTTGTTGATATAATATAATTATTATTTTCTGAGGATCTCATACTGTACTGTATTGTCATTACGGATCAAGCTCATGTAAGGTCCATAAAATCTTGACGCCTTACAGTGACACATAACCTTACTCGCAGGAAGACACTTTCGACCATCACCTAGTTCTCACAAAACAGGAATTACTTATACGAGTTTTCCCTCCTCCTCGTATGTGCAAAATAGACAATTATTTTAGAAAACTCAGCGTTTTATGTTCTTTCAGTTTCCACACTAATTTATACACCTACAGCTTCACCTTGACTCTGCAAATCAATGTAAACTGCTTGGCAGAGAATACGTTTTTACTGAACCATACGTTAAATTCTGTTCCTGGTCCATTCACAGACTGAACATGTTAAGAAAGATTGCTTTTACCCAAATATGTGAGCATGGTTTCTACACTAAAGTATAGGTCTTGGAGTTTACCAAGCATGTTCTTGAGAGATCTTCACTGTATTGCTTAGTGCGATGGTGCTCTAGACAGCAGGTAATAACGACATCATGTATAAGAGATACATCCTGCAGGTTGCAGCAAGCACAGCCCCTACATGTCAGACAACACGAGGCTTCTCAACCTTAGAACTCAAAAAGGGGCCAGGCCAGCAGAGGGTGTCAACAGAGCTTCGGACAGGCCACCAGGCAGTGCATACGACGGCGATAGGGGTCGTTGACAAACCACACCTCTTCATGCATCCACCGTGTGACATGATGGAAATAGGTCCGCAAGTATCTATCCACGAGGAGGCTATTTAGGCCGGTACACGAGCTCTAGAAGGCTCTTCTATTAAATCCAGAAGCTTGAAGCTCTCCACTACCTTGCGCCAAGGACAGGGCCATCAATTTCTGGAGACTCCAAGTGATCAGCGACGCGCTCGTTGAGACTTGGTATGACTGTACTGTTGTTGTTCTAGCCGACAAAACAGTATCAGATTGGAAGTTTCTATGCTTGTCAGACTTAGATATTTCATTACTGTTGGCTCTGAACACTTCTTCAGAGAAGCACACCATAGGAGTTGTTGATTGTTTACACTTCTTGACTGAAGATTGGATAAGGACTTGAGAGTTTTAAGCCTGAATGGTTCAAATGGCTCTGAGCACTATGGGACTTAACTGCTGAGGTCATCAGTCCCCTAGAACTTAGAACTACTTAAACCGAACTAAGCTAAGGACATTACACACAGCCATGCCCAAGGCAGGATTCGAACCTGCGACCGTAGCGGTCGCGCGGCTCCAGACTGTAGCGCCTAGAACCGCTCGGCCACCCCGGCCGGCTTTAAGCCTGAAACGAGAAAATTATTTTCCATTTTGACCGACATTTGATAGGACTTTAAGAATCTGCTCATTAAAGACCATGTGACTTCAGAAATTTAATTCACCATTTTTGAGGTAAAGCTCTAAAGACTTCGAGATTGTGTTCACTGAAGCGTGTGCAACTCTTTAAAGTGTCGTAGAACTTATTTGTTTACTTTGTGAGTCTGAAAATCGAAGTGGAGCCGTTATTTATGAATCATTATTTATTTTATTTCGCTTACTGAAGGACTAGCATCCATTTTGATACGATTTTTGAAGAACCATCCTTGCTTTTGTTTCGCTGTGGAGAATATCTTTGTAGAAATACTGTTCAACTTGCTTTGTTTGCTCCAAATACCTGAACTCTTTACTTGTGTCCACCAGTGGTAGACACATCACTTAGAATTCTCAGTTAAGATTTTTTAGTACTTCTCATACACTCTCTGGTCAGCCGAGCAAACCCTTACCCATTTGCGCCACCCTCCTCCAATTAATGCTACTAACAAACCCGGTAATTATGTATAATTCATAGTAGAAGGTAAATGCTTTTTAAAAATATTTTTATTTTGGGTAAAGAAGGCACAGTGCAACCACGTAGCTTTTGTAAGACACATGAGGGCAATTGTGATTAGGGTAATGGATATCAACTCTGCCAAGTCTTGTTCACCACACTCTTCTTGCATCTGTGCTTTAAATAAATTCATATCAACGTTAGCTGTGCTGGGAAAAGAAATTTAATGAGAAAATATTGTAACACTTGAATGCTTCGTCTTTAAGACCTTGGTCGCAAGGTGGTAGGTGTGAAAAAACGTTATATTGCAACGTATGTGTCTAAGACATGCATCAATCCGTAGGAGCCCACTAGGCGCGACAAGCTGCTGAAGTGTAGGATAGAAGAGTGAAGGCCTTATGGGACCAAACTGCTGAGGTCACCGGTCTCTACACTTACACACTTCTTAATCTAACTTACGCTAAGGACAACACACATACCCATGCCCAAGGGAGGACGGGTTTTACAATTACTCTGTCTTCTTCCTGGTGCTGTCTAGCAGCAGCCGCGTTGAGACCACGTTGCACAAAGGAGAAGGATAGCATGACAGAGCTTGGTGAGGAATTGGCAAGTGCAGTCTCTGGTGTTGTCTCGGGGTCAGTGCTGTGGCCTTGAAGTAGCTAAATCAGCATCTACATAGATACTGCGCAAGGCATCGTACACGGCGTGGCGGATGGTATCCTATATCACTACTAGTCATTTCTTTTCCTGTTCCACTCGCAAATAAAGCGAGGGTAAAACGACTATCTCTACGCCTCTGTATGAACCCTAATTTCTTGTAGCTTATCTTCGTGGTCCTTACGCGCAACTGTGCTTCAGTCAGCTTCAAATGTCGGTTCTCTAAATTTTCTCAATAGTGTTATTCGAAAAGAAAGTTGCCTCCGTTCCAGGGACTCCCATTTGAGCTCCCAAAGCATCTCCGTAACATGAATGTGTTGTTCGAACCTACAGATAACAAATCTGGCAACCCGCTTCTGAACTGCTTCGATGTCTTCTTTCAATCCGAGCTGGTAGGGATTCCAAACACTTGGCAGTACTCGAGGACAGGTCGCACGAGCGACCTACACTCCTGGAAATGGAAAAAAGAACACATTGACACAGGTGTGTCAGACCCACCATACTTGCTCTGGACACTGCGAGAGGGCTGTACAAGCAATGATCACACGCACGGCACAGCGGACACACCAGAAACCGCGGTGTTGGCCGTCGAATGGCGCTAGCTGCGCAGCATTTGTGCACCGCCGCCGTCAGTGTCAGCCAGTTTGCCGTGGCATACGGAGCTCCATCGCAGTCTTTAACACTGGTAGCATGCCGCGACAGCGTGGACGTGAACCGTATGTGCAGTTGACGGACTTTGAGCGAGGGCGTATAGTGGGCATGCGGGAGGCCGGGTGGACGTACCGCCGAATTGCTCAACACGTGGGGCGTGAGGTCTCCACAGTACATCGATGTTGTCGCCAGTGGTCGGCGGAAGGTGCACGTGCCCGTCGACCTGGGACCGGACCGCAGCGACGCACGGATGCACGCCAAGACCGTAGGATCCTACGCAGTGCCGTAGGGGACCGCACCGCCACTTCCCAGCAAATTAGGGACACTGTTGCTCCTGGGGTATCGGCGAGGACCATTCGCAACCGTCTCCATGAAGCTGGGCTACGGTCCCGCACACCGTTAGGCCGTCTTCCGCTCACGCCCCAACATCGTGCAGCCCGCCTCCAGTGGTGTCGCGACAGGCGTGAATGGAGGGCGTGTCGTCTTCAGCGATGAGAGTCGCTTCTGCCTTGGTGCCAATGATGGTCGTATGCGTGTTTGGCGCCGTGCAGGTGAGCGCCACAATCAGGACTGCATACGACCGAGGCACACAGGGCCAACACCCGGCATCATGGTGTGGGGAGCGATCTCCTACACTGGCCGTACACCACTGGTGATCGTCGAGGGGACACTGAAGAGTGCACGGTACATCCAAACCGTCATCGAACCCATCGTTCTACCATTCCTAGACCGGCAAGGGAACTTGCTGTTCCAACAGGACAATGCACGTCCGCATGTATCCCGTGCCACCCAACGTGCTCTAGAAGGTGTAAGTCAACTACCCTGGCCAGCAAGATCTCCGGATCTGTCCCCCATTGAGCATGTTTGGGACTGGATGAAGCGTCGTCTCACGCGGTCTGCACGTCCAGCACGAACGCTGGTCCAACTGAGGCGCCAGGTGGAAATGGCATGGCAAGCCGTTCCACAGGACTACATCCAGCATCTCTACGATCGTCTCCATGGGAGAATAGCAGCCTGCATTGCTGCGAAAGGTGGATATACACTGTACTAGTGCCGACATTGTGCCTGCTCTGTTGCCTGTGTCTATGTGCCTGTGGTTCTGTCAGTGTGATCATGTGATGTATCTGACCCCAGGAATGTGTCAATAAAGTTTCCCCTTCCTGGGACAATGAATTCACGGTGTTCTTATTTCAATTTCCGGGAGTGTATATGCGTCCTCCTATGCAGGCGAACCACTCATTCCTAAAATTCTCCCGACAGACCAAAATCGACCATTCTCCTTCCCTAGCACAGTTCTCACACGCTCGTTGCACCTCATATCGCTCTGCAACGTTATGCCCAGATATTTAAACGACTAGTAATATTGAGTGTCCCACTGAAACCACCCTGATTTCAAGGACCCAGGAGAGAAAGACCACAGTAGATACGACACTGAAAAATGCACCACATTATAGAGCATCTCAAAGAATTTATATTCCCGCGTCAGAAGTGCCAAGTATCGTCGCCAGAATGGTCGCATGAAGTGAAAATGGCGACTCCACAGCAGTGCGCGCAAGCGCTAGTGCGGTTTGCAGAAACAAAATCGCCGATTATTGTGCAAAGAAATTATCGTCGTCTGTATGAACGTGATCCACCTGATGTGAAAACAATTAAGGAATGGTATAGGAAGATAACTGATGATGGTCGAAGTAGAGAGGATATAAAATTTAGACTGGCAACGGCAAGGAAAGGGTTTCTGAAGAAGAGAAATTTGTTACATCGAGTATTGATTTAAGTGTCAGGAAGTCGTTTCTCAAAGTATTTGTATGGAGCGTGGCCATGTATGGATGTGAAACGTGGACGATAAATAGTTTGGACAAGAAGAGAATAGAAGCTTTCGAAATGTGGTGCTACAGAAGAATGCTGAAGATTAGATGGGTAGATCAGTTAACTAATGAGGAGGTATTGAATAGAACTGGAGAGAAGAGAAATTTGTGGCACACCTTGACTAGAAGAAGGGATCGGTTGGTGGGACATGTTCTGAGGCTTCAAGGGACCACCAATTTAGTATTGGAGGGCGGCGCGGAGGGTAAAAATCGTAGAGGGAGACCAGGAGATGAATACACTAAGCAGATTCAGAAGGATGTAGGTTGCAGTAGGTACTGGGAGATGAAGAAGCTTGCACAGGATAGAGTAGCATGGAGAGCTGCATCAAACCAGTCTCTGGACTGAAGACCACAACAACAACATAGGAAGTTTCTGGAAACAGGAAGTGTTCTGAAACATTCTGGCGGTGCACGTTACGCAGTTTCAGAAGAGACCGTGGAGGGCATCAGACAAACGTTTCTCAGAAGCCCACGTAAGTCAATTCGTGAAGCATCAAGGCAACTTGATGTACCTCTATCAACATTGCATCGTGTAGTTCACCAGCGTCTTCGTATGTGTGCTTACATGCCGACGCGCCGACAACAATTTGCTGTGGTTATGCTGCAGTGTATTGATATGGATGACAACTTCCTGGAAAGATGTTTATTCTCAGATGAGGCAACCTTTTATCTATCAGGAAAGGTTGATAGGCATAATTATCGGATTTGGGGTTCGCAAAAACCGCACGTCGTCATTGAACATGTTCGTGATAGCCCTAAACTAAACGTCTAGTGCGGGCTAATGCACGACAGGATTGTTGGACCGTTCTTCTTTGCGGAACAAACAGTGAATGGGTCAGTTTATCTGGACATGTTGGAGCAGTTTGTGTACCCTAGGATATAAAACTTGCAACCCAACATCAGTTTTCAAGAAGATGTAGCTCCGCCATATAGGTCAACGGCTATTCGCAAGTTCCTGGCAGGAAATTTCCCAATCGTTTGATCGGATGCGGAGGACCCATTGCGTGGTCATTACGTTCACCCAACATTACGCCGCTTGATTTCTTCATGTATTGATTCGTGAAGGAACGCGTGTATGCTTCCAAAGTGGGCGATATTCCTACGTTGTGACATCGTATAACTGATGCGATTGCAACAATAACATAGGAAATGTTACAAAGAACTTGGCAAGAAATTGAATATAGACTCGATATTCTTCGTGCTACAATGGTCCACATGTAGAGGTGTACTGATGATAAATAAATTTTTTGAGATGCTCTACAATGTGGTGCATATTTCATTGTCTCCTGGGCGGTTTGAGTGGGACACCCTCTACAGTATTCGAACATTACAGGTTTGATCTTCCTACTCATCCGCATTTATTTACATTGTTCCACATTTAGAGCTAGCTCCCATTCATCGAACCAATTGGAAATTCGGTCAAAGTCGTCTTGTACCTTCCCACAGTCACTTAATTTCGACACCTTACCGCACACCATGGCGTCATCACTAAATAACGGCAGATTGCTACCCACCCTGTCCGCCAAATGTTTTATGTATGTAGAGAGCAACAGGGATCCTAACACACTTCTCTGGGGCACTTCTGACGATATCCTTTTCTCTGATGGACACTCGCCGTCGGGAACAGCTTACAGAGTTTTGCTACTTAAGAGGGTCTGGCGGTCGGTGTGTCGCTACAGCCTGGGGTGGAGCCTTGGCGGCCACGTTGAGTGGTGCTGCGATTAGAGGCTCGTCCCAAGAAATCTCTGCATGCCCGTCTTGTCGACTGTCGAGATGACGTGTACGCAGCCGTTAAGGTAGTATTTGTGCTACTCTCGAGTCGTGGCACGGGGCACTGTGCCCAAGTTGAACAGGCTCCAGATGGGCACATCGGTTCTTCATTCACGGAAGACCGTCCCGGCCTTCGTCTTCAGTCAATCACCCTTGTGACCGGCAGGAGTGCAGCGCTCAAAGTTCCCTCCACAATCCAATCTGACGGCTGCGGTCTCGTAGCAGTGGACTCCATTGGACTCCATGGTGGCAGCAGGTGTTGAAACGTTGCTGCAGTCACCAGAGCACCCTGCAACCAGGGAAGCAGACCTTCCATCGGTATCAGTGATGCGTATGGAGTGGCCTAACTCTGACAGGAAGGAAGCCAAGGGTTTTATAGCTGTCGATGATGTGATTCTCCCTATACGGGTGATCGAATACCTGTATGTGCCGTTTTCTGAGCCTGTCAGCGCTATTGGATGACCTAATGTTCAGCTTTGACAGTTTTAGACCGTAGCTTTATGCAAAGTTTGTGTCCTGAAAGACGTTCTTTCGTCATCCCTTCGTGAAGTTATTACACGTAGCCCCATTACAGTAGAGCATCGTGTCTGCTCTGCACTGTTGTCTCAGTACTGAATCGGGTGCTCATGATGTTCTCCCTCGAACACTGTGAGGCAATGAGCTCAAAGTCTGTTTGTACTGGGTGGTTATAATCCAAGTGCAGCTACTCAAATAGGTCCAGTGAGGGATGTTACTGTCACGTGGTAGCGAAACTTGATAGATATTCTAATGCGTTACTGTGGAACTGATAGGTGCAAATCTGTCCTTGTGAATTCACGAAAGGGGCAGAAATGGTCAAACAAATGAGGAAGGCATTTTATTAGTAACCGCCGCTTACACAGGTTGTTCAGTATGAGCACCAGAGACATCGAAGAGGTGCTGCATCCGTGAAACTACGTGATCAACAGTTGGTGGCAGCAGTTCCAGTGGAATCTGAGCAAGGTGATCCTGTACACCGGCCTTGGATCAGGTAGAGACTGAACGTGTCCCTGGTAAACACATTCTCTCAGATATCCCCTGCGTCAAAAGACACATGGATTCAGATCAGGTGATCTTGCAGGTCTGGAGATAACACGATCGTGGAAGGTTGCATTAAACATATCTTTCACTGGGTGAGTGACATTAGGAGTTGACCCATCTTCCATGAAATCAGTGGAATCCACACAGCCAAAGCATGTGCTGGACAAGGCCGTCTCGATAACGTGCTGAAGTCCTGTACACCTGGCAGGCCCTCTGGATGTATTCTATTCAAAAAAGAATGAACTGAGAATCAAAATGCTTGTGGATCCACATCAAATAGTCACATATGGAGAATACCATGACTCTTCGTGTACAACACGCAGTTCAACAGTACCCCAAATTGGTCAGTACTGTTTATTCACTGCAACCTGTAAGTGTAAAATATGCCTCGTCGCCTTCGATGAGTGCCATAAGCCAAACAGCAAATTCAGAACGGTTGCTGCGGATCATGAGGTTAAAATTGCTACACTGTCTGGATCTTGCACAGTATAAGAGTAAAACAGACCGCAAAAGTTTCCGTACTGTTGACCATGCGGTGGACAATTGTCATGACACTACCTGGCTCACATGATGCATGGTTATTTACAGCAACCGCAACTTCGTCAATAATTACCGCAGGCGCCACTTTAAGCTCACCCGTGATTTTAAGTTTCATTATCATCTTCTTTAAACCGTTTAATTACATCGGGTCTCTCATGCGACCTTTTAGATGGCGATACTCTCTCAATGCACCACTGTAATTGCTGTCATTTTCATAAAACAGTTGACTAAAGGCGCACGGTCTCTCCACTCGATAGCAATACTATTTGCTCACGGTGTTGTTGTGGTCTTCAGTCCAGAGTCTGGTTAGATGCATCTCTCGATGCTGCTCTATCCTGTGCAAGCTTCTTCATCTCCCAGTACCTAACCTTCTGCAACCTACATCCTTCTGAATCTGCTTAGTGTATTCATCTCTTGGTCTCCCTCTACGATTTTTACCCTTCACTCTGACCACAAGTATTAATTGGTGACCCCTTGATGCCACAGAACATGTTCTACCAACCGATCCCTTCTTCTAGTCAAGTTGTGCCACAAATTTATCTTCTCCCCAATTCTATTCTATACCTCCTCATTAGTTATGTGATCTACCCATCTAATCTTCAGCATCCTTCTGTAGCATTACATTTCGAAAGATTCTATTCTCTTCTTGTCCAAACTATTCATCGTCCTCGTTTCACTTCCATACATGGCTACACTCCATACAAATACTTTCCTAAACGACTTCCTGACACTTAAATCTATATTCGAAGTTAACAGATTCTCTTCCTAAGAAACGCTTTCCTTGCCATTGCCAGTCTACATTTTTTATCCTCTCTACTTCGACCATCATGAGTTATTTTGCTCCCCAAATAGCAAAACTCATCTACTGCTTTAAGCGTCTCATTTCCTAATCTAATACCCTCAGCATCACCCGATTTAATTCGATTACATTCCATTATCGTCGTTTTGCTTTTGGTGATATTCATCTTATATCCTCGTTTCAAGACACTGTCCATTCCGTTCAGCTGCTCTTCCAGGTCCCTTGCTGTCTCTGACAGAATTACAGTGTCATCGTCGAAACTCAAAGTTTTTATTTCTTCTCCATGGATTTTGATTCCTACTCCGAATTTTTCTTTCGTTTCCTTTACTACTTGCTCAATATACAGAATTAATAACGTCGGGGAGAGGCTACAACCCTGTCTCACTCCCTTCCCAACCACTGCTTCCCTTTCATGCCCCTCGACTCTTATAACTGCCATCTGGTTTCTGTACAAATTGTAAATAGCCTTTCGCTCCCTGTATTTTACCCCTGTATTTGAAAGTATTTCAGTCAACGTTGTCAAAAGCCTTCTCTAAGTCTACAAATGCTAGAAACTTAGGTTTGCCTTTCCTTAATCTATTTTCTAAGATAAATCGTAGGGTCAGTATTGCCTCACGTGTTCCAACATTTCTACGGAATCGGAACTGATTTCCCTGACGTCGGCTTCTACCAGTTTTTCCATTCGTCTGTAAAGAATTCGTGTTAGTATTTTGAAGCCGTGGCTTATTAAACTGATAGTTCGGTAATTTTCACATCTGTCAACACCTGCTTTCTTTGGGCTTGGAATAATTATACTCTTCTTGAAGTCTGAGGGTATTTCGCCTGTCTCATTCATCTTGCTCACTAGATGGTAGAGTTTTGTTACACCTGGCTCTCCCAAGGCTTTCAGTAGTTCTAATGGAATGTTGACTACTCCCGGGGCCTTGCTTCGACTTTGGTCTTTCAGTGCTCTGTCAAACTCTTCACGCAGTATCACATCTCCCATTTCATCTTCATCTACATTCTCTTCCATTTCTATAATATTGTCCTCAAGAACATCGCCCTTCTATAGACTATATACTCCTTCCACCTTTCTGCTTTCCTTTCTTTGCTTAGAACTGGATTTCCATCCGAGCTCTTGACATTCATACAAGTGGTTCTCTTTTCTCCAAAGGTCTCTTTAATTTTCCTGTAGGCAATATCTATCTTACCCCTAGTGAGATAAGCCTCTACATCCTTACATTTGTCCTCTAGCCATCCCTGCTTAGCCATTTTGCACTTCCTGTCGATCTCATTTTTGAGACGTTTGTATTCCTTTTTGCCTGCTTCATTTACTGCATTTTTATATTTTTCTCCCTTCATCAACTAAATTCAATATTTCTTTGTTACCCAAGGATTTCTACTAGCCCTCGTCTTTTTACCTACTTGATCCTCTGCTGCCTTCACTATTTCGTCTCTCAAAGCTACCCATTCTTCTTCTACTGTCTTTCCCCCATTCCTGTCAGTTGTTCCCTAATACTCTCCCTGAAGCTCTCTACAACCGCTGGTTCTTTCAGTTTATCCAGGTCACATGTTCTCAAATTCCCACATACTGGTCGCTATTCGACACAAAACGCCAGACGATCCGGGAGGCCAGCCTCACTCACGTGTGAGACATTCGAGCATGTGTCCTATAGTCCTGATCTCTCTCCATGCGACTGTCGAACGAGGGTGTGCAGCAGGCAGGTCCAGACTTCACTAAGAGGGACACTGTGTTCCACTAAACGAGTATATTCAACCTGGTGGGCCACTGAGATGATTACCTCAATGCTCACTGCGATTTACGTGGGTTCTGGACTGTGCTGCCTTCTTATACTTCTCTTGTCTGATTGATTTTACTAATTTTTCCTTGTTCTTGTTTTGCTTTTTCTTCCAGCTGCTAGGTGCCCCTCATCTTTGGGGACGCCGGTTGCTGGTGCCTATTCACTGTGTTATGTGAAGTGACAATGTCACAGGCAGGTTGACAAGCTCTTACTGGTGAATTTTCTCATGCACACAAATCAACACCATCTCCCCAAATTTTGCTGTCCGATCATCTCTTTCTTGAGAGCATTGGCCAGCTATCTGTGGACTGAAAGATCCAGTTCTCTTACTGTACTATATCGTACACTAAATGCTGGTCTGCAAGTTTCTGTAAAGAGAAATGCTACGTCTTCGACAATAGTTATTGAACTGCAAGCCTTGTCAAACGCCACCATGAAGAACGTACAAACGCTTATACGGGGTATTAACAGGGAACCACCCAAATTTCTAGACGCAATAAATAAAAAACCCTCAGCCGTAGGTACTTGTGAATTGCGGCGTCATGTAAAGTAACTCAAAACGTTTTGTGTAAATATTTCATACACTTCTATATGGGCTCATTTCGTAATCATTAAAATGTCTAGACGATACTTTGTCCCAACCCATGTGCACACAAGCCTGTCTGAGATACATCCACAATTCTTCTTTGAAGATCGCTAATGTCGCGTACAGGCCAGGCATAAACATTGTCTTTCACATAAGCCCACAGGAATAAATCCGGAGGGGTTATTCTGGAGGTCACAGTGGCTACTTAGTTGCGCTGCTACATCCTATCCACCGCTGTGGAAATGTTCGGTCCAGGAATTCACAAACATATAAACTGCAGTGAGATGGATCACCATCTTGCTGGCAGATCACATTTAGCTAAAGGGGTAGAAGCTAGGGGGTAGCAAATTTCTCACGCATGTCACAATAAACGCTTCCTGTTCAATTTTGCTCTATATCTGCAAACACATCTACGTGAATATTCTGGAATTAAGATTTAACTGCCTGCCAGAGAGTTCATCGGACTTCCTTCAGGCTATTTCTCTACCGTTCACTCTGGAACATATCCCGGGAAAAACGAATACTTAAATCTATATGTGCGAGATCTGATTTCTCTTTTTTTACGATCATTTCTTCCTACGGACGTTGGCGTCAACAGAAGTTCGTGACTGGAATTTCGCGAAAAGATCTTACCGCAACGAAAAGCTCCTTTGTTCTAACAACTGCCAGTCCAACTCCCCTGTTTCACGATAATACAAAACGAGCTGCCTTCTTTGAACGTTTTCGATGTCCTCTGTCAATCGTATCTGGTAAAGGTCCCCTACAGCGCAGCACTATGCCAGAAGAGGGCGGAAAAGGGTAGTGTAGACAGTTTTTAAAGTAAATCTGTTTCATCTTCTAAGTGTTCTGCAAATAAGACGCAGTCTTTTGTTCGCCTTCCCCACAACATTGTACTGGATTTTTAAAGAAGACAATAAAGGTCAATGGCTATGATAGTTCGTCCATAGACTGGGCTTTGAAGCGAAATATTAATTATGATGATAGGAAGGTCGATGAACTGCCTTGTCTCTCTGTTAAGTTACCGTTTGTTTCTTGGGTCGCTGACCGCATCAGCAGAATTCTGAAGAAAAATGGTGTTTAGATCACTTTCTTCAGTCAAAACAAAGTAAAAGACTCCTTGCGACGGAAAACGGGTACCTGATTGCCTTAGCAGTGCGGACGTCTATGAAATGACATGTGGCTGTGGCAATGTGTGTATATCGGCGATACAGGAAGGACTGTTGAAGAAGGCATTTAACGAACACGAACACCACACGCGGTTGAAACTAAGCATGAAGTCGGCGGTAGCGGAACATCACGAGAACTGTGGCCTTGACATCGATGTCAATAACGTATGTGTGCTGGCTAAGGGAATCAACATTTATAGAAGAAAAGTCCGAGAAGCGACCGAAATTTGTAAGAACTCATGTAACTTTGGTAGAGAGGACGGCTAAAGGCTTCCATTGTCGTGGCTCCCAGCCTTTAAGGAAGTGAATACGTGGCTGCGGCGTGTGAGCAATGCAAACAACGCCCTGGAAGCCACCTCTGCGGACAAACATTCTCACTTTCGTTCTCTGCCTGTTTCGCTTCTAGGTAATCATGTGGGCCCACAAATATCAGCAGGAGAATTTTAACCATTAACTTGTAATTTTCCTCCTATCTACACTCCTGGAAATTGAAATAAGAACACCGTGAATTCATTGTCCCAGGAAGGGGAAACTTTATTGACACATTCCTGGGGTCAGATACATCACATGATCACACTGACAGAACCACAGGCACATAGACACAGGCAACAGAGCATGCACAATGTCGGCACTAGTACAGTGTATATCCACCTTTCGCAGCAATGCAGGCTGCTATTCTCCCATGGAGACGATCGTAGAGATGCTGGATGTAGTCCTGTGGAACGGCTTGCCATGCCATTTCCACCCGGCGCCTCAGTTGGACCAGCGTTCGTGCTGGACGTGCAGACCGCGTGAGACGACGCTTCATCCAGTCCCAAACATGCTCAATGGGGGACAGATCCGGAGATCTTGCTGGCCAGGGTAGTTGACTTACACCTTCTAGAGCACGTTGGGTGGCACGGGATACATGCGGACGTGCATTGTCCTGTTGGAACAGCAAGTTCCCTTGCCGGTCTAGGAATGGTAGAACGATGGGTTCGATGACGGTTTGGATGTACCGTGCACTATTCAGTGTCCCCTCGACGATCACCAGTGGTGTACGGCCAGTGTAGGAGATCGCTCCCCACACCATGATGCCGGGTGTTGGCCCTGTGTGCCTCGGTCGTATGCAGTCCTGATTGTGGCGCTCACCTGCACGGCGCCAAACACGCATACGACCATCATTGGCACCAAGGCAGAAGCGACTCTCATCGCTGAAGACGACACGTCTCCATTCGTCCCTCCATTCACGCCTGTCGCGACACCACTGGAGGCGGGCTGCACGATGTTGGGGCGTGAGCGGAAGACGGCCTAACGGTGTGCGGGACCGTAGCCCAGCTTCATGGAGACGGTTGCGAATGGTCCTCGCCGATACCCCAGGAGCAACAGTGTCCCTAATTTGCTGGGAAGTGGCGGTGCGGTCCCCTACGGCACTGCGTAGGATCCTACGGTCTTGGCGTGCATCCGCGCGTCGCTGCGGTCCGGTCCCAGGTCGACGGGCACGTGCACCTTCCGCCGACCACTGGCGACAACATCGATGTACTGTGGAGACCTCACGCCCCACGTGTTGAGCAATTCGGCGGTACGTCCACCCGGCCTCCCGCATGCCCACTATACGCCCTCGCTCAAAGTCCGTCAACTGCACATACGGTTCACGTCCACGCTGTCGCGGCATGCTACCAGTGTTAAAGACTGCGATGGAGCTCCGTATGCTACGGCAAACTGGCTGACACTGACGGCGGCGGTGCACAAATGCTGCGCAGCTAGCGCCATTCGACGGCCAACACCGCGGTCCCTGGTGTGTCCGCTGTGCCGTGCGTGTGATCATTGCATGTACAGCCCTCTCGCAGTGTCCGGAGCAAGTATGGTGGGTCTGACACACCCGTGTCAATGTGTTCTTTTTTCCATTTCCAGGAGTGTATGTAGTTCTCAATTCATTCGAGCAATCAGTCATTCATAATATGAAACACAGTCATAGCTCATTCACTCAAAATGATTCAGAAATTTTACATGTTAGAATGAAATCAGGCGATGCTTCTTCTTCTCTGGAGGCTCGTGCTTTACGGCAGTCTGCTAATCTTTACAAATAAAATGCCTCGTAATTTTTGGGAGCGTTGTATAATCAGTCGGGAAACCTCAGATCAAGCGGATATTTGGCTTTGATGAAGTTTAGCCTTCCGAAGAAGTGATGGAGCTCTTGGATTATTAAATGCAGGTTCGTATCCAGTCCTTCGGAAGTTCCCTTCTGATTAACAACTACGCAATATATCGATGAATATAATTAATTCTCAAATGTCAAATACACACATTTTGTATGAAGGAGCAATAGATATGTATATTTCCCTTTTAATCGTAGAATTTCGTCTCAGTTATCTTTTGTCATAAATCTCAATATTCAGATCACAATTCTTCAAACAAAGCTCAGGCTAATCGGCACGAAGACAATCTCGGAAGCTTTTTTCTTCTAACAACCACCAGAGAGAGTACTACAAAGAATAATTATGCGCTCATGGCATAGCTATTGTATGAAACTATTTTGCGCATGGATTCTGCGAATATGAAGATAGAAAATTAGTAATCGTCATTCAAGTGTAGAACAATATCAGAATAATTCATCGAATATAAAGAGATATTACAAACTCTTCTCCAGCATAAGTGCGGGAAAAATCCCTAACTAATCAACGACGTTGGCCCACGAATGGTAATCACAGGAATTAGCCATTTAACCCCATCTTCGGCATTAACGCTGGAAAACATCTCCTACAATCCGATGATGATGGCCCAACAATGATAGACCAAGGTCTTTTTTACCCAATAATGACACTTCTCCAGCAGGAAAATTCCCCTTTATAAGAGAAGGCGACACAAGCCTCTGACAGTGCTCAACTTACAGTGGACAACGCAAGATCCTGAAGAAGATCCTAGCAGAGGGGTAGAAACGACGATTGTTTGAAGAAATATGACGCGGCCCAACATCCCAGAAAATATTCGCTTCACCGCCCTACAGAATTAAAGAATCACTTTTTCGAAACACCGTAATTGTTGAATTTAGCTTAAAGGTATCTATTACCTTCCTCCGTAATGGTGGAAAAGCGTGGCGCACTGCAACACCAACGTCGGGCTCGACGAGGCTTCGTACAGTAAGGTGTCAACACACCAACACATGCGAAAAAAAGACCAGAGCTGAGAAGTTCATGCAGCCTGTACAGTGGGTTAATGATGTCAAATTGGCACCAAATTTTACCACAATTATGCCCAACGCCACCATGTACGTGTCACACGATGGAACATCGTCAGCCGGCTTGCGTGGCCGAGCGGTTCTAGGCGCTACAGTCTGGAAGCGCGCGTCCGCTACGGTCGCAGGTTCGCATCCTGCCTCGGGCATGTACGTGTGTGATGTCCTTAGGTTAGTTAGGTTTAAGTAGTTCTAAGTTCTAGGGGACTGATGACCTCAGATGTTAAGTCCCACAGTGCTCAGAGCCATTTGAACATCGTCACAGTCCCTCTTACCCACATTTCACCCCTTCTTTTGACGCACTTCCGACGGAGGCCAGAACCCTGACGCCCAGCGTTTAAATCACGCTATTTTCTTTTGAGTGGCCTGACCTCGCGCCGCAGAGACTTTCTCGCTGCTCTGTCACAACCGACCGACTGCATCCTACACACAGACAGTGTTACAATAACTGGTCAGTGAAAACGACAAACTACACACGGTTCCGTGGAAACACTTCCACAAACAACTCGAACGATACTAAAACCAGTCACTGAGGGACAACAAGGACAAATCACAAGACGACACACACAGAGAACCCAGAAGCGGTCGGCAACCAAATACACGTCGTCCAATGAGACAACCGACTGAACCACCAACCAAGGTCTTTCCCACTCAACTCGTGTGTTGGCAATGATCGGCCGAGCCATGGCTGTCCGGACCCCACTGCTGCTCCATCCAGTCTCAAAAAAAAAAAAAAAAAAAAAAGGCTCTGAGCACTATGGGACTTAACATCTTAATTCATCAGTCCCCTTGAACTTAGAAATTCATGTCCGAGGCAAGATTCGAACCTGCGACCGTAGCGGTCGCGCGGTTACAGACTGAAGTGCCTTGAACCGCTCGGCCACTCCGGCCGGCCGTCCTGACTCATCTCGCGACGCACGACGACCCAGAAATACTAGCGGTTGCTCCAAAGATAATACGACAGTGCACTTATGGATATGCGATGCTGCTGCCACTCATGGGCAGGCACGCCAGCAACTTAGTGACGCCAGTAAATCGAATAAGAAAGGAGGCGGCAGTATGTAAACACAAGATGACAAGCAATAAACGGCATGAACACGAGCCGCGCACGGCTCAGCCTGAGTAAGCCAGCAAATGGTCACTCAAAGCCACCCCAGTTCGGCAAAACCCTCTGTGGCACCCGTCCACATTTATTAAGTATTTTAAAAATGTGCCTTTACAGAGAAAACCAGCGAGGCAGCTTTAACAGAGTAGCCTTAGGCGCCTGTAGGAAGGCAATAACTTGACACACGTGCGACGCCAGTTGCCTGACTGCAGGTGTCTAAGACTAATTCGCAAGTTTTCTCTGTAAAGGCACATTTTTAAATTTCCCAATAAATGTTAGCGGGTGCTACTCCATTCAATGAGAATCTAAGTCAAAAACGTGTCCGAGGAAGTCCCAGAGAGCGGTGAGATACTAACATGACAGTCACCCACTCACACAGCCTGACAACTAGGAATGATGGTCTTTGGTGCTATTTCATTTCGTATCTGGACCTCTGTGTTTGTCATCCACGGCGCCCTTACGGCACAGCGCTACGTCGACGATATATACGTCCCATTTGGTTGCCCTTCATGGCAAACCACTATGGGCTTACATTTCAGCAAGATCATATCCACCTGCAAGAGTTTCTATTGTTTATCTTGGTGATCGCCAAACTCTACCGTGGCCAGCAGCTCGCCAGGTCGCTACCCTTTTGAGAACGTTTGGAGCTTTATCGGCAGCGCCCTCCAACCAGGTCGGGATTCTGACGATCCAACGCGCGACATTGCCAGAATGTGGCACGATTTCCCTAAGGAGGGCATCCAACAACTCTGTCAATCAACACCAAGCCGAATAATTGCTTGCACAAGGACTAGAGGTGGAGCAACGCATTATCCAATTTTTCTGAAACTTTAATCATTTGTTCGCCTGTACATGTACAGCACATCTTCCGATTTTCGCCACATTCGGATAATTCCTTCGTGGTGAGTCGTATTATTTGTCATAAAGTGTATGCAGTCCCCTATCGCTTTCCCATTCATCGTGTTAGCCACTACAGAAAAAGCTACCGAACCTTATCTGTTACTGTGAGAAGAAAGCACTACTCCTTACAATCAGCGTGCAACACATTATATTATAAAAAAAATGTGAGCTACCGAGGTGGATTCGTGGTTAAAATGGTTAAAACACGGCATCCGAATTCTAGAAAGACGGACTTCGAATCTCCGCCTGGCCAACCAGATTTCCTTAAACCATGTAACATTATTTCTGACTGGAATACGCTGCTTGAAATTATGAAGACAGAGAGGGTAAAATCCAGAGAGCGGGAAGTTATCTGCAACCTGCAGAGAAACCAGATGGCAGTAGTTATATACAACTTGTACAGAAAAAAGACGGCGGCAATATGAGTCGAAGAGCATGAAAAGGCAAGTAATAGCTGAGAAAGAGGTTGTAGCCTCTCCCCAATGTTATTCAATTGGTGCCCTGAGCAAGCAAAGAGCAAATGGAGGAGAAATTTGGAAAATTTTTGGTTGGTTGGCTTTGGGGAGGGGAACAAACAGCGAGGTCATCGGTCCCATCGGATTAGGGAAGGCTCAAATGGCTCTGAGCACTATGGGACTCAACATCTGAGGTCATCAGTCCCCTAGAACTTAGAACTACTTAAACCTAACTAACCTAAGGACATGACACACATCCAGGATTCGAACCTGTGACCGTAGCGGTCGCGCGGCTCCAGACTGAAGTGCCTTGAACCGCTCGGCCACAGCGGCCAGCACTAGGGAAGGACGGAGAAGGAAGTCGGCCGTGCCATTTCGAAGGAAGCCTCCCGTCATTTGCATGAAGTGATTTAGAGAAATCACGGAAAACCTAAATCAGGATGGCCGGTCGCGGGTTTGAACTGTCGTCCTCCTGAATGAGAGTCCAGTGTGCTAACCACTGCGCTACCCCTCTCGGTGTTGGAAAAGGAATTAATGTTCAGAGAGAAGACATAAAAACTTTGTGGTTTGCTAATGACACTGTTATTCTCTCAGAAACAGCAGAGGACTTGGAAGAACAGTTGACTGGAATGGATAGAGTCTTGAAAAGAGGTTAAAAAATGAACATCAACGAATGTATAACGAGGATAATGGAATACAGTCGAATTAAATCAAGTCATGCTGACTGTATTAGATTAGGAAATGAAGCACTACAAGTAGTAGATGAGTTTTGCTGCAGAAGAACGTCGACAATTAGATGGGTAGAAAAAATAGCTAATGAGGAGGTATTGAATATTATTCGGATAAAAGTAATGTGAAAATTACCGAACTATCAGTTTAATAAGCCACGGCTGCAAAATACTAACACGAATTCTTTACAGACGAATGGAAAAACTGGTAGAAGCCGACCTTGGGGAAGATCAGTTTGGATTCCGTAGAAATGTTGGAATACGTGAAGCAGTACTGACCCTACGACTTATCTTAGAAAATAGATTAAGGAAAGCCAAACCTACTTATCTAGTATTTGTAGACTTAGAGAAAGCGTTTGACAATGTTGACTGGAATACTCTCTTTCAAATTCTGAAGGTGGCATGGGTAAAATATAGGGAGCGAAAGGCTATTTACAATTTGTACAGAAACCAGATGGCAGTTATAAGAGTCGAGGGGCATGAAAGGGAAGCAGTGGTTGGGAAGGGAGTGAGACAGGGTTGTAGCCTCTCCCAGATGTTATTTAATCTGTATATTGAGCAAGCAGTAAAGGAAACAAAAGGAAAGCTCGGAGTAGGCATTAAAATCCATGGAGAAGAAATAAAAACTTTGAGGTTCGCCGATGACATTGTAATTCTGTCAGAGACAGCAAAGGACTTAGAAGAGCAGTTGAACGGAATGGACAGTGTCTTGAAAGGAGGATATAAGATGAACATCAACAAAAGCAAAACGAGGATAATGGAATGTAGTCAAATTAAGTCGGGTGATGCTGAGGGAATTAGATTAGGAAAATGGTTCAAATGGCTCTGAGCACTATGGGACTTAACATCTGTGGTCATCAGTCCCCTAGAACTTAGAACTACTTAAACCTAACTAACCTAAGGACATCACACACATCCATGCCCGAGGCAGGATTCCAACCTGCGACCGTAGCAGTCCCGCGGCTCCGGACTGAGCGCCTGAACCGCTAGACCACCGCGGCCGGCATTAGATTAGGAAATGAGACACTTAAAGTAGTAAAGGAGTTTTGCAATTTGGGGAGAAAAATAACTGATGATGGTCGAAGTAGAGAGGATATAAAATGTAGACTGGCAATGGCAAGGAAAGCGTTTCTGAAGAAGATAAATTTGTTAACATCGAGAATAGATTTAAGTGTCAGGAAATCGTTTCTGAAAGTATTTGTATGGAGTGTATCCATGTATGGAAGTGAGACGTGGACGATAAATACGAGGCCTGTTCAGAAAGTAAGCTCCGATTGATTGCCAAATTGAAACCACAGTGAACATCAGAAATATTTTACTTGTAACAATTAGCTACACCTTTCAGCTACTTCTCTACGTAGTCGCCGTTCTTAGACTTTTGTCATAGCGTTGTACCAACTTTTCAATAGCCTCATCATAGAAGGCAGCCGCCAGTGCTTTCCGCCAATTCTCCACGCTGGCCTACACCTCGTTGTCTGTGTCAAAATGTTGTCTTCAAAGACAGCGGTTCATGTGACCAGAGATGAAACTCAGGGGGAGACAATTGCGGACTGTATTGTGGGTAATCTCACATTTCCATTTGAAAACGATGCAGGAGCATCTTCATTGCCCCTGCAGAATGCGGCTGAGAATTGTCTTGAAGAAGAAACAGCACGACAGTTATGTAATGTTAGCTGCATAGCTTCAGGCGAAATTTCTCACCAGGCCCTCGTACTTGGCGGCAGACACTATTTTCTAGACATCTTTACGCACTCACTGCGAGCTCAGAAATGAGAAGAGCGACGTGATGCTAACTGGGGTTATACTAGAGACACTACCCAACACATCTGTGCAAAGCTTTATCGGATTTTCATAGTCGTTTCCATTTCGCGACCGATCGGAGCTTACTTTCTGAACGCCCCTCGTAGTTTGGACAAGAAGAGAATAGAAGCTTTCTAAATGTGGTGCTACAGAAGAGTGCTGAAGATTAGGTGGGTAGATCACATAACTAATGAGGAGGTACTGAATAGGATTGGGGAGAAGAGGAGCTTGTGGCACAACTTGACTAGAAGAAGGGATCGGTTGGTAGGACATGTTCTGAGGCATCAAGGGATCACCAATTTGGTACTGGAGGGCAGCGTGGAGGGTAAAAATCGCAGAGGGAGACCAACAGATGAATACACTAAACAGACGCAGAAGGATGTAGGTTGCAGTAGGTACTGGGAGATGAAGAAGCTTGCACAAGATAGAGTAGCATGGAGAGCTGCATCAAACCAGTCTCTGGACTGAAGACCACAACAACAACAAAAGTAATTCGTGACACAGCTGGAATAAAAGACGGGATCGGTTGATAGGACACTTTATGAGAGATTACAGAGTCGTCAGTTTGGTAAATGAAGCAAGTGGGGGGAGTACAGTAAGTAGGTTGCAGTAGTTATGCAGATATGAAAAAACTTGTACAGGACAGACTAGCTTGGAGAGCTGCAGCGAAACTCTCTTCGAACTGAAAACTACGACAGTAACAAATGATGAGATGGTTCCGTTAATAAGACATCATTATCAAATCCGGGCTTGTGATCCGTCTCTTATGTCCTTGTCTTTGACAGAACGTTTAAATCCTATCTTTCCATTTACTTCCATGCAGAAATATAAAGCCAGTATCAAAAATCTCATATGTATTTAATCGATCCTCACATAAAGAAGTCACTGAACTGATGCGAAATATTCTTATCGGCCTGCTTTTTTTCTTATTGGACTTGATAGTGACCCCGCGAAATTTTTATCTCCCATTTGCGTCAGAGCGCAACGGCTGCCAATAGCAGTAACACAAAGAAATCTCAGAAGCCCCCTTACACTGCTCCACAGAAACATAAACACTGGAAATAATGGTATCCATTATACGCTTGTATCAGACGGGTAAACACACCACAGGCAGTGCCAATGTTTTAATTATCGCGCGAGCAGCGCCCCATCATTCAAAGTTAATAATATACAGTGTGTCGAGAAAGTGAAGGGTAGCAGGAGTTATCCATAACGGTACACTCTTATATCTTTGACATCAATATACTGTTGACTTTTAGAACCTATTCGAATCGCAAACGTAATGAGTTTCGTCGAACAAAATGACCTTCTCCAAACCAACCAGAACGGATTTCGAAACCATCAATCATACAAAACCGAACTCTCCCTTTTCTCACGTGACGAACTGTAAGCATTTGATCGAGGCAGCCAGGCAGATGGAATCTTGTGTCTCGAAATACACTATGTGATCAAAAGTATCCGGACACCCCCAAAAATATACGTTTTTCATATTAGGTGCATTGTGCTGCCACCGTCCGTCAGGTATTCCATACCAGCGATCTCAGTAGTCATTAGAGAGCAGAATGGGGCGCTCCGCGGAACTGACGGACTTCGAACATTGTCAGGTGATTGGGTGTCACTTGTGTCATACGTCTGTACGCGAGATTTCCACACTCCTAAACATCCCTAGGTCCTCTGTTTCCGATGTGATAGTGAAGTGGTATAATGAAGGGACACGTACACCACAAAAGTGTACACGTCGACTTCGTCTGTTGACTGACAGAGACCGCTGACAGTTGAAGAGTGTCGTAATGTGTAACAGGCAGACATCTACCCAGACCATCACACAGGAATTCCAAACTGCATCAGGATCCACTGCAAATACTATGACAGTCAGGCGGGATGTGAGAAAACTTGGATTTCATGACCGAGCGGCTGCTCATATGCCACACATCACGGCGGTAAATGCCAAATGACACCTCGCTTGGTGTAAGGAGCGTAAACATTGAATGATTGAACAGTCGATAAACGTTGTGTGGAGTGATGAATCAAATGGCTCTGAGCACTATGGGACTTAACATCTGAGGTCATCAGTCCCCTAGAACTTAGAACTACTTAAACCTAACTAACCTAAGGACATCACACACATCCACGCCCGAGGCAGGATTCCAACCTGCGACCGTAGCAGTCCTGCGGCTCCGGACTGAGCGCCTAGAACCGCTAGACCACCGCGGCCGGCAGTGATGAATCACTGTACACAATGTGGCAGGGTGTGGGTATGGAGAAAGCCCGGTGAATGTCATCTGCCAGCGTGTGTAGTGCCAACAGTAAAATTCAGAGGATGTGGTGTTATGGTATGGTCGTGATTTTCATGGAAGGGGCTATTACCCCTTGTTGTTTTGCCTGGCACCCGTCACAGCACAGGCCTACATTGATGATTTGAGAACCTTGTTGCTTCCCACTGTTGAAGAGCAATTCGGGGTGGCGATTGCATCTTTCAACACGATCGAGCAGCTGTTCATAATGCACGGCCTGTGGCGGAGTGGTTACACGACAATAACATCCCTGTAATGGACTGGCCTGCACAGAGTCCTGACCTGAATCCTATAGAACACCTTTGGGATGTTTTGGAACGCCGACATCGTGCCAGGCCTCACCGACCGACATCGATACCTCTCCTCAGTAGCACTCCGTGAAGAATGGGCCGCCATTCTCCAGTAAACCTTCCAGCCCCTGACAAAGTATGCCTGCGTGAGTGGAAGCTGTCATCAAGGTTAGGGGTGGGCCAACACCATACTGAATTCCAGCATTACCGACGGAGGGCGCCACGAACTTGTAAGTAATTTTCAACCAAAGTGTCCGGATACTTTCGATCACACAGTGTATATTTTTGCGTCTACTCATCATGCGAAACCAAACTGGCACTTTTGTCACATGACATTCTGAAAGACATGGATCAAGGAAATTGGGAAGTATTTCTTGAGTTTTCAAAGTATGTGAGTCAGTATCACGCAATAGCTTATTAATGGAAGTACAATCGTATGGGGTATCAAGAGAAATTTGTGTATCAACAGAAATTTGTGCCATAGGGAAGTGTGTTGGGACGCTTACTGTTCATTCTGCCTATTGATTATCTTACAGACAATATTAATAGTAGTCTCAGATCCTTCACAGATGATGTAGTTATTTATAATGAAGGAAGTACTGATGATTATGGATGAATAGATATTGTCAGATCTTGATAAGATTTACCAGTGATGCAAAGAATGGCAATTTTCATTAAATGTTCAGGAATGAAAAGAGGTGTACATTACGGAACTAAAAAGAAAGCATACAATGACTACAAAATCAGTTAGTCTGCAGAGGACATAGCTTTGCTCAGTGCTACGATCCCCCTTGGAAATGTCCACCGCAGATGGGGACGAAACGTCAGGTTTTCACATGAAATCACTTCTACCACGGCGTAATAGCCTGGACTATTTTATTAATTGTGACAGTTCCGGCCGTGGAAGTTTATATTTTACAGTCAGGTCCAAAACTAACCTAGCCTATGATTTGACAAAATTTATTGCTTCCAAATACATAAAAATAGTTTTTCAAACAAAATTAGTTTTTACACACAACAATGGAACTTCTATTTCCTGTTCATTTTAAAATATTTATAAAATTTTCTTTTTCACTATGGATGGCATCTCTCTTTTACACCAGTTAAATTATCTCCTACTTTAATGTTGGCACTTCATTAGCGACAAAATTTTTTCACACTCGTTTCTCACATTTGTAGGGCACCAACGTGTGTTGGGTCCATAACATTTGACCTTCAGCTGCAGTCCAGGCTTCAGTTAGAAGTCGATAGTTCCTCAAAACAAAGCTTCGTCTAAGCCCTCAAAATAACAGTTACATCTTCCTGAAATGAATCATTATTACGCAGGTTTGTTAAAGTTCATTTTCCAATTACGTAAATGAACAGAGACTTTATATAGTGCATTAAAGTGACACCCAATTAAATTTATTTGAAACCATAAGTAATTAAATCGAAATAATTTCAAACCTTCAGCAAACTACAGTGGCTAACGCAAGAACTTAGTTTATTTACTTAGTTAACTGAAATATTTACGTTAAGCAGTTTCAGGTTCTTTCAAAATTGGCTTACATCTAGTAAAAATCATTCTTTGACAATATTTACAACATAACATAGTTACCACTGCTTATACCAATTCCTTCATTGAAATTTATGTACAGTCACTCATCTGATGTAAATACTATAGCGAAGCCACAATACGTCTCATGATCTTCACCATAATGTTTTGACTTAATATAGACATATAATTTTTATAAATTTAAAACACTTATATACAACTTTTTCGTCTTACCTTCTTGCTCTCCAGCTCTCTCACATAAGAGTTTAGCTAATGCCAGTATTCGTATTCGCCTTTCCAAATTTAATTCAGTTATTTACATCACCTAATTAATTAGTTAATCACAAGAGTCACGTCCAGTATTTATCCTTGTTACAAAAAGCTGTTAACCATTTTCCATCAGAACAACACACACACTCCTTCCAAAAATTCATCTTACCCCATCATTATCTGTTTTTCATCATGACAACACACCTCTGGCACCAACAAAACTCTTTATTCGTCATTAGTCTCCATTTGCTTATATGTTCCTTCATGTGTCACGTTCATTTAACTATATGTAATCAGTTACAAATCTACTACCCAGTTTTCATCAGCATAACACCTTCCACTACCCCAAGTTACCTCAGATCATCATTAATCATTTCATTTCATTCACTCCAGATTACATTAACCCTTCCTTCCACAATTAAACATCTCTGTTTATAATCTTCAACATGACAGTACCCCCTGCTGCTTTTACTTTACTACTGAAGTGAAAAACGTTCACCATGGTAGACCAATGTTCAGAATGACAGAAGAGGAAGATTGACAACGCAAAAAGAAATTGAAGAAGTATTGTCAATAACTCGATTACTTGGTAATCGTCAATTACCCAGCAATCTAAAGAGTGCTATGCCCTTTGAGGTATTTGTTCCAACTCCTTTTTTTCTTATCTGCCTGATACTTTCAGCATTACTAAACTCACAATTTTGAAGGGCTCATTTCTGAATCTATTTTTCCCTGGCTATCCAATTACTAAAATCCAGTTCTCCCTGCATCTTATTTTCACATGGCTTAACAAAATAAATGTGCCTGCTCAACACTTACATTCATACCACATACAGAAGAACTTACCTCACTAAGCTACATTTCATCGCTAACAGCTTCAGGTATCACAAAAATATCAGCATCTTTTTCCTCCACATAAACCTCTCTTACTTCCTTAAAGTAAGCACCCTCTTGCGCATTACCATTTCAACCACAACATATGGCATAGGAACCACCGCCATGTTCATTCTAAGCTTGCACTTCTCCATTGGAGTAAGCACCCCTTTTTGTGCATTGGTACCTACAACAAACACCAGCTTCAGGCCCTACTGCCTGTACTCAGTAACCACTGACTTTCACTGAAGCAGACTCCACGTTACTTCTCTCAATATTGTTACTGTCGTTCATCATTAACCTCCCATCTCCACAGTAAACATTCATTTTGCCAAACTCCACTGTTGACTCTAATTTATCATCCAAAATGGATAACAGAGCCTTATTACTTCCAAATTTAACTTGCATACAGAACCTTGAACCCTCAGCATATAAAATTATGCACAATAAAAATTACTTCTCGCCCTACTTATCAAAAATTTTTATGCAGGATATGTCAGATCAAGAAATTTTATGCAGGATATGTCAGGTGTTACAAGTGCATAACTGTACAAAAGATTCCCTTTCCAAATCACTTTATCCACAGAAGTTGTGGTCACATAAAATAGGATAGATCCTAGATAGAAAAGGGTAAAACAAAAATTGAAGAATACACTGTTAATAGAACCCAGATCGGAAATAGATATTTATGTACGTAAAATTTCACTCTATTACCGTAAGCTTGCGTACACGAGTTACTAACAAACCTTAAAAGCTGTAAAAAGTCCACACTCACACGTTATTCATAACTGTAGCCAATGTTTAGTAATTATTAGTTATCTTTCACAGAAAGTTTAAGACGGATTGTTTCTTTTACAATAGCTCGCTCAAATGTTGCTATAGTCAGTCTCACGTAACAAAATGTTCATGTTCGCGAATAAGTAATACGCCACGAAGAATTTAGCTATTTAAAATGTCACTGGAAGTTTTGAATTTCACAGCGTGCATTAAATAGAAGCTTCTTGCACACTTTACGGCTTTGCTCAAACGTTTTTGTACCGAAATATCACGACAGTAATAATTTTCATTGAAGCACCAATCGGTAGGTCTTACCACTATGAGGTCCAAGCCTCGAGTCTATTCATCTCTCTACACAAAATACGGTTGAATATGATAATTTCTGATTAGCAGAGAAACATTACAGCCATTCGGAAAGCAGAATCAAACCCTCTCAATTCCGCGCATATATACCGAACCAATCAAAATTTGTCACTGAATCAAAACAGTAAATTAACATCAACAAATTTTGAAAACCCACAAATAAAAAATTAACTACACCCTCTTAACAAAACTACTTTACCGAAATCATGATCTCATTTCCCGAGTATCATATACTGACGAAATAATAATTCACCATACGAATGACTAACACATACCATTTACTTCAATGTGCAGTGTAAAACTTTACATAAAACGTTGTTTTACATTCACACCTTCATTCACTCTCATAACTAAGTACAATTATAATAGTAATTAGTAAACAATTAGAAAATTAAAAAAACAGAACTGCAAATAAAAATGACATTATTTTGACTGCAGCTCTAACAGTGTCAGTCAGCTATTGACCTCTACCACATTGCATGGAAGCTACATACAGTCGGACATCTGACACCATTTTTCATGTGCATGGCTCATAGTGCACACCTGTTCACCTCTGTTATGTCCGATTCAATAGGCACAATGCAAGACGCTGCACCTCAGTACCGATCTAACAGAACGCAAAAAGTTGTGGTGTATAGCTCAGATAATGTTGCAAAGGAGGAAAGTTTTAGTGAGTAACATAAAGCATGTTAGATACTCTTAATGCGCATTTCAGCATTGTTCATGCCAAATACGTAACGTGCTGGTTATTTCTTTTTTACAGTATAGAGTTGGGAGACGCCACATCGAAACTGAGCTAAAGCCCATATTGGGCAGGTTCTATGGTATAATTTGTTAATAAACTGACAGGAAACATGTTAGTGGTTAAAGATTTATAACTTGTTTGTTATGGGTGGCTGCGCGGTTAGAGACACCACGTCACGGATTGCGCGGCCCCTTCCCCTGGAGGTTCGACTCCTCCCTCGGGCATTCGTGTGTTTGATGTTCTTAGCGTAAGTTAGTTTAACTAGTGTGTAATTCTAGGGATCGATGACCTCAGCAGTTTGGTCCCTTAGGAATTCACACACATTTGAGCATTTGAAAGAATGCTATTTCGAGGCATCAGCACACAGAAGAGCCATCAAACCATGTCGTTCTTGGTACAATTTCTTACAATTAAATGTCTATTAATAACGTATCGGTGATTAAACCTTTCAGGGGATGATAACGTGCAAGACATGGTCATTCGTTATGAAAGCTCAAATAGTGTAATGAATAAAGATGCGGAGCTACAAAGTAGTGTGTGGAGTGTGTAGCTGGTTTGTATCTTGTTAAATTCAAAAACGTGCTTTCGATTGATCACGTAAAAAACAAGGCTGAAATCATTTGAAGTACGTAAAGATGGAAAAGAGAGGATTGGAAGGAGCTTTATGAAGACCTGCATAATTATAAACGTTTCAAGAAGTGGATTCAGTAAGTGAAAGATGTGAGGTTGTTAACAGCAATACAGATGGCAGACTTACAGTTTTCGTTGTGCATGCTCTTGCACGAAAAATGGTGAATGACATTGATGGCTATAATGGCATGGCATCAGTACCTTTCTTCATGTGGCAGCCGTCCTTTTGTAACCCATCACTCTGCTGAGGCAATTAGTTCAAACTAGTCCTGATCAATTCAAAATGGTTTAGAATTGCTGATGTCACCCCAAGACAAGACTTGTGGGACAAGCAAATCGCTTAGTCAAAAAGTTCAGACTTACTGATGCATAGCCAAAGGATTTGGCATGGTGTGTTATATTTCGCCAAGCTGAGTCATATGCATTGACGAGAAATGTGAGCCCTGTAACTTAGTTTCTGGTACTTTCAGAATGGCTTATAGAAACATAAAAGTATTAGTTTGTCAAGGGTCAGTTGTATCATTAATCTACATCCGTAACATAAGCAGTATGATTGCTGATTTTAATGAATAATGCACATTTTTAAAACATCCAACAGAATGTTTGGATAAATCTGAACATGACACCAATTTATAGGAGATTCAAATCGTTCATATACTTCTGAACATGATGCCAGTTCATGCTAAATTCAGGTCATATGGTTACTTTTGTACTCAACACTAACATATGCAAAATTCAAATCGTTTGGAAATTTTTGAACATGGTGCTATTTAATGATCTATATAAACGAAATTCGAATCTGTTTCTTCATAAAATGGCTAGGTTACGCAAAACAAACAAGTCTCAGTTTACTTTGTAAGGGAGTGTATGTGTAGGGAATGAGCTGTGTATAAACAGGTGCATGCATTATGCAATGTGTGGGAGGTTAAGACAGGACAAGTTACTCTCTCAACTATTTTTCGCATATGGGAAATTATTAAAAATTTTGTTACAACATGATGCTCCTTGAGTGAGACTCTAGAAAGTTAACGGCCTGAGCAGACATTGATGGAGCCTGGCAGGGCGCTAAAAGCATGAGGTATTTTTATGGTTCTTAGCTTGCAGAAACAGCTTGTTGGGAGTTGGAAGCAATTGGTGGCGAGCCCATCCCTTAGTAAAGCTTGCCGGACAGGCCCACAGCTGTACAGGGCAGACAGAGCAGCCCTTTGTCGAGACAGGTCTCCAGCAGAACAATGCCACAATACTTGCATTGGTGCCAGCCAAAGCCTGGGCTGGGGATGACAGACTGAAGAAATGCGTCTGCACAGCGGAATCGTAAACAGGGAATTGTGTGCAGAGCCATGTGTAATAGAAATTCACAAGTTTTTGTGTACGCCGGTACTGTAAATAGGAGTGTGAACCACTTCCATCGACCACCTCGGTTGTATATGAAACTCCAGCGTCTGAGAAACGTTTGGGTATAGAATCTTTATTACATCTCATAGCTAAGACTAACAAGCTCCAAGGCACAGGCGATTTGGGTAAAGATCTTTAAGATTGTATCTGTTCACTCGTTGGCACGAAAAGCAACACGACTTTAGAGAAAATCATCTTCTCTCTCTGTGAAAACTGTGAATGTCTGACGGTGTTGTCTCCAGTCTCATAGGTTCTACAAATCAGCTTGAATAGACGTTTGGTTGCCACTTCTCTCAACGATTTGGAAATTCCAAAGCGACATTATTCTTCCGCCTTATTTGACCTCAAACATTCCAAAGCTCTGCTAATCTGTCCGGCTAACAGTGGATCCCCTGCGTTTTCCACATCGACTCCCATTTCTTCTTAATCATGTAAACAGACTGTTACTCCACCTGTTCGCTCTTTCATCTGCGTTTAACAGTGGAACTTGTCCTGTAATCTTAATATTGACGTTTGTACTTGCAATTTTGTCGAAGGTTCTTTGGACTTTCCTAAACCCTGAATTCGTCCTTGCAACGACAATTTATTTCTGTTTCTGTTTTTCCTGCTCCCATTTCGCTTTAGCTTTCCTGCAGTTCCTAGTTAGTCTAAGTGGCTTATATTTCTGTATTCCTTTTGAAATTCAAACATTTTTTACTTCAATTTTTCGTCGGTAAATTGGAAGTATTTCTTCCAATAGCCATAGTTTCTTCACAGTTAGTTTCTTTGTACTTCCAACTGCTGTAGTTGTTCTTTTTGAGATGTCCATTCCTCTTCAGCTGAACTACCTATTGTGCTATTTATTATTGCAGAAGCTACAGCCTCAGAGAACTTCAAACCCACCACTTCCAGTTCATTTTATAATAATTCCTACCGACGATTCTCTTAAGCTTTAGACAACTCTTCATCATTACTAAATTGTGGTCTGAATCAATATCTGCTCTTGGGTATTCCTTACAATTCACTGTTTAATTTCGGGATCTCTGTCTCATTATGATGCAATTAAGCTGAAATATTCTCTTGACTCCAGGCTGCTTCCCTGAATACCTCTGCCCCTATTTATAGCTGAAATTTATTGCAGAATAGAAATAGTTTTTCACCCCTTCAATTCTTAGTAACTGGACCAAATTATCCTGTAACTCTTTCTTTTGTTCCCTCCTCTACTTCAGCGTTCTCAACCGCGATGATTATTTGATTTTCGTCAGTCTTTAATGCTGTATTACCCGTTCAATATCCTCATATACTTTCTCTATCCCTTCGTCAATCAACATACAGTTACCATAGAGATAACCAGTGGAAACATCATATGGGTGACTGAATCCATGTACGCCAAGTACAGCCATTAAATACAGCCTTATGCAGACCACATCAGAGACATAGCAATGTATGCCAGGCGCAAAAAAATACTGAACAGTGTTGATATTAATTGAAGGACGCATAATCACCGACCTAATACACATTACATGTAATGAACGCAGAGGAACCTATACCAAGATAAGCAGGGTTCGATGATACAACCATTAACATAGACTTCACACTAGCAGATAATCGAGCAATGACATACGTAACAAACTGAACAGTACACGACAATAATAACCAGTAGTGACCACACCGTCATAACACATACACTGACACACATTCAGAACACAACTACCGAATCACCCACAAGACACTTATTGCTGCACAAAGGAGACTGGAGCAAATTACGCAAATTATCGAACAACAAGATCTAGAAAACTTCCATGGAGGTATTGATTACAGAGAACACAAACTAAAACAACTAACACATCATGTGCAAAACACATCTGTTCCGACGGCAAGGAATACAAAACGCTCACCAATATCATGGACCAACGAACTCATGAGACTCAAACAAGATGCCAGATGCAAACGAAAATTATGTCAAAGTGCGGTACTAGATAGAGATAGACGCATAAGATTTGAAGCATATAGGTATGCAGAAGAATTACGCAGGCAGGCCCTATACAACAAACGTAAACAACAATGGGAACGATTTGTAACAACACAGAGCAAAATCTATGGGGGCAACCATACAAAACCCTGACAGAGAAGATAAAAACCCCGCTACTTCTGGGAACGCTAAGGCACGATGACGAGGGGATGGGGGAATACAGCGGAGTTTCTGCTGTATAAACAGCTCCTAGACGACGTCATCGATACGTAGACAGAATATCATACAACACTAATAGAAGACCTTCACACACTATGTTGTTGTTGTTGTTGTTGTCTTCAGTCCTGAGACTGGTTTGATGCAGCTCTCCATGCTACTCTATCTTCTGCAAGCTTCTTCATCTCCCAGTACCTACTGCAGCCTACATCCTTCTGAATCTGCTTGGTGTATTCATCTCTTGGTCTCCCTCTACGATTTTTACCCTCCACGCTGCCCTCCAATGCTAAATTGGTGATCCCTTGATGCCTCAGAACATGTCCTACCAACCGGTCCCTTCTTCTAGTCAAGTTGTGCCGTAAACTCCTCTTCTCCCGAATTCTATTCAATACCTCCTCATTAGTTATGTGATCTACCCATCTAATCTTCAGCATTCTTCTGTAGCACCACATTTCGAAAGCTTCTATTCTCTTCTTGCCTAAATTATTTATCGTCCATGTTTCACTTCCATACATGGCTACACTTCATACAAATACTTTCAGAAACGACTTCCTGACACTTAAATCAATACTCGATGTTGACAAATTTCTCTTCTTCCTTGCCGTTGCCAGTCTACATTTTATATCCTCTCTACTTCAACCATCATCAGTTATTTTATTCCACAAATAGCAAAACTCCTTTACTACTTTAAGTGTCTCATTTCCTAATCTAATTCCCTCAGCATCACCCGACTTCATTCGACTGCATTCCATTATCCTCCTTTTGCTTTTGTTGATGTTCATCTTATATCCTCCTTTCAAGATACTGTCCATTCCGTTCAACAGCTCTTCCAAGTCCTTTGCTGTCTCTGCCAGAATTACAATGTCATCGACGAACCTAAACGTTTTTATTTCTTCTCCATGGACTTTAATACCCACTCCGAATTTTTCTTTTGTTTCCTTTACTGCTTGCTCAATATACAGATTGAATAACATCGGGGACAGGCTACAACCCTGTCTTACTCCCTTCCCAACCGCTGCTTCCCTTTCATGCCCCTCGACTCTTATAACTGACATCTGGTTTCTGTACAAATTGTAAATAGCTTTTCGCTCCCTGTATTTTACCCCTGCCACCTTTAGAATTTGAAAGAGAGTATTCCAGTCAACATTGTCAAAAGCTTTCTCTAAGTCTACAAATGTCAGAAATGTTGGTTTGGCTTTCCTTAATCTATTTTCTAAGATAAGTCGTAGGGTCAGTATTGCCTCACGTGTACGTACATTTCTCCGGAATCCAAACTGATCTTCCCCAAGGTCGGCTTCTACCAGTTTTTCCATTCGTCTGTAAAGAATTCGCGTTCGTATTTTGCAGCTGTGACTTATTATACTGATAGTGCAGTAGTTTTCACTTCAGTCAGCACCTGCTTTCTTTGAGATTGGAATTATTATATTCTTCTTGAAGTCTGATGGTATTTCGCCTGTCTCATACATCTTGCTCACCAGATGGTAGAGTTTTGTCATGACTGGCTCTCCCAAGGCCGTCAATAGTTCTAACGGAATGTTGTCTACTCCCGAGACCTTGCTTCGACTTTGGTCTTTCAGTGCTCTGTCAAACTCTACACGCAGTATCGTATCTCCCATTTCATCTTCATCTACATCCTCTTCCATTTCCATAATATTGTCCTCAAGTACATCGTCCTTGTATAGACCCTCCATATACTCCTTCCACTTTTCTGCTTTCCCTTCTTTGCTTAGAACTGGGTTTCCATCTCAGCTCTTGATATTCATACAAGTGGTTCTCTTCTATGCAAAGGTCTCTTTAATTTTCCTGTAGGCAGTATGTATCTTACGCCTGGTGAGATAAGCCTCTACATCCTTACATTTGTCCTCTAGCCATCCCTGCTTAGTCATTTTGCACTTCCTGTCGATCTCATTATTGAGACGTTGAAACGTCCCCTTTTTACAATTTTACTTGACTGTGCTTAACCTGACACACAATATTTTTTAGCGCAACGCAATCTGACTTTCAACACACAATATTTTGTTAGCGCAACGCAATCTGACTTTCAAAATTCTCTACAAGAGAATGGCCCTGACTAACATTAAACTATACGTCTCACAAATCACTTACCTCACCAAAAATCTTCGCTGCTCAAGCTACTGCAATACAGCGAGCGCCACTACTGAAAGCTAAATAAAAGATTCAAACTAGTGAAGGCACTAACTACTGATAGGGATAGTTAGCAAATGAAAGATATTAATAGAGAACAAACAATGTATTTACCTTAATATCATATATAGCAGTTCATAACAAATTACAAAACTCCGCCATCTCTCTCCCCACATCCACCACTGCTGGCGGCTCACCTCCAACTGCGCAACGCTATGCGCTGTTCACAGCCAGCTGCCTAACACTACAATGGTTGAGTATTACAACAATGCAAAGCAGCCACAGACTGCACACGGCACAGCCGGAGTTTTTCATACTGAGGTGGCGTTACCAATAAAAAAACCTAAACAGCCTACTTACATAGCCCCCATGCTCCCCACAAAAAATTTTACAAATTTTGTTGGGCAGTGGGCAACACATATTTGTTAAAATTTTTCATAATCGTAATTACAATAACAAAGAAATCAAATGCACACACTTATTGATACAATGTTGGTCAAAAGCTAAAATTTTTTCTCACAGTCCATAAAGACAGTCCTGATCATTCATCACATTGCAGTGTTTTTCTCAAAGTCTGAGCAGTAAAAGAAAATGCACACGGAAGTAGTGGATTTCCATGCAGTCTTGAAGAAGTATCGTTGTCCTTCCAACGGAAAGACAGTGCTGACTCTTGACATGCTGACAGGTAATGGGCCACAACAGAGCAAACCCACAGTGGAGTCAGTCGAAGTTTTGAAGAGTATTGGTGGGTAGGTCATCACAGAGCAGACCCACTGTAGTCCTGGTAGAGATTACGGTATTGGTGGGCCACCAGAGGTGCAGACCCACTGCAGTCCTTGTAGAAATAATGGTATTGGTGAGTCATCAAAGGTGCAGACCCACTGCAGTCCTTGTAGAGATAATGGTACTGGTGGGCCACCAGAGGCGCAGACCCACTGTAGTCCTTGTAGAGATGGCCAGCAGCCATCTGTTGTGACTGTGCAGGTACACAATCACCATTGAAGAGTCTTGCGGATAATATAACAAGTCCATAACCACCACTTGTGCACTCACAAAGTTTTGGAATTGTCCTTAGAACCAGCAATGCTGTTATCCAGTCCCTTGCTGAATTATTAACACACGTGCAAACACTATCAGTCCCTACTTCTCACATATTGTCCATATACTATGACCAACAGAAACGTGTGCAGTGAAATGTAACTTAGAAGTTACTTAATTTGATGAACTGGTGTCAATTACAATTTTATAACATAAGAATACAATAACAACGGTATAAAATACATCATTAAAAACATAATAATACAGATAACATTTGTAGGAATAGGGGCTTTACAAAAGAATAGAAATAAACAAATACATCAGTGTTACAAAAATAATGACATAAGTACATACATAAAGATCAGAATAACTTTTGGAATATCAACTTCCACATGAGCATTAAAACAAAACAGAACAAATACTGTTTAAACATGTTTACAAAGTAAATAACATGGTATTAGAAAAATTCTACAACATAGGTCTTATCAGATAAACAACTAAAGACAGGAAGTACACAAATACACAAGGGAACACAAACACATAGTGGGATAACACAAGGAAAGGACAGGGTTTCTTTTACTGCAGTATCTTGCGAACAAAACTTTTTTTGTTCTTGGAGATCTCCCTTCGTTCCTCATTATTTCCAAAAGTCCTATCTGTACCTCTTTTCTGTATTCCAACCATAATTCTTTCAAAATAAATATGGCTCATTGTACAATACTCATTTTGGCCCTATCTGTTTCTTGCGGCTTCTCAATGCATTTCTTCCAATTCATCATAGTTAGTTTCTTATATAGTCTACCCCCTCTTAAGCTAACTTAAATCTACTGAGCTCAGATATATATACCAAGGGACGAGGCAATGCAGCATCACATAAAACAATAAACATCAATGACAAATATTTCAAACTGGCAAAGCAAGCTACAGTAAATCTAAATTACCATGCAATTCAACATTACAACTAATATGAGGCAATGCGCAGCAAACAATAAAATAATCATTAGTAAAACTGGCTTAACAGCGTAATACAAAATCAAATTCAGTAACATTATGCCTGGCAAACAGCAGAAGCAAAAGCAATAAATTATATCTAAACATGACAACGCTCAAGCAGAAAAATATTACAGTAAAGACAACAATGCAGATAAGGGAAATGTATAATCACATCTTAATGTCTATGTAATTAAAGTGGTGCACCACAAAAAGTTATTCTACCAAAAAAAATTACCCAGTAGTTGAAAAGAAAATTCCGTATGCAATTCCTGTGAAGTGAAATATTTTTTTTTATGCTCCTTCGTTTTTTTTTATTTACTCGATCTGTAGACAGAAAATATTTACATTAATACATCTATAAAATTTTATTTTTACCAATGCTGCAGTGCAGCTAGAAACTAGATATTAAACAAAATGGGCAAAGCAAGGCGTGAAACGTCATTCACTAGCCATATGGCATTTCTCTCAATTAGCACGACAATAGCCGTGAAATGTTTCTCATCGTTTTCAAGTTCGACCCTGTCGTTTTTGCGATGCTCTCTACAAAGGAAGGGTAATGGCCCCCCTTTTTTTTTTTTTTTTCAGGCGTCTGACTCAGCTGTGTGCCCGCGACGCATTACGTGCAGGTGGTCACTTAACTTTCGTACGGAAATATTTATGACAGTAGTTTTCACTACAATGGCAGTCTTATATTACAAAAATTCACAGCGTGAGAATTTGCGTTACCAATCTGTAGAAACAAAATCTTATTGATATAGCAGTGTCCAAAAAAATTTTCGTCGGCATTGTGATACATTCACGCATTTACACACATTTCATAACTCTTAAAGTACGATCTTGGTTTCCAACAACCTTTTCCACAAATCAGAGTGCCCTAATCACTATTCATTATTCCTTACCTTATTACACATATATAAATTCGTCGACGCTTCTTCAATACTTCATCATTAGATACATAGCATAATCAAATTCTTCATATAACATTAGCTTATTAATCATAAACATACCTCAACAGCATAATACATATCGTCGTTGTAAAAATAACATCATAATACCTCAGTCAACCCTCAAAATCGTCGTAGCTTCCTCCAATAATTTCAAAACCTAAAAAAATTCTCTGCTCATGTCAAAAGTGTCATCTACCTCAAACGTACCTTAAAATCATGCTCCCTTACCAAATATATCATTCAAAGCTCTCATAGTATCACAATGGGTCCAAAAAAATATGAACAGTTCACAAAGTATAGACAAAATACAATTTCGTAAGTGTGAAGTTATCCAACGGTGTAATTATGTAAACATCTGTCACTGCCGTAGTAAATACGTTTGTCTCTCTCAGTTAAATGATCAGATAGCTGTGTAATTTGTGTGTTAGAGAAATATGGTACCGATGTGTAAAGTTGTATAAGCAAATACCATATTAGCTAGGGTTCCTTGTGGTTGCCACACACATGGTACACAAAGTAAGCGTGTACCCCCCTGAGGATTAATGTAATTATACCCTCAGGTGTTACGGATTACAACAATGGAATGAAATATATCACGGAAAACTTTCTTTGTAATTCAAAAATCTTTAAAAATAAATGTTTTAAGTATAAAATTAATCACTCAAATGCGTGTCCTGTAGCGCTAAATGTGCGTCTTTCTGTAAGATAATTCTGTGGAAGTGTCGTAGTTATCGTCCTCCGAAAGCTAAGTTCTGCAGAAGTCAATGTACTTACCTCATGATAAACAAAAGTAAAATGCTTTGCGTATAGATATCTTAGTTATTACGCTTATTGTTGTGATGAAGAAAGTACTGTGCTGTGACGTATTGTTGTGCTACAGAAAAGGCTGCCTCCTTGTAGCTATACCACAAAAGTTACTACTAAAACATGTTTTACTTTCCAGAAGAATTCAGAAAAACTGTGCAGATATAAAACAGATACACCGCAAAAGCAACAAGGTGAATTGTGTCACACATTAGTAGCGTCGTGATATAGTCGTGTAGCTGTCAAATAAACTAACCACTATGTCATCTGGTATCTCACAGAAAGTACTTGAATCCATAATGTATTTGCAAGTAAACCAAAATGTTGCATTAAAAAAAAACCAGATTATCTTTCAATAAACGGTTTTACATGTGAAATGCGGTGTAAACCTTTACTCTTCATAGTACTCAGAGTTTCAACTTGAACGAAATTATCATACGCTATACGTCGGTAAAGAATACTGGAATTTTTCTCAAGGTTAGCGTCTATGTTATTTTTCTCGGAGCCAGCCGGCGCACGCGGCTGCCTGCTGTGTGGGTCATTGTCTGTCTTTTTGTTGGCGCGCGTCGTTAATGGGATTCGGAGACCGAACTTCTACAAATTCGCCTTGCCGAGAGGGCCCAGCTCTGTTATAATCCCGCCAGTTTTGATGAAATTTAGGTCTGTCGTTATGTCGGTAGTTTACATAGTCATGTGGTGGAGAATTTCTCCCGGAATCGTAACTGCGCGCCGAACTGTTGCGCCTGGAGTTATTCTGCCTTTTTTTTTTTTTTTTTTTTTTTTTTTTTAACAGCTTATAGTCAAAATCATCATGTCGGCAAGTCGCATGTCTGTTATTGTTACGTCGTTTCGGCGGTTCCATCTCAAAATTCGGTGTACCTTGCCAATTTCTTTCATAATTTCCGAAGTGACCTGTGTTGTTATTTTGTGTCTGTTCCGTATTTCTATGTCCCTCTTCCCGTACTGGAGCGCGAGTGTCCTCTGAAATACGTAATTCTTGTATTACCTGTGTCAGCTGATCTTGTACTTCCCGGATTTCTCTTTGGTGTTGCGTATTAATTTGATTCAGATTTTGTTTCAGTTTCCTAATTTGTTCGCACTCTTCTGTGTCGTTAAAGACTACCGGTCTTGTGTCATTCAGATCATCATCTACCTTTGTAGATAAATTATTTAGCTGATCCGAAAGTTCAACTACTTTCTCTGATAGTGAACACATTTCCTCAGTGTGTTTTTCTGAACCAAGTTTCAGAGTGTCCATTTGTGTTGAAATCGAATCTACTGTGTCCTTCAAGTTTTCCTGAGTTTTTGCAAGTTGCGTAACCGAATTGGTAGATGCAACTGAGTCAAATTTAGCCGACAAGGTCTCATGATTTTCATGAACAATGGTTTGCAGTTCTTTTATGGCTGCTTCGTGATTCTGTAATGCATTTTCATGCCGCGAAAAAATAGGTTGAAAATGCTCACAAATTTGTGTTTTTACATCATTACAGACTTTTTGACATTTCGATTCAATATTATGTAACTCGGTAGTTAAATCTTCACGTGTTTGTTCAAGCTTATTTTCCACTGAGTCTAACTTTTGAAGCTTTTGTTCCATTGCGTCTAACTGTTGCTGTGTTTGACTCTGATTTTGTTCAATTGTGTCTAATTTTTCAAGCTTTTGCTGTGTTTGTCCCATTTGTTGTATTAATTGTAATAACAATGCATTGGTGTCTGAAACATGTTCCTCAGTGGTTTTCGGCAGTGAATTTGCACCGGAAACATTCACATTTTGACAAGCAGAAAATGTGTCTTGACTTATTTGAGAAAACGGTGAGGACCCAAATCCTGAATCTACAGTATTTGCGAGATCGTGTCCTGTCATTTCGGATTCCTGAGGCGAGCTGTTGCCGACCGACCGATCGATAATGCTTCCCTGTTCTCTAATTGTTTCGCTGTCTACACCATTGTTTGCCGCCCGCTCCATTTCCCTATGCACAGTTACCAAATTACTACTTTTAACATTAGTTAATTCATTACTCTGCGGCGCTAACATACTGCTTTCATCTTCGCTGTCATTTCTCAATTTACTTTGGAGCCTAGTGTTACGTTTTTCACACGCCATTATTGTCACAGTATTTCACACGACAACACAGAAAAACACAATTTCAAGAGCAAAAATAAGAGAACACATTAACATAACACTGAAAATAATATCTAGTTAATTGCAGCTGCGAAATACTTGGTGCAAATCTACATGCATGCCACAACTGTTTTGCTGTACAACAATGAAAAACTACAACTACAAAGGAAATTCTCTCTATAATTACGCGCTAGCAATAAACAAAATCTACACTAATTACACAAACTACAAGGAAAAAATCAGAAGATTCCAGTGAGGTATCCTAGGCTAAGGGTCGACATATGAAACGTCCCCTTTCAACAATTTTTTACACGACTGTGCTTAACCTGACACACAATATTTTTTAGCGCAACGCAATCTGACTTTCAACACACAATATTTTGTTAGCGCAACGCAATCTGACTTTCAAAATTCTCTACAAGAGAATGGCCCTGACTAACATTAAACTATACGTCTCACAAATCACTTACCTCACCAAAAATCTTCGCTGCTCAAGCTACTGCAATACAGCGAGCGCCACTACTGCCAGCTAAATAAAAGATTCAAACTACTGAAGGCACTAACTACTGATAGGGATAGTTAGCAAATGAAAGATATTAATAGAGAACAAACAATGTATTTACCTTAATATCATATATAGCAGTTCATAACAAATTACAAAACTCCGCCATCTCTCTCCCCACATCCACCACTGCTGGCGGCTCACCTCCAACTGCGCAACGCTATGCGCTGTTCACAGCCAGCTGCCTAACACTACAATGGTTGAGTATTACAACAATGCAAAGCAGCCACAGACTGCACACGGCACAGCCGGAGTTTTTCATACTGAGGTGGCGTTACCAATAAAAAAACCTAAACAGCCTACTTACAACGTTTATATTCCTTTTTGCCTGCTTCATTTACTGCATTTTTATATTTTCTCCTTTCATCGATTGAATTCAATATTTCTTCTGTTACCCAAGGATTTCTACTAGCCTTCGTCTTTTTACCTACTTGATCCTCTGCTGCCTTCGCTACTTCATCCCTCAGAGCTACCCATTCTTCTTCTACTGTATTTCTTCCCCCCATTCCTGTCAATTGTTCCCATATGCTCTCCCTGAAACTCTGTACAACCTCTGGTTTAGTCAGTTTATCCAGGTCCCATCTCTTTAAATTTTCACCGTTTTGGAATATTTTCAGTTTTAATCTACAGTTCATAACCAATAGATTGTGGTCAGAGTTGACATCTGCCCCTGGAAATGTCTTACAATTTAAAACCTGGTTCCTAAATCTCTGTCTTACCATTATATAATCTATCTGATATCTTCTAGTATCTCGAGGCTGCTTCCATGTATACAGCCTTCTTTTATGATTCTTGAACCAAGTGTTAGCTATGATTAAGTTATGCTTCGTGCAAAATTCTACCAGACGGCTTCCTCTTCCATTAAAAAATGGCTCTGAGCACTATTGGACTTAACATCTGTGGTCATCAGTCCCCAAGAACTTAGAACTACTTGAACCTAACTAACCTAAGGACATCACTCACATCCATGCCCGAGGCAGTATTCCAACCTGCGGCTGTAGCGGTCACGCGGTTCCAGAGTGTAGCGCCTAGAACCGCTCGGCCACTCTGGGCGGCCCTCTTTAATTTCTTACCCCCAATCCATATTCACCTACCATGTTTCCTTCTCTCCCTTTTCCTACTCCCGAATTCCAGTCACCCATGAATGTTAAATTTTCGTCTCCCTTCACTACCTGAATAATTTCTTTTATCGCATCATACATTTCATCAATTTCTTCTTCATCTGCAAAGCTAGTTGGCATATAAACTTGTACTACTGTAGTAAGCGTGGCTTCGTGTCTATCTTGGCGACAATAATGCGTTCACTATGCTGCTTGTAGTAGCTACAACAAATGTAACAAACGAAAACTGTAAGATGTACGACCTGTTTTAAAACATCAGACAAGAGGCCTTTAATTTTGCAATAAATAAATAAAATCTTCGTCCTCTGCTTGTGACGTCGACGTGGACTCCGGAAATATCGTTGTTGACGCTGGTGTATTGTCGATTCTGATGAAAATAACCGTATCACTAAACTATTTATAGTAACTATCTTCCTTTTCAAGACGAATCATACTCCCATAATACCATTTTCTGCTGTTGGAGATATTCGTCTAACCAGAAATACGGCGAGAGTACATCCTTATATAAGAGAACGAAAACTTTAAAAAGTGCACATTTAATGGAAAAACAGGCGTGACTGAGCTAGCGTGCATCTTTTGACAGCTAAGAAGGCGTGCCAACTTTACTGGGATGATTTTAGAGGGGCTACGTGACTACGAGTAATGCCACATCGGCGAGAGAGAGAGAGAGAGAGAGAGAGAGAGATAGGGAAAGTGCATGTTTAGAGGCTTAGACTTGGAAAATCCCAAGACGCGCAGCGGTTGGCAGAAAATACGGAAAGGGAACCCGCTGTGGCTGGACCGAGGAGGTTAGAATGTAAGGGACATGGTGCTACCTATGCCGACCACAGACGGCAGTTGAAGCTTGTCCGCCATCAAGGTGAGTCTTAGAAGTCTCTTTCTCCATTAGACTGTGTTAAGCCCACCCTCTTAGCCTTAATGCATCGAATTGACAATAAATTCTGAGTATGTACTTTGAAACAGTATATTTTCGTGGACAAGTACTCATCGTCAGACAGTTGAAAACTTAATTTTTTAACGCCAGTTCTCACTCTTAAGCCTGTCGTACATTATAGTAAGACAGCAGAACGTTTTATTACTGTTTTAAGTGAGATCAAACAATAGCACTTCAATATGAACAGCTCACCAAGACTCACCGAAATGGCGGATACAGGCTTCAGTTTTTCGGCTCAGGGCATCTCCCTCTATTGTAACCTCCTTGGATTGAACTGGGTGCTCAGCGTAGATATTAAATACACTCCTGGAAATTGAAATAAGAACACCGTGAATTCATTGTCCCAGGAAGGGGAAACTTTATTGACACATTCCTGGGGTCAGATACATCACATGATCACACTGACAGAACCTCAGGCACATAGACACAGGCAACAGAGCATGCACAATGTCGGCACTAGTACAGTGTATATCCACCTTTCGCAGCAATGCAGGCTGCTATTCTCCCATGGAGACGATCGTAGAGATGCTGGATGTAGTCCTGTGGAACGGCTTGCCATGCCATTTCCACCTGGCGCCTCAGTTGGACCAGCGTTTGTGCTGGACGTGCAGACCGCGTGAGACGACGCTTCATCCAGTCCCAAACATGCTCAATGGGGGACAGATCCGGAGATCTTGCTGGCCAGGGTAGTTGACTTACACCTTCTAGAGCACGTTGGGTGGCACGGGATACATGCGGACGTGCATTGTTCTGTTGGAACAGCAAGTTCCCTTGCCGGTCTAGGAATGGTAGAACGATGGGTTCGATGACGGTTTGGATGTACCGTGCACTATTCAGTGTCCCCTCGACGATCACCAGTGGTGTACGGCCAGTGTAGGAGATCGCTCCCCACACCATGATGCCGGGTGTTGGCCCTGTGTGCCTCGATCGTATGCAGTCCTGATTGTGGCGCTCACCCGCACGGCGCCAAACACGCATACGACCATCATTGGCACCAAGGCAGAAGCGACTCTCATCGCTGAAGACGACACGTCTCCATTCGTCCCTCCATTCACGCCTGTCGCGACACCACTGGAGGCGGGCTGCACGATGTTGGGGCGTGAGCGGAAGACGGCCTAACGGTGTGCGGGACCGTAGCCCAGCTTGATGGAGACGGTTGCGAATGGTCCTCGCCGATACCCCAGGAGCAACAGTGTCCCTAATTTGCTGGGAAGTGGCGGTGCGGTCCCCTACGGCACTGCGTAGGATCCTACGGTCTTGGCGTGCATCCGTGCGTCGCTGCGGTCCGGTCCCAGGTCGACGGGCACGTGCACCTTCCGCCGACCACTGGCGACAACATCGATGTACTGTGGAGACCTCACGCCCCACGTGTTGAGCAATTCGGCGGTACGTCCACCCGGCCTCCCGCATGCCCACTATACGCCCTCGCTCAAAGTCCGTCAACTGCACATACGGTTCACGTCCACGCTGTCGCGGCATGCTACCAGTGTTAAAGACTGCGATGGAGCTCCGTATGCCACGGCAAACTGGCTGACACTGACGGCGGCGGTGCACAAATGCTGCGCAGCTAGCGCCATTCGACGGCCAACACCGCGGTTCCTGGTGTGTCCGCTGTGCCGTGCGTGTGATCATTGCTTGTACAGCCCTCTCGCAGTGTCCGGAGCAAGTATGGTTCGTCTGACACACCGGTGTCAATGTCTTCTTTTTTCCATTTCCAGGAGTGTAAAACTGAATTCGATAAAAGCTGATTCAGCCTAGTTACTGAAAAGCCAGTAACATAGTTACGAAGAGGAAAATAAGACGAGTGGGTGGACGAGCAAGAGCCCTATATCGGAAAAGTAATTCGTAAGTCATTCAATGTGAAAGGTTTTATAGTGAAAATTAACACTGAAATTTAATATCTCATCAATTTCTTGGGTGATTTTTTTAAACTGCATGTCCACAGATAGTGATCATGAAGTACTATCAAAATGTAACAGTAGAAGTTTTGTATACATTGTATATTTTAACTGCAAGCTGGCCCATGCATTCTATGCGTAACGACGTGAATCTTCACCAAAATAATTAATGAAACAATGAAAATAGCGGCAGCATAGCGAAGTTAATTGGATATTGAAGTCTGCATGTATTTAGTTGTATTTGTTTTCATTTATAAGCTACAAGACGGGCTGAAGTGGCGTTTACGATAGCAAAATCTCAATCACTGAACGGAATATTTAACTTAGCAAAAGACCAGAAACAGCAATGGGAAGCTGAGGAAATTCACGTACAAACTGATGTACACTGAAGAGACAAAGAAACTGGTACACCTGCCTAATATCGTGTAGCGACCGCGCGAGCATGCAGAAGAGCCGCAACACGACGAGGCATGGACTCGACTAATGTCTGAAGTAGTGCTGGAGGGAACTGACACCACGAATCCTGCAGGGCTGTCCATATATCCCTAAGAGTACGAGGGGGTGGAGATCTCTTCTGAACAGCACGTTGCAAGGCATGTCATATATGCTCAATAATGTTCCTGTCTGAAGAGTTTGGTGGCCAGCGGAAGTGCTTAAACTCAGAAGAGTGTTCCTGGAGCCACTCTGTAGCTATTCTGGACATGTGGGGTGTCGCATTGATCTGCTGGAATCGCCCAAGTCCGTCGGAATGCACAATGGACATGACTGGATGCAGGTGATCAGGCAGGATGCTTACATACGTGTTGTAACGTCCCCTTTGAACATTTATACAAGACTGTGCTTAAACTGACGCACAATATTTTTAGCGCAACGCAATCTGACTTTCAATAATCTCTACAAGAGAATGGCCCTGACTAACATTAACCTGTACTTTTCACAAATCACTTACCTCACAAAAATCTTGGTTACTCCCACTACTGCAATACAGCGAGCGCCACTACTGCCAGCTAAATAAAAGATTCAAACTATGGAAGGCACTAACTACTGATAGGGATAGTTAGCAAATGAAAGATATTAATAGAGAACAAACAATGTATTTACCTTGATATCATCATATACACACACACACACACACACACACACACACACACACACACACACACACACACACACACACAAATATATATATATATATATATATATATATATATATATATATATATATATATATATATCAGTTCATGACAAATTTCAAAACTCCGCCATCTCTCTCCCCCATCCACCACTGCTGGCGGCTCACCTCCAACTGCGCAACGCTACGCGCTGTTCACAGCCAGCTGCCTAACACTACAATGGCGAGTATTACAACAATGCATAGCAGCCACAGACTGCACACAGCACAGCCAGTGATTTTCATACAGAGGTGGCGTTACCAATAATAAAAACCTAAACAGCCTACTTACATCGCCCCCATGCTCCCCACAAAAATTTTTACAAATTGTGTTGGACAGTGGCCAATACAGATTTGAAGAAATTTTTCATAATTACAATAACAAAGATATCAAATGCACACACTTATTGATACAATGTTGGTCAAAAGCAAAAATTTTCTCGCAGTCCATAAAGACAGTCCTGATCGTTGAATTGCAGTGTTTTTCTCAAAGACTGAGCAGTAAAAGAAAATGTACACAGAAGTAGTGGATTTCCATACAGTCTTGAAGAAGTAGTGTTGTCCTTCCAACGGAAAGACAGTGTTGACTCTTGACATGCAGACAGGTCATGGGCCACAACAGAGCAAACCCACAGCGGAGTCAGTCGAAGTGTTGAAGAGTATTGGTGGGTAGGTCATCACAGAGCAGACCCACTGTAGTCCTGGTAGAGATTACGGTATTGGTGGGCCACCAAAGATGCAGACCCACTGTAGTCCTTGTAGAGATGGCCAGCAGCCATCTGTTGTGACTATGCAGGTGCACAATCACCATTGAAGAGTCTTGCGGATAATAGAGCAAGTCCATAACCACCACTTGTGCACTCACAAAGTTTTTGAATTGTCCTGAGAACCAGCAATGCTGTTAACCAGTCCCTTGCTGAATTATTAAAAACACGTGCAAACACTAACAGTCCCTACTTCTCACATATTGTCCATATACTATGACCAACAGAAACGTGTGCAGTGAAATGTAACTTACAAGTTAATTAATTTGATGACCTGGTGTCAATTACAATTTTATAACATAAGAATACAATTACAAAGGTACAAAATACATCATTAAAGAACATAACAATACAGATAACATTTGTAGTACAGGTTTTACAATAGAATAGAAATAAACATATATATCAGTGTTACAAAAATAATGACATAAGTACATACATAAAGATCAGAATAAATTTTGAAACATCAACTTCACACATGAGCATTAAAACAAAACAGAACAGATAAATGTCTAAACATCTTTACAAAGTAAATAACATATTATTAATGCAAATTATATTTGAGGATAACAGTATTCCTCATCATAGTGAATGTAGCTTAGTATTAGAAGAGAAAAAAATTCTATTAAACTACACAGAGACAGGAAGAAAACAAATACACAAGGTACACAAACACATAGCATAATAATACAAAAGGAAAGGACAGGGTTTGTTTTACTGCAGTATTTTGCAAACAAAACTTTCTTTACTTCTTGGAGATCTCCCTTCATTCATCATTATTCCCAAAAAGTCCTTCCTGTATTCTATTCATATTTCTTTCAAAATAATTATTTCTCATTGTACAATACTCATTTAGGCCCAAATCGTTTTCATATAACTTTCAAAGCATTCTTTCCCTATTCTCCATAGTTAGGTTCTTATATAGTCTACCCCCTCTTAAGCTAACTTAAATCTACTGAGCTCAGATATTAAACTAAGGGACGAGGCAATGCAGCAGCACAAAACAATTAACACAAACAGCAATGACAAAAAAATGGAAATTTGCAAAGCAAGCTACAGTAAATCTAAATTACGAAGCAATTCACATTACAACTAATATGAGACAATGCGCAGCAAACAAGAAAAATAAATCTGGCTTAGCAGAGTAACACAAATTCAAATTCAACAACACTATGCCTGGCAAACAGCAGCAGAAAATGAAATACCTAAACATGACATAGCTCAAGCAGAAAAAATAGTACACTAAAGATAACAATGCATATAAGGGAAATGTCTATTCACATCTTAATGACTATGTAATTAAAGTGGTGCACCATGGGAAGTTATTCTACCAAAAAAATTACCCAGTAGTTGAAAAGAAAATTCCGTATGCAATTCCTGTGAACGGAAATATCTTTTTATGCTCCTTCGTTTTTTTGAATAGATCATAAAATTATTTACTGGATCTGTAGGCATAAAATATTTATATTAGTACATCTATTAAATTTTATTTTAACCAATGCTGCAGTGCAGCTAGAAACTAGATATTAAACAAAATGAGTTAATAAATACATAAAGCAAGCCATATGGCATTTCTCTCAGCTAGCACGACAATAGCCGTGAAATGTTTCTCATCGTTTCATTAGGCATTTTAGTAAATATCATAAATTAAGAGCTTCACAGTGTAATCATATGTTTTCAAGTTCGACTGTGTCGTTTTTGCGATGCTCTCTACAAAGGAACGTCAATAGCGAGGATAATGGCCTCCCTTTTTTTTTCTACCTGTGCCGCTGAAAAGGGCTTGCAATAATGGCTTTTTCTCCAGGCGTCTGACACACCTGGCCGCTCCGCTGGGTGCCCACGATGCATTACGTGCAGGTGGTCACTGAACTTTCTTACCGAAATATTTATGACACCAGTTTCCGCTACAGTGACAGTCTCATATAAAAATATTTCACAGGTCAAGAATTTGGGTTACAAATCTGTAGAAACAAAATCCTATAAATATAAGTGTCAAAAAAAAATATTCGTCAGCATTGTGATACAGTCGCACATTTACACACATTTCATAACTCTTAAAGTACGATTCTTGGTTTCCAACATACTTCGTATTCCTCATATACGGTAGCATCATCTTATTGATCATAAACATATCTCAACAGCATAGTACACATCGTCGTCGTAATAATATCATAACATCTCAGTCAATTCTCAAAATTGTCGTAGCTTCCTCCAATAATTTCAAAACCTAAAAAAAATTCTCTGCTCATGTCAAAAGTTTCATCCACCTCAAACGTACTTTAAAAATCATGATCCCATACCAAATCCGTCATTCAAAGCTCTCATAGTATCACAATGGTTCCGAAAAAATACGAGCATTTCACAAAGTACAGACAAAATGCAATTTCATAAGTGTGAAGTTATTCAACTGTGTAATTGCGTAAACATGTGTCACTGATGTAGTAAAAAAAATGTTTATCTCTCAGTTAAATGATCAGATAGCTGTGTAATTTTGTGTTAGAGAAATATGGTACCGATTTGTAAAGTTGTATAAGCAAATACCATATTAGCTAGGGCTCCTTGTGGTTGCCACACACATGGTACACAAAGTAAGCGTGTACCCCCCTGAGGATTAATGTAATTATACCCTCAGGTGTTACAGATTACAGCAATGGAATGAAATGTATCATGGAAAACTTTCTTTGTAATTCAAAAATCTTGAAAAATAAATGGCATAAGTACAAAATTAATCTCTCAAATGCGTGTCCTGTAGCGCTAAATGTGCGTCTTTCTGTAAGATAATTCTGTGGAAGTGTCGTAGTTATCGTCCTCCGAAAGCTAAGTTCTGCAGAAGTCAATGTACTTACCTCATGATAAACAAAAGTGAAATGCTTTGTGTATAGATATCGTAGTTATTACGCTTATTGGCGTGATGAAGAAAGTACTGTACAGTAACGTATTGTTGTGCCACGAAAAAGGCTGTCTCATTGTTGCTATACCACAAAAGTTAAATACTAAAACATGTTTTACTTTCCAGAAGAATTCAGAAAAATTGTGCAGATATAAAACAGATACACTGCAAAAGCAACATAGTAAATTGTCACTCATTAGTAGCGTCGTGATAACATCGTGTAGCTGTCACATAAACTAACCACTGTGTCCTCTGGTATCTCACAGAAAGTACTTTAAATCCAGAATGTATTTTCAAGTAAACCAAAATGTTGCATTAGAATCTCATTAGCAGTACCAGTATGTGTCCTAAGTATGTGAGCCTGATAGTCGTTACGTAATCGTGCAGCTAACAAGCAAGAATGTACAAATACAACACTGTGTCGTCTGTTCACTATAACAATACATTCGTAATTTCTGTTTAAAAATGTTCCCTAGGTTCTAGACTGGATGTTTAACTTCAAACATTGTTGCATGTTAACAGATTCTAAGTCTGACAAAGCATACTAGAAACGTGAAGTGAAAAATTTTATGGCAAAGACTAAGTTACAAAGCAGATTATCTCTCAATAAAGTTTCAGAGTATCTACTGTGTCCTTTAAGTTTTCCTGAGATTTTGCAAGTTGCGTAACCGAATCGGTAGATGCAACTGAGTCAAATTTAGCTTGCAAGGTCTCATGATTTTTATGAACAATAGTTTGCAGTTCTTTTATGGCTGCTTCGTGATTCTGTAATGCATTTTCATGCCGCGAAAAAATAGGTTGAAAATGCTCACAAATTTGTGTTTTTACGTCGTTACAGACTTTTTGACATTTCGATTCGATTTTATGTAACTCAGTAGTTAAATCTTCACGTGTTTGTTCAAGTGTGGTGTGAAGATTTTGTTCCATTGCGTCTAACTGTTGCTGTGTTTGTCTCTGGTGTTGTTCCATTGTGTCTAACTTTTGAAGATTTTGTTCCACTGTGTCTAACTTTTTAAGATTTTGTTCCACTGTGTCTAACTTTCGAAGATTTTGTTCCATTGTGTCTAACTTTTGAAGCTTTTGCTGTGTTTGTCCCATTTGTTGTATTAATTGTAATAACAATGCACTGGTGTCTGGAACGTGTTCCTCAGTGCTTTTCGGCAGTGAATTTGCACCGGCAACATTCACATTTTGACAAGTGGAAAATGTGTCTTGACTCATTTGAGAAAATGGTGAGGACCCAAAACCTGAATCTACAATATTTGCAAAATTGTGTCCTGTCATTCCCGATTCCTGAGGCGAGCTGTTGCCGACCAATCGATCGATAATGCTTCCCTCTTCACTAATTGTTTCACTGTCCATGCTATTGTTTGGCGCCCGCTCCATTTCCCTATGCACAATTACCAAATTACTACTTTGAGCATCAGTTAATTCATTACTCGGTGGCGCTAACACACTGCTTTCGTTTTCACTGTCATTTCTCAGTTTACTTTGGAGCCTAGTATTACGTTTTTCACACGCCAATATGTCACAGTATTTCACACGACAACACAGAAAAACACAATTTCAAGAGCAAAAATAAGAGAACACATTAACATAACACTGAAAATAATATCTAGTTAATTGCAGCTGCGAAATACTTGGTGCAAATCTACATGCATGCCACAACTGTTTTACTGTACAACAATGAAAAACTACAACTACAATGGAAATTCTCTCTATAATTACATGCTGGCAATAAACAAAAGCTACACTAATTACACAAACTACAAGAAAAAATCAGAAGATTCCCGTGAGGTATCCTGGCAGGGTCGCCATATGTAACGTCCCCTTTGAACATTTATACAAGACTGTGCTTAAACTGACACACAATATTTTTAGCTCAATAATCTCTACAAGAGAATGGCCCTGACTAACATTAACCTGTACTTTTCACAAATCACTTACCTCACAAAAATCTTGGTTACTCCCACTACTGCAATATAGCGAGCGCCACTACTGCCAGCTAAATAAAAGATTCAAACTATGGAAGGCACTAACTACTGATAGGGATAGTTAGCAAATGAAAGATATTAATAGAGAACAAACAATGTATTTACCTTGATATCATCATATATATATATATATATATATATATATATATATATATATATATATATATATATATATATATATATATATGACAAATTTCAAAACTCCGCCATCTCTCTCCCCACATCCACCACTGCTGGCGGCTCACCTCAAACTGCGCAACGCTACGCGCTGTTCACAGCCAGCTGCCTAACACTACAATGGCGAGTATTACAACAATGCAAAGCAGCCACAGACTGCACACAGCACAGCCAGTGATTTTCATACAGAGGTGGCGTTACCAATAAAAAAACCTAAACAGCCTACTTACAGTGTCACTTGTCAGAGTCGTATCTAGATGTATCAGGGGTCCCGTATCACTCCAACAGTACACGCCCCAAACCACAACAGACCCTCCACCAGCTTGAACAGTCCCCTGCTGACATGGAGGATCCATCGATTCATGAGGCTGCCTCCATACCGGTCCACGTTCTTCCGCTCGACACAATTTGAAACGAGAGTCGTCTCATCAGGCAACTTGTTTCCAGTCATCAATGTCGGTGTTGACGGGCCCAGACGAAGCGTAAAGCTTTGTTTTGTGCAGTCATCAAGGGTACACGATTGGGCCTTCGGCCCCGAAAGCCCATATCGATGTTGTTTCGATGAATGGTTCGCACGCTGACACTTGTTGATGGCCCATCGTTGAACTCTGCAGGAATTAGCGGAAGGTTTGGACTTCTGTCACGTAGAACAATTCTCTTCAGTCTTCGTTGCTCCCATTCTTGCAGGGAACTCTTTCCGGCCGCAGCAATATCGGAGAGTTGATGTTTTAGCGTATTCCCGATATTCAAGGTACACACATCAAATGGTCGTATAGGAAAATCCCCACTTCATCGCTACCTCGGAGATCGTGCGCCAACTATAACACCACGTTCAAACTCATTTAAATCTTGATAACTTGCCACTGTAGCAGCAGTAACCAATGTAACGACTATTCCAGACTCTTGTTGTCTTATATAGGCGGTGCAGACCCCAGTATCGTATTCTGCCTGTTTACATATCTCTGTATTTGAATACGCAAGCCTATACCAGTTTCTTTGGCGCTGCAGTGAGCAACACGTATGCATAGCATAGAATTAATGGTTTTTAAGCACGCATCGGAAGATGGAAGTGTATGAACATGTCTCACAAACGTCTGAGGGCTTAATGAACTGGCAACCATCTTGGGCGGGATCATTGGGCTTTGGGGACTGTACAGGGAACAAGTATATATGAGGGACGATTAGGTGGCGTCTCGGTAGCGTCCGAAAATTTTCAAAGTGTCTGTGACTTGTCTTTTTCACTTGTGTCAGCAGCGAATTCTTTGAAATAATTCACGTTTGGTGGACTACACAAGACTCTGAATCTTTTACGCGACTATTTGCGACTGATTTGAACTTTTGATCTTAACTTGTTCGCAAATGTGAAACATTAATTTAAAATTTTCTCTGAATGAACTTTTGTATTTCCAAGATTTTTACGGGAATTTTACGCAATGCTTAACGTGAGATATTCACAATGCTCTCTGTGCAACTGTAGCGAGAACGATACGACTCTGCCTTACTTCTCTGGTTTCTGTATTACTATCCTGGTGTCTTGCTGCTTCGGTAGTCCCTCGTCGCTCAGTAGTAGCGCTCAGGCGGCAGGTTTGTGGTCATGCTGAAGTGAGGTGGGTCGGGATGCCAGTTGCTAAATTTTAACAACGCTTTGTAATACAGGGTGATTCAAAAAAATACCACAACTTTAGGAATTTAAAACTCTGCAACGACAAAAGGCAGAGCTAAGCACTATCTGTCGGCGAATTAAGGGAGCTATAAAGTTTCATTTAATTGTACATTTGTTCGCTTGAGGCGCTGTTGACTAGCGTCAGCGTCAGTTGATGCTAAGATGGCGACCGCTCAACAGGAAGCTGTTTGTGTTATTGAGTACAGCAGAAGTGAATCGACGACAGTTGTTCAGCGTGCATTTCGAACGAAGTATGGTGTTAAACCTCCTGATAGGTGGTGTATTAAACGTTGGTATAAACAGTTTACAGAGGATGGGTGTTTGTGCAAAGGGAAAAGTTCTGGACGGCCGAGAACGAGCGATGAAAATGTAGCACGCATTCAGCAAGCATTTGTTCGCAGCCCAGGAAAATCGACTCGCAGAGCTAGCAGAGAGCTGCAAATTCCACAATCAACTGTATGGAGAGTCCTACGAAAAAGGTTAGTTATGAAACCTGAACGTCAACTACCCGAGGCGATGGATCGGCCGCCAGGCAGCCCGTGACAGAGCACTTCATCACTGGCCTCCAAGAAGCCCTGATCTTACCCCCTGCGATTTTTTCTTATGGGGGTATGTTAAGGATATGGTGTTTCGGCCACCTCTCCCAGCCACCATTGATGATTTGAAACGAGAAATAACAGCAGCTATCCAAACTGTTACGCCTGATATGCTACAGAGAGTGTGGAACGAGTTGGAGTATCGGGTTGATATTGCTCGTGTATCTGGAGGGGGCCATATTGAACATCTCTGAACTTGTTTTTGAGTGAAAAAAAACCTTTTTAAATACTCTTTGTAATGATGTATAACAGAAGGTTATATTATGTTTCTTTCATTAAATACACATTTTTAAAGTTGTGGTATTCTTTTTGAATCACCCTGTATACTCGTTTTAATGAAGAATCCTCTGAAACACTCGTCACACACTTTCCAAGATGGCGGCTCTTGGCTACGTCATTATACTCAACCCGTTGCAATACATTGATCACTTTCAATACTCGTTATAGATACTGTCCACGACACGTGACGTTCACTGATAATTAATACCTTCACTTACACTTTATATTTTGTTTATCACTGCTATATTTACTCACGACCGGTCTTTTTGGAGCCGCCTCCGATTACTCAACCGTGCGTTTTTGGGTGTGGCCTCGCTACTAACACGCCCTCCTTCTCCCTCAGCCAATAGGAACACTCCACTCGTCTCCTACGCATTTACAGGGTGGTCCATTGATAGTGACCGGGCCAAATATCTCACGTGATAAGCATCAATCGAAAAACTACAAAGAACGAAACTCCTCTAGCTTGAAGGGGGAAACCATATGGCGCTATGGTTGGCCCTCTAGATGGCGCTGCCATAGGTCAAACGAATATCAACTGCGTTTTTTAAAACAGGAACCCCCATTTTTTATTACATATTCGTTTAGTACGTAAAGAAATATGAATGTTTTAGTTGGACCACTATTTTCGTTTTGTGATAGATACCGCTGCAATAGTCACAAATGTATAAGTACGTGGTATCAAGTAACATTCCGCCAGTGCGGACGGTACCAACTGCGGAAAAGGTCGATATCGTGTTGATGTATGGCTATTGTGATCAAAATGCCCAACGGACGTGTGCTATGTATGCTGCTCGGTATCCTGGACGACATCATCCAAGCGTCCGGACAGTTCGCCGGATAGTTACGTTATTTAAGGAAACAGGAAGTGTTCAGCCACATGTGAAACGTCAACCACGACCTGCAACAAATGATGATGCCCAAGTAGGTGTTTTAGCTGGTGTCGCGGCTAATCCGCACATCAGTAACAGACAAATTGCGCGAGAATCGGGAATCTCAAAAACGTCGGTGTTGAGAATGCTACATCAACATCGATTGCACCCGTACCATGTTTCTATGCACCAGGAATTGCATGGCGACGAATTTGATTGTCGTGTACAGTTCTGCCACTGGGCACAAGAGAAATTACGGGACGATGACAGATCTTTTGCACGCGTTGTATTTAGCGACTGTAACGCCGGAAATGCATATCCTCCTATTTCCATCTATTGTACTATAATTTTTCCCTTATTTTGTTACCTGAATATATGACATTTCTGTGCCTTTATATATTGTAATTGTTTTACTATTTGTATATATATATATATATATGCATTTATGTCGATGTATTTGTTTCGTAAATATTATTTGTATTTTTACGCTGGGTCTTGCCTAGGGAAATCTGCTATCGAACGATTACATCGATAGGTCGTGTGAAGAATCAAAGTGTGTAGGATCATTGGTAGTGTTAACTCTGCCGCGTGGAGCGCGGGCAGTTGGAGTCTGGCTGGAGTAGCGAGTGGAGCAGGTGTGTTGTGTGACGCTCCCGCGAGTTGCCGCGCTTTCGGGGTTTGGCAGCATGTAATTGCGCTCGACTCGCGATGATAGTTTCTGACATGGTGTCGCGGACGGGAAGCATTAGCTGGCGCACATCAAGAGCCCGTTTCGCCTGGTGACCGTGTCGAGAAGAAGGCGCGCCAACATCCAGCTTCTGCAACAGCGACGGCCGACAATGAGTGACTGTCGCCACCTCCTCGATCGACGGCTTCAAACCTTCAATCAACCAACAAGGAAGACTAAAAGCACGTAAAGTTTCAGAACTGTATGGCAGACCTCAGCTTTTCAAATTGTTCCATTTGCCTCGCAAAATTACAGCAACTTAGCATGAACCTTTGTTGCTCATTGTCACAATTGCATTACCAAGCAGGGTCCCTTCCTTTTCCGAAATGAACCCGAGTGTTGTTGAAATTCAAACGCCAGCATAATTCCATTTCACTGCTTTAATTTCAAAGTTCACTTTAAGTATTCATAGCTGGCTACAATAGTTAGATTACACAAGCACAAATTAAGAGTGCGAGTTTTGTTACCATATTTTAGCTTACCGGTGACTGCAGCTCAGCTTGGTACGTACTAAATTTTACTATTGTTAATTGTTCAGAATCATTTAATTCAAGTTCAAAGTTAAATCTCTTATTTCTAAATTGCGTAGATTCAAGTAGCTTTTGAAATGATTATTGAGGTAGTCCAAGACTAACTGTATTTTATTGAATTTCGATGTGCTTAAGAAAGAAAGCTCACTATTAACTTGAGTCACTAAATTAACTTTCGATTTTCCTGTTTTATTAATTCTTTTGCTAAATTCAGTCAGAGTGTAGCGAAATTTATTACTTCTGACAAACTTTCAGTTTTCACACTGCACGTGTCAACCTTCAGTTGCCACGCTTCTAGTGCTAATTATATGTGTAATAATCTTTCTTTTTCAGTTACTATAGTAATTGTCCTTAGGACTGGCGACCATAATTTCCCCCAAATCTCAAATATCTTATTACCGCTAGTTGATTGTTAACGTAACGGCCGCACATTTACTTTCTTTGTTAACTTTATCCCTATTTCAAAATTAATTTCGATCAGTTTCATTTGCATTTTTCCTTTCATTTAGATGTAACCCTTTCCTCCCTCTTTACCGACAGGTTAACTTCTGTGACAATTGCTTTACCCAAATTCCCATTAGGTACACGCAGTTTCGTTTTTCACTGTCATTTAGGTCGATAACTGAGGGGGAGGTTACACGACGAAGCGTCATTCGCCAACAGCGGTAACGTAAACCGGCATAATATGCACTACTGGGCAACGGAAAATCCACGATGGCTGCGACAAGTGGAACATCAGCGACCTTGGCGGGGTAATGTATGGTGTGGCATTATGGCAGGAAGGATTATTGGCCCGCATTTTATCGCTGGCATTCTAAATGGTGCAATGTATGCTCATTTCCTACGTAATGTTCTACCGATGTTACTACAAGATGTTTCGCTGCATGACAGAATGGCGAAGTACTTCGAACATGATGGATGTCCGGCACATAGCTCGCGTGCGGTTGAAGTGGTATTGAATAGGATATTTCATGACAGGTGGATTGGTCGTCGAAGTACCATACTAGGACCCGCACGTTCACCGGATCTGACGTCCCCGGATTTCTTTCTGTGGGGAAAGTTGAAGGATATTTGCTATCGTGATCCACCGACAACGCCTGACAACATGCGTCAGCGCCTTGTCAATGCATGTGCGAACATTACGGAAGGCGAACTACTCGCTGTTGAGAGGAATGTCGTTACACGTATTGCCAAATGCATTGAGATTGACGGACATCATTTTGAGCATTTATTGCATTAATGTCGTATTTACAGGTAATCACGCTGTAACAGCACGCGTTCTCAGAAATGATAAGTTCACAAAGGCACATGTATCACATTGGAACTGTTGTGGTTGGCAGGAGAGCCAACACCGTGTTACTAGAGGAGGCCGAAAGGCACGCGTTTTAGCTCACGCAGGCTGGCGTGAGGTCTGGAACAGGACAAGGAAATTAGAATTTAGAAAAAACGGACGTAGCTGGTGGAATACTTAACTTTAATCCATAAATGGTGAACGTCGCTCTTGACGGTACATTATTGTCAGTATTAATCGTAACTGGTAATGGCAACTTGCTAGGTCGTAGCAAATGACGTAGCTGAAGGCTATGCTAACTATCGTCTCGGCAAATGTGAGCGTATTTTGTCAGTGAACCATCGCTAGCAAAGTCGCTTGTACAACTGGGGCGAGTGCTAGGAAGTCTCTCTAGACCTGCTGTGTGGCGGCGCTCGGTCTGCAATCACTGATAGTGGCGACACGCGGGTCCGACGCATACTAACGGACCGCGGCCGATTTAAAGGCTACCACCTAGCAAGTGTGGTGTCTGGCGGTGGCACCACAGGAACAACCGAAATAAAATGTTGAAACGTACCTATGTTCTGTATTTTAATTTAAAAAACTTACCTTTTACCAACTGTTCGTCTAAAATTGTGAGCCATATGTTTGTGACTATTACAGCGTCATCTATCGCAAAGCGAATAAAGTGGTCCAACTAAAACATTAATATTTCTTTACGTACTACACGAATATGTAATAAAAAAATGGGGGTTCCTATTTAAAGAAACGCAATTGATATCTGTTTGACCTATGGCAGCGCCATCTAGCGGGCCAAGCATAGCGCCATATGGTTTCCCTCTTCAAGTTAGACAAGTTTCGTTCTTTGTAGTTTTTTCGTTTGACGCTTATATCGTGAGATATTTGGCCTGGTCACGATCAATGGACCACCCTGTATATATCAAAACTCTCAGCCAATGGGCGTTTAGATCGCTGTTGCCAGGCGGATCTGACATCACGTTTGCGGATACTGTGACGAAAGTTTGCCTCAGAACACTGTCTCCGATTGTAAGATCCTACTCCCAAATAGTCGGATCTTGTCCCTACTAAGGTTGCACAACACTGCCTCCTATGATGTTACCGTTAATGCTCCTTGCTGCCCGCATAGTTGTCAGATGTACATGTAGTCTGGCTGCTACTGAGAATTCCCGATCGCATAGATGTGCGTAATATTTGCATAAACACGTGACGGGAATACATGTATGCAGTACATATTGCTCTCGTTTGCTGTAAGCTCTCGCACAGTCGTATTTTAATTCAGTGGTAAACAATTATTATGCTCTTACAGTGTTAAAGAGACGCTGCATAAACTGTATTTTATTTAAATTATACAATAGAGTTTGAGTTGGGAACACCTTGCTCTGCTTGTTCCCCAGATCCCGATTCCCTAGACTTTTGGTTATGGGGACTCTTTAGAAGGAATTGGTCTACATCACGCCAGTCAACAACGTGGGAACACTACAGTGTCGCGTCTTCAGAGCGTGCCCGCCGGCCGCTGTGGCCGGGCGGTTCTAGGCGCTTCAGTCCGGAACCGCGCTGCTGCTACAGTCGCAGGTTCGAATCCTGCCTCGGGCGTGGACGTGTGTGATGTCCTTAGGTTAATTAGGTTGAAGTACTTCTGAGTTCTAGGGGACTGATGACCGCAGATGTTAAGTCCCGTAGTGCTTGGAGCCATTTGAACCATTTTCAGAGAGTGCCAGCAGGTACAACAACAACCGGGTATACTTCATAGGGTCCGTCATTCTTTACGCCGGAGGACAGAGGGGTGCACTGTCATGAATGGACGCCACGTCTCATACCTCATGTAGACACGTGTTTACCGCAGAAAGTATGAATTTCCGGATCCATGTTAATTGGACTTATTTTTCTTGTTTCGATGAGTACTACCATCTCTCAAAGTATTCGACATTTTTTTTGAACACCCTGCATACAATGAGCTTTCGCATTTCCCTTTTCAGATTGTCATGCTTCCCTGCCGTATTGAGGCCTCGACATCTCACCCTTCAACTTACAGTATCTTACCTTTTCGTTTTTTTTTTTTTTTTTTCCGTCGTCACCTCCACCTTGGCAGTCCCCTCCCTGAGGTCGAACAGGAATCTCTTGCCAATGAACAGAGCATACAGACATTTTTTTCCATTACTGGTCACATGTCCTACAGATACGTATTGTGTGCCATTAATGCAGTTGTTTCCATCGCTTTTTGTATGCTGATGCTATTGGTCATTTTGATCCAGCCACATGTTTGCAGGGCAGTTTCCCACTCCATGGGTAAAAGGGTGGCCCAGATGTCTATCCGCTCCTCCGCTCTCTTTGACAAGGCTGTTAGCAGAACGAGGGTGACTCCTTACACCGGAAGTCTTCCGCTACCATAGCTGATGATTTTCATTCAAAATAAAAACAATGCCTCGATCAAACCTGGGTCTAAGGAACTTTTGATTACTAGCTAAAGATAGTACACCTGTATCACGGAGCAGTGGGATCTGGATTTACGAGTTTAAACATACCAGTCACATATAAATCGCACAAGCTCGAGTGGATTGCATAATAGGAGGACAGACCTGCTGAAGAAATAATTCCGTCATTCATCCAAAGCCTTCATGGAAATGACTCTAAACCTAACTCAAAATGACCAGACAGAGATTTAATGTCTACTCGCAGTGCAAAATCAAGCTAAGACATAAATACCTTAAAAAGAAAAAAAACCTATGAAAAGATATGAAAAGGAAAAAAATAAGATATCATTAACTCATTAACTGTCGTATAGTACACATCATACTAGAAGGGAACTGTAAAGGGAAAAACTACACAGACTGAAACGTAGTAAACGACAAATATTGCTTTATTATCTCACCTAGTGGAAGGCAGCACACATGCAGAACTTCGAGGAAAGACAAAGACTACACGATTGCAAATTGAGATAATTATGTTTCTAAAGCACGAACAACCGCTGACAAGAAGCGTGACACTGTCAGATTAGCTTTTATTATCGACATTTCTGTCTTTTCTCATATTGTCTCATATGTTATACCGTTCTGTGGAACAATCAGGCTGCCGGCAATTCATACTCTGCTCAAAGAGAAATGAGTTTAATGGTCAATTGGAAGTGAGAGGCTATCCATTATATCACGTTATGCTGTATCACCGCCGTTGAACCGCGGTACACAATAAGTAGGCGTCGACGCTATCTAGCGGCGATTCGTCGAATTACGCTGACAGCTAGTATAGCAACAGCAGGTGGATGTGAGGTCACGTTGCACTGCGACCGTTTTCGCATATAAAGGATTCCATGTTCCTAGATTTACAGAGGGCTTTTGATGTTGTTCCTCACAAGTAGCTTATAACGAAATTGAGTGTATGTGTGGTATGCGAATGAATTAGTGATTTGCTGTCGGAAAGGTGATATTTCGTAGAAACCGTCGGAAAGGCATTTAGTGAAATAAGAGTGATATCTGGGTTTCCCCTAGGAACTGTTATTGACCTTCTGCTGTCCCTAAGCTGTATAAACGATTTAGGAAACAATCTGAACACCCCTCTTAAATTGTTTGCAGATGTCCTTTACCATTTAGTAAAGTTATCAGAAGAGTAAAACAAACTGCAAAATGTTGTTGTTGTGGTCTTAAGTCCTGAGACTGGTTTGATGCAACTCTCCGTGCTACTATATCCTGTGCAAGCTTCTTCATCTCCCAGTACCTTCTGCAGCCTACATCCTTCTCAATCTGCTTAGTGTATTCATCTCTTGGTCTCCCTCTACGACTTTTACCCTCCACGCTGCCCTCCAATACTAAATTGGTGATCCCTTGATGCCTTAGAACATATCCTACCAACCGATCCCTTCTTCTAATCAAGTTGTGCCACAAACTCCTCTTCTCCCCAATTCTATTCAATACCTCCTCATTAGTTGTGTGATCTACCCATCTAATCTTCAGGATTCTTCTGTAGCACCACATTTCGAAAGCTTCTATTCTCTTCTTGTCCAAACTAATTATCGTCCATGTTTCACTTCCATACATGGCTACACTCCATACAAATACTTTCAGAAACGACTTCCTGCCACTTAAATCTATACTCGATATTAACAAATTTCTCTTCTTCAGAAACGCTTTCCTTACCATTGCCAGTCTACATTTTATATCCTCTCTACTTCGACCATCATCAGTTATTTTGCTCCCCAAAGAGCAAAACAACTTTACTACTTTAAGTGTCTCATTTCCTAATCTAATTCCCTCAGAATCACCCAACTTAAATTAACTTACAGGTAGACAAATTGCGAAAAGTGGCAAGTGACCCTAAAGAATAAAAAGCGTGAGTTTCCTTACGTGAGTACTAAAAGGAAGCTGCCAAATTCCGGTTACACGATATATTACACAAATTTAGATATCGTAGATTCAATTAAATATCTGGAGATAACATTTACGAACAACTTGGAATCTTCACATCGAAAAGTTAGCGGGAAAGGCGAAACAAGGGCTTCGTTTTACTGGCAGAACACTTAAATCACACAAGAAATCTACCAAAGAGAATACCTGCACCATATTGGACCTCTTTTGGAGTATTGCTGCACAGTTTGGAATTCTTGTCAAATAATATTGACGGAAGACATCGAAATAGTTCAAACTAGGGCAAACCGTTTTTTATTGTCCCAAAATAGGGGAGAGAGTGTCACGGATATGGTAAGCGGGTTGGGGTGTCGTGCGTAAAACAAAAACGTTTTTCGTTGCAATGAGATATTTTCGCGAAATTTGAATCATTAACTGTCTCCTAACGCGAAAATATTTTGTTTACGCTCGTTCCTCTTCAAATTGGTTCAAATGGCTCTGAGCACTATGGGACTTAACATCTGTGGTCATCAGTCCCCTAGAACTTAGAACTACGTAAACCTAACTAACCTAAGGACATCACACACATCCATGCCCGAGGCAGGATTCGAACCTGCGACCATAGCGGTCACGCGGCTCCAGACTGAAGCGCCTAGAACCGCTCGGCCACACCGGCCGGCCGTTCCTCTTCTTATAAATGGCACTAGAAGAGGAGCGGCACGAAAAATGGAACAGAAGCGTAATATGTAGAAAATTGTCCACGCAACCTGTAAGTCCAGTTCAAAATATTACTACTTAATAGGAAAAACCAACCACCAGGACTGTTTATAGCCTATATGTACATTGCGCAAAGTGTAAACTAAATTGTAAAAATATGTACATATTCCAGGCCACTGAAGATGCCTTGCACGGAATAAAGGCGAAACGCGTATGGCACGAAAAGTGAGTTTCATTCAGTTGTAGTCAGACGGTTCAAAAAGTAAAAATTATCAATATAGCTTAATATTACACGCAAGTGAGGAAGACAAGGCTACGAAAGTTGAAGATGTTAAAAACTACTGCATCTTCCCCGAACGTACTATAATCATGAAATGCGGTTCAATGTACGCATGCGGCTGTACATTGATTGCTATGGTGTAGCTTAGTGGAACACCGTCTACAAACCGTATCATGCGAACATGGCTAATGTGCGCACCGGTCTTTCAGTGAATGTTATCGTTATTTGGCATGTAGACGTAACAGAGAATTGGAAGTGTATGTTGCATTCACAGATACTCATGTGCGTGACTGTATTCAGTGTCTGTGAAATGAAATAACTCAGAGAATTAAGATTAAAAATACGACCGTTGCAAGAACTACTGAAGATGTTACGTGCAGTCTAACTGAAATACTTCGTAAATTTATGTTACTGCCCAAAGACATTGCAATTAACAGGACTCAGTCGGTTCTCGACCTTGTACGTGGAATCGATTTCTTGCGTATGAAACACAACAGATATGTGGAATTATATAGCTTCCTCAGATCTCCTGACATGAAAATTTATTTCCTTTCTTTGTATGATAATTGCGAGGTACACATCTTGTAGCGTTGCAAGAGGAACTGACGAATCGAATAAAGAAACTTCCGAAACAAAATTGTAGTTAAGGACATCATCAATTGCAGTGATATGAATAGTACATAGTAAACACAAAGAAAATCAGAGAGATACTGCAGAAGAAGTGAAATAATTTTGATATAGACATAACTCGCCGTATGAATCATCCTGTCATAGAGGAGTGAGTAACACACCTTTCTCGTGTGATAACGAATGCTCAAAACTTGTAGGATGGTTCATCCAAGCAAATGCATAAAATTGTTGCTGAAAGTGTGACAGGAATGTTTCACTACGATTTTTCAGCGAAGTAACAAAATAAGAGTTCGTTTTCTAAACATTATGGCGCTCATTGGGTCTATAATGTCGGAAACTCCTGGCCCATCAGGAAGAGAATGCCGTTTTTTATTGCTGTAAATGGAGAGCTGAATATGGTGATGCTTGTATCCTAAAAATCAGTCACTGAGCTGCAACTATGTTGCGCTTAGGTCATAAGGACGGTTACGACAGCCAAGCTTCATAGAGAGAGCGCTCACATCCATCAGTAAAATTTTTTACTGTCTACAGCAGGCTGTAAAGTTCGCGAGCACCGTTATCATATCCCTGCTTTCTCCTGACGTAGTTCTGCCTCGTTTATGCTACCTGGCTGCGATTTCTAATCATAAAAATGAGCTCACAGAAAATATGCTCTAGAAGGCTACTTTTAAAAATGGTTAAAATGTATTGGAAATTGAAAAAAAATATCCTAAAAGTTGATTACTCCTAAAAGTTGATTACTTTGTAACATTTTATGAATGTCCACCATATTGAGACATTTAATGCCATAATACAGACACAGTTCACTGAATATATACAGGACATAACAGGAAAATGTGCAAAATTACTACAAGCATTAACAAAATCAGGCAGACTTAACTAGGGATTTGATTCTAAAGCTCCAAGAATCATCTACAGAATAGCAATGTTACCCATGTTACCATATGCATTTAGGTTATGGATTACCGCACTAACAAAGCAATATAGTTGCAAGAAGAACAAGGGAGTTAACGATTGATTAACATCAAAATCGTCAAAGGCTATAGAACAGTATCTGACGTACTGTGTAGTATGTCGGGTGTCAGACCAATGATTTTTAAAAATAGGGAATACGAAATAGGGAATCAAAACTGGAAGTACTAAGATTTATAAATTTTTAAAAAAATCTCACGAGAGGTCTGGCGAGACCAATAACCACCACAACCAACATTTATACTGATAAGAATCTCGACTTTATGACCGACATCTCTAAAATAGAACGCTAAACGCTCCTCATACTGAAAAGCCCTATACATCCGCACTGCTCGGCGGCCGCGGAGCGACTGGCGCTGAGACCGGAAGTGCCGCTGGACCCCTGCAGCGGGCCTTATCAGCCGTTATCACCGCCGTTGCGCAACCGGAACTGAATTCTTCTGCAACACGGGTCTAGTAATACTAGGACCCGTGTTGTGTTGCAGCGGCCAGGAACTAAGTCCGAATTAAAGGTCAAGCGCAGTAAAACGCGTAACACACAATACCCACCCACCGTCCCCTCTCCTAAACTCAGTAGACCACCCAAACAGTACGTATACTATTTAATTAAGTAATTTTTCAGCAATTATTCGTTATCAGCGCCGTAATCTCCATAAGAATAACACAGACCAGAAGTGAATTCTTCTGCAACACGGATCAAGTAAATATACTGGACGCTGAAAAATTCTAAGTCCGAATTCGAGGTCAGGCGCAACAATCGTGCAACAATCGCGTACCTCCAATTATTCGTTATCAGCGCCGTTGCGCAACCGGAAGTAAATTCTTCTGCAACACGGATCAAGTAAATATACTGGACGCTGAAAAATTCTAAGTCCGAATTCGAGGTCAGGCGCAACAATCGTGCAACAATCGCGTACCTCCAATTATTCGTTATCAGCGCCGTTGCGCAACCGGAAGTAAATTCTTCTGCAACACGGATCAAGTAAATATACTGGACGCTGAAAAATTCTAAGTCCGAATTCAAGGTCAGGCGCAACAATCGTGCAACAATCGCGTACCTCCAATTATTCGTTACCAGCGCCGTTGCGCAACCGGAAGTAAATTCTTCTGCAACACGGATCAAGTAAATATACTGGACGCTGAAAAATTCTAAGTCCGAATTCGAGGTCAGGCGCAACAATTGTACAACAATTGCGTACCTCCAATTATTCGTTATCAGCGCCGTTGCGCAACCGGAAGTAAATTCTTCTGCAACACGGATCAAGTAAATATACTGGATGCTGAAAAATTCTAAGTCCGAATTCGAGGTGAGGCGCAACAATCGTGCAACAATCGCGTACCTCCAATTATTCGTTATCAGCGCCGTTGCGCAACCGGAAGTAAATTCTTCTGCAACATGGATCAAGTAAATATACTGGACGCTGAAAAATTCTAAGTCCGAATTCAAGGTCAGGCGCAACAATCGTGCAACAATCGCGTACCTCCAATTATTCGTTATCAGCGCCGTTGGGCAACCGGAAGTAAATTCTTCTGCAACACGGATCAAGTAAATATACTGGACGCTGAAAAATTCTAAGTCCGAATTCGAGGTCAGGCGCAACAATCGTGCAACAATCGCGTACCTCCAATTATTCGTTATCAGCGCCATTGCGCAACCGGAAGTAAATTCTTCTGCAACACGGATCAAGTAAATATACTGGACGCTGAAAAATTCTAAGTCCGAATTCGAGGTCAGGCGCAACAATCGTGCAACAATCGCGTAACTCCAATTATTCGTTATCAGCGCCGTTGCGCAACCGGAAGTAAATTCTTCTGCAACACGGATCAAGTAAATATACTGGACGCTGAAAAATTCTAAGTCCGAATTCGAGGTCAGGCGGAACAATCGTGCAACAATTGCGTACCTCCAATTATTCGTTATCAGCGCCGTTGCGCAACCGGAAGTAAATTCTTCTGCAACACGGATCAAGTAAATATACTGGACGCTGAAAAATTCTAAGTCCGAATTCGAGGTCGGGCGCAACAATCGTGCAACAATCGCGTACCTCCAATTATTCGTTATCAGCGCCGTTGCGCAACCGGAAGTAAATTCTTCTGCAACACGGATCAAGTAAATATACTGGACGCTGAAAAATTCTAAGTCCGAATTCGAGGTCAGGCGCAACAATTGTGCAACAATCGCGTACCTCCAATTATTCGTTATCAGCGCCGTTGCGCAACCGGAAGTAAATTCTTCTGCAACACGGATCAAGTAAATATACTGGACGCTGAAAAATTCTAACTCCGAATTCGAGGTCAGGCGCAACAATCGTGCAACAATCGCGTACCTCCAATTATTCGTTATCAGCGCCGTTGCGCAACCGGAAGTAAATTCTTCTGCAACACGGATCAAGTAAATATACTGGACGCTGAAAAATTCTAAGTCCGAATTCGAGGTCAGGCGGGACAATCGTGCAACAATTGCGTACCTCCAATTATTCGTTATCAGCGCCGTTGCGCAACCGGAAGTAAATTCTTCTGCAACACGGATCAAGTAAATATACTGGACGCTGAAAAATTCTAAGTCCGAATTCGAGGTCGGGCGCAACAATCGTGCAACAATCGCGTACCTCCAATTATTCGTTATCAGCGCCGTTGCGCAACCGGAAGTAAATTCTTCTGCAACACGGATCAAGTAAATATACTGGACGCTGAAAAATTCTAAGTCCGAATTCGAGGTCAGGCGCAACAATTGTGCAACAATCGCGTACCTCCAATTATTCGTTATCAGCGCCGTTGCGCAACCGGAAGTAAATTCTTCTGCAACACGGATCAAGTAAATATACTGGACGCTGAAAAATTCTAACTCCGAATTCGAGGTCAGGCGCAACAATCGTGCAACAATCGCGTACCTCCAATTATTCGTTATCAGCGCCGTTGCGCAACCGGAAGTAAATTCTTCTGCAACACGGATCAAGTAAATATACTGGACGCTGAAAAATTCTAAGTCCGAATTCGAGGTCAGGCGCAACAATCGTGCAACAATCGCGTACCTCCAATTATTCGTTATCAGCGCTGTTGCGCAACCGGAAGTAAATTCTTCTGCAACATGGATCAAGTAAATATACTGGACGCTGAAAAATTCTAAGTCCGAATTCGAGGTCAGGCGCAACAATCGTGCAACAATCGCGTACCTCCAATTATTCGTTATCAGCGCCGTTGCGCAACCGGAAGTAAATTCTTCTGCAACACGGATCAAGTAAATATACTGGACGCTGAAAAATTCTAAGTCCGAATTCGAGGTCAGGCGCAACAATCGTGCAACAATCGCGTACCTCCAATTATTCGTTATCAGCGCCGTTGCGCAACCGGAAGTAAATTCTTCTGCAACACGGATCAAGTAAATATACTGGACGCTGAAAAATTCTAAGTCCGAATTCGAGGTCAGGCGCAACAATCGTGCAACAATCGCGTACCTCCAATTATTCATTATCAGCGCCGTTGCGCAACCGGAAGTAAATTCTTCTGCAGCACGGATCAAGTAAATATACTGGACGCTGAAAAATTCTAAGTCCGAATTCAAGGTCAGGCGCAACAATCGTGCAACAATCGCGTACCTCACAATAACAGGTCCCATCCAACTAACACTGTCGATCTTAAGGAAAGCAATACTTGATAGAAGTGTTCATTGATACGAGCAAAACTGAACAAGGAATAGCATAAGGCGTAATAATTTTCATGAACAAAAAGCCAGCATATCTGATGAAGTACACGGGGCTATCAAAAATCATGAGATATGTCCTAATATCATGCCGAGTCTCCTTTTGCCCGCCATGGAGGAGCAACTCGACTTGGCATGGACTCAACGAGTCGTTAGAAGATCCCTGCAGAAATATTGAGCCATGATGTCTCAATAGCAGTTCATAGTTGCAAAAGTGTAGGCAGTGCAGGATGTTGTGCACTAACTGGCATCTCGATTATGTCCCATAAATGTTCGATGACATTCATGTTAGGCGATCTGGATGACCAAATCGTTCGCTCAAATTGTCCAGAATGTTTTTCAAACCAATTGCGAACAAGTTTGGTCCGGTGACATGGCGCATTGTTGTTCGGGAACATGAAATCTATGAATTGCTGCAAATGGTCTCCAGGTAGCCGAACATAATTATTTCCAATCGCTGATCGGTTCAGTTGGACCAGAGTACCGAGTACATTCTATGCAAACACGGCCCACACCATTATGGAGCTACCACTATCTTGCACGGTGCTTGTTGACACTTTGGGTCCACGGCTTGGTAGGGTCTGCGCCACTCTCGAACCTTTACCAACAGATCTTACCAACTGAAATCGGGACTCCTCTGATCAAATAGAAATAGAACCTTCCAAGTAATAATGGCGAATGAGAGAAGTAAACAGATGAAACTCAATAATGGACTCCCATAAGGCTCTGTCCTTGCGCCCCTTCTTTTCAGCCTTTACATCGCTGACATGCCTGCAACCAGATCGCGCAAATTTGGTTATGCTGACGACTGGGCTCTAGCAACAGCCAACAGAAATATAGAAAATGCCGAAGATATCCTTACGAGTGACCTAGGGATTCTCAGCGAGTACTTTAGAAAATGGAGGCTACAACCTAGTGCTACATTTGCACAACAAAATGGCCAACAGAGAACTACAAGTCTATCTAGACGGGAAATTACTAAATCACAACAAACACCCAAAGTACCTTGGGGTTACCCTAGATAGGACACTAACATTCAAAGAACACCTGACGAAAACTGCAGCGAAACTTAAAACACGCAACAACATATTGCAGAAGCTCTGTGGCACCACTTGGGGCTCCACAGCATCTACCTTAAGAACATCCGCTCTTGTCTTGGTGTATCCAGTGGCAGAATGCTGTGCCCCAGTGTGGCTCAACAGCAAACACACACATATGGTAGATAGCCAACTTAATGCAACAATGCGTATTATATCAGGCACAATCAGGCCAACTCCTACAGTGTGGCTGCCCGTTCTCAGTAACATAGCCCCTCCTAACCTGCGCCGTGAACACGCTCTGGTTAGAGAATTTCAAAAAATAATGACTAACCCTCAATTAAAAATCCATGAAGATACTCACGACATCCAAGGAAACCGACTCCGGTCTAGGCATCCTCCACTAAAGACCGCACAGGCTCTGCACCAAACCAACTTTAAAAAAATGACCGATGGAAAGAGGAATGGGAGAGCAGAACAGCAGTAAACTGCCACAGTATGCCATGCATCTTTAGTAAACCAAAAGGATTTGATTGCCCTCGCAAAGTTTGGTCAACTCTTAATCGCATCAGAACCAACTGTGGGAGATGCGCCGACTCCTTACACAGATGGGGTAAACTTCCTTCGGCCGCTTGCGACTGTGGCGCTGAGAGACAGACGGTCAAACACATCGTGCAGGAATGCCCACTAAGGGCATACGAGGTTGACCCACAGGATTTCCTAATGGCGACCCAAGAGGCAATCGACTATTTATTATCTAAGCTGGACGTCTGCTTGTGATTGCTCTTCTGTGAGTGTAAATTTACAATTAGCGGTGTTCTTATATACAAACTGTTATTTATTGCTCTGTTTATACGTATGTGATTTTTCTTAAATCGTGTTGTTTCTGTAATTTTTACTGTGATGTTATGAGTCATACGCTAAATAAATAAATAAATGCTCTGACCAGGGCACTTTTTCTACCAGACCACTGTTATGAGCCTAGGAGGGGCACTGCAGGCGATGTCGTGCTGGTAGCCGGCCGTTGTGACCGAGCGGTTCTAGGCGCTTCAGTCTGGAACCGCGAAACCGCTATGGTCGCAGGTTCGAATCGTGCCTCGGGCATGGATGTGTGTGATGTCCTTAGGTTAGTTAGGTTTAAGTAGTTCTAGGGGACTGATGACCTCAGATGTTAAGGCCCATAGTGCTCAGAGCCATTTCATGCTGTTAACAAATGCACTCGCGTCGGCTGTCTGCTACCATACCCCATTAACGCCAAACTGCGCCACACTGTCCTAACGGATACCTTCGTCGTACGTCCAACACTGACATCTTCTGTTACTTCGATCAGTGTTGACTGTCTGTTAACACTGACAACTCTACACAAACGCCGCTGCTGTTGGTCGTTAAGTGAAGGCCGTCGACCACTGCGATGTCCACGGTGAGAGGTAATGCCTGAAATTTTGTATTCTCGGCGCACTCTTGACACTTTGGATCCCGGAATACCGAATTTCCTTGCAAATATTTTCCACCAGTGCACCAAAAACTGGCGATCATATTACCGGTGTCTCCTATTTTCACAGCAATATTAACGGGAAACGGAAAACTGAAGGTTCACTTCCACCGTTTCACAATAATTGAGGACGCCATGTACTGGAGGTAACGAAACTGTGGACGATATTTTTGTTTCCAACGGGCCCGCAGCTCGATATAAGTCGTGTGAAGACACTATGAATTAAGTACAAAAAACTGCTTGTGTTTTGAGATTTTTATTTAATCACGACAGGCCTGTTTCAGCACTATTACCATCATCAGGCGATCTATAACATCGCTGGTTAGTCGCTTGAGCGTTTATCTTACGTCTTTTCTTTGACCGTCGGTTAAACTTCAAACAAAAAATTTCATACACAACAAATAAAATTCAGGCTATAACTTCCAATAAATATAGCCTATGTAAGCAACGTCATGAAATAACTTTAAAAGACGTAAGAAAAACGCTTAAGTGACTAACCAGCGATGTTATAGACCGCCTGATGATGGAAATAGTGCTGAAACAGGCCTGTCGTGATTAAATAAATGTCTCAAAACACAAGCAGCTTTTTGTACTTAATTCATAATGTGGACGATATGATGGTCAAATGTAGCATCTTGGAACGCAGGGAAACATACTAGTGAAAAGTGTAATGATGAAAAGCGCGAACTGGCCAGCTAGCAAGAATGAACTGGTACAACTATTTTCTAGAAGACTTCTATAAATCTTGTAATTCAATAGGGTCTGCAAATGAATGAATTTCAGTCAACAATTATAAAAGCAACTACGTACTAAAATATGAAATATGTTTTTGTGTCTAAAACAAACGTCGTAATTAAGTAAACCAACACATGAGGCATTACTGTGTGTAATGGACCATATTAATAATAATAGTAGTAATAATAAATACAGACACAAAAGTAACGAGACACAATTGAGTTCTAGAGAGGACTGCTCGTGTGCTGCCGCGAGATATTGACAGTAAACAGTGTCACACCACTGTTGGGAAACACTTCTTTGATTGTAAATGGCTACCTTATTATGAAACATTTGTTGAGATACGCCAAGCTTCTGCTGAGTCTTTTAAATGTTACGGTTCAGTGTGCGCTATTACCAAGGACGAGGAATTGGTCAAGGAGAGCAAGAAGCGTTGAGTGATAACCCCGCTCACGAAGCCTCGTGCTTCGTACTCGGCTCCATTACTTCATCCACCAGTATTCTTCGCAACACGTCTAGTGTCTTGCGTCATTTCCGCTGGTTCACCGTTTAGTTCCATTAATCAGTTACGTATTACCTATACCGTCAAACGAAAAAACTACAAAGTACGAAACTTGTCTAGCTTGAAGAGGGAAACCAGATGGCGCTATGGTTGGCTCGCTAGATGGCGCTGCCGTAGGTCAAACGGATATCAAAAGCGTTTTTTAAAATAGGAACCCCCATTTTTTATTACATATTCGTGTAGTACGTAAAGAAATATTAATGTTTTAGTTGGACCACTTTTTTGGCTTTATGATAGATGGCTCTGTAATAGTCACAAACATATAGCTCACAATTTTAGACGCACAGTTGGTAAAAGGTAGGTTTTTAAAATTAGAATACAGAACGTAGGTACGTTTGTACATTTTATTTCGATTGTTCCAATGTGATACATGTACCTTTGTGAACTTATCATTTCTGAGAACGCATGCTGTTACAGCGTGATTACCTGTAAATACGACATTAATGCAATAAATGCTCAAAATGATGTCCGTCAATCTCAATGCATTTGGCAATACGTGTAACGACATTCCTCTCAACAGCGAGTAGTTCGCCTTCCGTAATGTTCGCACATGCACTGACAATGCGCTGACGCATGTTGTCAGGGGTTGTCGGTGGATCACGATAGTAAATATCCTTCAACTTTCCCCACGGACAGAAACCCGGGGACGTCAGATCCGGTGAACGTGCGGGCCACGGTATGGTGCTTCGACGACCAATCCACCTGTCATGAAATATGCTGTTCAATACCGCTTCAAACGCACGTGAGCTATGTGCCGGACATCCATCATGTTAGAAGTACATCGCCATTCTGTCGTGCACTGAAACACCTTGTAGTAACATCGGTAGAACATTACGTAGGAAATCGGCATACATTGCACCATTTAGACTGCCATCGATAAAAAAAGGGGCCAATTATCCTTCCTCCCATAATGCCGCACCATACATTAACCCACCAAGGTCGCTGATGTTCCACTTGTCGCAGCCATCGTGGATTTTCCGTTACCCAATAGTGCATATTATGCCGGTTTACGTTACCGCTGTTGGTGAATGACGCTTCGTCGCTAAATAGAACGCGTGAAAAAAAATCTGTCATCGTCCCGTATTTTCTCTTGTACCCAGTGGGAGAACTGTACGCGATGTTGAAAGTCATCGCCATGCAATTCCTGGTGCATAGAAATACGGTACGGGTGAAATCGATGTTGATGTAGCATTCTCAACACCGACGTTTTTGAGATTCCCGATTCTCGCGCAATTTGTCTGCTACTGATGTGCGGATTAGCCGCGACAGCAGTTAAAACACCAACTTGGGCATCATCATTTGTTGCAGGTCTTGGTTGACGTTTCACATGTGGCTTAACACTTCCTGTTTCCTTAAATAACGGCTAACGGTCCGGACACTTGGATGATGTCGTCCAGGATGCCGAGCAGCATATATAGCACACGTCCGTTGGGCATTTTGATCACAATTGCCATACATCAACACGATATCGACCTTCTCCGCAATTGGTAAACGGTCGATTTTAACACGGGTTATTTATCAGGAAGCAAATACCGTCTGCACTGGCGGAATGTTACGTGATACCACGTACTTATACATTTGTGACTATTACAGCGCCATCTGTCACAAGGCGAAAATAGTGGTCCAACTAAAACATTCATATTTCTTTACGTGCTACACAAATGTGTAATAAAAAATGGGGGTTCCTATTTTTTAAAAAAACGCCCGGTCACTATCAATGGACTACCCTGTATATTGTGTAAGTAAAGAGTTACATTACAATAAACACGCAGAGATGTAGGCCGCTGGTATCGTTCTGGTCTCTCCTCTAGGCAGATTGTAGAAGACTGGCTCACACCTGCAACGAAGGCGTTAGAGAAGAGAAGATCGAAGAATACAGGCAAAAACAGCACGACCGTGTCCTTCAAAACGACTTGCAGCAAGTACCTAAACAAGCCAATGAATACCAATGGGCAAAAGATGATTGGGAAGACCAATCCCCCCGAAATAATGATGATGAAGATGATGATGATGGGATTAAAATTCGGTTCAGTAATTCTTCGGTTTCCACTGGTTTTCCTGACCAGCAACAGGCAAATCTCGAGATGGCTCCAACGTGCTCCAGTGACGCTGCGGTCCAGGGCCATAGCCCGAAGTATTTGACCGCGGCCAACAATGCTACTAGCAGCACTGCTTCGATTTCTCTCACAAGAAGCACAGTCTCCTTCCAGTCCCCACTATGCAGGACTACATGATTGCATGAAATAGTGTACCAACCCAAATAATTGCAGATTAAATGGTAAACTACTATGAAGTCGCGAGCGAAAACAGATCAAACTGCAGGGCTGTATCTAGAGGGTGGCAAGCAGGACCCCCGCTAAAGGCGCAGGCATAGTGCGAGCTCAGTAACTGACAAAAAGTTTAAGAATTCAACGGGAGAGGCATGCCAGCTCTCCTAGACTTCACGTTCCTATCTTCCGCATACGAGAAGCAGCACTTCCATCGGTTCGCGACGGTAATCGTGCACTGTTGTCACAGTGTCATTTCGGTGAAGTAGTAGACATCTACCGGTAACGTGGTTTACGTTGCGGCAGTGCGCTTGCTACACACAGCTGCAGCCTACGTAGCTGACTCATGTTCAACAGAATGTCAAATCAAACACCTTTCAGTCATCTAATTTCCAAACGGTTATTTTTATTGGGCTACCAGTTTCGACGATTTATTACGCCGTCTTCAGGCCTCCTGATTGACGAGAAGGAAGATTCCAACTTTGGTTACGGTCAAAATAGATGCCAGCATCCAAATACTGGTATCTGTAGATTTCTGCTTGATACATCTAACATACTGACGGAAAAAAAATATGGAATGAAAATTAACACAAACAAAACAAAAGCATTGGCACTAGGAGGAAATTAGGAAATAAAAATTATGCCGAATGGAGAAATACTAGAACAGGTGCAAAATTTTAAGTATCTTGGAAGCAAGATAGACACCGACTGGAAGTGCACCACAGAAACTGAAACAAGGATAGAAATCGCAAAAGAGGCGTTTTATAAGAAAAGGAGAATTTTCTGCAGCGGTCTGGACAGAGAACTCAGGAAGAGACTCATAAATTTTTTTGTATGGAGTGTTCTTCTATATGACGCTGAAACATGGATTATGAGGAAGAAAGACAGAGAAAGGCTGGAGGCTTTTGAGATCTGGAGATGGTGGAGGATGGAATGAATAAGATGGATGGACAGACTAAAAGATGAAGAGGTACTGAGAAGAGTGGGAGAGAAAAGACAGTTACTAGATGTAATAAAGAGAAGAAAAAGAAATTGGATTGGGCATATATTAAGAAAGAATGACGGACTCATAAAAACAGTTTTAGAAGGTCATGTAGAGGGGAAAAGGAAGCGAGGAATGAAGAGATTCCAGATACTGGATGACATGATGGACGGTACAACATACATCAGCCTTAAGAAGGAAACAATGGATCGCAGAAAATGGAGAGGCAAAGGACCTGCTAATATAGCAGATAACTGATGATGATCATGATGACAACAATCACTTCAAACATGAGATGATGTCTGAAGTGATCGCTGTATCAAGCAGAAATCTACAGATACCAGTCTTTGAGAGCTGGCACCTACGTGGGCTATTTGGAAAGTAAGGAACGATAGGTCGCGAAATGGAAACCACAGTGAAAATCAAAACTGTTTTATTTGCAACGGTTAGCTACACCTTCCAGATACTTCTCTACACAATCACCGCTCAGACTTAGACATCTGTCGTAGCGTTGTACCAACTTTCCAATTCCCTCGTTATAGAAGACAGCCGCCAGTGCTTTTCGACAATTTTCTACTCTGGACTGCAACTCGTTGTCTGTGTCAAAATATTGTCTTCATAGCCAGCGGTTGATGTGAGCACAGATGAACCTCAGGGGTAGCCAATTACGGACTGTATTGTGGGTGATCAAACACTTTCAATCGAAAACGCTGCAGGAGCATCTTCATTGCCCCTGCAGAGTGCGGCCGAGAATTGTTGTGTAGAACGAACCGCATGACAGTTACGCTATGTGGATTGCATAGCTTCAGGTGAAATTTTTCGCCAGGCCGTAATACTTGTCGGCAGACGCTAGTTTCTAGCCATCTTCACGTTCTCACTGTGAGCTCAGAACTGAAAAGAGCGACATGATGCAATCGACGGGCATACTAGACACAGTGCCCAACGCATCTGTGCAGAGATTCATCAGATTTTCACTGTATTTTCCAATTCGCGACCGATCGTTCCTTGCTTTCCGAATAACCCTCGTACTTTGACCCGAGCCGATGTTGGAATCTTCTTACACGTCGGTCACGAGGCCCGAAGATGGAGTAATAAATCGCCAAAACTGCTACCCAGTAAAATAAAAGTTTAGAAATTAGGCGGCTGAAAGGTATTTGATCTGACATTCTGTAGTGAACAGCCGAGTCCCGCAACCATCTCTGCTATTATACACTCCTGGAAATTGAAATAAGAACACCGTGAATTCATTGTCCCAGGAAGGGGAAACTTTATTGACACATTCCTGGGGTCAGATACATCACATGATCACACTGACAGAACCACAGGCACATAGACACAGGCAACAGAGCATGCACAATGTCGGCACTAGTACAGTGTATATCCACCTTTCGCAGCAATGCAGGCTGCTATTCTCCCATGGAGACGATCGTAGAGATGCCGGATGTAGTCCTGTGGAACGGCTTGCCATGCCATTTCCACCTGGCGCCTCAGTTGGACCAGCGTTCGTGCTGGACGTGCAGACCGCGTGAGACGACGCTTCATCCAGTCCCAAACATGCTCAATGGGGGACAGATCCGGAGATCTTGCTGGCCAGGGTAGTTGACTTACACCTTCTAGAGCACGTTGGGTGGCACGGGATACATGCGGACGTGCATTGTCCTGTTGGAACAGCAAGTTCCCTTGCCGGTCTAGGAATGGTAGAACGATGGGTTCGATGACGGTTTGGATGTACCGTGCACTATTCAGTGTCCCCTCGACGATCACCAGTGGTGTACGGCCAGTGTAGGAGATCGCTCCCCACACCATGATGCCGGGTGTTGGCCCTGTGTGCCTCGGTCGTATGCAGTCCTGATTGTGGCGCTCACCTGCACGGCGCCAAACACGCATACGACCATCATTGGCACCAAGGCAGAAGCGACTCTCATCGCTGAAGACGACACGTCTCCATTCGTCCCTCCATTCACGCCTGTCGCGACACCACTGGAGGCGGGCTGCACGATGTTGGGGCGTGAGCGGAAGACGGCCTAACGGTGTGCGGGACCGTAGCCCAGCTTCATGGAGACGGTTGCGAATGGTCCTCGCCGATACCCCAGGAGCAACAGTGTCCCTAATTTGCTGGGAAGTGGCGGAGCGGTCCCCTACGGCACTGCGTAGGATCCTACGGTCTTGGCGTGCATCCGTGCGTCGCTGCGGTCCGGTCCCAGGTCGACGGGCACGTGCACCTTCCGCCGACCACTGGCGATAACATCGATGTACTGTGGAGACCTCACGCCCCACGTGTTGAGCAATTCGGCGGTACGTCCACCCGGCCTCCCGCATGCCCACTATACGCCCTCGCTCAAAGTCCGTCAACTGCACATACGGTTCACGTCCACGCTGTCGCGGCATGGTACCAGTGTTAAAGACTGCGATGGAGCTCCGTATGCCACGGCAAACTGGCTGACACTGACGGCGGCGGTGCACAAATGCTGCGCAGCTAGCGCCATTCGACGGCCAACACCGCGGTTCCTGGTGTGTACGCTGTGCCGTGCGTGTGATCATTGCTTGTACAGCCCTCTCGCAGTGTCCGGAGCAAGTATGGTGGGTCTGACACACCGGTGTCAATGTGTTCTTTTTTCCATTTCCAGGAGTGTAGGATCTCAAAGGCCGGAGAGCAGGTGCTGAAGCAAATATGCTGTTTGACCGAAGGCATCTGATTTTTTGTTGATTTCTCCCTGCTGTGGGCTAGTGCGATATGCCACAGTGACTCAAGCAAGCAAATCCCATGGAGGGATGGATAATTTGCTTGCCTCTCGACCCAGTACTTTTTCTGGGTTCAACGTTTCCGTCGGTAAGATACACTGTGTAACTCATACATATTTCACGTATAAGCCCCTTGTTGCTGATTAATAATACTACAGGAGTCGTTGTGTGTATAGACAACTGTACTCTGCTCGTGTAAACCGAACCCTCGTGTAGACAAACTTATGCTCTGCCAATGGTCATCTGCTGCATTATTTAAGCAGCTTGTGTCGTAAGATGACTGGAAATAAACCGTACTGATGTACGAGGTATTTTGTTGTTATTCTAGATAAATTTTTTGCGACTCATCCGTTTAACCTGTGTCGTTCTTGTATAAAATCTCACGGGACAGTCGGTTTCTGTGTACTTCAATTTATCAAACCAACTTACAACGGTATTAAATTTTATGAATCTGCGTAGAAAACGTTACAGAAGAGCACTTTTTCTGTTGGAGAGGGGGTGGGGGTGGGGGGGGGCACTGTGTGCGCAGCTCTAGTAGTTTCTCAAAGGGCACAAAATTACCTTGATAAGTCTCTAAACAAATTTGTAACAGAATAACTAGGTTCGTCTAGGTAATGATTATTTATACAGTTTTTATCGCCTTAATAATAAACAGATAAAATACTGTAATTGTCTCCGATGTACTAATCAAATATGAAATAACGTTCTATCACAGTAGCTGCAAATCTACATAACATACCACAACTACACATGGTAAATGCTTAATAAAAAAGACGTTTGTTGTTCTTAAATCACTCGAATATTCGAAGGATGGTGACAAACTCTGCTATGTAATTATGTAAACTGAAAATAGCTGGAGCCCCCCAATACATGAAAATAAAATAGATTTAAAAACACAAGGTGGCGTTCACAGCCAAGTTATTTAAAGTTAAATTCGCCTTAACACAAATGAATACAAGTCTGATCAACACAAAAAGTAATAATCCTAAATGATGAAAATAAATCAGATTCCTCACTAACAAACTGAGCTAATGTCTGACTCACTGCAGATGACATGAGTTCACCACTGTCTTTCGCGATATACACTACTGGCCATTAAAATTGCTACACCACGAAGATCACGTGCTACAGACGCGAAATTTAACCGACAGGAAGAAGATGCTGTGATATGCAAATGATTAGCTTTTCAAAGCATTCACACAAGGTTGGCGCCGGTCGCGACACCTACAACGTGCTGACATTAGGAAAGTTTCCAACCGATTTCTCATACACAAACAGCAGTTGACCGGCGTTGCCTGGTGAAACGTTGTTGTGATGCCTCGTGTAAGGAGGAGAAATGCGTACCATCACGTTTCCCACTTTGATAAAGGTCGGATTGTAGCCTATCGCGTTCGCGGTTTATCGTATCGCGACACTGCTGCTCGCGTTGGTCGAGATCCAATGACTGTTAGCAGAATATGGAATCGGTGGGTTCAGGAGGGTAATACGAAACGCCGTGCTGGATCCCAACGGCCTCGTATCACTAGCAGTCGAGATGACAGGCATCTTATCCGCATGGCTGTAACGGATCGTGCAGCCACGTCTCGATCCCTGAGTCAACAGATGGGAACGTTTGCAAGACAACAACCATCTGCACCAACAGTTCGACGACGTTTATAGCAGCAGGGACTATCAGCTTGGAGACAATGGCTGCGGTTACCCTTGACGCTGCATCACAGACAGGAGCGCCTGCGATGGTGTACTCAACGACGAACCTGGGTGCACGAATAGCAAAACCTCATTTTTTCGGATGAATCTTTACAGCATCATGATGGTCGCAGCCGTGTTTGGCGACATCGCGGTGACGGCACATTGGAAGCGTGTATTCGTCATCGCCATAGTGGCGTATCACCCGGCGTGATGGTATGGGGTGCCATTGGTTACACGTCTCGGTCACCTCTTGTTCGCATTGACGGCACTTTGAACAGTGGACGTTATATTTCAGACGTGTTACGACCCGTGGCTCTATTCTTCATTCGATCCTTGCGAAACCCTACATTTCAGCAGGATAATGCACGACAGCATGTTGCAGGTCCTGTAAGGGCCTTTCTGGATACAGAAAATGTTCTACTGCTGCCCTGGCCAGCACATTCTCCAGATCTCTCACCAATTGAAAACGTCTGGTCAATGGTGGCCGAGCAACTGGCTCGTCACAATACGCCAGTCACTACTCTTGATGAACAGTGGTATCGTGTTGAATCTGCATGGGCAGCTGTATTTGTACACGCCATCGAAGCTCTGTTTGACTCGATGCCCAGGCGTATCAAGGCCGTTATTACGGCGAGAGGTGGTTGTTGTGGGTACTGATTTCTCAGGATCTATGCACCCAAATTGCGTGAAAATGTAATCACATGTCAGTTGTAGTATAATATATTTGTCCAATGAATACCCGTTTATCATCTGCATTTCTTCGTGGTGTAGCAATTTTAATGGCCAGTAGTGTATTTGGAAGTGTCGTGACCGCCGTCACTGAAAAACTTCTAATTGCTGATCGGTGGAGCTAACCCACCGCCCAATCTGACATAGGTCTCGAACTCCGTTTAGAGCAGTGCGAACAAGCAAGATGACAGCAGCCTTTTTATACCCTCGGTGGCTCCCTTCCACGCTATTACCAGCCTGTCTTATGATTTCTTGTACAAAAATGTGCTCATAAATGTGAAGCGGCCATTAGATAGATGCTAATAATCTAAACGAAACTGATATACCAAACTTGATTCTATGTGCAGTTGTTTGGTCAAAGATTAACTTCAAGCAAATGTAATTTTTTTCCGGTATTCAAAATCAGTTCTGTGCACTAAATAATTTCTGTACGGACATGTATGGCACTTCTGTCTTACAGGTACTGTCCTTCTCTTTCCGCTGCCGCCATAAGAATTAATGTAGCTCTTATCATTCCTGAATTACTATGAAGCGGTTCAAACTGCTCTGAGCACGATGGGACTTTAACATCTGAGGTCATCAGTCCCCTAGAACTTAGAACTACTTAAACGTAACTAACCTACGGACATCACACACATCCATGCCCTAGACAGGATTCGAAACTGTGACCGTAGCAGTTTCACGTTTCCTCCGAATTACTATACAAATTAATAAACAATTAATTAATAGTAACAAGTTAAGCATAAACCTTATGAGCTAAGTGTTGAAGTGGCGTATATTCACGTTTGCCAAAACAAAATGACTTACTAATAGTATAGCTTTCTTCGATTGAAAAGTATGCTGATTTTAATAAAATTTCAATTAAAGTGTCTGTCATAGACAAATGAATAAAGTAGTGCAACATGTGTGAGCCGTGGCTGGCTCATGTTTTGCGTTGGATTAAACCTCGATTGCTATTCTGTGTTTAGTCTCCCGCTGTTATCGCGATTATGCTGTTATCCTCTCTCTCCGCGAGTGGCAGCAGCGCTGTGTATCAATATTCGTACCTTGTACTATCTTTGGTCGGGCGCTTATACATGGTGTTTCAAAAATGACCGGTATATTTGAAACGGCAATAAAAACTAAACGAGAAGCGATAGAAATATACCGTTTGTTGCAATATGCTTGGGACAACAGTACATTTTCAGGCGGACAAACTTTCGAAATTACAGTAGTTACAATTTTCAACAACAGATGGCGCTGCAAGTGATGTGAAAGATATAGAAGACAACGCAGTCTGTGGGTGCGCCATTCTGTACGTCGTCTTTCTGCTGTAAGCGTGTGCTGTTCACAACGTGCAAGTGTGCTGTGGACAACATGGTTTATTCCTTAGAACAGAGGATTTTTCTGGTGTTGGAATTCCACCGCCTAGAACACAGTGTTGTTGCAACAAGACGAAGTTTTCAACGGAGGTTTAATGTAACCAAAGGACCGAAAAGCGATACAATAAAGGATCTGTTTGAAAAATTTCAACGGACTGGGAACGTGACGGATGAACGTGCTGGAAAGGTAGGGCGACCGCGTACGGCAACCACAGAGGGCAACGCGCGGCTAGTGCAGCAGGTGATCCAACAGCGGCCTCGGGTTTCCGTTCGCCGTGTTGCAGCTGCGGTCCAAATGACGCCAACGTCCGCGTATCGTCTCATGCGCCAGAGTTTACACCTCTATCCATACAAAATTCAAACGCTGCAACCCCTCAGCGCCGCTACCATTGCTGCACGAGAGACATTCGCTAACGATATAGTGCACAGGATTGATGACGGCGATATGCATGTGGGCAGCATTTGGTTTACTGACGAAGCTTATTTTTACCTGGACGGCTTCGTCAATAAACAGAACTGGCGCATATGGGGAACCGAAAAGCCCCATGTTGCAGTCCCATCGTCCCTGCATCCTCAAAAAGTACTGGTCTGGGCCTCCATTTCTTCCAAAGGAATCATTGGCCCATTTTTCAGATCCGAAACGATTACTGCATCACGCTATCTGGACATTCTTCGTGAATTTGTGGCGGTACAAACTGCCTTAGATGACACTGCGAACACCTCGTGGTTTATGCAAGATGGTGCCCGGCCACATCGCACGGCCGACGTCTATAATTTCCTGGATGAATATTTCGATGATCGTGTGATTGCTTTGGGCTATCCGAAACATACAGGAGGCGGCGTGGATTGGCCTCCCTATTCGCCAGACATGAACCCCTGTGACTTCGTTCTGTGGGGACACTTGAAAGACCAGGTGTACCGCCAGAATCCAGAAACAATTGAACAGCTGAAGCAGTACATCTCATCTGCATGTGAAGCCATTGCACCAGACACGTTGTCAAAGGTTTCGGGTAATTTCATTCAGAGACTACGCCATATTATTGCTACTCATGGTGGATATGTGGAAAATATCGTACTATAGAGTTTCCCAGACCGCAGCGCCATCTGTTGTTGAAAATTGTAACTACTGTAATTTCGAAAGTTTGTCCGCCTGAAAATGTACTGTTGTCCCAAGCATACTGCAACAAACGGTGTATTTCTATCGCTGCTCGTTTAGTTTTTATTGCCGTTTCAAATATACCGGTCATTTCTGAAACACCCTGTATTAGAAAACACGTTCTTAGCGATGAGACACCCCATAACACTCATAATCTAACCTTAATTACAACAAGTGACATTCCAAAAGTTCTGAGAAAACGGATTATTTTACATATATCGTACAGTAATCCTTCGTCAAAATGAAATACTTGAGACAATATATGGAGTTACAAAGCTGTTTGGCAATTGGAAAAGAGTTTTTCACTCTCTAAAAGGTTTTCCATCCACGTGCTGGAGGTCGCTCAACGGCGAGTGGCTCTGGAAAATGGATATTGGACGAACCAGTAGAAAAACCCGATTAACGGCAACAAGCAACCAGTAATATCATTGTTCTCGTAACACAGCAACAGCTACGTGTACACAAATTTGAACATTGAATGACATGAGCAACGTCGTCGTTCTGGACCTGAATTCAAACTCAGCACCTATAGCCATTGCTAACTAAGCTAAGCTTTGTTTGTGCCTTATTGAGACCGGGTCACTAGGCATAAAGAGACGTGAAGTATAGACGTTTGCACCAGTATCAGTTATCAATTCAGATCCTGAAAATAAATGAGAAAAATGTTTGTACTGAACTGGGAATCCTGTCATAACAGTTACCGTCCTGGGAACTACCCCCAAACACGTTTAATATGGTATCATTCACAAGGAACAAGGTACGCTCATGTTTAAAATTGAAATGCCATGATATAAAGCTTGTGACAGGGATGCGAACCCAGCACCTAATCGTATTGTTAACGAAGTACAGTCATGCTCAAAAGTATCCGAACGACCTGGATTGCATTTCGCCTGATTCCCATGCAACCCACATAACGCAGCTGTCTAGCAGGTCCTCTAATCGCTCCTTCATACAGTCGTTTGACTATTGAAAATGGTTCCAACAACTTTCCGCTAGAAAACACTGCTCTGTACCGTAATAACTCAAGATGTAAAGTAATGCCACGATACTAAAAATATCAGGAAATACCTCACCACAGGTAAGACTATCCTTAAGGTTTGTAAGCTCGGATTTATTGCAATAACTGACATACCTGACATGATAGCACTCTCATTATTACGTCAGATAGCTAATGCACGTAGTAAGTTCGTCGAATTCATGATATCCTCTTCAAAGTAACATACCATACTTGTTATTTAACACAAAATGTCACTAAAAATTTACGTTATTCACGAGCAGCTAGTTCAGAATATGTATGAACACCAAATGACATGACGAACCGACTCGTTTTGCATATGGATTCAAACCCAGGTCATGCAAACTAAGATTTCGTAGCTGACGGAAATTAACAGTCATTCCTGACTATGCATAAAGAGAGTGATATACCTCGAATTTAGACAGTATCAGTTAACAAATATCAACTTTAAATTACATAACGTAAACATTTTAACGGTCGCCAATACCTACTCAGCATCTATTGTCCCTGTTAACGAACTACGAGAGAAGTTTAATACTGCTTCTTCACAAGTAACTTACTTGAAATGCAGTGAGGTAAAGCTTTGTGTTGGACAGGGATTCGAACCCAGAACCTAATCGGATTGTTATCGAAGCACAATCAACTTTGACATATCGGATTTTCTGGGCAGTAGCTAGATGTATTAACTGAAATGACGAGACGAAACATTAATTTTTTTCCTTCCCAGGACTCCAACCTGGCACATATCGCTGTTATATTCTAGAGAAAAGGAACGTTAAGTATGGGTTTGTTACACCAGCAGCGACATGCGAGCATATTTGAACTGGAAATAATATGACAAAGAGTTCAGTGCTGACTAGGAATCAAACCCTACACATATCGTTGTCGACTACACACATAGAGACGTTAGCTAACGAATTTTTCTCCACCAGCAGGTCGGAATAACACCCTTGAACTTTCAGTGATCTCGCAAGTAGTTCTGTGTCTCACTGGGACCAAACACATCAGATATTGTTAGTGCTGACAACGAATGAAAATGCATTAAAAATAAAATTATTATCCACCAGCAGATAGGTGTTCTCATGCTAGAGCTTGATAATACATAGTGAAAAGTTTAGTGCTGGGCCAGGATTCCAACCCATTCATGCGCAATATGTGGAGATGTTGAGGAATCTGCAGTTTTGAACAAACAACAAGTTGTAGTCAAGCTGTATTCTCACGAAGGGATCAAATTCCGCGTTAAGGGCGGTCTGAGTTGCATTCCCAGTTCAGAGCCAATTTTATCCACATACAGAAGCTCAAATAAAAGATGGAATAAATGTCCTGTGACCATACGCGGGGTTTGTTTCGTCGCTAGAAATTTTGTATTTACCGAAATAAAATAACGTAACTGCCACCTACACAGAACTGCCAACAGTGTAGGATGCAGAAATTTAAATAGGAAGTATTGCTTTCCATTTGAGCTACTCTATTGCGCTATCTGTTTGTTGAAACCAGCGTGCAGTGCAAAAGAAATGGTGTAACTGTCTGTCTCTCAGAAGTCTATATCCGGCCATATGCATTATCTCACAGCACTGTGGAATGACGAAGTTCTGGAGGAACTGTTGTTCATACATTCGCAACTACATTTTATTTAAACGCAATTCTGCTGTCCGCTGAAGTTAACAATGTAATGGAACTTTGAACATAATTCTCTTCACTTCTCAACCCAAAATAGTCGCATGTGGCAAAAAGGCTAACTTCTGCGTTATTTTGTTCTTTTCAGGTTTAATAGATGGTCAGGCAGCAGATGCGTCTCGAAGCTTTTTTATTATGTATGGGGAGAGTGCATCGTGCCAAAATAGTCAGAAAAGTATTTTCTACGTTAGCTGTCGTCTGGTAGTGGCATTTTATTCTTGTTCAAACCTTGTTGACAGCTTTAACTCAGAACAAGTTTTCTACATGCATGTAATCAATAAACCGCATGTGCGTTTTCAGACTGTTATAGATAAGATCAGAGAATTCGCGTATATCGTTGATGATTAATTTCTCTCTCATGTTTACTATTGTTTTAACAACACTAAAGGAAACCTTACGAAAATTGTGAGCTGTATTATAAGAAATGTAATAAAACTACCCACAGTAACCTTATGACGAAAGTCTGTTTTAATAAAACTGAGTATCTGTTCAAAAGCGTGCCTCTATCGACACGAATTGGAAAATACTACTCACTTAAATATTGATTGGGTCTGTGTTTAATTGGTATGCTGTGTCGTACTCAAGATCTATACAAATGTGGCATTTCATAAATAAAGTTATGTATTCCTAGAAACCCAAAATTTGCTTGTCAGCAGCGAAAAGGGGCGTTACCTATTGTGCGGCATTGTAAGTTTTTCACCATCGCACTATGAGCCGAAAGTATTTACTTGCGATTTCCTTATCGATGTTTGATCTGACCGTTAGTAGCTCTTTCACAGAAGGGATAAAAACGCTACACTCAGTGAGACTGGAACTGCGAACAATAACAGACGCATTTTCACATGTCAGCACGTTAACACAGAGCTGGAAAAGAAGTATGTGTCTTAGCTTCCTCTTACGTTTAGCTCGAATGGTAGACGTTTAAATCGGTAGCATTTCCCGAATGAAAAGAAAGCCGTATATTTCCTGGAGTCTGGGTGGAGCGTAATTTGCCAGAAACTGGACCGCAAGTCAAGAGATGAAAAAACCGTAACACCATGGAAATTTTGCAAAAGTTCCTCCAGCTTTTCCGGATGATCTGTCTCTGGCTTAACGATTGCATTGATTTGGTGCGAAACCAGCACCAAAAGGATCGAGCCGTCAGCCCTCTCCACCACTGTGAGTGGGTTGTTGTACGTGGAGCTTGTTGGTTCAATGATGTCTTCATCAAGCATCCTCTTGATCTCGAGAAAAACCTTCTGTCTGTAGGCATAGGGGATTTGGTATGGAGGCCCGAAGAATTTAGTGTGTTCCCGCATCCGAAACGCATACATGAAATTTCGGATTGCTCCGGTTTCCGGTAGAAAGACATCCAAGTTTTCCTTTAATATTCCCTCTACCTCATCTTTTCCCTGCGTCAGGATGTTTGCTAAATTCCCTAGCATCTGATCAATAGCATAGCGCACCCGTCGTCGAATTTGCTCAATATCTTGAGTGTTGCAGCTTCAATCATGGTGCCACGATTGATTTTTTCTTCACCTCTTTTTTCTGCGTGGTTTAGATTGAGGCATTGGGCAGGGATTTGCGCACGTATTGCGCGGGCTGCATAGGAAATCTTCATGACGCCGTCTTCATGTAAAGTCAGTTCTCCTCGTCCTACGACCAATACGGCATGTTGTTAATTTAGGAAATCCATGCCAAATATTATCTCAATTGCTAAAAAAGGGACGACCAGAAAGTCCACTTCTAAGGTATGCCCTTGACAGCTGAACGTCAACCTCGTTTGTAACTGAAATTCTGTATGCTTCACTCTCATAGCGCCGGTGATTTTGGTTTTCTTCAGCGTGAGTGCCGGCCAAGAATGATTCGCAGTGCATTTCTTGTATGCCAAATCCGATATCACCTTCACTTGCCTTCGACTGTCCACAATCCCGGTTAGATTTACCTTGCCGCCTGTGATGTGAATGATGTGGTGTAGGTCCTGTTGTGTCACGATCTCCTTCTCTTCCCGTAGCAGCTCTCTTGTATCTTCGTACTCTAACAGGTTGATATCGCTCGGCCGATGGTTTCTGCGGCATTGTTTTGAGCGGAGTTCGCAGTGGCTGTGTGTCAAATCCTGCTTGAATTTTCTCTGCGTGACCCCTGCGATGGGTTTGGTGGCCTCAGTTCCACATTTTCGCTGTGTTGGTCATGCCATCGACCTTGACCGTTGTATGTCCTGCTATTGCTTTGCTGTTCGTCCCTAGAACCCTATTGATCCTGGTTCGAGTTCTGTTGCTCTCTGCAGTTCCCGTTTCGTCGGTAGTTGTTATTGTTGTTATGATTATAATTTTTTCGTCTTCTTCTATTTTCCCATGCGGGCTGGTTATTCCCACTGAAGTTTGAATTTTGGTTTCGATTCGATCGATGTTTTCCCCCATTTTGTCCATCGCCATTCCTCTCTAGCCAATCTGACCAGTTACGGTAATTCATTGTACTTCCTTCCCACGAGTTGTGAATTTCGTTCACAAAGATAATTTAATGTAGCAGTCCCTTATAATTTCCTTGGGACTGTACAGTTGATCTAAGAATCGGTTCTTCTTGACCAGATATTCGAAGAATTTGACAGGACAGCGGAATCCTGACGCTTCTAAGTCCTTTGCTAACATGTTATCCTGTTCTATCATCTTCTATGTGTCTTGCGACCTATGTGTGCTAAGGAATGCGTCCTTAAATTCTTGGTAGGACCTCCAACTCTCCGCAACTCCGCGCATATGTTATGTTACCTCCGTAGACGTGTACAGTTGTTTTCTGGCTCTGTCTCTGACATACTGCGTGTTACCGACGGAGCATTTTTTATTACGCGCTCCGCCACGACAGGAGCATAGTCCTGCTGCATTGGTCTATGGGCAGGGGGTGTGTTCTCATATAGTGGTTCGGAGAGTCGCAAAACAATTTACTCACTTCTGTTATGCTCTCGATGGCGCTCTACCGGACGAGATTCTGTTTGCAATTGCGCGACCCACTCATGCGCTTGCCGAACGTCCTTAGCCAACTCGTTTTGTTGTGCGACGACTCGGGTCTGCTGATCTTTAAATTCAGAGATTTCAGCCTGTTTGATTTCTATCTGTTCGATTTGATTCGCAGCCTCTCTAATTTTTTCCTGCGTTTCTTGAACTACATTTTTGCCTTGCTTTTGGAGAGTTGTAAGAGCCTTTTTTGTTTTACAATCCTCAGTTCTTGGCAGTTTAATTTGTTATTTGGCCACTGATGCGTCCTTTCCTGTTACTTGCGCTACCAATCGAGCTGTTTTGGCATCGCGCTCCCCCTGGTCCGCGACCTCACGCGTTTCTGCTGTCGTTTTCTTGACATTCTCTAGCTCTTCTTGGATTCCTGCGATCTCTTTCTTGCCTTCATCTATTTCATCTGTGACCGTTCTTATGACTAATTTGTGTCTTTCCTACTCTTCCTCCCGCCTCTTTTTCTCTGTCTCTTGTCTCTTCCTTTCTGTCACTTGCCTCTTCTTTTCTGCCTCTTGTCTCTTCCTTTGTGCCTCTTCCAAGAATTAGACGAGAGCCTCAAACTGAGATCCACCTCTAACACCTCCAGGAGTAGATGAACGAGATTCCATCATTCTGTGACGTTTCGTTCGCGATTTTGGCCTGTCATTCTCACTGATGGTGCGTGTCGTACCAGCTGCGCCTGCATTTCGTTCGACTGCGGTCACCCGTTCACTTTCGTCGCCTGACTGAGAAATGCAAGTTCTACGTTTGACATTTCTGCCCAGTCCGCAACCGCATTTACTGAGAATCCTGTGTAATATCTGCCTGGTTGCCGCTAATAATCTGACGTGGATCCATGGTTAACACAACACAATTACTTCCGATACTCTGTGGCAAACGTGCCTTGCTTCTCGTAAGCATGCACTCTAATTCTGACCCAATCGAATTTAAACACTACACATTCCTATGCCTCACAGATTCTGCTCTAAATTAGGCTCTCATGAGCTACTGATTCTTAGTTCCTGACGAGTTCAAATAGCAGCACGCTTGTCTATGTTCATAAACGAAAATATCAATCAATCCTACAAATCATCACAACGCCGATCGCCGTCAGAAACAAACAATCAAGTGACACAGAAGTCACAACCACAACATGAAAATACACACATACAATAATTAAATATTAGTACTATATCTAGGGCCCAGCAACTACTCTACTCTACTCTACACAGTGCACCACATTAAACAGGGGAAACAGAAACTTCACTAGGCAACATTATCTACGATCTGAAGGTTACAGAAGGTGCCTTCAGTTCAAAATTCTGCCCAAGGGATGTCATATTGAATGTTTACGCTAGGCAACACGATCTGACGGTTGCAGAAGGAGCCATCAATCTGAGATCATGGCATGGGACGCCACAATGGAAGGCAACCCTAGTGGAACTATTTAAATAATTGATAATGTTGCCATAATTTTTGTTTTCAAACAACACTTATTTTTTCTAAAAACACACATAAATTATGCTAAACAAGTTATTGATTGAATATCGTAGACAACTAACAGGTGGTTTAAGACTACACTGGACAAGGATTCTGGGTTGGCAAAGACAGTTCAACTCTGGTCCTAAAAATGTGGGTAAACAATCTGAATTGATCTGACGCTGAGGAGACTTTGACTGATCAAATCTACTGACGTTTCTCTATATAGGTACAGCTGGGAGTAAATGTCGATTGAGATCTGTACGCCCTGACAAAGCCAGAGCGGCAGTACGTTACCCTGTTTGCTTCGTGCGGCGATGTAAATTGCAGCTGGCGAGATGTCTGCGGCGGAGGTGAGACGTGGAGGCGGCTACTGTGAATTGATCGTGCCCTCGAAAGTAATGCAAGAATCTCATGGTCTAGTGATCAGGCAGAGAGATCGCAATTTACTCTTTACCACAGTACCTAAAGCACGGTACATTTCAGGGTGTGACACACCTGTCCGCTTGTCGTGCCAAGGACCAATTTGGCTCACTTATACGACGGTGCGCACAAGTATACCAAACGTCTAGCCTGGTAAACCAAAAACGAAGAAGTGTGCCATCGGCTAACGAACAGCCCGAGATGTTTGAAATCACATTGTTGGTACACTAAGAACTACACTATAGGCTCCCAAATCCAAACTACTCACAAGTGAAGCCAGTCTCAGGACAGGTCCCAAACGAAATAGCCAGAGCCTCGACTAGAAGTGCTTACCAGACCGAAGTCCCCCACCTGACAGCCTCGCAACCCTCCAGAAAAAAATTCCGCTTTCCCACGAAGTGCACGAACACCACCCTCACCCCGTCTTTGGCCCATCACAGAGCTCTAGAGGCGATAAATCTCCTCTCCTACCCGACAGCAGAAACTCATGCCGAAGCAGGGCAAGAGTTAAGAAACCTGCATCTCTGAAAAAAAAAAAACAGGAAACCTCCAATTAATGACTTTTTTAAGTTTTTGCAGAGGGGTAAGCCACAATTTTATAGGAAGTCATGTCGCTTCCGACGGCAACAAGCTAACAGACACAGCCTTAAGGATTTTTATCTAAATCGCCTGTGCCTTGGAGCATGTTACTCCTAGCTATGAGGTGTAATAAGGATTCTATCTCCAAACGTCTCTCAGACGCCACATTCTTTTTATACAACTGGGGCGACTGAGGAAGTGGTTCACTGGCCTATCTGCGCTTCCTGCGACACGAAAATTTCTGAATTTTTATTACGTGTGGCTCTGCACACAATACCCGGCTTATGACTCCACTGTGTAGATGCGTTCCTTTAGGCCTTCACCCCAGCCCAGGTCTTCTGATGGCGCCATGGGAGATATCACGGCATTGTCCTACTGGACACCTGTCTCGATGAAGGGCTGGCCTGTCTGCCGTGCACGGCTAAGGGATGGTCTCGCTGCTAATTGCTTTCAACTCCCAGCATGCCGTTTCTACGAGGTAAGAACCATAAAATTACCTCATGCCTTTAGCACCCTACCAGGCTCCATCAACGCCTGCTCAGAACATTAACTTTCTAGAGTCTCGCTCAAGGTGCGTCAGGCTGAATAAAATCTTTAATAATTTTCCATATGCGGAAAATAGATGAGATGCTAACTTGTCCTCTCTCATGGTCATAGCATATTCGATAAATCTGGAGCTTCTTGGTAAGTTAGTGCTCCGTTGTGGCATCTGAAAAGGCAGTGGTAGAAAGACACTCGTATATTTACTGAGGCTCTTTAAACGAACTGTTCATTACTATGATGTGCAGAAATCTGTAATATCTAGATGCTAACATGGTGTTTCCGCTCGATTTAGGAACTGTGAATTTTGCAATTTTCTAGTTAAAAATTGTGAAGAAATTGTAACCACAAATGGTACAGATCAATCGATGTTGTTATTATAATTTTTGATTGTATCTATATTTATGATGCCTAATTGATGTTATGCCCTACTGAAGTAGAGAAGAAAGTGGGGGGGGGGGGGGGGGGTAGCAAAGAGGGAACGTTGAACTCAAAACAAAAACGAAAAACAATAAAAATAGTCAATAAGGTTAACTGTAGGAATAAAAGGAGTGCCAAGGGATACAAATTATTACTCTGCAGTGGAAGATCCATTTTCCTAGCTGATTGAAATGTTTGTCAGGCTAGAATTCAGTCCCGGTCCAGCAAACGGATTGCTGATAACTTACGTAGTTTGTGTCACTACATTGATAATTACAATCGTTAATAAATTCTCTTAACAAACTTGTGAATTCTGAATTTTGATTAGTCTCCCATTTTTGTTCAAATATTTTTTAGAACAAATAAACCGCCAGTGACGACTACCCTTTATCTTCGAAACATTTTTCGTTTCTAAATGGCACTCGCGAATCCATTCTTTCTGTAGTTGGTAATTCCATAATTTTTCACATTCTAGATCTTCATTTGTCACACTAGTAGATAAACCAGATTTGCATTGCGTCTCAGTGAAGTTGATTTCAAAGTAATAAATCGTCCAGGAAAGTTACACACAAATGCAGACAGCCTGACCCACAAAGTAGGCGCCATGGAATTCAGTAACATAGACTTGGATACATGGAGGGAAGCGCAAAGCAATAACGTTGATTATCAGCAGTTCGCCAAACATCCACATTGCAGCACGGAGTATTGTACAGGAAGACGAGATGCGGGTCACACGTCGTAGAGCCAGATGGATTACGAAAAGAAGTACTGACGAAAGCCGAAGATTCGATTTTGATAGTACACGGCACTCACAGGGCAGTGGAACACAGAGTAGCGGAAAATAACTCTTGCGTAAACAGCAGATAGGTCGATCAATACCTAAAGTATTGTACAAAATGCGCCCGCAGTGCGGAGTGCGGAGTTACAGCACCAAAGGATTGTATTACAAATATTACCCGAGCCAGATAAACTATGCCAAATCAGTGGAATGGATTTCGTCAGACCATTTGCGCTAACAGCAGCTGTAAACTACTATGTTTTATGGTAGTGACACGTGTGATGGTGAATAGGTGGGTAGTCAAGTTCGCAACGCTGCACACAATACCAGTTAATCAAAGAACGAACTTTGTGAATCACTTATACCATTTATTACAGATTATGAAAATTGCAACTAGTGCTTTACATCCACAGAGAAATGATTTAACGTGAAAGGGACATCGGACGATTGCAGCTACGTTAACTCAAAAGACAATAACTGAGATGCTCGAAGTGCATAAGTCATCGGAGGATAGGCGACAATTCAAAATCCACAAGAGCACAGTGTTGCACTGATATGAGGTTATTTTTTGCTAGAAAATGCCGACTCTTTTTGAACTTTGTAAGGCATTCCCAGAAAGTGATATTTCAGCAATGATTTTTTTTTTAACTTTAGAAACTCTTTAGTGGCAGGTCAAAAAGATGAAAACGACAGTCTTGGAACTCCAAGATAAGACACAAAACAAGAAAGCTGTATTACTAAAGTATGAGGCAGGTCAGTGGGCTATGATGATAAACTTATTACCAAAAGGAAAAACTAAGAATTCTGCAACACATTATCGCCGCCGCTTTGAGGCGATTGAAATGACGTGACCTGTTAATGTTAAGCTCCAATTCGCAACTCGTCCCATAATAGTCCACATCAGTCGAATTCATCGTTTTGAGGGAACCGTTGTTGGCAGCGTCTTCCAAAGAGAGGAGGGGAAAACCAGAGAGAAAAAGGAGAAGGGAAAGGCTAGCAGAGAAAAGTGAGACAATTCTGTCGTTACTCTGACACATCTCTACTACCTTTGGCTATGAGCAATAACAATAAGGGAACTAGAAAATGACAAGACAACAGTGTGCGCAGTGCATTCATGAATTTAATGTGTTTTCTGAATAATTATTTGAGTTAGTTGTCTATATATGTTTTCGATATACCTCTGTTTTAGTTAAGACTGAATTTCTCATGCTATTTTTATGAAAGAGACTCAAAAGTCAACACAAAGGAAATATTTGGTGTAAGTTAAAGGTTGAAGGAACTTTGGGTGAAACTCTACGTGCCATATTAGAGTAGAACCTCTGCCTCAGGCAGATACCCCCCTGCGGGTTCGGGGGTTAGAATAGGCCCGCGGTATTCCTGCCTGTCGTAAGAGGCGACTAAAAGGAGTCTCAAACGTTTCGGCCTTCTGTGATGGTCCCCTCTTGGGTTTGACCTCCTTTTTTTTTTCAAAATTTCCGTTGTTAGTGCGTGCCATTTGGGGCAGGACACCTTACGTGGTGTTTTTCTATTGGTCCATCATGCTCCACCATCTTGCATGTTACCTCTTGTCGTGTGGCGGGATTTACGCCCAACGTCTCCTGGGTTGCCTCCTTCTCGCCTTGTGCACAATACCATTCTTCGCACCCACGAAAACTGTGGACCCTTTCAACACCTAAAATCCAGCACGGTAGCCAGTCCGTTGTGGTGGGGTCGTCATGTACCCTCATGGTGGTAGCCCCCTGACCACGCAGGGATCGCACTACAGATGCCAGAGCTGTTTCCTCCCCATGCATGCCAAGGAGTATGTGCCCATCTTGTCTGGGGCACGGGGACTCCGGGCAACGGGATATCGGCCAGGTACCCGTTGCTTTGGCTGGGTGGCGCCCTTGGGGAGAGCCCTCGTTCGGAGTAGGTGGCATCTGGGCGGATGTGGCGTAATGAAGCGCAATAACTCACACCAAGCTGGTGGTCGCACGGCCACCAGCGTCTCTAAGCGAGGTAGAGTCGACTTTGATGCTGCGCAATATGACCCTCAGACGTTCCCCTCGTTGGCTGCGCCATGGGAGGGACGCCGATCTAGTGCCAAGCGGGAGCCTTACGTACCGCAATACCTTGTCTGCAGCAGGACTGATGGTGACTCCTTTCTTACGACGAAGCCTCTGTTTTTTGTGCAACACCTGGAGGATAAGTTTGGGGAAGTGGCGGGGTTGTCAAGAATGAGGAATGGGTCCATCCTCCTCAAGACGTCCTCCCCAGCCCAGTCACGAGCGTTGCTCTTGTGTGATAAGCTGGGTGACGTCCCTGTTACCGTCACTCCCCACAGTAGCTTAAATATGGTCCAGGGGATTATTTACCATCGTGACCTCTTGTTGCAATCCGATGACGAGCTGAGAGCCGACTTGGAACGACGTGGTGTGCATTTTGTCCGTCGTGTACATAGAGGACCCAAGACAAACAGGGTGGCCACCGGGGCCTTTATCTTGGCCTTCGAGGGTGATGTCTTGCCCGAGAAGGTCAAGGTGATGGTTTACCGTTGTGACATCAAGCCATACGTGCCTCCCCCAATGCGGTGCTTCCAGTGCTGGAAGTTTGGGCATATGTCCTCCTGTTGCCCATCCAGCGCTACATGTCGAGATTGCGGACGCCCCTCTCATCCTGATTCTCCATGTGCGCCTCCGCCTGTATGTGTCAACTGTGGGGAGCACCACTCTCCATGCTCGCCGGATTGCCCCGTTCTTCATAAGGAGCGGAAGATCATGGAATTTAAGACCCTGGACCGGCTTACTTATCGAGAGGCTAAACAGAAATATGAAAGGTTGTATCCTGCTTCCATTCGAACATCTTATGCTGCAGCCACGTTATCGTCGCCCACGCGAGCGACAGTTGTCGCCTCATCTGTGCGCCTTCAGTGGGCCCTCGGGGCCGTGTATCTCTGTCTGCCCCCCCTCGTGCCTGGGGGCAAGCCTTCCTCTGTTGCCCCCTTAGCAGTTGGGGGCAAACCCTCTTCTGTCGCTCCCCCCACGCTTACTTCGGGAGTGACATCTGCTCCACAACCGGGAGGCTCGATCCGTCCCCCTCCTTCTCCGCCGGCGTTGCCTCCGCCGGTTCCTCTCTCGCGGAAGGGGTCCCTCGGGGCTCTCCCTTCCTCTGTTTCTCCTCCTACCCAGCCGGATGTCAGCCAGTGGCTGAAGGTTCCGCCACCTGCTGGTCGTAGGGCTTCTGCGTCGTCGTCAGCCTCCGACACTCCTTCAGAGAAGCTCTCCCAGCCCTCTCACCCTAAGGGCCGACGTGAGAAGAAGGAACGGCATGTGTCCAACAAGAAGGACGTTCCGGCGGTTTCAGCACCGCCTGCTGTACATAGTCCTGGCTCCGGGGATGAGGTGGAGATCCTCGCCTCTGCCGCGGATCTCGCCCTCACGGAACCCTTGGGGGCCTTTCCTATGAACTCAGCTGACTCTCCCCCGGTGGCGGCAGTTGACTCTGAGGCGCCGTCTGCCTCTTAGTCGCCTTCACGCCCTCCCAGTCCCTTCCTGCTTCCATTCTCCAGCGGAACTGCGGCGGTTATTTCCGCCACCTGCCTGAGCTCCGGATGCTTCTGAGTGATTCCCCTGTTCTCTGCATTGCTCTGCAGGAAACTTGGTTTCCTGCAATGCGGACCCCCGCTCTTCGCGGTTATCGGTGATACTATAAGAACCGTGTTGCCTGTCACCGAGCATCAGGTGGAGTTGGCCTCTTTGTTCACCACTCTGTCAGTAGCTCGCCAGTACCCCTTCAGACGCCTTTAGAGGCAGTCGCTGCCAGGGTTGAGTTCTCGCCGGCTATTACAGTTTGCTCTGTTTACATTCCTCCGGATGGGGAGCTCCCCCGGCATGTCTTGGATGCACTGCTGGCTCAACTCCCGCCACCTTTGCTGCTTCTGGGCGATTTCAATGCCCACAACCCTCTATGGGGTGGGACTGTCTCCGATGACTGCGGTCGGGCCGTGGAGCATGTGTTGGCTCAGCTCGACCTTAGCCCCTTGAATACCGGTGCTCCCACGCATTTTAGTGTGGCCCATGGCTCTTTCTCGGCCATCGATCTCTCTCTTTGCAGCCCCGGACTTGTCCCATCCCTCCACTGGAGAGTGCATCCTGACCTGTGTGGTAGTGACCATTTTCCCATCTATTTGTCACTGCCCCAGTGTCATTCTTCTGGGCGCCTGCCCCGCTGGGCTCTCCACAGGGCTGACTGGCTGGCTTTTACTTCTGCTGTAACCATTGAGTCTCCCCCACAGGGTGACATTGACGGGGTGATCCCTGTCATAACCACATCCATCATTTCGGCGGCCGAGGCTGCCATCCCCCGCTCTTCTGGACTCCCTCAGAGGAAGGCTGTACCCTGGTGGTCGCCGGAGATTGCTGAGGCTATTTGAGACCGTAGACGGGCTCTCCAGCGTCATAGGCGGCACCCGTCTCTGGAGACCCTCATCGCCTTTAAGAGGCTCCGTGCCTTGGCCCGTCGTCTTATTGCACAGCGTAAGCAGGAGTGCTGGGAGAGGTATGTCTCATCCTTGGGCTCCCGTGTCTCCCCCTGGCTCGTGTGGTCCCGGATACGGCGGATTTATGGACACCAGACCCCTATGGGTGTACCTGGGCTCTCCTTGGACGGCGCTGTCTGCACGGACGCTGCCGCCATTGCTGAACAGCTTGCCGCGCACTTTGCTAAGAGCTCTGCGACTGCCTCTTATCCCCCCGCCTTTCGCTCTCTAAAGGAGCGCGCCGAGCGGACGCCGTTATCATTCCACACGCGTCGTTCTGAAAAATACAATGCTCCTTTCAGCGAGAGGGAATTCCTCGCTGCCCTCACCAATTGCCCTGATACAGCACCAGGACCAGACTGCATCCACGCGCAGATGCTGAAGCATCTCTCCAGGGACTGCCAGAGACACATTCTCGCGGTATTTAACCGCATTTGGAGCGAAGGCGTGTTCCCGTCGCAATGGCAAGAGGGTGTTATTGTCCCCATCTTGAAGCCCGGTGCGGACCCACTGGCGGTGGACAGCTATCGTCCCATTACCCTCACCAACGTTTTGTGCAAATTGCTCGAACGTATGGTGGGGCGGCGTTTGTGTTGGGTCCTTGAATCGCGCGGTCTCCTCGCCCCATCCCAGGGTGGCTTCCGTCGGGGCCGGTCTGCAGCGGACAATTTGGTGCGGCTGGAGTCTGCTATCCGTACAGCCTTTGCCCGACGTCAGCATCTCGTTGCTGTATTTTTTGATCTGCGGAAGGCGTATGACACCACATGGAGGCATCACATTCTTGCCACGCTGCATGCGTGGGGTCTTCGTGGTCGGCTCCCGGCTTTTCTTCAAACCTTTCTCTTGCACCGCTCTTTCCGGGTGCAAGTCGGTGCCGCCTCTAGTTCATCTTATACACAGGAAAATGGGGTCCCGCAGGGCTCGGTGTTGAGCGTGTCCTTATTTCTAGTGGCCATTAATGGTCTGGCTGCAGCCGTGGGGTCGTCGGTGTCTCCTTCTTTGTATGCCGACGACTTCTGCATCTCATTTAGCTCCACGACTACGGGAGTCGCCGAACGCAGGCTGCAGGTAGCCGTTCGGAAGGCAGCATCATGGGCTCTGACTCACGGTTTTCAGTTCTCTGCAGCCAAGACTCGAGTTATGCACTTCTGCAGGCGTCGGACGGTCCACCTTCATCCTGAACTTTACCTCGACGGCCACCTGCTTGAAGTGGTGGACACTTGCCGCTTCTTGGGACTCGTGTTTGATGCCCGGCTCACATGGGTTCCCCATATTACTCAGCTGAAGCAAAAATGCTGGCGGCACCTCAACGCCCTTCGCTGCCTTAGCCACACGTCTTGGGGTGCAGATCGCTGCACACTGCTGCGATTGTACAGAGCCCTTGTGCAGTCGCGGCTTGATTATGGGAGCCTGGCCTATGGGTCTGCATCACCCTCAGTGTTGAAGTTGTTAGACCCCATACATCACTGTGGGGTTCGGCTTGCAACTGGCGCATTTCGTACGAGCCCCGTGGATAGTCTACTGGTGGAGGCCGCGGTACCCCCGCTGCGGATTCGCCGCCATCGACTGCTCGCCGACTATGCTGTCCACATTCATTGCTCGCCAGGCCATCCCAATCGTCGCCTGCTTTTCCCTGTCCCGGTCCTCCATCTGCCCGAACGGCGACCTCGGTCTGGGCTTTCCATGGCTGTCCGCGTCCAGTCCCTGCTGTCCGAACTGGGGTCATTCCCTCTTCTGCCTCCCTTCCGGGTCCGTGCACCTACGCCTCCCTGGTGTTTGCCCCGGCCGGCCGGCCGTCTGAACTTGGCACAGGGACCCAAGGACTCGGTTCCACCTGTGGCCCTCCGTCGCCGTTTTCTTGCGCTCCTCGCCTCATTTCCGGGCTGTGAGACTGTCTACACTGATGGTTCCCTGGTTGATGGTCGCACTGCCTACGCTTTTGTTCACGATGCCCATGTTGAACAGCGCTCCTTGCCAGCTGGCTGTAGTGTTTTTACTGCAGAGCTGGTGGCCATCTTGCGCGCTCTTGAGCATATGCGTTCCTGCTCAGGTACGTCCATCGTGATCTGCAGTGACTCCCTGAGCAGCCTCCAGGCCATCGACCGCTGCTATCCCTCTTCTCCTGTGGTGTCCTCTATTCGGGAGTCTGTTTCCTTCATTACCCGCTCTGGACGTTCGGTGGTTTTTGTTTGGACGCCAGGTCACGTTGGCATCCCGGGGAACGAACGTGTTGACAGGCTGGCCAAAGGGGCGATAGACGCCCCAGCTTTGGCGATCGGCCTTACGGCTCGCGACCAGCAGCTGGTCTTGCGCCGTAAGGTGCTTGGGATGTGGGCTGCTGAGTGGCGCGGCATGACAGCCCCGAATAAACTGCGGGCTGTCAAGGAGACGACCGATGTGTGGCGTTCCTCCCTGCGGGCTTCTCGCAGGGACTCGGTAGTCCTGTGTCGGCTGCGCATCGGCCATACATACCTGATGCACGGCCACCTGTTGCGTCAGGAGGATCCCCCCCTGTGTCGGTGTGGGTCCCGGCTGACGGTCGGCCACATTTTGCTGGAGTGTCCTCGACTGCGCACACTCCGGCAATCTTTTAATCTCCCGGGCACTTTGGCTTTGGTTTTATCCGACGATGCCTCCATGGCTGACAATGTTTTAGATTTCATCCGTGGTAGTCCTTTTTATGGTTCGATTTAGGGAGGTCCTGCAGCTTTCCCTTTCTGTGTCTTTTGTCCTTGTGTCTCTGAACATTTGTTGCTGTTTTGTTGTGTCGTCAGATGGTTGACTCTTTCCCTTTTTTGTTCTCATGGTCAGTCAACCAATCTCCGGCAATCTTCTTTCTTCTGTTTCTTTCTGTCTGGTGTTCCTCTGTCCTCTTCTTGTCTGTAGTGTTTGTTGCTGCATTTGTGTTGTTTTAGCGCCTGGGGGGCGTCTCCTCCCCTTTGGTTTTTACCTGCTTCGCCGATTTTCGGCTCGCCTGATTTTGGAATGGGGGACTGATGACCTTAGCTGTTTAGTCCCCCTTACACATTCCAACAACCACCACCATCAGGCAGATAATAAATCTACGAATATACATAGTACAGAAACTTTATAGTTTTGTGAAAGTGCACGTTTAGGTGATGAGGAAGCAGTTGTTTATTCTCAGCAGGCTTGAAGACCTGGAACGTCATCACTGAGGACGTGTATGCATTTGTATACCTTTTGGTCGTAGTCCTTTAGATATATGGTGAAAGATTCTTAATACCTCAGTTTATTTATCTAAGATGAAGGGTAAAATGAGACTTGAGAATTACAGACACATTGACTTAAATACTCAGTCTGCACCATGACATTTTACCAACAGAAAACGTAACCTTCCTTAATAACGGATTAGACCCGACCATTATCGTCTCCCTATATCGAATGTTAGCTACGCAGCATGGTGCCATACGAATCGAACAACTTCTAAAGCATTTAAAAGAGTACCGCAGTTAACATCAGCAGCTAAGAGTAGTTATAGGATCCTCAACTTCAGCTGTGCGTATAATTTTCGTGGCAATGGGAATCGTATACTGCCATTACAGGCAGAAAGTACCCAGAATAAAATCCGTGCCTGTCAGCCTTCAACCTATGGGTAAATTAGTCAAAAGGCTTTCGATGAGAGAACCAGCGCTCCATGAACAAAGACCTATGTTTAAAGCTAAGTGATAGTGAAGCTGGAAAATAATGTAAGAACTGCAAATGACAAAGTGAAGCATACACTGATGAGCCAAAACATTCTGACTACCTGCTTAATAGCTTGTTTGTCCGTCGTTGGAACGAAATACGTACATCAATGATTCTGCGTATCAGGGTCCAGACAGTTAATTGGTAGCTTTGTGAAGCTGTGTGGCAATAGATGTCTATAAAGAGTCATGCAATTCACGTAAATAAAGGGCTGCTGATTTGTGTAAACGGTGATGGCACCCGATAACGACGCAGACGGGTTCCATAGGATTTACGTCAGGCTAATTTGGTCGCCGAGACATCAAAATAATGCTCCTCATACCACTGTAGCGTGGTTCTGGCTCCGAGACACAGACAATTATACTCCTTAAAGATGACATCGCCATCGTAGAAGATTCCAAGCATGGAGGGATGCAGGTGGCTCGCAGCTCTCACCGTGTCCTCTGTTGCTACCACAGGTCCCATACAAGCGCAGGAGAATGTCTCACATAGCGTATACTGCTCCCATGAGTCTGTGTCCGTGGGCGCTGCACGTTTCGAGTCGTCCTTCACCGCGATGACGGCGGTTGTGGAGACGACCATCGACCTACTGTAGCAAAAATGTGATTCACCCTAAGAGCCGACGCGTTTCCACTGATCGAGTAATGCTTTCATTGTAAATGGTAATTAATTGAAACCCTCAGCTGCTGACAGGTGTTCTTAATATACCTCGATGGGGCAGCTGAAAATGTGTGCCTCGACCAGGACTCGAACCCGTGATCTCCTGCTTACGTGGCAGACGCTCTATCCATCTGAGCCCCCGAGAAAACAGATGAATAGCGCGACTGTAAGGACTTACACCTTGCACGCCTCCCGTAAGACCCATATTCCCAACTGTCCACAATCTACATACGTAATGTTCCTAATAGGTATTTGCCCATCCACACATTACTCGCGCCAGCTAAGGTGTCGAGTCCCGTAAGAGTTCGGGCAACCTGTACGCATTCGCATAGACGAAGGTCAATGGCCGGGTAGCCTTTAACTATACAGGGTGGTCCATTGATAGTAACCGGCACAAGTATCTCACGAAATACGCGTCAAACGAGAAAACTACAAACAACGAAACTCGTCTAGCTTGAAGGGGGAAATCAGATGGCGCTATGGTTGGCCCGCTAGATGGCGCTGCCATAGGTCAAACGGATATCAACTACGTTTTTTAAAATATGAACCTCAATTTTTTATTACATATTCGTGTAGTACGTAAAGAAATACAAATGTTTTAGTTGGACCATTTTTTCGGTTTGTGATAGATGGCACTGTACTAGTCACGTAAGTATCACGTAACATTCCGCCAGTACGGACTGTATTTGCTTCGTGATACATTACCCGTGTTAAAATGGACCGTTTACCAATTGCGGAAAAGGTCAATATCGTACTGATGTATGGCTATTGTGATCAAAATGCCCAACGGGCGTGTGCTATGTATGCTGCTCGGTATCCTGGACGACATCATTCAAGTCTCCGTACCGTTCGCCGGATAGGTACGTTATTTAAGGAAACGGGAAGTGTTCAACCACATGTGAAACGTCAACCATGTGAAACCTGCAACAAATGATGATGCCCTAATAGGTGATTTAGCTGCTGACCGCGGCTAATCCACACATCAGCAGCAGACAAATTGTTCGGCAATCGGTGTTGAGAATGCTACATCAACATCGATTGCACCCATACCATACTTCTATTCACCAGGAATTGTATGGCGACGACTTTGAACGTTGTGTACAGTTCGGCCACTGGGCACAGGAGAAATTACGAGACGATGACTGATGTTTTGCACGCGTTCTATTTAGCGACGAAGCGTCGTTCACCAACAGCGGTAACGTAAACCGGTATAATATGCACTATTGTGCAACGAAAAATCCACGATGGCTGCGACAAGTGGAACATCAGCGACCTTGGCGGGTTAATGTATGTTGCTGCATTATGGGAGGAAGGATAATTGGCCCCCATTTTATCGATGACAATCTAAATGGTGCAATGTATGCTGATTTCCTACGTAATGTTCTACCGATGTTACTACAAGATGCTTCACAGCATGACAGAATGACGATGTACTTTCAACATGACGGATGTCCGTCACATATCTCGCGTGCGGTTGATGCGGTATTGAATAGCATATGACATGCGTCAGCGCATTGTCAATGCATGTGCGAACATTACGGAAGGCGAACTACTCGCTGTTGAGAGGAATGTCGTTACACGTATTGCCAAATGCATTGAGGTTGACGGACATAATTTTGAGCATTTATTGCATTAATATGATATTTACAGGTAATCACACTGTAACAGCATGCGTTCTCAGAAACGATAAGTTCACAACGGTACATGCATCACATTTGAACAACCGAAATAAAATGTTCAAACGTACCTACGTTCTGTATTTTAATTTAAAAAACCTACCTCTTACCAACTGTTCGTATAAAATTGTGAGCCTTATGTTTGTGACTCTTACAGCGCCAATTATCACAAAGCGAAAAACGTGGTCCAACTAAAGCATTCATATTTCTGTACGTATTACACGAAAATGTAATAAAAAATGGGGGTTGCTATTTTTTAAAAAAGCAGGTGATATCCGTTTGACCTATGGCAGCGCCATCTAGCGGGCCAACAATAGCGCCATCTGGTTTCCCCCTTAAAGCTAGAGAAGTTTCGTTCTTTGTAGTTTTTTAGTTTGACGCTTATTTCGAGGGATATTCGGCCCGATCACGATCAATGGACCACCCTGTATATGAAGATATTAACTAATCTCGAAATAACAGATACAATTGATGACTGTGCAGTTTCTCTAGAATAAATGATAATTGAAACCCTCAGCTGCTGACAGGTGTTGTTGATATACCTCGATGGGGACAGCTGAAAATGTGTGCCCCGACCGGGAGTTGAACCCAGGATCTCCTGCTACCCTGCCATTGACCTTCGTCTGTGCGAATGCGTACAGGTTCCCCGAACTCTTACGGGTATCGTCACCTTAGTGGGCGCGAGTAATGTGTGGATGGTCAAATATCTATCAGGAACATTACATATGTAGATAGTGGACAGTTGGGAATGTGGGTGACACGGGAGGCGTGCAAAGGATAAGTCCCTGCAGTCACGCTATTCATCTGTGTCCTCGATGGAGATCCCAGGTTCGAGTCCCGGTCGGAGTGCACATTTTCAGCGGTCCCCAAAGAGGTATATCAACGACACCGGTCAGCAGCTGAGGGTTTCAACTAATTATCATTTGTTCTAGAGAAGCTGCATGGTCATCAATGGTATCTGTTCTACCGAGTACAGTTACCATCTTCATATATGCTTCCATTGGCTTTCTGCCTCTTTCGGAAGATGCTCACGACAGTAGTACGTGAACATTCGATCAGCTTCAACGTTTTCGATATACCCATTCACAGACTCTGTGTAACCATAATGTGCCCTTTGCCAGGGTCGCATATCTCAATGGATCTCTCCATTTGCAGCCCTTATCTCCCAAAGGGTGATGACTCGTCCGTGTCTGCTCCGCTGACACACCTTTGTTACCGCGTCAGGTTCCCAACGTCACCAGGTGGCATACAACGTCGTGGTGGGCAATGGTTATGATGTTATAGCGTATCAGTGTAAATAAAGATGCCAACTAGGACTGTAAATCGGTTTATATAAACTAGCGTCTATATTCCATTGAAATTCAAGCGGGAATTTTCTTTGTAGTCGGGAGAAATGTGAAGGGGTAAAGTATTATTCGTAGCTAGATCAGAATCCGACCCCCTTGATTGGAAAAGAAATTAGGCTTGCCGCTAACAGCGCTACACATTTGGTTAAACAGTTTCATAACAAACAGATTATTAATACGAATCCACAGGCCCCAATATTGCGTTCCCTGTTTAATGTACAGTCGTGCTCAAAAGTATCCGAACGACCTGAATTGCATTTCGTCTGATTCGCATGCAACCAACATAGCGCAGCTCTCTAGCAGGTCCTCTAATCGCTCCTTGGTACAGTCGTTTGACTATTGAAAATGGTTCCAACAACTTTCCACTAGAAAACACTGCTCTGTACCGTAATAACTCAAGATGTAAAGTTATACCACGATACTACAAAAATCAGGGAACACCTTATCACAAATAAGACCGTCCTTACGGCTTGTAAGCTCACATTTATTGCAGTAAATGACATACCACTCTCATTATTACATCAGATAGGTAACGCACGTAGTAAGTTCGTCGTATTCATGATTTCCTCTTCAAAGTAACATATCGTACTTGTTATTTAACACAAAACTACATTAAAAATTTAAGTTATTCACGAGCAGGTAGTTGAGAACATGTATGAACTTCAAATGACACGACGAACCGTCTCGTTCTGCATATGGATTGAAACCCAGGTCATGCAGACTAAGCAAAGATTTCGTGACTGACCGAAACCAACAGTCATTCCTAACTAGGCATACAGAGAGTGATATACCTCGATTTTAGAGAGTATCAGTTAGCGAATATCAACTTTAAATTACATAACGTTAACATTTTGAACGGACGCGAATTCCTACACAGCATCTATTGTCCTTGTTAACGAACTACGAGAGATGTTAAATATTGCTTATTCACAAGTAACGTACTTGAGAAGCCGTGAGGTAAAGCTTTCTGTTGAATAGGGATTCGAACCCAGAACCGAATCGAATTTTTATCGAAGCGCAATCAACTGTGACATATTCGATTTTCTCGGCAATAACTAATTGTTTTAACTGAAATAACGAGACAAAACATAAATTTTTCCTTCCCAGAACTCCAACCTGGCACCTATCGCTTTTATATTCTAGAGAAAACGAACGTTAAATATGGGTTTGTTACACGAGCAGCGACGTGTGAGCATGATTGAACTAGAATTAATACGACGAAGGGTTCATTGCTGACTGGGAATCGAACCCACACATATTATTGTTGACTACACAAAAAGAGACGTCAGCTACCGAATTTTTCTCCGCTAGAAGCTCGGAATAACATCCTTGAACTTACAGTGATCTCTCAAATAGTTTTGTGTCTCACTGGGAGTCAAAAACGTCAGATTTCGGTAGTGTTGACAGCGAATGAAAATGCATTAAAAATCAAAATTATTATCCACGAGCAGATAAGTCTTCCCATGCCAGAGCATGATAATACATAATGAAAACTTTAGTGCCGGGCCAGGATTCGAAACCATTCAAGCGCAATATGTGGAGATGTTGAGGAATCTGCAGTTTTGAACAAACAAAAAATAGTAGCCGAGCCGAAGGGATCGAATTCCGCGTTAAGGGCGGTCTGAGTTGCATTCCAAGTTCAGAACCAATTTCATCGACATACAGAAGCTCAAATAAAAGATGGAATAAGTGTCCTGTGACCCTACATAGCGTTTGTTCCGTCGCTAGAAATAAATAACTAGTATAAGAAAGGTTACAGGCGATACAGTTCCCACATTTCGCCACTCCTGACTTCAGTGTGGTTCAACCTGTTAGTCTACTTCTTAGAGAATGTGAATTTCAGACCTCAATGCCATTATACCTTCTTCACTTCGGGTAGGCAGAAGAGAATAGAATCTGTCTGTCCCTATTAAAAATCATCGGCAGAAGTTGGAGTCGAACCCACACCATCAGCATAGCAACCTACCATCAATCAAACAGAGCATTTAATCCTCTTCAATGCGACACATTTTTCTATCATAACACCGTTGCGGCACACCCGATGAGAAATCCTGAAACACAGGCTACCTGTAGTGGTTTGCAGCATGTTCAGTACATTCATTTACTTGCTTGGCCGAATCACCATGAATTAGCTGTCTCGGCTACATGCATACATTTGACTCTATTTTGTAATTACCGAAATAAAATCACGTAACTGCCACCTACACAGAACTGCCAACAGTGCAGTCAACTGTTGTTGACTTCTGGAGCTGCTGTACGCGTGTGATAGGTGGTAGCCTAATGGTAAGCGTCGCGCACCGTAGATAAGGCGTCTCCAGTTCTATTAAATTCGCTTCTACCTTTTTTAAAACGCAATTGTGCTGTCTGCTGAAGTTACCAATTTAACGTAACTTTGAACATAATTCCATTCACTTCTCAACCCAAAATAGCCCCATGTGGAAAAAGGGCTAACTTCTGCGACATTTTGTTCTTTTCAGATTTAATAGACGGCCAGGTAGCAGATGCATCTCGAAACTTTTGTATTATATATGGGGTGAGCGCATCGTGCCAAAATAGAAAAGTATTTTCTACATTAGCTGTCGTCTGGTAGTGGTATTCTTCTTCAAACCTTGTTTGACAGCTTTACCTCAGAACAAGTTTTCTACATGGATGTAATCAATAAACTGTGTGTGCATGGTCAGACTGTTAACAGCAGAGCATTCGCATATATCGTTGATGATTAATTTCTCTCTCATGTTTAGTATTAGTTTAACAACACCAAAAGGAACCTTACGAAAATTGTGCACTGTATTATAAGAAATGAAATAATACTACCCACGATAGCCTTACGACGAAAGTCTGTTTTAATAAAACTATCTGTACACAAGCGTGCCTCTATCGGCATGAATTAGTAAAGTACTGCTCACTTCGATTTCGATTTGGTCTGTGTTTAATTGGTATGCTGTGTTATACTCAACAGGTATGCAAATGTGACATTTCATAAATAAAGTTATGTGCACCTAGAAACCAAAAATTTGCTAGTCAGCAGCGTAATGAGGAGTCACCTGTTGTGCAGCATTTTAAGTTTTTCACCATTGCACTATGAGCTGAAAGCATTTTCTTGCGATATCCTTATCGATGTTTGATCTGACTGCTTGTAGCTCTTTCACAGAAGGGATAAAAACGTTACATTCTGCGAGACTGGAACCTCGAACCATAACAGACACTTCTTTATAGCTCAACACGTCACCACACAGCTAGCAAAGAGGTATGTGTTTTACCTTCCACTTACAAGGGCAGTAGTGGCTACAACGTGTAAATCGCTATTTAAAGGACAAAATTAGTTGCGATTTCCACGTGCAACGGCTTTCCTGGGCTGACAACCGTAAATTTACAATATTTTGTTACACCTCAATCGATAATAAGTCGGATTATTGAATGGAAATGACAGGAAATATCAAGTGAACTATGAGGCTTAATTACGTGCACACTAGGAAGTAACTCGTCGATCACAGAGTTGCCAAACATACCTTGCGTTGGTGCCAAATGTCAGTTACAGCACCAGCAGGAAGAAGACGAACCGAGAGGATCCTACAGCGGTCTGGGAAGTGAACATAGCTGGCGTCTCAAAGACGCGGCTGCTACGGCGTGGAATACGTAATGTGTCTGACTCTTATTTCTGTAACTAGGTTTAGGGACTGGAGCATAATTACTAGTAATACTCAGAACTGACTGCAAACTAAGCATCATAAATCAGGAAGTCTCATAGTTATTTTTATATTTCTTTCGTAAATGTATTCAAAACTAAGAAACTCATTCACGGACGTTTTCGTGCCTCGCCGATAGTCGAGCGCACCAAACAAATAAAAAAAAAAAGAATGTGTGTGAGTGTGTGTGTGAGTGTGTGTGTGTGTGTGAGTGTGTGTGTGTGTGTGTGTGTGTGTGTGTGTGTGTGTGAGTGTGTGTGTGTGTGTGTGAGTGTGAGTTGTAAAGAATTTGAATACCGCTATGAATTACCGAAACTTTTGCCAATTCCAGTAACCAAATCTAAACTTGAAAATAAAAGACGTCAGTTTCTGTAATAATCCGAGACTCCTGCCAAGACCCTTTCATCCCTGTTAACTAACTACGAAAGATGTCTGATATGCCTCCATTCAGAAGTAACAAAGTGTATATGCATTTAAAGATGAATCACACTATGTGAAGTTCTGTGATGGAGATACGAACCCAACACGTAATCGGATTGTTAACTAAGTAAAATCTAATGTTACGAATCGGTTTTTCTTACCAGTTGCTAGGTGTTTGAATCTAAAATAAGGATACAAATTGTTGTGCCTGAGCGACAATCGAACCGCACTCCTATCGTTCTTCTTTATCGTACACAAATGTAGCTTAAGTGTCAATTGCTTACTCAATAACAGTAAGATATGTGCGTGTTTGACCAGAAATTATTCGTAACAGATGAACAGAAATTAAAAATGCAACGTTAATTTTCACTAGCATGCCGGTGTGCACGTGATAGGACTTGAAATGAAATTATGAATATTTTTGTACTGCATCAGGAATCGGACCCACACACTTTCCTTTGGAGGAGACCTAGAGAAGATTGCAGTCTTGGAAAAAGGAACGAAATGATTGAACTATATTGTTCCGAGAGATTCATATCCTCGAGAGAGGAGATACGAATTCGAATCATAGTCCAGAACCAAATTTTTCAACGCCTATAGTTCAGTCAAGTACAAGTAACATAAGAGCCCTTTTAATTTAAATGGCTATCGGTTCATGAAATAAAATAAAATTTTCTAATGTAAGTAAGTTTACTGGCGACAGTATTTCTGTTTACCATGACCTCCACCTATGTCATTTCCCAAAGTAAAGCGGCTCTGTCCATTTGGGAATGAACGAACGTGATGTTTAATGCAGGTTCTGGATTCTAACGTCTTTCTCTTGAGGTTATCAGAGGTAAAGTAAATCTGTTTGTGCCTCTTAAAAGTAAATGCCTGAACCCACGATTTGCACTTGTGATAGTTTGTTCCACCAGACCATTGTGGCCACATGACTGGTCACGACTAGACAGCAATATGATATGATTAGATTAGGTTAGATAAATACTTGTTCCATAGATCATGAATACGACATGTCTTAATGATGTCGACCATGACATTTTAATGAAAGATTTGTATACATAACGGTATTCAATTTCTTTACAACAATTTTTTACCCTATCTCTCATTCGTTTTTACTTTTATCTCTCTCTCTCTCTCTCTCTCTCTCTCTCTCTCTCACACACACACACACACACACACACACACAAACGTACATACATTCTTCTTTTTATTTTTAATTGTTTGGTGTGCTCGACTATCAGTGAAGCACAAAAACGTAGTTTTGAATACAGTTACGAAAGAAATATAAAAACAACTATGACAGTTACTGATTTATGATGCTTAGTTTGCAGTCAGTTCTGAGTATTATTAGTAACTACGCTCCAGTCCCTAAAGCTATTTACAGAAATGCGAATCAGAAGCATTACGTATTCCACGCCGTAGCAGCCGCATCTTTGAGATGCCAGCTATGTTTACTTCCCAGACCGCTGTAGGATCCCCTCAGTTCGCCTTCTTCCTGCTGGTGCTGTAACTGACATTTGGCACCAACGCAAGGTATGTTTGGCAACTCTGTGATCGACGAGTTACTTCCTGGTGTGCACGGAATTAAGCCTCAAAGTTCACTTGACATTTCCTGTCATTTCCATTCAATAATCTGACTTATTATCGAATGAGGTGTAACAACATATTGTAAATTTACGGTTGTCAGCCCGGGAAAGCTGTCGCACGTGGAAATCGCAACTAATTTTGTCCTTTAAATAGCGATTTACACGTTGTAGCCACTATTGCTCTCGTAAGTGGAAGGTAAAACACATACCTTTTCGCTAGCTGTGTGGTGACGTGTTGAACTATGAAGAAGTCTGTTATGGTTCGAGGTTCCAGTTTCGCAGAATGTAACGTTTTTATCCCTTCTGTGAAAGAGCTACAAACAGTCAGATCAAACATCGATAAGGATATCGCAAGAAAATGCTTTCAGCTCATAGTGCAATGATGAAAAACTTACAATGCTGCACAACAGGTGACTCCTCATTCCGCTGCTGACTAGCAAATTTTTGGTTTCCAGGAATACATAACTTTATTTATGAAATGTCACATTTGCATACCTGTTGAGTATGACACAGCATACCAATTGAACACAGACCCAATCGAAATCGAAGTGAGCAGTACTTTACTAATTCATGCCGATAGAGGCACGCTTGTGTACAGATAGTTTTATTAAAACAGACTTTCGTCGTAAGGCTATCGTGGGTAGTTTTATTTCATTTCTTATAATACAGTGCACAATTTTCGTAAGGTTCCTTTTGTTGTTGTTAAACCAATACTAAACATGAGAGAGAAATTAATCATCAACGATATATGCGAATGCTCTGCTGTTAACAGTCTGACCATGCACACACAGTTTATTGATTACATCCATGTAGAAAACTTGTTGTGAGGTAAAGCTGTCAAACAAGGTTTGAAGAAGAATACCACTACTAGACGACAGCTAATGTAGAAAACACTTTTCTATTTTGGCACGATGCGCTCACCCCATACATAATACAAAAGTTTCGAGATGCATCTGCTGCCTGGCCATCTATTAAATGTGAAAAGAACAAAATGTCGCAGAAGTTAGCCCTTTTTCCACATGGGGCTATTTTGGGTTGAGAAGTGAATGGAATTATGTTCAAAGTTACGTTAAATTGGTAACTTCAGCAGACAGCACAATTGCGTTTTAAGAAAAGTAGAAGCGAATTTAATAGAACTGGAGACGCCGTATCTACGGTGCGCGCCGCTTACCATTAGGCTACCACCTATCACACGCGTACAGCAGCTCCAGAAGTCAACAACAGTTCCTCCAGAACTTAGGCAATCCACAGTGCTGTGAGATAATGCGTATGGCCGGATCTCGACTTCTGAGAGACAGACAGTTACAGCCTTTCTTTTGCACTGCACGATGTTTTCAACAAACAGTTAGCGCAATAGAGTAGCTCCAATTGAAAGGAACAGTTCCTATTTAAATTTCTGCGTCCTGCACTGTTGGCAGTTCTGTGTAGGTGGCAGTTACGTGACGTGCGGTAGCGTTCTCGCTTCCCACGCCCGGGTTCCCGGGTTCGATTCCTGGCGGGGCCAGGGATTTTCTCTGCCTCGTGATGACTAGGTGTTGTGTGGTGTCCTTAGGTTAGTTAGGTTTAAGTAGTTATAAGTTCTAGGGGATTGATGACCATAGCTGTTAAGTCCCATAGTGATCAGAGCCATTTGAACCATTTGAAGTTACGTGACTTTATTTCGGTGATTACAAAAGAGAGTCAAATGTGTGCATGTAGCCGAGACAGCTAATTCATGGTGATTCGGCCAAGCAAGTAAACGAATGCACTGAACATGCTGCAAACCACTACAGGTAGCCTGTGTTTCAGGATTTCTCATCGGGTGTGCCGCAACGGTGTTATGATAGAAAAATGTGTCGCATTGAAGAGGATTAAATGCTCTGTTTGATTGATGGTAGGTTGCTATGCTGATGGTGTGGGTTAGATTCCAACTTCTGCCGATGATTTTTAATAGGGACAGACAGATTCTATTCTCTTCTGGCTACGCCAAGGGAAGAGGGTATAATGGCATTGAGGTCTTAAATTCACATTCTCTAAGAAGTAGACTAACGGGTTGAACCACACTGAAGTCAGGAGTGGCGAAATGTGGGAACTGTATCGCCAGTAACCTTTCTTATACTAGTTATTTATTTCTAGCGACGGAACAAACGCTATGTAGTGTCACAGGACACTTATTCCATCTTTTATTTGAGCTTCTGTATGTCGATGAAATTGGTTCTGAACTTGGAATGCAACTCAGACCGCCCTTAACGCGGAATTCGATCCCTTCGGCTCGACTACTATTTGTTGTTTGTTCAAAACTTCAGATTCTTCAACATCTCCACATATTGCGGGTGAATGGGTTCGAATCCTGGCGCGGCACTAAAGTTTCCGTTATGTATTATTAAGCTCTGGCATGAGAAAACTTATCTGCTCGTGGATAATAATTTTGATTTTTAATGTATTTTCATTCGCTGTCAACAATAACGAAATCTGACGTTTTTGACTCCCAGTGAGACACAAAACTATTTGAGAGATCACTGTAAGTTCAAGGATGTTATTCCGAGCTTCTGGCGGTAAAAAATTCGTTAGCTGACGTCTCTTTTTGTGTAGTCAACAACGATATGTGTGGTTTCGATTCCCAGTCAGCACTGAACCATTCTTAGTATTATTTCTAGTTCTAAAATGCTCACATTTCGCTGCTCGTGTAACAAACACATATTTAACGTTCGTTTTCTCTAGAATATTCGATAAAAATTCGATTAAGTTCTGGGTTCCAATCCCTATCCAACACAAAGCTTTACCTCAAGGCAATTCAAGTAATTTATTTGTTAATAAGCAATATTTAACATCTCTCGTAGTTCGTTAACAGGGACAATAGATGCTGTGTAGGAATTCTCGTCCGTTAAAAATGTTTACATTATGTAATTTAAAGTTGATATTCGCTAACTGATACTCTCTAAAATCGAGGTATATCACTCTCTGTATGCCTAGTTAGGAGTGACTGTTGGTTTCGGTCAGTCACGAAATCTTTGCTTAGTCTGCATGACCTAGGTTTCAATCCATATGCAGAACGAGACGATTCGTCGTGTCATTTGAAGTTCATACATGTTCTCAACTACCTGTTCGTGAATAACTTAAATTTTTAATGTAGTTTTGTTTTAAATAACAAGTACGATACGTTACTTTGAAGAGGAAATCATGGATACGACGAACTTACTACGTGCGCTACCTATCTGACGTAATAATGAGAGGGGTAACATTACAGGTATGTCATTTGTTGCATAAATGTGAGCTCACAAGCATTAAGGACAGTCTTATCTTTGATAAGGTGTTCCATGATATTTCTAGTATCGTGGTAAAACTTTACATCGTGAGTTATTGCGATACAGAGCAGTGTTTTCTAGTGGAAAGTTGTTGGAACCATTTTCAATAGTCAAACGACTGTACCGAGGAGCGATTAGAGGACCTGCTAGAGAGCTGCGCTATGTTGGTTGCATGCGAATCAGGCGAAATGCAATTCAGGTCGTTCGGATACTTTAGAGCATGACTGTACATCAGATTGTTAACAGGGTGAACAGTGCATATTATCAGTTAGCAAGGTTTCTTCTCGAAAAAATAGAAAAAATCCTTTCTTTTTCGTAATAATTTTCCTGTGCTCAATAGTGAAAATGTAGTCAGTAAAGTCAAAAATCTGCAGTGCGACCAAGTAATTAAATTGTTTTCGTTAGATATTACGCTCCTATATACTAAATTACCTGTTCAAACAAGCATTGTCATTGTTGAAACAACCTGTGTACTTTAAAAAAAAAATATTTTTGTTTAGAAAATCCATGAGCTAATTCGTTTTCTATGAGTAATAGATTAATAAATATATTTTGGTTGGTTCAAATGGCTCTGAGCACTATGGGACTCAACTGCTGAGGTCATTAGTCCCGTAGAACTTAGAACTAGTGAAACTAACTAACCTAAGGACATCACAAACATCCATGCCCGAGGCAGGATTCGAACCTGCGACCGTAGCGGTCTTGCGGTTCCAGACTGCAGCGCCTTTAACCGCACGGCCACTTCGGCCGGCAATAAATATATTTTTTTTCAATGGCAAACTGCACCATCTGCCTGAAGGCCTGGCAATGGGTAACCCACTGGCAGGTCCCGTTGCTGATGTTTTCATTAATTCACTGGAAGAGAAATTTTTCAACAACTTTTCAGCTGCTTTCAATGCACTCTTTCCACCTATCCGCTCTCTCTTCTGCATTTAACCGCGGAATTCCACTTGCGCTTTTAATGTCACCACCCTTGCTTTTAATTTCACCCCAAGTTGTTTCCACTTTCCTATAAGCTGAGTCAGTCCTTCCGAAAATCATATCTTTTCGATTTCTTCAAAAAATGTTCTAATGGATCTGAGCACTATGAGACTTAACTTCTCAGGTCATCAGTCCCCTAGAACTTAGAAGTTCTTAAACCTAACTAACCTAAGGACATCACACACACCCATGCCCGAGGCAGGATTCGAACCTGCGACCGCAGCGGTCGCGCGGTTCTAGACTCTAGCGCCCAGAACCGCTCGGCCACCCCGGCCGACTGCGTATTTTGTCTTATGCTCAGTATGTAGATGACATTTTGGTCATATATTGTCGTTATCTGGAAGGAATTCAGCATTTGTTTGAAATTTTTAGTAGTCTTCACGAAAAGACCACTTGATCTCACGTTCGTTGGCAAGGTCTTCAAAGTTAAAACTGATGGTAAAGTGAACACTTCTAGCAGCAGTGCTGTTTCTGACAGTAACGAGTACAAAAAAGTTTTCTTGATTCCATTTTTAGGCCCTATTTGGTATAAAATTCGTCTTCTTCTGGTTAAAAAAATATGGATTCAAAGTTACCTTTTCTACGAACAATAACTTGCAAAAAATGTCATCCAAATCTCAAGTATACAGTTGCTCCTATACACAATTCAGAAGTGTATAAAATCATTTGTGATACGTATACCGTTTAGTATGTATGACAAACTGAAAAGTCTTTAGTGTCAGTTACAAGGTATATATTTTGGGAAAAAGAGGCATTAATGTACACAATTCCACTTTTGCTGATTATCTGCTAATTTCCGGACACAAATTGAAATGAACTGCATGAAATTTCCATTTTACACAGATAAAAGAAAGGTGATATGCTCGATGTACTCAAAGTATAGCAGATTTTGAAGTATATTTCGAGGAACGATTGCCTCATCCTGAATGAACAGTTACAACTAATTACCAAAAATTTTTATGTGGCTACAATCCAGTGCTCACGGAATTTTGATTCCTCAATGTTTAGTATATTTCTGTAAAGCCTAATATATGGCTCATAGTTATAGTTACTTTTCATTAGTACTGTGTATTTTCAAAAATACAGACAGCCTTCTTCCTTCTTTGTTTTTTGAAATTAACTGTTGTTTGCTCAATTACTTCTCTTATAATGTTTCAAACGGGCACATGTCACTGTCCACGCCGGATAGTCGGTGCAACTTGTATTGTTTTCGTGGAAGCAATGTAAGCCACTGGGCCCATCGGTCTGATGTTCCTAGCTAGGAGCACGTGGCAAAGGCTGGAATGTTTCATTTTTTACTTGAACATAGCTCCTTCAATTTCTGACCATTGCGTTTACGTGAGTAGCGTTTGTACATCATGACACTTGTTATCTTGTATTAATGTGTTCTTTGCCATATTAAATTTTCTGTGTATTATTTTATAGGGTTTATCAAAATTTCGTTCTGATGAAGACAGCCTTAGTAGCTGTCGAAAACTAGGTCAATGTACCAAACAGTTATTATTAACCTGTTGACTGGAGTCAAATATCTTACTTACGTGAATGTCTTCACAGAGATTTCAGCTTTAAGGTACGTGCTCACCCATGTCCCCAGATACCGTCAGTCTGAAGTAGGATAAGTAGTTTTACCATACAGTAAGAGGCATGAAAATCACCAGCTTCCCAACACCAGCGTAAGTTGAGCATCCTAATGAAGTCGCAGATGCCTAACAACTCCCACCAGCTGCTGCAGTTTCAGCTTTCCCATCTGCGTTCGCCAGGTTCCTATAGCCAGCAATGAGTGCATGTATAGTTTTTAATGTCTCCCGAAATCGGTACGGAGGGACTTGTAAATCCTATATGTATTTGTCGCTGATGTTAATTTATTGCATATCAGTACTTCAAACTCAAAGAAATTAAGATGAAACTTCTCATGGGCCACTACCTCATTAGAGGGTAGTACACATGCTAAGAATTGCCAACGGCGGAGAAGAAACTTCGCTGAGTTGTTTCCAAATGTTGACACGGACCTACACAGGGTTGGGTTGGGTTGTTTGGGGAAGGAGACCAGACAGTGAGGTCATCGGTCTCATCGTATTAGGGAGCACTATGGGACTTAACATCTATGGTCATCAGTCCCCTAGAACTACTTATACCTAACTAACCTAAGGACATCACACAACACCCAGTCATCACGAGGCAGAGAAAATCCCTGACCCCGCCGGGAATCGAACCCGGGAACCCGGGCGCGGGAAGCGAGAACGCTACCGCACGACGACGAGCTGCGGACATCAGGGAAGGACAGGGAAGGAAGTCGGCCGTGCCCTTTGAAAGGAACCATCCCGGCATTTGTCTGGAGCGCGTTAGGGAAATCACGGAAAACCTAAATCAGGATGGCCTGTAAGTAGGCTGTTTAGGTTTTTATGTTGGTAACACCATGTAGCGCTCTATATGAAAATCACTGACTGTGCCATGTGCAACCTGTGGCTGGTTTGCATTGTTGGAATTTGCTATTGTATTGTTGGGCAGTTGGCTGTTAACAGTGCGTAGCGTTGCGCAGTTGGAGGTGAGCCGCCAGCACTGGTGGATGTGGGGAGTGAGATGGCGGAGTTGTGACAGCGGATGATCTGGACGTGTATCCATCACAGAGAGTAAATTTGTAAGACTGGATGAACTGATATGTATATTATGACTTTTGAACACTATTAAGGTAAATACATTGTTTGTTCTTTATGAAAATCTTTCATTTGCTAACTATGCCTATCAGTAGTTAGAATCTTTTATTCAGCTGGCAGTATTGGCGCACGCTGTATTGCAGTAGTTTGAGTAACGAAGATTTTTGTGAGGTACGTCATTCATGAAAGGTATAGGTTATTGTTAGTCAGGGCCGTTCTTTTCTAGGGATTTTTGAAAGTCAGATTACGCTGCGCTAAAAATATTGTGTAAATAAAAAATCAGAAGATTCCAGTGAGGTATCCTCGGCTAAGGGTCGACGTATGAAACGTCTCCTTGGAAAAATTATAAATGACTGTGATTAAACTATCACAGTCGTTTATAATTTTTCTAAGGGGACGTTTCTTATGTCGACCCTTAGCCGAGGATACCTCACTTGAATCTTCTGATTTTTTCTTGTGGTTTGTGTAATTAGTGTAGCTATCGTTTATTGCTAGCGCGTAATTATAGAGAGAATTTCCTTTGTAGTTGTAGTTTTTCATTATCGTACAGTAAAACAGTTGTGGCCTGCATGTAGATTTGCACCAAGTATTTCGCAGCTGAGCTTGCAATTAACGAGATATTATTTTCAGTGCTATGCTAATGTGTTTTCTTGTTTTTGCTGTTCAAATTGTGCTTTTCTTGTTATCGTGTGAAATACGTGATAATTATGGCGTGTGAAAAACGTAACACTAGGCTCCAAAGTAAATTAAGAAATGACAGTGAAGACGCGAGTAGTGTGTTAGCGTCACCGTGTAATGAATTAACAAATATTCAGAATAGTAATTTGGTAACTGTGCATAGAGAAATGGACCAGGCAATAAATAATGGTGTAGACAGTGAAACAATTAGTGAACAGGGAAGAATTGTCGATCGATCGGTCGGCAACAGCTCACATCAGGAATCGGAAATGACAGGACAAAATTTTGCAAATACCGTAGAATCAGGTTTTGCGTCCTCACGTTTTTCTCAAATAAGTCAAGACACATTTTCTGCTTTTCAAAATGCGATTATTGCCGGTTCAAATGCACTGCCGAATAGCACTGAGGAACATGTTTCAGACACCAGTGCATTGTTATTACAGTTAATGCAACAAATGGGACAAAGGCTACAAAAGTTAGACACAAAACTTGAACAAAATCAGAAACAAATTAAGGAAACACTTCAACAAACACATGAAGATTTAACTACTGAGTTACATAACATCAAATCGAAATGTCAAAAAGTCTGTAATGACGTAAAAACACAAATTTGTGAACATTTTCAACCTATTTTTTCGCGGCATGAAAATACATTACAGAATCACGAAGCAGTCATAAAAGAACTGTAAACTATTGTTCATGAAAATCACGAGACCTTGCGGCCTAAAATTGACCCAGTTGCATCTACCAATTCGGTTACGCAACTTGCAAAAACTCAGGAAAACTGAAAGGACACAGTAGATACTCTGAAAATTGTTTCAGAAAGACACATGGAGGAAATTAGATCATTATCAGAGAAAGTAGTCGAACTTTCGGATCAGCTAAATAATTTATCTACGAAGGTAGATGATACTCTGAATGACAGAAGACCGGTAGTCTTTAATGTCACAGAAGAGTAGGAACAAATTAGAAAATTCAAACAAAATCAGAATCAAATCAATACACAGTACAAAAGAGAAATCCGGGAAGTACAAGATCAGTTGACAGGTAATACAAGAATTACATATTTCAGAGGACGCTCGCGCTCCAATACGGGAAGAGGGGCATAGAAATACGGAACAGCCACAAAATAATAAGACAGGGCACTTCGGAAATTATGAAAGAAATTGGCAAGATACATCGAATTTTGAGATGGAACCGCCGAAACGAAGTAACAATGACCGACATGCGATTCGCCGACATGATGATTTTGACTATAAGCTGTTTATTACTACACGTAAATTCAAAACATTTAAGAATTCCGGCAAGCATGGCTTCATCAATTCTCTCATTGTTTTCCTCCCAACTGGTCATTAGAGCACAGACTAAAATTTATGTGTGGCTATTTAGAGAATGAACCAGCTGTAAGAATGCGATCGGTCATTCACGATTGTCACAGTGAAGGAGAATTTTATCATGCCTTCCTCTCAGCATATTGGTCACAAGCTACACAAGACCGAGTAAAACATAGCATAATAATGATGAAACATTTCGAACAATCTGAATTTCCAGTCTTGTGAAATATTTGGAAAAAGGGTTGCACAAGAATCAGTACCTGTCAAGCCCTCAGAACTCATCCGCATTTGCTTAATCAAACTACCTGAACATTTACGACATATTATTTTGGTAGGACGTTGCAAAGACGACATTGAAGCTTTCCAGGGAATCTTACAAGAGTTGGAAATTGACACTGACAATCGCGGAAAGCGAAAACAGGCACAACAATTACAGGTCACATCCATCGCAATTCCGCGACGGCAGAAATAATAACTGGACACGACCAGGCTATTCTTACAACGTAAATCGTGACCAAAACAGACACCACCCATATGACAACCGTTGGCAGAGTAGTAATAATTGCAGGGAAAGATCACCTCTCCGCAGTAATGACTATCACAGAGACAATCAGAGAAACAGACAATATGGGAACCAAAATAATTATTATCAAGGGAGACAGAATAACTTCAGTTGCAACGGTCGACCGCGCAGTTACGATTCCTGGAGAAATTCTCCACCACATGACCGACAAAAAAGAAACTATGCAAACTACCGACAAAACGACAGACCTGAATTTAATCAGAACTGGCGGGATTCAAACACGGCAGGGCCCTCTCGGCAAGGTAAATTTGTAGATCTCCAAATCCCAATAACGACGCGCACCAACAAATAGACAATAGGCAATGACTCACACCGATCGCAGCCACAAAACGTACTTATGAAGCTGACGACGTAGCTGCCGTGGCTAGTAATTACGTAAAAATGGAAGACATTAGGGACATCTTACTCCAGAAACACGACGTAAAACATAACAACATTGCATATCCTGTAATTCACATTACAGTAAATGACGTAAAATTTACGGCAGTACTTGACTCTGGCAGTCCCATTTCAGTAATTAGTGAAACAGTCTTTAGCAAATGCAACAAATCGAACGATTGCCCCACACTTCCTATACTTAAGATTAAATTACAAGGTGCAATTTTTGGAAAAAGTGTAGATGTACGCCAACAAATCAACTTAGAATTCTTCTGTCAAACAGCAGATTCTCTGTGAACTTTCTTATTGTTCCATTATTGTCGACGGAAATGATATTGGGAGTAGACTTTTAGAATGAATACAAGGCAATCTTAAACTTTCACGATGCTGAAATAATTTTAGAGAAAGAAGGTAAGACAATAGCTTTGAAATTTGAAGATTGGCTCTCAAACCATGACGAGGAAATTAATCGGCTTTACCTTCTGTTAGACAACAGTTTGAAATTTTCGATGGAACTAGACACTAACAATCACTCTGCAAGTACTGACAGGGATGATATCGACGGTGTATTTGATACTAATGAGTTAATTCAGAATGCGATTCAAACAACTGAGAATTGTAATGACACTGATAGGCAGGACCTTTTTGAGATTTTACAAGCACATTCCACAGTTTTTACTCACAAAATAGGAACAATCAAGGGACTTCAATACCAATTTCGTGTTCGTGAGCATACTAAATTTTGTGTTAGGCCATATGTAATTCCGGCACATTATAGGGACCGTGTGAGAACAGAAATACAATCTATACTTGACGAGGGCATTATTGAGCCTGCAGTAAGCTCATACAACAATCCATTACATGTTGTTGAGAAGAAAAATGGATCGATCAGGCTTGTCTTAGATTCGAGATAAATCAATACTATCATCATTCCTGTAACAGACAGGCCCCAAACGTGGGAAGAACTTCTTCAAAATTTTAATGGTGTAAAAGTGTTGTCTTCCATTGATCTCAGATCCAGCTTTTATCAGACCGAACTTCATCCAGAATGTAGAAAATACACAGCTTTTCTTTGTTTCGGCGTTTGTTGTCAATTTCGGAAACTTTCTTTTGTTTGAACATTTCTTTGGCAACATTCATTCGTGGGCTGAATTCCATATTACCTGAGTTCTTAAAACGTCGCATCACCTTATATGTGGACGATATTCTGATAGCAGAAGCCTCATGAGAACAACATAATCAACATAAATCAGAAAGGCCGGACGCGGGATTGAACCGTCGTCCTCCCGAATGCGAGTCCAGTGTGCTCTCCACTGCGCCACCTCGCTCGGCAGAGCCATTCCAGTTCCATCCACAAAAAAACAAGTCCGCAGTTTTCTTGGTCTCGTAAATTTTTACCGTCGTTTTCTGAATATGCAAATTCTAGTTACACCAAAACTTTGCTCTCTAACGGGAAAAAATACTATTTGGAACTGGGACGAACAGGCACAGTTGGAATTCAATTCTTTGAAAGGAACGCTACTTAACGCGCCAATATTAGGTCATCCAGATCTGTCACAAGATTTTTGCATTAGCTCGGGTTCTTCTAAAGTCGGTCTTGATCCCCATTTATTTCAAGAATCCATAGAAAATGACGCTACTGTACAGAAATCCATTGCTTTTGCTAGCCGAGTGCTAACAAAATCTGAAAAAAAAAATTCCGTTACTGAATTATAAGCTTTAGCTATCGTTTGGGCATTTAACAAATTCTGTTTTGTTTCTTTCTGGTAAGTACGTGAAAGTATACAGTGATCATCGTGCATTACAATTTCTTGTGTCTTCAAAATTAAATCATGACAGGTTAAAACGTTGGGCATTGTTTCTGCAAGAATTCCACTTCACAATAGTCTACATTCCCGGCAAGCAGAACATTGTAGCGGACGCACTGTCACGCGCACCGGCTGGACTTGAGAAAAGTAACACAGAAGGCAACCTCGAGAAAAATTTCAGTATTCTTTACATTCAGAAAGACGCCTTTGAAAACTTCATCACCACATCTTTAAAGGTCATTGCTCATGAACATGATAAAGGTCCGATTTGGAAAGACATCAAAAGTAAATGGCATGAAAAGACACACACACAAATTCGGAATTATTATCTGGTTAGAAACAACATACTCTTCAAACGCTGCACTGTTGATGACAAGCTATGGATACTTTCCATTCCTGACGATTTTGTTAATAAGCTCATTTGGTACAATCATTTCAGCTACGCCCATTTTTGGACCATGAAAATGTTATCATATTCTTCGGACGACTTGTTATTTTAACAATATGGAAAAGTGAATTCGAAGAGTCTTTTCTATTTGTAAACTTTGTCAAAAGGTTAAACTATTCCTTCTAAATTTGAAAGAATTTGCGGCTGTTGATCTCTTGGGACCCCTTCTCAGAACATCGAATGGATTTTCGTACATTCTAGTAGCTGTTGAACTTAATTCACAATTTGTTTCTTTCACTCCGCTACGTAAAGCCACAGGGCTTTCTGTATCCAACGCCTTTGTTAAAAATTTCTTACATGACGTTGGCCACGTTGCGAAAGTCATTTCAGATAACGGACCGCAATTCAGATCTGCTGTTTGGTCACGCATGCTTCGCAATCATAAAATCAAACCTGTTTTTATTTCATTGCACTCACCACATTGCAACCCGTCTGAACGGATTATGAAAGAAATCAATAAGCTTTGTCACAGAAAGCATCAGCATTGGGACAGACATTCACACTTATTTCAAAACGTGCTGAATGAAATGCCTCATGACTCCACTGCTTTACCATCTATTCTTGTACTGAAGAATGAAGAACCACCAAACAGAATCAGAGGGCTTGTACCTTTTCCGAATACACGTAAACTTCGACACAAAGACATGCTAATTGGGCTATTAAAAATAAAATTCTGCTGCAGACAAAAGGAGAAAACTATACGGTAAAGCAAATGCAAAGAAACTATATATTGATCAGAAAGTTCTGATTAAAGCTCATTCATTGTCACATAAGGAGAAATACTTGAGTCACAAATTCTTTCTGGTTTACAATGGACCTTACAGAATCCGACGTATACCACATGATAATTGCGTTGAAGTTGAAACTCTGCATACTAGGAACAGTAAAGGTTTACACCACATTTCACATGTAAAACCGTTTATTGAAAGTTAATCTGCTTTTTAACTTTGTCTTTGCCATAAAACCTTTCACTTCACGTTACTAGTATGCTTTGTCAGACTTAGAAACTGTTAAAATGCAACAATGTTTGAAGTTAAATATCCAATCAAGAACCAAGAGAACTTATTTAAACAGAAATTACGAATGCATTGTTATAGTGAACAGACGACACAGTGTTGTTATTTGTACATTCTTGATTGTTAGTTGCACGATTACGTAACGAATATACGGCTTACGCGCTTAGACCATATACTGCTAATGAGGTTTTAATGCAACATTTTGGTTTACTTGGAAAGATATTCTTTATTTGAAGTACATTCTGTGAGATTAAAGATGACTTAGCTTTTGGTTTCTTTGACAGCTACACGATTATAACAGGGCGCTACTAATATGTGACACAATTTACATTGTTGCCTTTGCGGTGTATCTGTTTTATATCTGCACAGTTTTTCTGAATTCTTTTGGAAAGTAAAACATGTTTTAGTAGTAACTTTGTGGTATAGCTGCAATGAGACAGCCTTTTCTGTAGCGCAACAATACGTTACAGTACAGTACTTACTTCATCACGGCAATAAGCGTAGTAACTACGATATCTACAGGCAAAGCATTTCACTTTTGTTTATTACGAGATAAGTACATTGACTTCTACATAGCTTTGCTTACGGACGACGTTAATTACGACACTTGGCACATTTTTTACCCTTAAGTAAGGACAGAGATTATCTTACAACAAGACGCACAGTTTACCGCTACAGTACACGTATTTGAGTGATTAATTTTGTACTTAAAACATTTATTTTTAAAGATGTTTGAATTATAATGATACAAAGGTTTCCCGTGATACATTTCATTCCATTGCTGTAATCTGTAACACCTGAGGGTATAATTACATTAATCCTCAGGGGCGTACACGCTTACTTTACGTACCATGTGTCTGTCAAGCACAAGGAGCCCTAGCTAAAATGGTATTCGCTTATACAACTGTACACATCGGTACCATATGTCTCTAACACATAAATTACACAGCTATATGATCATTTAACTGAGAGAGACAAACGTTCCTTTTTACTACGTCAGTGACAGATGTTTACGTAATTACACAGTTGGATAACTTCACACTTATGAAATTGTATTTTGTCTGTACTTTGTGAACTATTCATATTATTTCGGAACGATTGTGATACTATGAGAGCTTTGAATGTCGTATTTGGTAAGGGATCATGATTTTTGAAGTACGTTTGAGGTAGATGACTTTATTGAAGGTTTTGAAATTATTGAAAGAAGCTGCGACGATTTTAGATGTGATTGATCTGTTATGATGTTATTAACACGACGATGTGTATTATGCTGTTGAGATATGTTTATGATCAATAAGCTAATGCTATATGAGGAATTTGATTATGCTATGTATTTATTATGATGAAATATTGAAGAAGTGTGGACCAATATGTATATGTGTAATAAGGTAAGGAATAATGAGTAGTGGTTAGGGACGCTGATTTGTGAAAAAGGATGTTGGAAACCAAGAATCGTACTTTAAGTGTTACGAAATGTGTGTAAATGCGTGAATGTATCACAATGCCGCCGAACATTTTTTGGACTCTGTTATATTTATAGGATTTTGTTTCTGCACATTTGTAATGCAAATTCTCGACGTGTGAAATTTTTTATATGCGACTGTCACTGTAGTGCAAACTGGTGTCGTAAATATTTCGGTAAGAAAGCTTAGTGACCTTGATGTAATGCGTTATGGGCGACCAGCTGTGCCAGTCACCTGGAGAAAAAGCGATTAGGTGAAAAAAAAGGAGGCCATTAACGTCGCTATTGATATTTATTTGTAGAAAGCATTTCAAATATGACATGCTCATACTTGTAACATATGATTACAGTTTTGAGCATGTACTTACTGATATTTACTGAAATGCCTAATGAAATGATGAGAAATATTTTATGTCTATACATCTGATTATGACTACTGTCTTTCTAGTTGAGAGATTTTTTACTGCCTTATGAAATGCCTTATGGCTAGTGAATGATGTTTAATGCTTTGCTTTGTATTTATATTTGCCTATTTTGTTTATATCTAGTTTCTAGTTGCACTGCAGCATGGTTTAAATTAAAATTTAATAGGTGTAGTAATAGAAACGTTTTCTGTCTACAGACCCAGTAAACAATAATTTTATGGTCTACTTTCTTATAAAAAGGGAACACAAATAGACATTTCTCTTCACAGGAATTGCATAGATAATTTTTTTCAATGACTGGCTAACTTGTTTCGTAGAGTAAGTCAAGGTGATGCATCACTCTAGTGTTAAGATGTGACATATGTATTAAACATGGCAAGTTTTAGCGTAATGTTTTTTCTGCTTGAGCTTTGTCATGTTTAGGTATAAGTTACAACATTTGCTGCTGTTGATTGCCAGGTATAGTTCTACTGAATTTTACATTGTATTAAGAAAGTTTTACTACTGATTTATTTTTCTTTTTGCTGCACATTGGCTCATATTAGTGATAATGTTGCAATTGCTTTGCTAATTTATATTTATTGCTGCTTGCTTTTCCAATTTGCATTTTTGTCATTGCTGTTTGTGTTAATTGTTTTGTGCTGCTGCATTGCCTCATCCCTTAGTTTAGCATCTGAGCTAAGTAGATTTAAGTTAGCTTAAGAGGGGGTAGGCTATATAAGAGATTGAGTTGTGATGAATTGGAAGAAATGCATTGACAAGGTATAAAAAAGTGAAATAAGAGGAAACATCTATGAAATGAAGTTTTGGGTTGGACTGCAGTACCAAATGTCACACTGAAAACAAACCCTGACCTGTGTCATTCCACTATGTGTCTGTGTACCTTATGTATGTGTGTTCTTCCTGTCTTCATGTGTTTATCTGATAGGACTTATGTTGTAGAATTTTTCTAATAGCTTCATTCACTATGATGAGGAATACTGTTATCCTCAAATATAATTTGCGTTTATAATATGTTATTTACTTTGTAAAGATGTTTAGACATTATTTATTCTGTTTTGTTTTAATGCTCACGTGTGAAGTTGATGTTTCGAAGTTATTCTGACCTTTCATGTATTTACTTATGTCATAATCCATGTAACACTGATGTAGATGTTATTTCGTTTCTTTTGTGAAGCCCGTATTACCACAAATGTTACCTGAATTGTTATGTTCCTTAATGATGTATTTTGTACCTTTGTAATTGTATTCTCATGTTATAAAATTGTAATGGACACCAGTTCATCAAATTAAGTAACTTGTAAGCATTTATCTCACTGCACACATTTCTGTTGGTCATAGTATATGCACAATATGTGAGAAGTTGGGACAGTTAGTGTTTGCACATGTGGAATTGGTTAACAGCATTGCTGGTTCTAAGGACATATCAAACAAACTTTTTGTGAGTGCACAAGTGGTGGTTTATGGACTTGCTATATTGTCTGCAAGACTTTTCGATGGTGATTGTGCACCTGCACAGTCGCAACAGATGGTTGATGGCCGTCTCTACAAGGACTACAGTGGGTCTGCATCTTTGATGGCCCACCAATACCATTATTTCTACAAGGACTACAGTGGGTCTGCACCTCTGGTGGCCCACCAATACCGTAATCTCTAACAGGACCACAGTGATCTGCTCTGTGATGACCTACATATCAATATTCTTCAAAACATCGACTGACTCTGCTGTGGGGTTGCTCTGTTGTGGCCCATTACCTGTCTGCATGTAAAGAGTCAGCATTGTCTTTCCGTTGGAAGGACAACACTACTTCTTCAAGACTGCATGGAAATCCACCACTTCTGTGTGCATTTTCTTTTACTGCTCAGACTTTGAAAACAAAAAAAAGAAAAACACTGCAATTTTACTGTGATGAATGATCAGGACTGTCTTTATGGACTGTAAAAATATTTTAGCTTTTGACCAACATTGTACCAATAAGTGTGTGCATTTGATTTCTTTGTTATTGTAATTATGTAAAATTTTTTCAAATCTGTATTGGCCACTGCCAAAAACAATTTGTAAAATTTTTTTGTGGGGAGTATGGGGGCTATGTAAGTAGGCTGTTTAGGTTTTTATGTTGGTAACGCCATGTACCGCTCTATATGAAAATCACTGACTGTGCTGTGTGCAGCCTGTGGCTGGTTTGCAATGCTGGAATGTGCTATTTTAGTGTTGGGCAGTTGGCTGTTAACAGCACGTAGCGTTGCGCAGTTGGAGGTGAGCCGACAGCACTGGTGGATGTGGGGAGTGAGATGGCGGAGTTTTGAGAGCGGATGATCTGGACGTGTGTTCATCAGAGAGAGTAAATTTGTAAGACTGGATGTGATGAACTGATTTATATATTATGACTTTTGAACACTATTAAGGTAAACACATTGTTTGTTCTTTATAAAAAGCTTTCATTTGCTAAGTATGTCTATCACTAGTTACAATCTTTTATTCAGCTGGCAGTATTGGCGCACGCTGTATTGCAGTAGTTTGAGTAACGAAGATTTTTGTGAGGTAAGTCATTCATGAAAGGTATAGGTTATTGTTAGTCGGGGCCCTTCTTTTGTAGGGATTTTTGAAAGTCAGACTGCGTTGCGCTAAAAATATTGTGTGTCAGTTTAAGCACAGTCATTTATAATTTTTCTAAGGGGACTTTTCAGGCCGGAATTGAACCGTCGCCCTCCCGAATATGAGTCCAGTGTCTATCTACTGCGCCTCCTCGCTCGCTGTCCTACACAGGGAGAAACGATCACCATGACCAATTAAGGGAAATCAGGGCTCGTACGGAAAGATATAGGTGTTCGTTGTTTCCACGCGCTTTACGGAGATTGGAATAATAGAGAATTGTGACTGTGTTTCGATGAACCCTCTGCCAGGAACTTAAATGTAATTTGCAGAGTATCCACGTACATGAAGATGTAGATTCAGAAAGGAACCTTATCGCCATTCATATTAAGTAATCTACATGAACACGGAAAACATGAGTATGGATTATCGGACGGGTATTTGGTCCCCACACCTCCGCAACGTCAGTCCATTTTGTAGCCCAATGGCAGTAATTCCCTATACAAACTGGCCTACCTGAATACGTCTCCATATCGTTTGTGCAGTTCTCGAAAGCGTTCCAAGAGGACGGGCTGCTTGTAGAAGTGTAGCACGTTTCCGAGTAAGGGTAGAGTGAGAGGACCCGGCGCCGATGTCCGCTGCCGGCTGGCCCACAGCCAGACGGCGAACGCCAGCAGCCCCGCACACAGCGACGCCAGAGAAGCGCCAAGAACAGGCCACACAGCCATGACGCAACGTTAGTAACACTCCTGCCGTCTGCTACCTTGTATTTACGCTGCCCGCAGACTCGATTAACCTCCTCCGAAGAAATCTTCGAGTAAAATGTTTTTTTCAGTCTTCGTCATAAAGGTATTTTCCATGCTTTTTGTTACGGTACCTACAGGTGCTTTAAGAGCGAATGATTAAATAATTACGTGTTACGTGTATTCTTGTGTCGGCTGCTGTGGGAGTCAGCACCGACGCACAGAAACTTTTAAATTAATTCAACGATTTGTTTCTAAAACCAGAACCTCTCATTATAAGGTTGCTTCTGTGCTTCTGTGCCTACTATGAGCAATTACTTATACGAACTATTACTACTCGCACAACGCATGCTTATTATCGTTTTCCTATTAATCAAAATTGATTCTCTCGAGGTCTGCGACCATACTGGGGCCGATCAGTGACTGGCGGTTGGTTAAGTCAGCGTTCACAGGGACCGCTGAAATCTGTCCGCCTGGAGGTGCGACGCTGGCCTGTGTGCAGTCGATGCTTTAGGACTGCACGTGCATTACTTTTGGCACCGACTGGAAATTCTTTGGCATTGTATCTTTTGAGAAAGGTCACCACAACCGCCTCTCCTTTATTGATCATACGGCGGTCGGCGGAGTGGAATGGGGCTGCAAATGCTTCTGCTCGATGGCTCTCGTCATCTAACTCGGGGGTGACCTATCCTTTCTACCGCCAGACACAGGAACTTAACACCTGTTAAAGTTCATAAATAAATAGTCTCGATGCTGCTGACTGACAAGTACAAATTTTAATCAGGGTACAATCTAGGAGGCTGATGTCAAATAATTAATCGAATACGTGTTCATCAAAATTCACCAGTTTTTATTCATACCTAAATAAATTTCACTGGTGATATCCTCGAAACTGTTACGTGCCCTTTTCGTTGCTGCTCGAGCCCCCAATAGTGGTACTGAACACGCTATATACTTTATTAAATGTTGTCAGCTGAAGAATTTCGATTGATATTTAGCAAATCGACCAGTTCGCTAAAACACTGCCTAATCCCAATGAGCTAAAATTCACTCAACACTAGCCTCAACTCATACGTGTTGGTTGCCACAAAATTTTCAAAGTCCGAAATGGCTTAAATACAGTTAAAGTCCAGTGGCACTGTTTCACAATCAATCACCTAACTGTGGTGAAAATACGAGGGTTGTCTGGAAAGAAAGTTCGGATCGGTCGCGAAATGGAAACCACTGGGAAAATCTGGTAAAGCTTTGCACAGACGTGTTGGGCAGTGTCTCTAGTATGCCCATCGATCGTGTCGCGTCGCTCTTTTCAGTTCTGAGTGAACAGTGAGCGCATAAAAATGTGTAGGGAATAGCGTCTTCCGCCAAGTATGAGGGCCTGGTTAGAGATTTCGCCTGTGTCATGCAGCCCACATAACACAACTGTCGAGCAGTTCCTTCCTAATGCAAATTCTCGGCCGCACACTGCAGGGGCAATGAAGACGGTCCTGCAGCGTTTCCGATGAGAAGTGTTTGATCATCCACAATAAGTCCGTAATCAGCTCCCCCTGAGTCCCATCTCTGCTCACAAGAACCGCTGGCCATTAAGACAAAATTTTTCCACAGACAACGAGCTGCAGACCAGTGCAGATAACTGGCCGAAAGCACAGGCGGCTGCTTTATATGACGAGGACATTCGAAAGTTGATACAACACTACGAAAAAACTCGAAGTTGGAGCGGCGACTATGTAGAGAAGTAGGTGGGAGGTGTGCCTAACTGTTACAAATAAAACATTTCTGGTTTTCACTGTGGTTTCTATATTGCGACCAATCGGAACTTACTTTCTGGACAACCCTCGTAAGTAGTGTCTAATCTGACCTATCAGAAACTAAGTCGCGTTGGTATTCCAAAACATACTCCGGAATGTTAAAAATAAACAGAGTCCCACAGTAGCTCTTCAGAGGCTCAGTGTGGCGGCAGTCTGATGTCAATAGAGACCCACAGCTACAATTTTGGAGCGAAGTCCCGTTTGCTTACAAAAAGAATCACCGATAAACACAACGCTTGAAAAACTGCCAGCCGTTTGCAACTGCGTTCTCCACCGAAAATATCGTACGTCCAGATTCGTCGTTAAAAATTCTGCCGTTTGTGCTCACATGCGAAATTTGGCTAAGTTCAACACTTCTGGAACCGCAAAAACTATCACTAAAGTGTCGCGTCGAGCAACACAGGTCCGGCGTCGGCAAAGGCGCACAGAATTCTATCCTGAAGCTTTGTGTCAGCTCAGTTGAAATACCCTGGATCCGAAATCCCACTAGCTACGTCACGTAACTGCTATTCATTATTCACCATTTCTTTGCATAACATTTTACGTAGAAGAGCAACCTTAATTCTTTATGAACCATAGTATGCGAGCTCAAATTATCATCAAAAAACATATATTATACTAATTTGTAGCGGCAATAGTTTGCCCAGAATTAATGATTTAATGATTTGCAATTACCTTCGCAGAGAGTCAAACTAATTTTGTACATTTGTGCCACTAAATAACATTACTAGTTTTTTTTTTTTTTTAATATAAGGAACCAGTTTCCATACGGATTTGAAGCGCTCTTTCTCACGCGCCGATCAAAATTTACGTATATACGAAGGTTAAACAAATATGGGCAGAACTATGCCAAAATTATTAATAAACAAAGATAACATATAGTAATTACAAATATCACAAACTAGTGACGTTAGAATGTGTATAATGACACCTGCTGTCATACACTGCCTTGATGTTCGTGTATCTATTTTGTATTATTTATTTTATTGGTTAAAAACAGTCTTGGTTGCAATTTCTAGTTTTTTTGTTTTTCAACGATGCGTTTCGCCTTATTTAGGCATCTTCAGGTTATCTACATAGAAAACAGAAAACAAATACATCTATTTAAGAATCATGATCGCGTTGTGCAGACTTGGATAACCTAAAAGCACGTATAAACAGATCAAATACTGAAAGAGCAGATACCTTAATTTGGTATTTCTTAGAAGAACCCTTAGTCTGTGTAGCCAACGTCAACCGTCGGATATATCAGGCCAACATCGCCTTCGTTAAACTCAGTAAAAACTAGAAATATAAAATAGTAAAATCATTACCTTTTCTAGATGGACGCCAGAGACACCAAGATATGCATAACGCGATGCCGTTCACAGGAGCGAGTAACAGAATAAGATGGGGGCTCAGGTAGTAAGCAGAATGCACCACAGCGTCGTGTGCCAGTACTGAAGCCTAATACAGAATCACCTCAATAGGTGGCGCTGCCATGCAGCAGTGATAATAATGAGAGATCGTAAACTGGATGTACATACCCATAAAAACTTTATAAACGTATTGCAGTTAAAACATTGATAAGATAGAATTACTAGGGGCAACACCTATGCAATAACTTATCCTAAAATTTTAACGAAGTAAAATATAAATGAAGGCGGTAAATTTAAAATGAGAAAACAGTACATAAACTGATTGCAAGTATCATATATCACTAGAACGAGAACATTAAAAACACAGGACCGTAATTTCAGATAAAGAGGCCGCCCACAGCTAGAACTACTAACAAGAAAACATTTTTTATAAAATACAAGTAAAATTATTAGGCTTAAAAGAATACACACCAACGTGGAAGACGGACGTTATGCGGGTAAACTTTTCCCCCCTTTTTATAGCTACATTGAAATGTGTAAAATGTGTCATCATTTAATGCGACAAACTCACAAGTATCCCATTTGAGTCAAAAGACCCTAATGGCTTGGCTAACAAGACGACATAAGGCCAGAGAGGAACAGGGCTCATATTTAGGCAGAATTACGAGTGCTCCAGAATTTCATTAATAACACCGATTTCATAACTTCTAAAAAGGCCTGATTGGCGCCAAATATTTGGCCGTTAAGGAGAGAGAAATCTTTGTCTTCCATATGCCTAAATATTTCAATTTCTTCCAAAATGTTTAACTTCTTACCCTTTTGCGCAAAATGCAAAATCTTAAGATTTTGTACTTGCGGAGGGATATGGCCACTGGCTTTAAGGTGTTGGGCGAAGGCAGAGCTCTGTTTTACCTGTCTCCATCTATTAAGAAGATGTACTTGCAATCTAATTTTGAAGGTTCTGCCTGTTTGTCCTACATAACTTACATTACAATCGCGACACTCCAGCAGATATACCTCCGGATGCCAAAAGGTTGTTCTTTTTAGGTGATTCATTATGTATGTACATAAACTGGAGATTCGTAGCCGCGGAAAATACTATACGAGGGGGGCGTCGTTGAAAACTGAAAAAAAAAATTGTAACCAAGACTATTTTTAACCAATACCGTTATGAATTGGAAGAATTTCTATTATTTGTTTTAATTAATTATTAGAAAACGTGGGTAAAGTATTGTCTTAAAGGGCTAAACCCTTGTGACGTCACGTAACTGTTAGCCGTTTGCAACTAACAGGTCCACGTGGAGCGATCGGCGGCTGACCACTCGTTCGCCCCAGTCCTCTATCCCGCTCTCACCCGTTGCTTGGTTGAGAGGGTCCCACCGATCGCCGTGCGCGCTCCCTTTAAGAGCGACCTGAGGTCAAACTTCTCTCTCCAAATGACAACAAATCCTCCGCCTCACAATCAATTCAACTCAGAGAAGCATTTACACACAATGACCGCACTAAAGATTTCTTAGTACTAGAGTCGTCCTCGTGTGAAACGTAAAATTCAGATGCTTTTTTTGAAACAGCTGCTGTCCCAGAATTGTGTTGGGCTTAAGACGATCACATCATGTCTTCTGGTAAATCTTCTGAGATGTAAGGTCGTGGTCCATGAAACTCATCAGCTCCTAACATTGAAAGGGTACAGTACCGCCCGACATTGAAAATAGGTACAACATACTTCATTATTTTTGTCAGAACAACACATTTTTTTTGTAAAATAACTCAATTTCAATTAATACAGCGAAGCCGGATACCAGTGTGGGAAAGAATGACAATTTATTTATTTAATTGATCACATGTGCACTCCCACAAAATAAATCCCTACATCCAGTTTGGTGAGATCTGTGAAATGAATGAATGTATGGTCGTCTGCTAAACGCAGATAGTGAATGTGAATATATGATCATCTTTGAGACGATCCTTTGGCCACATTTGGTGGGACCAAAGAGATGAAATTTACCTGAGCTTTGAGCGCCTGAAATGTGGCTGACCAATACGGTAGCAAGGTGCTCCCCCACTTCGACAGAGGTGCGAGAGGACCTGAAGAACGGCCATGTTTCAGCACTCTGCCGCTGGATCTTGTGCTGTTAAGACCTGTCTTAGTTGTGCTCCATAAAGACAAAAGAGTGGAGACATGGTATGCATGTGGAATATTTAAGAGTAGTTTGAAATAATAATTTCTCTATTTCAGGAACACTTGTGGGGAGGATTAAATGTCAGGCAGGTAATATTAATGGGATCGTAGTAATCTTCGGAAGTGACCAACGGTCACAATGAAACCACGTGTAGCAATAAGTTGAAATACTGGCCCTCAGCGCTACGACACCCAATCAGTCAGACCCTTCCGTGCATCTCGCAACATTACAGACAAAAGGATATTCTTACATTATTTAAATACTCATTGATTACATGTATGATCTATTAGATACATTGGTAACAAAAGAATCTTTGTTCTAAAAAACATAAAATCATACACCGTAGTTTTCTACACGTACAACATCAACATTTATGCCTTTTCTATATGCAGCCCGCTCTTGTGCTATTGATTTTACCTGTCATCCCTCAATACAAAACATGAAAGTGTAAAAAAAAAAAAAAGGAATAAGAAACAATCTGTACAGCTCATAATTACAGTATCAAATAGTAGACTACTCTAACGTCCTATCACAGTGAAAATATTAGAAACTGTTGATTCTAAAACTACAATATACAATGAACTTTAGTGCTTGTGACAGACTGAAATTAATACCCCTTGAAAGTGTTCTAATAAAAAATGAGAAATAATCTACCCGCTCACAATTACCTACCACATGTTGTTAAATAGTAAACTACTTTAACATCCTAACATAATAAACATTTTAGAAACTGATGACTCTAAATCTACAACATACAATGCACCTTTGTGCTTGTGACAGACAGAAATTAGTATCTCTTTATATATTTTACCTTTTTATTATATATAACCACATTTCTAGGACATGTATGTACCATCCACACGATGTCAGATCCTGGCCTGCCATCGAGGTTCCTCCAAATCAAACAATAAAGCTCAATAATGTTTTAGTTATGGATCGGTAGCATCCCCTTTAGAGGAGTGTGCGCATTGATCACACTACTCTACGACTCTCACTCACTAGACATCACATTTTCCTTCTCATTCAGTCCATCAATACACTAACAGAATAGGTCTGGAAGTCAGCTAACCTTAACACCACCACACTCACGACAACATACCATACCTTTGCTCCCTTATACTCAACCACATAACACATGAAGCTGTTTTAGAGATAGCATTCCAGTCTCCGAATTCGTCCTTTCACTCTGGCACCTCTCTCCATCGGCTTACCTCTGCATTCACTTTACCGATTATTCATCCTGCTAAATATCAACTTAGAATTGCGACATTTCATCTAAGAACAAAAAATACAAAAATTATTCATCCTGCAAAATAACTGTACACATTCTTGGTACCGTTTTGATTAGTTATACTGGTACCAGTCTTCAACAACAACAACAACAAAAAATTTTTTTTTCATATTGCAAATGTTATGGTATGAATTAGATTTACACTTATATTACCTCTTACGTCAGTATTCCACAACGTTCACCATCTGGATCTCATACTCCCTTTTGCCCCTTCACGTTGTGCAGTTGTCCTCATCTCTTCATTCGTATTTCGGCTCTCCATCAGTCCATTACTCCATCATTTCCTGGTCTTCCTTCGCCATTCGCATCAATCTCGATTGCAGCATACACAGGCCTCTCTGTAACATACATCTAAGACATCTCCACATTATTAATTCTATTCACCTTTCTTTACCACTGTTTCATCACGTCGAATCTCTCTTTATTAATCACACTGCTTCACGTCGCTTCTCTCCTTAAATATCACCTTTATCCACTACTATTTATCACGTCGCTTCTCTCTCTATCTACCATCTTTATCCACTCATTAATCATCACGTCGTTTCTGCTTGATCCTTATTCATATGACAAAAAATACGTACATGCACCACTCTGTCGACTCCTGTTCATGACTCATTCGACCAGTCTATTCCGTCATACTTCCTGACATCCCGCCTGAAAATTCAAATGTTCGATTTGACCCTGGACAACGTTACACACCACAAATAAATACACTGACTATCTACCATAAATTGCCTACTTTCGATCTATCCTTAACTTTTCCATAATTTGATGTTAGAAATGTGAAGAAGCCCACGAGATTGTTTTCCCTTGATCGTCTCAATCAGTACAGCATTTTCATGGACAATCCGCCTCACTCTGAATGGTCCACTATACACAGCAAAGAATGTGCTGGTTAGGAATCTGTGCTTACATGAAAATTAAATGTGTGCAGAGAATATACATGCTGGGAGAAATGGGCAGCCAAAGTGTTAGAAACTTAGGTGCTAGTGGCCTCTTTCCCTAACACCAGATTCCGAACAACCATACACAGCACTTCATTATAACTGTCACCACGACAATCACATATTATAGATCAGATGGCATCTAATTTAAAAACTTCGATCACAATGTTGACTTTTTACATTACGTGTTAAGTACCTGCAATAGTCAAATCGCACTAAATAAACTGAACTCATTGGCACTATTACATAACTTTTTTTTTTTTTTGCAACTGGTTTGTTTTGAGGAAACAGTCCTTTTACTTTAGTGTTCGAAATAAAAATTTGCAAATTTTGCTCTGAGAGACCAGCCTAACAGATGCCATTACTGGTGTTTTATTCTCTGATCAGAAGTATGGTATTTGCATTCCTACATATCAGTAGAGTATGTCTGCTACACAGACAATTTTCAGTGCCAGCAGCATGTGTTTTAAAGCAAGATGTTAAGGGCTGATATATTGGATTAGTTTCTCCTATCCTTCAATCCATTATGACAAGAATGAAATGCCAGGATTCCATGCTCTCCTGTCATTCCGATAGTTTCTGCCGTTCCTATCCTCGACACTATCTGACCTATGAGTCGTGTCTCCGTTCACGATATTGCTCTCATTACCCAATTCTTGTAACCAGTGCTGAAATGACGCGGAATCTTCTAAGCCTCTGCCTGCTATCACTATATCTCTGCGCAATCTCACTGGCAACTTCGTTATACAGATCCTAATGAGCTCCCCAGGTTCGCATGGCACATCCAAATACCTATTTCGTCTCAGCATTTCCTGATAGCACGCCACAGGATCTCTTATACCACCTTCGTTACGATTTGGCATCATCAGTATGCTTTGATTAACCTGGTCCTGCTTACTTTTCGACCAGAATTCATTGAAAAACTTGTCACAAAATATCTTGTAGCTACTACAGTCTTTAATAACTTCCTGCATTTTCGCTCTAGCCTCGTCCCTCAAATGGTTACACACAAACTTCATTTTGAGGATCGGTCCCCACGATGAGGGTAATGAATCTTGAAATTGAGACAGCCACAGGCATGGATGTTGGTAATTATCAGGATCCGGAAAACAAGTGTATGTTCGTACCGACACGAAGTGCCTCCTACATTCTTCTGCCGCATTTATGTTTTCCGACCTTGGACTATACCCAGTTGGGTTTGCCACCTGTTTTATCCGACACAACCGTTCCTCTAACTCTCTGAGTTCGTCTTCCTCCTTCTGCCTATTTTCGTTTTTTGAATTTATCTCACTCTCCCTCTGCAGTCTACCTGGTGGTGTTTCACCTTCGCTTCTGCACGCTAATTGCAACTGTGCTAGTTCTTCCCTATGTTTCCTATTTATTTCTAATTGCGCCTCTTTAAGCTGTAATAGTGATTGTATCTCCCCCTGGTTGGCATAAACCTCTCGCTACGTACTGTCAGAGCCTGTCTCGCCTCTTATACTGATCTTTTCTACATCTGCACTAATCTTATTCATTCTGACCACTACCTCTTTGATTCGCTCATGCGGCAACACGTCCCTACGTTCTGTAGTATCACTCTCTATTGCAATTATTCGTACCTCCAAATTATTGGCTTTTTCTTTCACGGCGTCACATACTTGCTTCAACGCACCCAGATTCTTCTCCCCCTCATCTAACCGATTATTAACTGCAGGCAGACACTCATCGATAACTGAGTGTAGCTTCCTCATTGCCTCTTTATTTCCCTTATCCAATGCCTCCATACTTTCCTTACTATCTTTATCCATCGCTTCCAATCTTTCCTTATTATCTTTATCCATCGCTTCCAATATTTCCTTAATCTCCCTATCTCTCTCCTTATTATCTATATCCATCGCTTCCAATCTTTCCTTATTTGCTTCCAATCTTTCCTTATTTTCCCTATCTCTCTCCTTATTATCTCTATCCATCCTCTGTGAAAACTGCAGAAACACATTGTCATTTGCTGCTTTTGGTGCGCTCACCTCATTCGCCTGAGAAACGGTAGCTTCGCTAAGGGAAGCTACACTTTCACTGCATTCCGGACCTAGTCCCGGCTCGCCTGCGTCCTTGGGAAAAGCCCCCGTTTGTGGACTAAGCCCGCCACATAAAGGATCACCTAGCCGTGGTCCGCTGAACAATTCAGGCCGAGTGTTTGCCGTTCTCGCTCATTAACCCAAGGTCGACACCCACTTCCTGCTGCACTGCTACGTTCACCCCAGAATCACTATTCTCCATGGTGACTACACTTTTCGACTGCGACCTAGTTACTACGGACATTACGCAAAAAAAATTATGCAACGATCTTCCAGCCTTGGACGATATAGCAATTAATTACATAAAAAAAGTAAAAGATCCTCACCGATCCAGAAAGAAATTTCAAAAAAAAATTTAACTTCTTAGTGCTATCACAATACATTCCATTAAAAAAAATCTTAACAGCAAACCCTAACAGCAAAAAATCCTGGCAGGGTGGAAATTATGAGAGGCACCCACATGCCTTGCTCATATTGTGGCATCAAGCAGTCAGGCCTGCAAGATAAGTGGTCTGCCAAGCGAGTGGATTCATTCTTATTTATCGAGTAACATGAACTATCGTACTCACAATTAAGTTACAAAATATCCTCCTATATGAATAATACGCAACGGAAACGTACATCTGACTATCAGTAATTTACAGAACTCTGACTGTTCACTACGCACTGGCAATACCACATTTTCTTTTTTTATTTAATGGCTTTTATCAACACGTGGCCATCGCACTGAATATGAGTGGCGCCCACATTATAAATTCTGGATATCATAACAACATACAATTCGAAGGAAAAGGTTACCAATCTTTTTCTTTTTACTATCTTATTAATTCCGATAAATTCTATAACCTAAACACACAAATTCTATAACCTACAACAATAACACATGAGAAATTCCGCCCAGTGGGCATGGCTTTACATTGGTGATTCTCTATCTCATGGTCTCGTAATTATTTAACGCTACAGTGCACTTTCTGGATAGGATGGTGGATCTTTTATTATATCTCACGCTTCGACTCTCACAATCATCATCACAAAACTTTCCTCCAGACCAAGCAGTACAAAAGGAAATACAACACAGGGAATAGTCACAACATTATCACTTTCAGCTTTCCCACTTCAATTAATATTTATCCCAGTTTCACACGACACTGCCCCACTTCGTAATACTACTTTCCTACTATGAACTCTGGAGATATATGCACGTCTTCCTGTGCAATGCAAGCCAAGTGGCGTTGCTGGATAGACGGCTGAATCACCTTGCTTCTCACTCAAAGTATTATAGTTTGAATCAAGCGTCACACGGAAACATATATTGCAAAGTAATATCAAGAACATATTCATCACACACACGAGTCCTCAACTGATACCATGGACGAGTACTTCTCTTTATCCTTTGTCTCATACACAGATTGAGACTCTCACAGTACTCACCACGCCACGGCAGAATGAACGACGCGCGGCAGAGTCCGGCGAGCATTTTTTACCAGCAACTATTAACTAGTACTGGACTGTGGAGCCGCGAAACAAGATGACTGCTCGTATGTCTCCATAAGGTGGAAAGTGAAGGACTGGTGTTTCCATGTTGTGAGTGGTGGAAAAGATTTTGTCTTTAGCACACAGGACGATGGTTTCGTTTCGTCTTGACCACTGAACGGTGGGATAAATAAACTTGTGGCAGTGACTTGTTAAGTGTGCTTTTTGAATTGCATGTGGGTTGCTTGGTATACTTAAAGAGGACAGTTGTCGTTTGGTGACTAATTATTGTATGAACGCAAGAAACTAAAGTGGGACATTGACATTTGCATTTGTAGTAGGGGATATTTCCTTAATTGGTGCGGGAATAAGTGCTGTTTGTTGGAACTTACGACTTTTAATTACACCATGAACTGAAAGGACAGAACCGTAGGTAATAGTAGTTGTAGGGCCATTTCTGGACGACCAGATTCGTGTGGATGGTACTCTGAGAGTGACTATGACATTTGTGTTTAATGTGTTCAAAATGCCGATTTGAGTGACTTAAAGACTTTCGTCCGGGTAACCATGGGAGAGCTTTGACACCGAGACAGTGTTTCTAGGGAACCTGTCAGCAACTTTTTTGATCCCAAGAAAATCACAGAATGAAATGATTCCGTGTGACTCGCGAGATAGGGAATAATGTATTTGTACTTGTAATTGTGTACTTTTTTTTACATGTTTCATTCCAGAAGGGACAGCAAGTGTATTTGTATTTTATTAACATTTGTGTTTGGAATAGTTAGTGTTTTTTGTTTGTTTGTTCTGGGTTATCAAGTTCACGTAGCATGTTTATTAGAATATTTGGTACAATGATGCTTTAATTATTAGCCAGTGGCGTAATACTAACGTATTGGCTCTTGTTGCATTGGTCAGTAAGGTTGTCACAGGGGACAAGAGTTAGCATTGCACAACAAATATCGGAATTAACTGATGCATTTTGATGTCGTGGGCAGTAATGATCTTGTTGGTGTGTTGACTGAAGCCACTTATTTTCATTATCACAGTGGTGATATTTCACATTAAAGTGTAACGAAGGCTAGTCGAAATGCAAGTTCTTGTCGTCTAAATGTGTAACAACAGAGAAATGAGCAGTAGAGTAAGATACGAGAGCTACTGGTGGATTCAAGCACTTATTGCTAACTATTTACAGCGTGTATTGATCAAAGTTGATGGACTGACTAGCTCAGCAGCAGGTATTTGTACTGGTGGACAAGGATAAGGTTAAACTCACAGTCGAGTAGTGGTGGCAATTGCTTAAATGATGATAGTTAATGAGGTATGACATGATGTCTTAGACTGACTATATTACGTAGCCAGTATGTAACTTGTGGTATATTTCGTTGTTTCTTTTCTCAGTTTAATTTCTCTGTAGGTTTGATGTACATTTTAGAGTGCTGGTATGGAGCCTGATATTCTACATGTAACTAGTGTACGCAATTTTTTTCTTATGTAGATTTTGTTTTGTAATTAGACATTGCCGTGTGAAAGATTATTACAACGCAATTTATGAATGTCGGATTACTTGATCTGTGTTTGGACGGTGAGCTATTTAAAATTTCATGAGTACAATTAGTATTTTTTTATTTGTCATAGAATTAGTGAAGTTTGGATTACTCATAAAAATAACAAAGATCCCAGTAACAAAGAAAATTTTTATCTCAACATTGTTTGTTATTTGTATGATGTAATGTTTTATTTGTCATGTGGATTGTTGTAAATTTGTATGTGTACGTTACTCCGGATTGTGAAGAGTACAATAATGCAACAACTGTGTCTATAATTTGGTAAAGTAACAGCATTTGTTCGTCTATTTGAGGTCACCAGGGGCTAAGGTCTCCTCCTGGTTATTATGATGATGACTTGCTACGTTTGTTCGAATACAGTTTTCTTTAAAAAAATGTTCGGAACTACCCTCGTATTGCTAGGATAGTACCGTGCCATTTTTTTCTGCATGGGTAGCCGGTGGTGAAAGGGTACAGTACCGCCCGACATTGAGAATAGGTACAACATACTTCATTATTTTCGTCAGAACAACACACTTTTTTTGTAAAATAACTCAATTTCAATTAATACAGCGAAGCCCATTTATCTATTTAATTGATAACATGTGCACTCCCACAAAATAAATCCCTACATCCAGTTTGGTGAGATCTGTGAAATGAATGAATGTATAGTCGTCTGCTAAACGCAGATAGTGAATGTGAATATATGATCATCTTTGAGACGATCCTTTGGCCATCTTTGGTGGGACCAAAGAGATGAAATTTACCTGAGCTTTGAGCGCCTGAAATGTGGCTGACCAATACGGTAGCAAGGTGCTCCCCCACTTCGACAGAGGTGCGAGAGGACCTGAAGAACGGCCATGTTTCAGCACTCTGCTGCTGGATCTTGTGCTGTTAAGACCTGTCTTAGTTGTGCTCCGTAAAGACAAAAGAGTGGAGACATGGTATGCATGAGAAATATTTAAGAGTAGTTTGAAATAATAATTTCTCTATTTCAGGAACATTTGTGGGGAGAATTAAATGTCAGGCAGGTAATATTAATGGGATCGTAGTAATCTTCGGAAGTGACCAACGGTCACAATGAAACCACGTGTAGCAGCCGGCCGAAGTGGCCGCGCGGTTCTGGCGCTGCAGTCTGGAACCGCGAGACCGCTACGGTCGCAGGTTCGAATCCTGCCTCGGGCATGGATGTGTGTGATGTCCTTAGGTTAGTTAGGTTTAACTAGTTCTAAGTTCTAGGGGACTAATAACCTCAGCAGTTGAGTCCCATAGTGCTCAGAGCCATTTGAACCATTTTGAAACCACGTGTAGCAATAAGTTGAAATACTTCTGTGTGCGTAAGTTAAGCTGAATTACTAGCGTGTGTGCTAAGTTGAAATATTTAAGAAATAGCGTGTGCAGGACTTGAAATTAGAGGCGAGTACTTCCATGTGGTGAGTACTGTGTGAGTCTCAATCTGTGTATGAGACAAAGAATAAAGAGAAGTACTCGTCCATGGTATCAGTTGAGGACTCGTGTGTGTGATGAATATGTTCTTGATATTACTTTGCGAGATATGTTTCCGTGTGACGCTTGATTCAAACTATAATACTCTGAGAGAGAAGCAAGGTGAGTCAGCCGTCTATCCAGCAACGCCACTTGGCTTGCATTGCACAGGAAGACGTGCATATATCTCCAGAGTTCATAGTAGGAAAGTAGAATTACGAAGTGGGGCAGTGTCGTGTGAAACTGGGATAAATATTAACTGAAGTGGGAAAGCTGAAAGTGATAACGTTGTGACTATTCCCTGTGTTGTATTTCATGTTGTAGTGTAGTGTATGTCATGTAATTTAAGTATGTGTGGTTTGCATGGGAGAGTAGCAAGGTAGTTTCAGAGGTAATGGGTTATGCGTGTTCCTTTTGTACCGCTCGCTCTGGAGGAAAGTTTCGTGATGATGATTGTGAGAGTCGAAGTGTGAGATATAAAAGATCCACCATCCTATCCAGAAAGTGCACTGTAGCGTTAAATAATTACGAGACAGAGACAGAGAATCACCAATGTAAAGCCATGCCCACTGGGCGGAATTTCTGATGTGTTATTGTTGTAGGTTGTAGAATTTGTGTGTTTAGGTTATAGAATTTATCGGAATAAATAAGATTGTATGTTGTGACGATATCCAGAATTTATAATGTGTGCGCCACTCATATCCAGTGCGATGGTCACGTGTTGATAAAAGCCGTTAAATAAAAAAAAGAAAATGTTGTATTGCCAGTACGTAGTGAACAGTCAGAGTTCCGTAAATTACTGATAGTCAGTCTGCGTTTCCGTTGCGTATTATTCGTATAGGAGGATAATTTGTAACTTAATGCCGGCCGGTGTGGCCAAGCGGTTAAAGGCGCTACAGTCTGGAACCGCGTGACCGCTACGGTCGCAGGTTCGAATCCTGCCTCGGGCATGGATGTGTGTGATGTTCTTAGGTTAGTTAGGTTTAAGTAGTTCTAAGTTCTAGGGGACTGATGACCTTAGAAGTTAAGTCCCATAGTGCTCAGAGCCATTTTGTAACTTAATTGTGAGTACGAGAGTTCATGTTACTCGAGAAATAAGAATGAATCCACTCGCTTGGCAGACCACTCATCTTGCAGGCCTGACTGCTTGATGCCACAGTATGAGCAAGGCATGTGGGTGCCTCTCAACGTTTCGTCCAGAGCTGCGTTGGACATCTTCAGAGGGGTGTTTCTCCTTCGGTGAGTCTTACCGGCTGACGGGTCGGACGTCTGAGAGCGACTTATATATCGTAGAAAGTGGGCGTGACTAGAGTTACACGTGATATGCAGAGATAATCTTTGTCAGAGATAAAACTTAACTATCGATCGTAATCTCGTCACGGATAAAACTGTCTAGCAATTCTGTAGTGCTACTGTCCAAATATCACTAAGTTTCATGGTCTCTTCTTTCCGATTAAAATTATCCCTATGGTTATATATTTCAATTGCTTCTCTACAAAGCCGTGGGTAATAGTTCGTCGTCGTAGATAAATTTTTTGTTTCGGAAAACTTCACTTGATGATTTCCTGGCTGAAAAGCGTGTTCTGCTACAGCCGATTTATCTGTTTTTCCTAATCGGCAAAGACTTCTGTGTTCTTTTAACTGTCTATTTACGCTTCTTTTTGTTGTTCCAACATAAACTTTACCACATGTACACGGAATTTTATGTACGCCACTGGCTGATTGAGGAGCGCGTTTATCTTCTACAGACCGAAGAACATGACAAATTTTCTTCGTTGGTCTAAAAACAGGTCTAATATCATGTTTACTTAAATCTTTCCAATCTGATCCGTTACTTTCTTTATAAAAGGGTGAGAGACTGTATTCTTCCATCGTTTTTCGGACTTGTCCTTAAGCTTTTTGTTGTTTGGTTGCAGAATTCTGCTTACTTCTTTCTTTGAGTAGCCATTTTTCTCAAAAGCGTGCTTCAGATGTTTTAATTCGTCGTCTAGATACTCCGGCGTGCAAATCCGTCTGGCTCTGTCAACGAGACTTGTAATCACACCTCTCTTTTGTTTTGGATGGTGGTTAGAGTTTTTATGTATCTGTCTGTGTGTGTTATTTTTCTAAAAATCTGTTGTTTCAATCTTCTATCCGTCTGTCTCGTAACTAAAACATCCAAAAACGGTATTTTGTTATCATTTTCTCTCTCCATGGTACACTGGATTCTTGGATTTATATTCTTAAGGTATTTTTTGATTACCAGTCTCATCGGATTAGGGAAGGACGGGGTAGGAAGTCGGCCGTGCCCTTCAAAGAAACCATCTCGGCATTTGCCTGGAGTGATTTAGGGAAATCACAGAAAACCGAAATCAGAATGGCCGGACGCGGGATTGAACCGTCGTCCTCCCGAATACGAATACGAGTCCAGTGTGCTAGCCACTGCGCCACTCGGTGTTTTGTCCAAACCGTGCTACGCGTAGGGTGACGGGATGGATAAACTAATACAGTGAAACATTTGTCAATTAGGCTCTGCAAAAATTAATTATGAGAAATTGGCACTTTCCGCCATAGGGTCTCAAACAAGGAAAACCAAAAGGAACTATTGTAATAAAGAATGCAACAATTCTTTTGTAGACAAAGTAAAAACTGATTTCTTATTAACATCCGGTAACAGAATATAAGCCAATAAAGCGTACTGGGCGCTCCAGAGCTTTTACGATAATTCAATAAGTAATGCAACCGCTTTTTTCTGAAAGCAGGATGCTTTTATTCAGGATTCCAGTACATCTAATTGTTCCACACTCTTTTGCCAAAAAGTCTTATCTTTAAACACAATCTCCGTTCAATGCGACGACCTTCTGCCACCTTATTTGTAGGGCCTGTATGCCCTCAATGTACAACTCTACTGGTCAACGTCGGAGCTAACGTCTTACTGCATCAATAATCACCTCATTACCCATGTAAGGCACACCCCGGTGTGTATCCTTCATTGGAACAAAAATATGATAAAAAGATTATCCTTAGTTGTTCTCTATGGTCTTCTGTTAGCGGCGAGGAACTCAGCGAGCACACATCTTTGAACAGCCCCGCTGGTGGACGAATGTGTCACCACTACCAACAGAGACATCCATTCGATCACCTCGAATGAAAGTGTCCGCACGTTCCAACACTGCAGGAGTCACAGCTGTGTGCGGCCGGACGGTGGGTGGAAAATAGGACAGGTCTGCGCGACATTGTTACGGTTACGGCACACGACTCGCTCAACGACTCGCCGTGCTTAGGTCACCGCAGACATTTTGCAAGCACCTATGAATATCTGAGATGTTCTGGTTTTCTGCCCCCCCCCCCCCCAAAAAAAAAAAAAAAAAACAATGACAACTCTCTGCTTGGGACGCACCTTCGTTACAGACGCCGCTGTGAAGGCTACATTTAGCACCGCCACCTACTGGAAGTTCATGAAACTATAGGGGCTGAAGTGGAAATATTCCACGATGTCCCCCAACAAATTCCGCATCTTTTCAACGAAACTGGCCTCTAGCCACCTAATAGTGTGTGGCGGAGGGTACTTTCGGTAGCACTATTTGGTCCTACAACCCTGTTCCACTCGCGAATAGCGAGTCGGAAGAATTATTATTATTTTTTTTGCCGTCAGTCTTCTAACTTGTTTGATGCAGCCCGCCACGAATTCCTCTCCTGCGCTAACCTCTTCATCTCAGAGAAGCACTTGCCACCTACATCCTCAATTATTTGCAGGATGTATTCAAATCTCTGTCTTCCTCTACGGTTTTTGCACTCTACAGCTCCCTCTAGTACCAAGGCATTCATCCCCTCATGACTTAACAGATGTCCTATCATCCTGTCCCTTCTCCTTATCAGTGTTTTCCACATATTCCTTTCCTCTCCGCTGCTGCGCAGAATCTCCCCAGTCCTCACCTTATCAGTCCACCTAATTTTCAACATTCGTTTGCAGCATCATATCTCCAATGCTTCGGTTCCCTTCTGTTCCGGTTTTCCCACAGTCCATATTTCACTACCATACAGTGCTGTACTCCACACGTACCTCTCAGAAATTTCTTCCTCAAATTAAGGCCGGTATTTGATATTAGTAGACTTCTCTTGGCCAGAAATGCCTTTTTTGCCGTAGCGAGTCTGCTTTTGATGTCCTCCTTACTCAGCCCGTCATTAGTTATTTTACTGCCTAGGTAGCAGAATTCCTTAACTTCTTCTACTTCCTGACCATCAATGCTGATGTTAAGTTTCTCGCTGTTCTCATTTCTACTACTTCTCACTACCTTCGTCTTTCTCCGATTTACTCTCAATACATACTGTATACTCATCAGACTGTTCATTCTGTTCGACAGATCATTTAATTCTTCTTCACTTTCACTCAGGATAGCAATGTCATCAGCGAATAGTATCATTGATATCCTTTCACCTTGTATTTTAATTCCACTCCTGAACCTTTCTTTTATTTTTACCATTGCTTCCTCGATGTACAGATTGAAGAGTAGGGCCGAAATATTATATCCTTGCCTTTCGCCTTTTATAATCCGAGCACTTCGTTCTTGGTCGTTCACTCTTAATATTCCGTCTTGACTGTTGTACGTACTGTATATTATCCACCTCCCTCTATAGCGTACCCCTACTTTTTCCAGAATTTCGAACATTGAAACATCCCCTTAGAAAAATTTATAAATGACAGTGCTGGAAAACCTCTACGTTATTTGATTTTCAAACAGCTGAGCAAAACTGAACGTACTCAGACATTTTTCTCTTTACTTATTCTGATCAATTGTCACACAACATTTTTTTTCTTTAGCGCAACGCAATCTGACTTTCAATAGTCCCTACAAAAGAATGACCCTGACTAACAGTAATCTATACCTTACATAAATCACTTACCTCACAAAAATCTTCGTTAATCAAACTACTGCAATACAGCGAGCGCCAACACTGAAAGCTAAATAAAAGGTTCTAACTACTGAAGGCACTAACTACTGACAGGCATAGTTAGCAAATGAAAGATTTTGATGGAGAACAATGTATTTACCTTATTATTGTTCAAATGGTTCAAATGGCTCTGAGCACTATGGGACTTAACATCTGAGGTCAACAGTCCCCTAGAACTTAGAACTACTTAAACCTAATTAACCTAAGGACATCACACACATCCATGCCCGAGGTAGGATTCGAACCTGCGACCGTAGCAGTCGCGCGGTTCCAGACTGAAGCGCCTACAACCGGCCGGCCACACAGGCCGGCTATTATTTGTGCTCAAAAGTCATAATGTATGTATCAGTTAATGACACGCAATCTTACAAATTTCCTTTTTCTGACTGACACACGTCCAGATCGTCCGCTCTCGTAACTCCGCCATCTCTCTCCCCACATCCACCACTGCTGGCAGCTCACCTCCAATTGCACAACGCTATGCGCTGTTCACATCCAACTGCCCAGCAATACAATAGAGAATATTCCAACAATTCCAACCAGCCACAGACTGCACACAGCACAGTCAGTGATTTTCATACAGAGCACTACGTGGCGTTTCAACATAAAAACGTAAACAGCCTACTTACAACATGTTCCATCATTTTACATTGACGCACGCTTTTTCCAGGTGGACAAACGTGTCTTGAGTTTTCTTTAGGCTTGCTTCCATTATTAACCGCAACGTCAGAATTCCTCTCTCGTGCCTTTACGTTTCCTAAAGCCAAACTGATCCTCATATAGCGCATCCTAAATTTTCTTTTCCATTCTTCTGTATACTATTCTTGTAAGCAACTTGAATGCATGAGCTGTTAAGCTGATTGTGCGATAATTCTCTGACTCTTGCCGTCTTCGGAATTGTGTGGATGATGATTTTCCGAAAGTCAGATGGTACGTCGCCAGACTCATACATTCTACAAACCAACGTGAATACTCGTTTTGTTGAAGCTTCCCCCAATCATTTTAGAAATTCAGATGGAATGTTACCTATCTCTTCTGCCTTATTTGATCTTAAGTCTCCAAAGTTCTTTTAAATTTTGATTATAATACCGGATCCCCTATCTCCTCTAAATCGATTCCTATTTCTTCTTCTATCACGCCAGACAATGACAATTATTTCCCTTGAAACCTTCCCGTCTCCTCTATATCTCTTTTGTTACGCAACCTTCCCTTCTACAATAACCTATGAAACCTTCCCTTAGGATTTCTACCTCTTGCTTAATAATAATAAATGAAATCTTCCCTTTGAAATTGATTCTCTTCCTCAATAATAGTAAGTGCAATCTTCGCATAAAAATTTAAATGCTGCTTATTAAAAGTGATTTGCTGATTATTTTGTCGAAACATAGAACGTGTCGTCGTCGTCGCCCTCAGTCGTTGCCTGCAATAACCCAAAACTGTTCCTTACCTTTTTTACTGTTACTGGATCGCCATCTGACTGCTACATCGAACTGCGACATGAACTTCTTTACTCTGTTTTACTATACTCTATTAGCTGCTGGTGGGCTGTCATAATAAGTGGCTGTATTCATTACCAAAGCTGACGTTATTCTTTAATAGCAAAGCTGCTGTTATTCTTTAATTAATTTGACTGAAGTTACATAATTCATCGTTAAACTTTTTCTTCACAACAATAAAATTTTGCAAAGTTTTACGTTGATGGTTTTTGGGATGGATTATAATCAGTAATGCAACATTGCTGGCAAAAATTAATTATATTCTGGGAATGTTTATTCAAATATTTACTGCTGGTAATGAAATGATTTTACAAACGTTCAGATGGGACTTACTTTTTACAATAATCTTTCAACTAGCATTGCGCAAACATACCTTCAGTAGTCCTCAGTTTCTCAAAAAAAAAAAAAAAAAAAAAAAAAAATAAAATAAAATAAAATAAAATTCAATATTATTAGTTCCTCTTATGATAATTGTTAGCTGATATCTGTGTACATCCGTTTATAATCTCTTGTAAATCATAGCTAGTGGCTGGCTGGCTCACCGCTCCTCTCAACCTCTCGCTTCGGACCTGCTACCGACTCGCTTCACATCTCGCTTAGTACTGACTTCCTAGGAACGCTAAAGTGCGATCTCTCCCGCCAACAATGCTTTCTGGTGCAGACAATCCCTGCTACCATTGCAAAATGTATCAATGCGCGGTCTTTCCCGCTCTTTTCTTAAGATGTATCCATATGCGGTCTCTCCTACCCTTTTCAAAATTATATGAATGTGCGGTCTCTCCCTACAACAATACTTTGATGCAGACCTTCCCTACTACCACAATTATTTCCAAAATGACAAATATTAATTATTCCCTCTTAATCCTTTTAATAAAATGTAGACATCTTTCATAAATTGTGGTTTGACAATAGACAATAAAAATATACACGTCTTACACCCTCTCATAGAGGCTTTCAATTTATTCTTTCCGCCTCTCCACTCTCTCCTCCGCATTAACAGTGGAACTCTCGTTGCACTCTTAATGTTATCACCCTTGCTTTTAATGTCACCGAAGGTTGTTTTGAATCTCTTGTATGCTGCGTCTGTCCTTCCGCCAATCATTTCTTTTTCATTGTCTTCACATTGTTCCTGCAGCCATTGTGTCTCTGCTTCCCTGCACTCGCCATTTATTTCACTCCTCAGTGACTTGTATTTCTGTATTCCTGAGTTTCCCGGAACATTTTTGTACTTCCTTCTTTCATCGATCAATTGAAGTATTTCTTCGGTTACCCATGGTTTATTTACTGTTACCTTCTTTGTACCTACGTTTTCCTTCCCAGCTTATGTGACGGCTGTTTTTAGAGATGTCCAGTCCTCTTCAACTGTACTAGCTACTGAGATATTCTCTATCGCTGCATCTATAGCCTTAGAGAACTTCAAGCATATCTCTTCGTGCCTTAGTACTTCGGTATCCCTCTTCTTTGCATATTGGTTATTCATGACTGATATCTTAAACTTTAGCCATTCTTCATCCCCACAGTAATGTGATCTGCTCCTTGGTACGCCGTACAATCCAGTATCTGATTTCAGAATATCTGTCTCCCCATGATGTAGTCTGGTATCTTCCTGTATCACCCAGCCTTATTCAAGTATACTTCCTCCTCTTGTGATTCTTGTATAGAGTATTCGCTATCACTAACTGAAACTTGTTACAAAACTCAATTAGTCTTTCTCCTCTCTCATTCCTTGTCCCAAGCCCATATTCCTCTGCATCCTTTTCTTCTACACCTTCCCCTACAACTGCACTCCAGTCCCCCATGACTATTAGATTTTTGATTGTCCTTTACATACTGTATGACCCTTTCAATATCCTCATATACACTTTCTCTATCTCTTCATCTTCAGCTTGCGACGTCGGCATGAATACCTGAATTATCGTTGTCGGTGTTGGTTTGCTGTCGATTCTGATAAGAACAACCCTGTCACTGAACTGTTCACAGTAACACACTCTGTACCCTATCTTCCTATATCTAAATTGAGCCTGTGCCTTTCCTTTTTCAGATTTTCTAGTTCCTCTACCAGGTTCAAGCCTCTGTCATTTCACGCCCCGACTCGTAGAACGTTATCCTTTCCTTGATTATTCAATATTTTTCTCGTTGTAAGCTCAGCCTTGACAGTCCCCTCCCGTAGATCTGAATGGGGGACTATTCCGGAATCTTTTTCCAATGGAGATATCATGATGACGCTTCAATAACAGGCCACATGCCCTGTGGACACACGTTACGTGTCTTTAATGCAGTGGTTTACATTGCCTTTTGCATCGCCATGCTGTTGATCATTGCTGATTCTTCCGCCTTTAGGTACACTTTCCCACCCCTAGGACAAGAGAGTGCCCTGAACCTCTGTCCGCTCCTCCGCCCTCTTTGACAAGACCGTTGGCATAATGAGGGTGACTTCTTATGACGGTAGTTTTCGGCCGCCAATGCTGATTATTCATCAAAATTTATGCAGTGGCAGGATTCGAACCCAGGAGCAAAGACGTTTTCAATATGAATCAAAAACGCTACCCCTAATTTCTCGAATTTTCTCCTCGTGATCAATACGTGGGACGAAGTAATATGTTGTCCGACTAATCCTGAAAAGTGCTATTCCGAAATTTCAATAGTAAATCTCTCCGGGCTGCAGAACTCCTCTCTTGTAACGTCTGCCAGTGGAGTAACGCTGTCTCGTCAGCTAAATGCTCCCGTGACGAAACGCGCCGCTCTTCGTTGGATCTTCTCTATCTCCTCTAGCAGTCCTACCTGATAGGGATCCCAGATAGATGAACAGTATTCAAGAATCGGGCGAACAAACGCCTTAAAAGCCACTTCTTTCGTGGATGAGTTACATTTCCTTAAGATTCTTCCGATGAATCTGAGTCTAGCATCTGCTTTCCCAACTATTGTTTTATGTTGTCATTTCACTTAAGGTCGCTCTGGATACTCACGCCTAGATGTGTTACGGGAGACGCTGTCTCTAGCTGTTTGTCATCAATAGCGAAGCTGATATAAGAACATAGGTTTCCGCTACCGGTGTCATAGTTTTTAAAATTCTTCTGGATATTATGCCGCGTCATTGCTAAAAACTAACAACAATAATAAACTAAAACCGACGTGCCTTGAGGAATGCCGTTGCAATTCGGCCGAAACGTCGGGCTTAGTTTATTATTGTTGTTAGTTTTTAGCAATGACGCGGCATAATACCCAGAAGAATTTTAATCACAATAGCGTAGCTTTACATTAGTGGATTTCTTTTCCTATGTATGCGCAATATGCTACATTTATTTACGTTCAGTGTCAACTGTCAGAGCCTGCTCCATTTATCAATTCTCTGCAGGTTGTACTAGAAATTCTTACTATCTTCTGGCGTTGCTTCTTTAGTATAGACAACTGTATCATCTGCGAACAGCCTCAATGAGCATCCGTCGCTTTCTACTAGATCATTTATATACAGGGTGTTACAAAAAGGTACGGCCAAACTTTCAGGAAACATTCCTCGCATACAAATAAAGAAAATTTGTTATGTGGACATGTGTCCGGAAACGCTTAATTTCCATTTTAGAGCTCATTTTAGTTTCGTCAGTATGTACTGTACTTCCTCGATTCACTGCCAGTTGAAGGAAGGTAATGTTGACTTCGGTACTTGTGTTGACATGCGACTCATTGCTCTACAGTACTAGCATCAAGACATCAGTACGTAGCATCAACAGGTTAGTGTTCATCACGAACGTGGTTTTGAAGTCAGTGCAATGTTTACAAATGCGGAGTTGGCAGATGCCCATTTGATGTATGGATTAGCACGGGGCAATAGCCGTGGCGCGGTACGTTTTTATCGAGACAGACTTCCAGAACGAAGGTGTCCCGACAGGAAGACGTTCGAAGCAATTGATCGGCGTCTTAGGGAGCACGGAACATTCCAGCCTATGACTCGCGACTGGGGAAGACCTAGAACGACGAGGACACCTGCAATGGACGAGGCAATTCTTCGTGCAGTTGACGATAACCCTAATGTCAGCGTCAGAGAAGTTGCTGCTGTACAAGGTAACGTTGACCACGTCACTGTATGGAGAGTGCTACGGGAGAACCAGTTGTTTCCGTACCATGTACAGCGTGTGCAGGCACTATCAGCAGCTTATTGGCCTCCACGTGTACACTTCTGCGAATGGTTCATCCAACAATGTGTCAATCATTTCAGTGCAAATGTTCTCTTTACGGATGGGGCTTCATTCCAACGTAATCAAATTGTAAATTTTCACAATCAACATGTGTGGGATGACGAGAATCCACATGCAATTGTGCAATCACGTCATCAACACAGATTTTCTGTGAACGTTTGGGCAGGCATTGTTGGTGATGTCTCGATTGGGCCCCTTGTTCTTCCACCTACGCTCAATGGAGCTCGTTATCATGATTTCATACGGGATACTCTAATACTCTACCTGTGCTGCTAGAACATGTGCCTTTACAAGTACGACACAACATGTGGTTCATGCACGATGGAGCTCCTGCACATTTCAGTCGAAGTGTTCGTATGCTTCTCAACAACTAATTCGCTGACCGATGGATTGGTAGAGGCGGACCAATTCCATGGCCCCCACGCTCTCCTGACCTCAACCGTCTTGTCTTTCATTTATGGGGGCATTTGAAATCTCTTGTCTACGCAACCCCAGAACCAAATGTAGAGACTCTTCGTGCTCGTATTGTGGACGGATGTGATACAATACGCCATTCTCCAGGGCTGCATCAGCGCATCAGGGATTCCATGCGACGGAGGGTGGATGCATGTATCCTCGCTAACGGAGGACATTTTGAACATTTCCTGTAACAAAGTGTTTGAAGTCACGCTTTTACGTTCTGTTGCTGTGTGTTTCCATTCCATGATTAATGTGATTTGAAGAGAAGTAATAAAATGAGCTCTAACATGGAAAGTAAGCGTTTCCGGACACATATCCACATAACATATTTTCTTTCTTTGTGTATGAGGAATGTTTCCTGAAAGTTTGGCCGTACCTTTTTGTAACACACTGTATATGGTAAACAGCAACTCTTCTATCACACTTCTCTGTGGTACTCCGGATATTATCTTTACATAAGTCGATTTTGTTCCGTTAAGAGCGACGTGCGACGTGTTGAGTTCTGTCTGCAAGAAAGTCTTGAATGCAGTCTTTTTTTTTTTTCTTCATTTATCGGCAAAGCGGTACGGTGTCAAATGCCTTACTGAAATCAAGGAACACGTCATCAACCGGAGCGCCATTGTCCACTGCGCTGTGTGTGGATTTCATGGAGGAACAGAGCGAGCTGAGTTTCGCAGGATCTCGGTTTGCGAAACAGAGGAGATGTTCATTTTCCAAAAACTTTATAATTCTTGAGCATAAGACATGTTCCATAAATCTACAACAGATTGACGTCAACGATATAGGTCTTTAATTGCGTGGATCTATCTTACGCCCTTTCTTGAAAACCGGAATGACCTGCGTTGTTTTCTAGTCGTTCGGCACCTTTCGTTGCTCAAGCGATCTACATAAATTTCTGCTAGAAGGAGAGCAAGTTCTTTCGCATAAACTTTGTAGAATCGTATAGGTAGCTCATGTGGGCCTGATGCCTTTCCATTTCTTAGCGATTGTAGCTGCTTTTCAATTCCGCGATCGGTCATCTCCTTATCTGCCATTTCGACGTTCGTACGACGATTGAAAGTGTTACGATCTTTCACGGTGAAACAAATTCGGAAGACCGAATTCAGTGTTTCGGCCTTCATTCTGTTGTCTCCCTCTTAGGTGCCGATGTGCTCGCTGAGAGAATGAATAGATGATATTGACCCATTTACTGATTTTACATACCTGCCAGGTTAACAGAGAGCGCTAATGCGCTGCTTCCTGGACTCGGGTAGGCGCGCTAGTCCCAGATCGAATCCGGCCGGCATATTAAAGGCTACGGGTGGGTGTGCTTGCTAGCCTGTATGTGGTTTTTAGGCGGTTTTCCCCATCCCACTAGGTGAATACTGGGCTGATCCCCACGTCCCGCCTGAGTTACACATGCCTACATCACGGTTTACACAAGACGTATACAGCTGGGGTTCACTATTTCCATCCTTGGAGGTACAGCGTGCTGACAGGATGGACATCTGGCCACTATCTACCAGTGCCACAATGCATATTAACAACCCAGACCTGGCAATAGATGGAGTGGGATCCGGATACGACAACTGATTTTACATATGACCAAAATCTCTTAGGGTTTTTATACAGATCGCTTGACAACATGTTACTTTCAAAATCATTGAAGGCTTCTTTTATTACTCTCCTTATGCTCCTTTTCGTTTCGTTCAGCTTTTATTTGTCGGCTAGGTTTCTAATTCTCTTGACTCTGAGTTCAAGTGCTCTTTGTTTATATATCGCTTTTCTAACACGGCTATTAAAGCATGGTGAATCTTTCCCATCCCTTAAAACCTTACTCCGAACATACTTGTCTAGGGCATATTGAACGATGCCTTTGAATTTTTTCCATTTATTCTCCACATCTTCGTCCTCATCACTGAACATTTGCTACTGACTGCTGAAATATTCGGAAACTTGTAGCCTGTCACCCTTGCTTAGCAAATATATCTTCCTACTTTTCTTATTATTCATTATAGGACCCGTCGTCATACATGCTGTCACAGCCTTATGATCACTGATACCTTCCTCTACGTTAACTGATTCGACAAGTTCAGGTCTTTTTGTTTCCAGGAGGTCTAACACGTTACCCTCACTAGTTGGTTTTATAACCATCTGCTCAAGGTAATTTTCGGGCAAGACATCCAGACGCTACGGTCGCAGGTTCGAATCCTGCCTCGGGCATGGATGTGTGTGATGTCCTTAGGTTAGTTAGGTTTAAGTAGTTCTAAGTTCTAGGGGACTTATGACCACAGCAGTTGAGTCCCATAGTGCTCAGAGCCATTTGAACCATTTGAAGACATCCAGAACAATGCCACACGAATCCCTGTCTCTGGCACTAGTTTTGATGGCGTAACACTCGAGATCTATACGTGACAAGGGGAAGTCACCCCTATTAAAATGGCATGATCAGGAAAATTACTAATGACGTTATGAAGCTTCTGCCTGAAGCGCTTTACAACTACAGACCCATTTCTGACTGTACTTTGACACTCAGTTCAGCCAGATTAATTCACATTCGGAATTAGTGATAACCTTGCTAGATTTTATCGAATTTTTTGCTGCAATAAACACGCTGCCACAATTGGCGACTAACCTATCCTTACGATAAACATTCCAATCTGAACTTACTATTCCGTTGTCATCGTATGGTTTCAACCATTTTTCTGTTCCCAGTACTATCTGTGAATTATGGCCTTCAGTAAACGATTCTAATTCTGGGACGTTTCCTTGGCTGCTCCTGCAGTTTACTAAAGTCAATCTTTTCTATCATTGATCTGCGAGGACATTGTTTCTCTGAGGTCACTGTAGCGGATTTAACAGGAAAATCGTCTTTGATCCCAAGGGAGTGGTTCTCTAAACTACAAAATCCCCATGTGCACGCAGCACTTGCTCCGCTTCACTAGGAGACTCTTCCTGCGTGTAGTGCACGCCTGGCTTATTAAGGAGAAACCTACAATTTTGCACCCGATAGCGGAGGTCGAGAAATTCCCTTCCGATACCGTCGCATAGTCGTCTGAGTCTCTGGTTTAGACATTCCACTCTGTTCCAAACCAGGCAGTAGCGATCAACCCAGGTACGATGCTACAAATAGACAGCTTAACCTGCACCCCGCGTGCGTTGCTATTTGCCTTCACTAAATCAGCCGGCCTCCGGAAGGAGCCGAGGATGGCATCAGAACCCAAGCGGCAGGCGTCATTCGTGCCGACATGTGCCACTACATGTAGCCGGTTGCACCCAGTGCACTCGATAGCCGCCGGCAAGGCCTCCTCCACATCAAGGATGAGACCTACTGGCAAATAAAAAGAAGCACACTCTAAATCTTTCGCGCCTTGCCTACTATCTCCCTAAGGCGCTCCATCACCCGCCTAAAATTGGAGCTCCCAATGGCAACCATACCCACCTTCTATACCTGTCCGGCCTGGGCAGGAAAATTGACCGCTAGATGAACAGGTGAGGCATCCAGTGGTAGCTCAGAGTTATCGTCAACAATGGGTAGTGTGGTGTCACCGCCAGACACCACACTTGCTAGGTGGTAGCCTTTAAATCGGCCGCGGTCCGGTAGTATACGTCGGACCCGCGTGTCGCCACTGTCAGTGATTGCAGACCGAGCGCCACCACACGGCAGGTCTAGTGAGACTTCCTGGCACTCGCCCCAGTTGTACAGCCGACGTTGCTAGCCATGGTTCACTGACAATCACGCTCTCATTTGCCGAGACGATAGTTAGCATAGCCTTCAGCTAAGTCATTTGCTACGACCTAGCAAGGCGCCATTAACAGTTTATATTGAGATTGTTATTTATCTTGGGATGCTGGTACCGTCAGACCGATGTTCTACAATTATGGATTAAAGTTAAGTATTACATCAACTACGTACTTTATTTGCTACTAAAAATTCCCTTAACTGTTCCAGACCTCACGCCAGTCTGCGTGAGCTTAACGCGTGCCTTTCGGCTTCCTCCAAACCCCGTGAATTGGCTCCTGCCAATTCACAACAGGTAGCACCTAGTACCTATTACTAAAACATAGGGAGCCAGCCGCTCGGCCTGCTCCAACTTTGTACTTCCTCCCAGTGACACGCCAACTCACAACCCTCTCCCACCCACTCTGGAGTGAGGATGGACTAGTCAAGTGTAGCGTATCAGAAGCCGCAGCAACGTCCGGGTCACCAGGGCATTTCAGTCGCACCAAAGGTGTCGCAGCTCTCGTCACTGGCGCCCTGACGTCACCGCAATTTTGATCATCAGCTAGAAGCTTGTCGACGGTAGCCAGCGCAGCTTCCAGCTGTTTACTGACAGCAGCCAACTCTCCTTGTATCCGCTCACAACAAGCACAATCCCTAGCCATATCGTACTGTGTAAAAAACAGATACACTCCTGGAAATGGAAAAAAGAACACATTGACACCGGTGTGTCTGACCCACCATACTTGCTCCGGACACTGCGAGAGGGCTGTACAAGCAACGATCACACGCACGGCGCAGCGGACACACCAGGAACCGCGGTGTTGGCCGTCGAATGGCGCTAGCTGCGCAGCATTTGTGCACCGCCGCCGTCAGTGTCAGCCAGTTTGCCGTGGCATACGGAGCTCCATCGCTGTCTTTAACACTGGTAGCATGTCGCGACAGCGTGGACGTGAACCGTATGTGCAGTTGACGGACTTTGAGCGAGGGCGTATAGTGGGCATGCGGGAGGCCGGGTGGACGTACCGCCGAATTGCTCAACACGTGGGGCGTGAGGTCTCCACAGTACATCGATGTTGTCGCCAGTGGTCGGCGGAAGGTGCACGTGCCCGTCGACCTGGGACCGGACCGCAGCGACGCACGGATGCACGCCAAGACCGTAGGATCCTACGCAGTGCCGTAGGGGACCGCTCCGCCACTTCCCAGCAAATTAGGGACACTGTTGCTCCTGGGGTATCGGCGAGGACCATTCGCAACCGTCTCCATGAAGCTGGGCTACGGTCCCGCACACCGTTAGGCCGTCTTCCGCTCACGCCCCAACATCGTGCAGCCCGCCTCCAGTGGTGTCGCGACAGGCGTGAATGGAGGGACGAATGGAGACGTGTCGTCTTCAGCGATGAGAGTCGCTTCTGCCTTGGTGCCAATGATGGTCGTATGCGTGTTTGGCGCCGTGCAGGTGAGCGCCACAATCAGGACTGCATACGACCGAGGCACACAGGGCCAACACCCGGCATCATGGTGTGGGGAGCGATCTCCTACACTGGCCGTACACCACTGGTGATCGTCGAGGGGACACTGAATAGTGCACGGTACATCCAAACCGTCATCGAACCCATCGTTCGACCATTCCTAGACCGGCAAGGGAACCTGCTGTTCCAACAGGACAATGCACGTCCGCATGTATCCCGTGGCACCCAACGTGCTCTAGAAGGTGTAAGTCAACTACCCTGGCCAGCAAGATCTCCGGATCTGTCCCCCATTGAGCATGTTTGGGACTGGATGAAGCGTCGTCTCACGCGGTCTGCACGTCCAGCACGAACGCTGGTCCAACTGAGGCGCCAGGTGGAAATGGCATGGCAAGCCGTTCCACAGGACTACATCCAGCATCTCTACGATCGTCTCCATGGGAGAATAGCAGCCTGCATTGCTGCGAAAGGTGGATATACACTGTACTAGTGCCGACATTGTGCATGCTCTGTTGCCTGTGTCTATGTGCCTGTGGTTCTGTCAGTGTGATCATGTGATGTATCTGACCCCAGGAATGTGTCAATAGAGTTTCCACTTCTTGGGACAATGAATTCACGGTGTTCTTATTTCAATTTCCAGGAGTGTATAAGGTCGGGAGGACGCCGGATCCACTGGTGAGCAAAGAAGGAAACACGTTACAAGCGATGACACAAACGCAAAGACTCTTACACGGCAGTACAGACAGACATTAAGCAAGGGGCACTTACTCTTCCGCGGCTTCTTCGTATTCTGTTGCTGCTGTGGCCGGACGGCGCTGGACGATCTCGAATGGCGCTTCATTCTGGGTGACGGACTGCAACTGAGGCTGCGGAGATGCTGGGACCGCCTTATATCCCTGTTGTGATCGGATGCTGCGTTCCCATTGGCCACTATTAATTTCAAGCGCCTCTGGTGGTGTAACTGCGTTAGGGGGGTGCATTTGGGCTTTCTACACAGGAGAACCAGGGTTCGAATCCCGGAGAGGGCACCGCCAATTTTAATTTTAATTTCCCGCCAATTCTCAGGTGGAGTGGGACGTCGGCACATCCCTGGGACAATGAAATTCCCACAAAAATTCGAAATTACCACCAAAATTCGAAATTCCCGCCAAAATTCAGAATTTCCGTCAGTAGGGTAGGTTGGAGGGGGGCGAGGGTGGAGAAGGGATCTACGTGGAGGCTGAGAAAAACACATGACGTCATTCGGGAACGGGGTGGGCGTGGTCGGGTCTGGGGTCGGGATGTGGGGATGAGCGTGTTCGGTGGTGGGGTGATTAATTGGTCAATTTAATAAATTTGCATATCAATTTGATATTTAAGTTGCACCAATAACCCCAACTCCCTACTACTCACTCGTAGTCGAATGAATTTTTACTCGTCAATTATTCACTGGAATGTTTCAAAAAATGGTTCACACGGCTTTGAGCACTATGGGACTTAACATCTGAGGTCATCAGTCCCCTAGAACTTAGAACTACTTAAATCTAACTAATCTAAGGGCATCAGACACACCCATGCCCGAGGCAGGATTCGAAGCTGCGACTCTGGCGGTTCCAGACTGTAGCGCCTAGAACCGCTCGGCCACCTCGGCTGGCTATTCACTGGAATATATAGTATTTTTCGAAATACGTAAATTGTCCTCTCTAGTGTATACTTACCCATCCGTCCTGGTTATCTCTGTTACCGTTCTGTCTAAGCTTCGTCACTGTGTTGTATAAGTTCAGTTTAGTGCAGTAATTTCATTGAGCTCCCTCCCAAATATACACGACTTGGTTGGGTATGTTTGAATGTGTGTTTGGTTGAGGGAACGGCGGGGCAAACGGCGGTTGTAGAAATCAGGTCATTGCTCATTCGAATCTGGGTCTCTTCCACACATCGAAAGCCAGTCAGAGCTCAAATGGGGATATAGGAAATTGAGAGACTCTGCGTTTATCACCATAGAGAAAGGTGAAAAGTATTTGGCTCAAAATTGAGGAAAACTCGTTGCAAGATGCCGTCACCTGCTTCGTGTTCATCACAAACTGTTCAATACCTCGCATTTGTCCATTGCCGGCCGCGGTGGTCTTGCGGTTCTAGGCGCGCAGTCCGGAACCGTGCGACTGCTACGGTCGCAGGTTCGAATCCTGCCTCGGGCATGGATGTGTGTGATGTCCTTAGGTTAGTTAGGTTTAAGTAGTTCTAAGTTCTAGGGGACTTATGACCACAGCAGTTGAGTCCCATAGTGCTCAGAGCCATTCGAACCATTCGAACCATTTGTCCATTATGGAAACGCTTTTAAAAATTTCTGAGACACATCACAATCAACCAGTATCATTCTACGTAAAACTGGAAGCCTCAAGCAGCTTTTAAGTATCTCACCTTGTAAAGATACGGTAGTCACATCATATTACGTAGATAACATGCAGAAAACGTATGAAAAAGTTTGATATCTCAGTGGCAAATTTAATAGAATAATCACTGTCCGACAATGGTTTCAGTCACCTAATGTATTGTCATATTCGTCGCGAATAGGTCAACATTTACCATTGGGGCATTTGGAGAAGGTCCATGGGACACCAGTTATAACACGACGCAACTGATGGATTAGTGTAGGCTAGGATTATCTGCTGAGCAAAGGACTTGGAAGAGCAGTTGAATGGAATGGATGGTGTCTTGAAGGGAGGATATAAGATGAACATCAACAAAAGCAAAACGAGGATAATGGAATGTAGTCGAATTAAGTCGGGTGATGTTGAGGGTATTAGATTAGGAAATGAGACACTTAAAGTAGTAAAGGAGTTTTGCTATTTGGGGAGCAAAATAACTGATGATGGTCGAAGTAGAGAGGATATAAAATGTAGACTGGCAATGGCAAGGAAAGCGTTTCTGAAGAAGAGAAATTTGTTAACATCGAGTATAGATTTAAGTGTCAGGAAGTCTTTTCTGAAAGTATTTGTATGGAGTGTAGCCATGTATGGAAGTGAAACATGGACGATAAATAGTTTGGACAAGAAGAGAATAGAAGCTTTCGAAATGTGGTGCTACAGAAGAATGCTGAAGATTAGATGGGTAGATCACATAACTAATGAGGAGGTACTGAACAGGATTGGGGAGAAGAGGAGTTTGTGGCACAACTTGACCAGAAGAAGGGATCGGTTGGTAGGACATGTTCTGAGGCATCAAGGGATCACCAATTTAGTATTGGAGGGCAGCGTGGAGGGTAAAAATCGTAGGGGGAGACCAAGAGATGCATACACTAAGCAGATTCAGACGGATGTATGTTGCAGTAGGTACTGGGAGATGAAGAAGCTTGCACGGGATAGAGTAGCATGGAGAGCTGCATCAAACCAGTCTCAGGACTGAAGACCACAACAACATAAGATTTTATGCAGCTGACAGGTGATGCTTAGAATGATTTCAAAATTGAGGCTTGTTTATAATGATTATTGGACGGCGCAGTGAATATGGTGGCATTTCCCCGGTGTGGGGCCTCCGGCTGTTGACTGCCCACCTGTCTTCCTGTGGTCTCCGATGCGATGCCGTATTCCCGTGGTGGTGTCGCCTTTGGCTGATGCTGTGAGGGTGTCAGGATGCAGCGTTTCGTGTCCCGACAGAGACAGAAAAGTCTCGACCCTCGGAACCGCGCAGAGTAGCACAGCCTGTACCTCACATTACAGTCCTGCTATTTCGAAGACGAGTGGGTTTGCACATCCTCAAATACTGCTTTTCTTTGCTGATGTGATTCTAGCGTCGGTGTTTGTGTGTCGCGCAGAAACTTTTAGACCGATTCCAGTAACACAGTTGTCGTAGTTGGGCTGCAGTATCTCCGTGAAGGCTCGCAGCACGTGTAGTCTGACAACGTAAACGGCTTGGTTGTGCCTGATTTCTCCCTGCCACTGTTCCACTGGTTCTAAACTTCTTTCGTAACTTTACCCTTCTGAATTTCTCCTGTCTGCAAAGAAAATGCATCCTCGAATTTGAATAGAATATAGATACTAGTTTATTTACATTGATTTACAATAATTGTTGGCATCTTCATTCACACTGAGACGTTAAAACATCATAACCACTGATCACCACGACGTTTGGACACGTGACGCGGTAACAAACGTATGTAAGCGTAGCAGACACGGACCAGTCATCACCATAGGGAACATACGGGTTGCAAATGGAGAAATCCATTAAGGGGCTCCGGAACGCCCTATACTTGCAATGTTAAAATAACGCTTATAAATTACATCTTTCCTCACAAAGTATTTGAGGTGGGAAGTTGAACTTTTTACAGATTATTTATTGGAATATGGGCTACAACTTAACACAGGGATTTTACAAAATTTTAGTTCAGTTATTAAAGATGATTTTTTTTCAATTGTAATGAAAATTCACAACATTTTTTGCAATTTTTTATTTATATATTCAAAAATATACAGTTTTTTGGAAAAAGGCTGTGTTAAATTATGCAGAAGGTACTGTGTAACATTTACTGAAAGTTTGAAACAAATATGTTTGGAATATCCTTAGAAAACATGTAATTAGTATGAGAAAATAAAAGTTTTGGGAATCGAGCGACAAAGATTGTATTAACTTTTTAGTGCATTCCAGGTCCATAGAATGGATTATCTTCATCCTCTGCAAACTCCTCCTCCAGCTTCCTCTTGTTCCTCCTCCTGTTTACTCTTGCTTGTATTTCTAGACTCTTTACAGCCCTGTCTGCACCCCGAAGGCGTTCCTTGTCTAAAGCAAGCATCGCTCGTTGTTGTGTTCGTAGATTTTGCTACCATTTTCTTTAGTTGCGGTTACTGCAACACTGTTCCAAAAGGTGGTCATGTATGAACACTTATCACATTTCAGTTGTATTTTACTAGCAAATCCTACGTGCTTTATTATGGAGAGTTCCAGACCAACTTCACTACAATGAATACATCTTACACAGTTTGAAAAAATTCCTTTGAGAACTGACATATCAAATATTTCATTCACATCAGATTCGCCCATAAAACATTCATAGTTTTCACTCATTGAACCAAGCTTCTTCTGTGAAGTATTTTCTTTCCCACTTTGACTGCTATGGGCAGGTGTACTTGAGAGGTTAGGTTCACTCACTTGGTTATCGTCTTTATTGTTTACAGTAATAACACATACCTTTGGCTTTCCAACATTTCTCCTTTTCTTAAAAGCCTTCAGAGGATTTTTAATAACTTTACTTTTACTCATTATTATACTTCAACAAAACACAGACTCAAGAAACAGAATTAATTAGGAATATTTTCGAGATAACGACAGAGTAAATAAACATGAAACAATCGACAATCACACCACAATCACAGGTTAGCCACAACACATACTTTATCTCACATCACTAAAATGTACCTGATGAACACGGACGTTAATAATAACACCATTTGACAGCAGTTTAACAGCGCCACAGTGGGTCACGCCCATGTAGAACACATTTCAAAAAAAATTTAAAAATAGTTGTAGTCTTCGGAATTGAATAAATTATATATCTATTAAAAGGTAATAGTCTGCAAATTCAGAAAACGCAAAAAAGTAAAAATTGAACTTTTCACGATTTTGAGCCTTTCCGGAGCCCCTTAAGATAAACGACTTTGGCAAAGGACACAGTATTATTACGCAGAGCCTTGACAAAGGACCCAGTATTATTACGCAGAGCCTGTGAACGAGTATCTCGAAAGCAATGGTCGAATGTTCAGGTGCTACTGTCGTGAGCGTCTACGAACAGAGGTAGAAAGACAGTCAAACCATACTTGGCGCTAAATTGTTGCACGTCCACGACTCTTCACAGAACGTGAGGTTTGAAGGCTTGTCTGCTCTGCAAAGTAGGAGAGATGGTGATCTGTGGCATCTCTGGCGAAAGAGCACAATGTTGATGGCCCTCACAAGTGTTCCATATCACAACGTTCTTTGTTGAACATGGATCTCCGCAGCAGAATACTCCTATGTTTTCACATTTTGACTGAACGACAGCGTCAGTTACGATTGAAATGGCCACGGGACCATAAGGATTCAACCGTCAATCAGTGGAAACGCGTTGGCACTTAGTGTGAATCATATGTTTGCTACACTTGGTCGATGGTCGTCTCCACGACCGCCGTCTTTGCGGTGAACGGCGGCTCAAAACGTACAGCGTGCCACAGACTCATACTGATGGGAGCAGTATATTCTCTGTGAGACATTCTGAAAGGTGGCTACACTGAGCCACAGCGCCAGAGATCGCTAGAGAGCATTGTTCCGCCGCCTCCACTGGCAGTGATTATTGAGATGTCGTAGTGGGCAGTGCTTGTCGAGGACTGGTAGTAGTCTGTTCGTGTTCAGATGTGCTAGTAGGGAGTGCTTGCTGAGATGGGATACTGAAAAGTTCTTGTTGAGATGTGGTAATAGCGAGTCGGTGTGGAGATATATTGTAATGATTAGAGTGATTTTGGTCAATATATGAAGGTAACGAAACTTGATTTATTTTTCATTATTTCCATGTTTTAAATAATGCGTCATTACAGGTTCAGTCAACAAAGCATCTGGCTTGTGTTCTTGTATTAGAGTGTAATTCTGGTTTTCTTGAGTAATTATGGTATTTTTATTTTCTTTAATTAATTCAGTATAAATGATATTTAAAATTTCTTGTGTTATTGAAGAAGAACCGTGCCAGATGCGTACGTTGAGTCATACTCCCACACACAGAACAGTTATACTTGTGCTTTGGTTTCGTAGGTTTTATAGTTGCTGGGGACTTAATTAATTAATTAATTGTGTTAATGAAAATTTCCATTTCATTCTTTGTTGTTGTTCTATGCAGTCAGATAGCGTAATAATAATAGTCAGGGCCAACCGTTACGAGACTTCGTAAACGGACAGACACCTACTAAAGCAAAAATTAAAATTATTTTCATTTCATTTAATTAAGCCCCCATGCAATTCTCCTGCGCTTGTAAAGGACCTGTGGTAGCAATAGAGGACACGCTAAAAGCTGTGAACCACCTGCATCATCTCTCCGTGCTTGAAGTCTTCCTCGACCGTGATGTCTTCTTTCAGGAGTGTAACTGTCCGTGTCTCGGAGCCAGAACCGCGCTATAGTGGTTCAAATGGTTCAAATGGCTCTGAGCACTATGGGACTCAACTGCTGTGGTCATCAGTCCCCTAGAACTTAGAACTACTTAAACCTAACTAACCTAAGGACATCACACACATCCATGCCCGAGGCAGGATTCGAACCTACGACCGTAGTAGCGCTATAGTGGTATGCGGAGCATTATAGTGAACGCATTTTGATGTATCAGCAACCAAATTGGCCTGACGTAAATCCTATGGAACCCATCTGTGTCGCTATCGGGTCCCATCACAGTTTACCGCAAACCGTCAGACGTTATTTTCGTGAATTACATGACCCATGTATAGACATCTTCTGATCTGGTATAGCTATCACAGAAACGAAACGTGAAAAATGATCGATTACGTTTCTGTCTTACAGTTCCAAGGCTTTCGTGTTCACCTTTTTCAACTGTCGCCAAATAGTTTTTAAAATTTTAAGGAAAAACATTACAGCTTACTGCTGGCATTAGTGCAAATGGTCTGACGAAATCCATCCCAGTGATTTGTCATAGTTTCTCTGAGTCGGGTAATCCTTGTAATACAATCCTTTGGCGGCGTAACTCAGCACTGCGGGTGCATGTTGTACAATACTTTAGGTAATGATCGACCTATCTGCTGTTTACGCAGTAGTTATCTTCCGCTACTCTGTGTTCGACTGCCCTGTGAGTGGCGTGCACTGTCAAAATCGAATCGTGGGCTTCCATCAGTACTTCTTTTAGTAACCTATCCTCTCTACGAGGTGTTGCCCTCAACTCAACTTTCTGTGCAGCGAGATGGGTTACACATAGGCCGAGCAGAGCGGTCTCGTGTCGGTCCGATATGGTCGGTGTTGCGCCTAGTGTAGTCGGTGCAGAGCTGTCACACAAGGTGGGAACAATGCAGTGAGTGCCAGTATGCCTCATGGACAACAGAGGGAGCCATATCGACATGTGAGCGAGTTCTAACGGGGCAGAATGATCGGTCTCCGGAAAACTGGGTTGTCTCATACCGTGACATTTCGGTTCGCACGACAATGATGAGTGTGTGTAAGCAGTGGGTAGAGGAAGGTCGTACGCAGCGACGAGCGGAATAGGAGGACGTAACAAGACCAAAGGAGCGGATGACCGTCATCTTGCGCGCATGGCCATTACGGACCGTACAGCATCATTCACAGCGTTGTCTCGTCGCTCTAGCACTGCAACAATTGTGAACTTGTCTGCATCGACGGTTCGTCACCGTCTGCTGCAGGCCTGATTGGTTGCACGCATGCCATGAAGTCGGCTTCCATTGTACAGAAACCACAAGCTCCTCCGACAGCAATGGGCACGTGAACACCGTCACTGAGTGGCAAAATGGAATCTTTTCGGATGAGTCCCGCTTCAACGAGTTCTACAGTGATGGCTCCATACGTGTCCTTCGGTACCGTGGTGAGCGCAACCTTAAGGGCTGCATTGTGAAGAGGCATAGCGGATAAACACAGGTGCGATGGTTTGGGGCTCTATTTGCTACAACATCTGATCGCGCCTCGCACGTATTGCGAGCACTTTGAACAGCAACCGGTACCTAACGGAGGCTGTGGAGCCTGAGGCCACATTTCAACACGACAATGATTGGCCACATATTGCGAAGAATGTACAGGCCTTCTTCGAAGACCGACGAGTACCATTGCTTCCCTGGCCTACACGTTCGCCAGATATGTCGCCCATCGAACATGTCTAAGGTATGGTTGGTCGGCACCTGGCGCATCACGGTCCTCCAGTAACTGGTGTCACGGATTTGTGGGCTCGGATACAAACTGCGTCGAGGGAAAGCCTTCAGGAACGTATTCAGAACCTTATTGATGCAATGTAACGTCGTATAGCAACTCTAATTGCAGCGCATGGTGGCCACATGACATGCTGAATAGTAGGGCTCAAAGCACATGTACATATTTGAAAAGGTAATCATACGTCACTTGTCATGTGCCTAAACCATGGTATCAAATAAACTGAATTCATGCTTTTCTTTCTTGATGATGCAGTTTCCACTAACGGTAGTGTATATGGGTAAGTAACTTTTAGAGGTTGTAGTATGGACCACAAGAAGAAAAAAAAGGTCATTAAACATGTGCTGTAAAAGCCATACCTGAGAGCTTAGCAGCGGTACATGTGTTCCACTGTCAGAGGCATATAACTTTCCACACTCTCATTCCCGGTAGGGGGATCCTTACCTCAAATTGATCAAATTGATATATTTATACTTGTTCATTATCCTTAAAAGTTTGTAACATTATCACGAAATCAACGTATATATATATATATATATATATATATATATATATATATATATATATATCTGTATATATCTGTGTGTGTGCGTGTTCCCTTATTAATTTTTAGGTGCCAGCGCCTATAACTTTAACGCTCAATAGCGTCGTTGGATGAAGTTAACGGACATGGTTTCTATGCAAAACTTGATCTGCTAAGTCCCGTCTACAATCTCTAGAAGTGAGTAACATTAATCGTGAAACACCCTACGTATAAATTTCCTTTTCTCTCTTACAGGAAATTTTAATCCCTTTAGTAACCCATGGCTTACATGTTTTCTTAATACGACGTTTGGATAAATTAGAACCAACAACACATTCAAATACCGACACAAATTTACTATGAAATATAATGAATTTCATTTCTGAATCTTTTTCTAATAAACATCATCCCAACACGGTTCAGTGATCTCATTAGCCATTAGTAATACAGCCGTCAGCCGTGTAAATAAAGAGCTGAGTGGAATGCTTTGACTGAAACAAAGTTTCATATCTGTACTGTATCTGTTGTTGCAATTGTGAGATAGTGACACAAAAATGGCCAGCACCTGTATAGGAAATAGAAGGATAGATTGGCTGAATATCTTGCAGAAAGTGTAAGGGGTGGTGGTACAAACACACAAGGCAAAATCCGTATGATTACAGGAGCCAGGGAGCAAATTTTTAGGTGGGAGTCTTTTTACCGAAAAATTGCCTTGAAAGAAAATAGAACAGTACAGGCCCATAAAATATATAACAGTTTCCAAACAATTAAAATTAGTATCTTTCATCAGAACATTAGGACGTTGGAAAACGAAGTAGATGAGCTTCTTATATGTCTATAAGGTGTAGACAATTCTCAATTGATAGACATTCTGTGCCTCTCTTAACACCTCCTAATCATAGAGTTAGACAAGGCTCCAGCATCTGAAAATAGCGTTTTACATGCAGAATGTAAACTTAATCTAAGGTGTTATTGGAGAAGAACTGTTGAACAGTCAAACTAAAACCGACATGAACTTACTAATGCGCTGTAATAATGTTTATCGACAGGAATTCGTAATGACAACTCGCAGCAATGTAGTGTCGGTGGACAATCGGCAGTGTGCTTGCACAGATGTGCGTACTGCAGTTTCTTACCTGAAACGACAGCTGTAGGATCTCTGGTGTCGATGCTCTGCTGCCAGAACATATTTACACTACGAATATTAATACTGATTCTACATAATATACTACAATGATCCACGATAATCAACAACATCATAGAAAATAAAAGAAACCGGAAAACTACGTACAGACTTCTTTAATGTTTTACAGAACGATAATGATCAGTAGCAGCCGGTGTACAATATAATAATGTAAGCCAAATAATCCGGGTTGCCGTCAGATCACCGAAGTTAAGCGCTTTCGGGATGGGTGACCATCCGGCCTCCCGAGCGCTGTTGGAAAGCAGGGTGCACTCGGCCCTTGTGAGGCAAACTGAGGAGCTACTTGATTGAGAAGTATTGGCTCCGGTCTTGTAAAATGATAAAATGGCCGTGAGAGCGGCGTTCTGACCACATGTCCTCCATATCCGCATCCAGTGACGTCTGTCAGCTAAGGATGACACCGTTGTGCCTTCATGGACTGCTCGGACGGAGTTTAGTTTTTAGGTAATCCTTTTACAGTGTTGCCACAATCAGACTCTAGTTCTCTAAAAATATTTATCAACCGTGATATACATTTGTTATTCAATAACGAACATTGAAAAGTTTTTGTTCAGGCTCTTTCTGTTGTATAAATTTGTCAATAGTCGTAGAGAACAATGAAGTATTTGTTGACGGGACAGGCTTTCAGGGCGAATAACGAGCATTTAAGATCTATTTCTGCAACTGTGAAATATCTTAATCATTTGATGGGCTGCGGATCTTCTATTTGCAAGGTGTGTTTTTTAAAGAGCTTACGTTACAGGCGTATATGTAAAATTTTGAGAACTGTCTAGCACACAAGATACAGGTTTCGTCTCTTTGTATGGTTGTAGATATTTTGCTGACAGACCTCCCAAGAAGAGATCTATGGGATTGTATTGTTTAGATAGTGCAAGCACTGATATCCAGGTGTGCTGTTTGTTACTTTTGTTACATAATGTCGGGCGAAGACTTTCCAGCTGCTTGTACAATTTTTTATTCAATTTAAAGCAAATGCTGTTTCATTCCACAATGTCGCATTCTTAACATCATAGTTCATAGCTTAGCAGAAGTAGGGTGAATGTCTTGTTCCGTAGGTACAGACAACTTTACATGCGGCAGAGTAGCTCCTTTGATTTGTCAGAGTCATGCTTCAGTGTATACTACACAACCGATGACACCTATCACAGGTTTGCGATGGACGGTAAATGGCAGAGCAGTTCAAACATCCGGAAGCACAGCAGAAGTGTCAGCTGTTAGATAAAGTGCCGGCCGCGGTGGTCTCGCGGTTCTAGGCGCGCAGTCCGGAACCGTGGGGCTGCTACGGTCGCAGGTTCGAATCCTGCCTCGGGCATGGATGTGTGTGATGTCCTTAGGTTAGTTAGGTTTAAGTAGTTCTAAGTTCTAGGGGACTGATAACCACAGCAGTTGAGTCCCATAGTGCTCAGAGCCACTTTTTTGTTAGATAAAGTAGGTTTCCGTGTGGTTTCTACATCGTGTCTGATGAAAACGGATACACTTCCTTTAGCAAGGCGCTTTTTGTGAAGTCTTTTGCTGGTGGAATGTTGTGGATGGTAATGACACTGTACTACTATGACTTGCACTGTACACCGCCCGTTGGCTTAGTTTCGCCAGTAGATTGAAGGTGCACGCAGAACAGTACGGCGAAAGATTGTTCCGATGTGTTCCAGAAGTATATGGCGTCGCATACATTACGCAAAGCCTAACGCGGCAGTACGAAAGACAACTAGGCTAAAAGGAGTGAGATATGACGATTTGTGGTTCAAATGGTTCAAATGGCTCTGAGCACTATGTGACTTAACATCTGAGGTCATAAGTCCCCTAGAACTTAGAACTAATTAAACCTAACTGGTGTGCCTTTAAAGTTCTATTAGACTACAAATAGTGCTTTATTCCCGCTACACAGCTTTTACTTATAGCAAACCTGTTTTTCGTTTTCTTGACATAAACAGACGATAGCATACTTTCAAAATTTTAGATCCGAAGTTAACAGTACGAGGTCTGTTTAAAACATTTCGGAACATTCTTAGTAATTTCACGCCAATGTTGTGTTGTAGAGAATTTCGGTTTGCATCCTTCCACACGCCTGTGTTTACTGTGAAACTGTCGGAAGTTTCATTGTTGTACGTCTGTTACTTATTGTTCAGTGCTGTATTGAGTAGAACGTTGTGTCACACAGTTTGCGAATTTTGAGATGGCAGAGATACAGCAGCATCGCGTCTGCATTAATTTTTGACTGAAATTCAATAACACTTGTACAGGGACATATCAAGTAATGCAGGAAGGCTACAGTGCTGATTGCTTAGTCCGTACTTGGTGTTACGAATGGTTCACACGGCTTAAAAATGGCTGAACGGAGGCTAAAGACAACCTTGATTCAGGACGTCCTTCGACAACTACCGAGGACGCTCATATCAGGAACGTCAAAGAAACTGTGCGGGGCAATCGAGGACAGACTGTCCGAGAGACTGCAGAAGAATGCAACATTTAAGTTGTATCATGTCGTGAAATCCTGACACAGCACCGTGTTGTCGCCAACTTCGTCCCACGGCTCATAATTCAAGACCAGAAAATTCTCCGCCTCGCAATCTGTGAAGTGCTTTTGGATCGCGCAGATGACAACGAGACGTTCCTTAACAGAATCATAACTGGTGATGACACGTGAGTCTAGTGTTGTGACACTGGCATCACGGTTCAATCTTCACAGTGAGTCGGGAAAAGTTCCTCCATGACTAAAGGAAGCTGGTAGGTTCACGGCAGATGTCAAAACCATGCTGATAGGTTTCTTTGACTTTGAAGGATTAGTTCATCACGAATTCATGCCACAGGGACAAACTTTTAATCGATGACACTATCGAGACGTGTTGCGACGCCTGCGAAAAAATGTGAGAAGGAAACGGCCCGAAATGTGGCGAGGCAATTCATGGCTCTTTCATCAAGATAGCGCACGCGCACATTCATCCCTATTGCATAAAAAATGAACTCACTGAGCTGCATCACCCTCCGTACTCTCCAAACCTGGCCCCTGCTGACTTTTTCTTGTTTCCAAAGTTGAATATCCCTCTGGAAAGACCAAGATTTGCAACAATATAAGAAGTAAAACAAAATTCGCTTACGGCGCTCCGCGCGGGCCAGCAAGATGCGTACGATGGCCGCTTCTGGAACTGGTAACGGCGTTGGGAGTGGTGTATCAGTTGCGGAGGAGTATTTAGGAGACCGTGCACAATAAGTAAGGGTCAGCGCAGAAAATTTTTTTGGGAAAGTTTTGGAATTGTTTAACAGAGCTCGTAGGCTGCTGATTTCACACTAACGTCGCGAACAAGACCAGAACTGAACACTAGATCACCTCTGTCTCACACAATAACTTTCAAAGGAAAATGATAAGAAAAATGTACACATAGTGCTTACAGAATCTCAAAAATTCCTGCAAAAGCGTGAAAGTCGTCAAGTATGAAACGAAACAATTCGGTTTACATCCAAGATATTTGAGAGTATTCCACAAATGACAGAGAAATTGTGTACTTTACATACCCCACATGCATTTTCCTTTGGTGGGCTCTAACGTGAAGAGGAACTGGAACTTCATTACTCAGTTTCATGTTGAAATCAAGAAAGTTTATGATGAGATAAGTTTTGCAGCGGTTCGTATTAGCCTAATGCAATCGTGATCCATGTGGTCACTTTTCTTTGGTCACAGTTTATACATTACCAGAAGTAGCTTGTAAGTCTTGTACTTACAAATGCTGCAAATAGACCTAGAGTACTGCTTGTGATTGGTGAATGTCGTGCATAGCTGTATAGCAGCTGAACAGTCACAAGTGTTGAAGGTTTGTGATCGAAGAGGTGACAGAATACTACCCAGAATAGCACAACAGGAAAGAGGCGTAGACAGTCAAGTAAGGGGCCATGGGCATAGGAGAACAACGGCCCATTATTATTCTTAAGTAAACATACCAGCCAGTTGCTCTAGCCTGATTTAATGACCCTTTTATAAACAAATAACTCACTAATGCCCATAGTCTGTTTATTTGAGCGTAATCAATGTGTAATAACTGTCACGATATTTACAGGTAGTGGTTAATAACTATTATAATAATTACTATGGTTTGTAGTCAAGATGGCTGCTGAGTAGTGCACTAGCATTCATCTTTACTCAGGTTTACTTTTAGTGTGAAGTGATAACTGACTATTGAGTAATGTTAATTTATGGCACAAGGGACTCAATTTCCTGTACGATAATACAGACCAACCTTATTTAGCGATTTTTTAAAAAGAACACACATGGGTGCATCAAAATATTATCTTGCTATTCTAACGTAACGTCCCTGCATCTGGTAACCAAGGTCACTTTGCAGAACCTGCGATCATGTTCAGAAAAAAAATGTTTAACGAACATCGCACCACATCAAAAATAAAATTTGCGCTTGCTACTTTAATATTACAGTAATTAACACTAGGAGTGGTCGGTCAGTCACGCACTTCATTTTTCACACACTGACGGTAGCAGACGGGTGGCTGACATTGGTGGCCACACCCTGGAGTGAGCTGCGGCTGCTATCGCAGGCAGGTAGAATGCTGGCCATCCATCTTTCTTTCTCCTCAACGTGCGCTTGAGTATAGCCACAGTCCCGCTGTAGATTCTTCATCTTATTCAAAGGGCATACGAATGTGCTGCTGATTTAGCAAAGTCAGTATCTTGCTTGAAAATAGGTAAAAGGTAATGGTCCCACATTACCAATCGGCTGTGCGAAATCAGTTGCACATTTTATATGAAAATAATGAGAAGACATGTCTGTTATTCGGTCTCTTTTTTACAACTTTTACATTGTAGTTTAATAGGAGATGGGTCGTCAACCTCACCATCTCCATACTGAAAATGCTTGTCACAATAATCATACATGGAAATCAACACATCACTCTGATACACTGATAATAGCTTGCCTGTGCATAATGTTACACAAAACAGGCTTCATTTCCATAGGGAAGAGGTAATAATCTGCTGCTGCCAAATTATTTCACTTGTGCGTAAATCCTTCTTTTTTTAATTTCAGGATTCATCTTACACTTTTTTTTTAGATTTAAGCCATTTGATATGTTACGTGTGCCAACCCTCTCTGTCTAGTGGAATCCATAGTCTTCCAGATGCACAGTCGTCATGAATTACAATATTATTTGCTCCAGAATATTTGAAATAGTTGGACATAACAGATTACCGGAAAACACCAATGTCCTACAATCGTCATTCTCCATTAGCCGCACCACCGACAGTAGAATGCAGAGTGATGCTTTGGTAGTGAGAACTTGTAATATGCACTCTTCCTCTATGGCCAAATTAACTACTCGTTGACCATATTCATCACATGTCATGTGATGGGCTCTCTGCATGCTTCTTCTTATGTACCTGAAACCAAAGGTGAATAACAGATAGTTTTTCATGCTCTTATGTTTCAGATACTCCTGCGGATGCTATATAGGCTATTAACAGAAGTTTAAAATAGCCCTATTTCAGTCGAGTAAGAACACTTAAAAAATGAAGATGTCAGGCCACACAGTGCAGCTCACCTCCTCAATACAGACAATAAGTAAGTATTAGTCAAGGGAATTAGTAAAATAATGTGACCATACATGTAGGTATCCGACGCATTTCTCCACCTTCCTGCAGGTGACAAAGTCGACAGGTCTTATAATTATGTTATATAATGCCTCCTACAGTTTAAAGGCAAGTGACAGCATATGTGTTAGGGTGAGGACTATTTCTGACCGTGAGCTTTTCGTTTCTGTGATACCAAGGACATAATACCCTTCGATGAGTAGATTTACAGTTGCGAAGCTTCAATGCAGATTACTGCCATGTCCAATGCAACTCGTCACGCTTCCTTAGTGATACTAGACGACCATAGAAGTGCCTCATGGGACTTCCCAGACACAATTATTTTTATAGCGAATACGAATGTATTCATATACACACATCAAAAATCATTTTGCCCCACCCCGGTTCCCAGAACTCCTGCAGATAGATTTTAACTGTGGATATTGTATCACAGACATGGTCCCTTTGACTGTTCAGATATGTCACTAAACCAACCATGCATGAGCAGCGCCTATTAGACGGAGGGGGTTCGATAGCCCATCAGTTTCAGCCATTCCACCACGAAGGAGCCGGCCGAAGTGGCCGTGCGGTTAAAGGCGCTGCAGTCTGGAACCGCAAGACCGCTACGGTCGCAGGTTCGAATCCTGCCTCGGGCATGGATGTTTGTGATGTTCTTAGGTTAGTTAGGTTTAACTAGTTCTAAGTTCTAGGGGACTAATGACCTCAGCAGTTGAGTCCCATAGTGCTCAGAGCCATTTGAACCACGAAGGAGGTACACGTTGTACCGTCCTCAGTGAAATATTACAAAGAATTTGGAAATGACAGTGAAAGAGAAAAACATTTTAATATTAGATTGTAAGTGAACACTAACCGCTCAGGCTAGATACAATTTTATCTCATGAGTATTAGTATTATTATATAAAGTTCTGTGAATCATTGTCGAGTACAGAGAGTAAAAAGATGCGCTCGAAACAAGAATGTACCAGACAGGTGAAAAAGGACCTATCATTTGTCTCATTTTAGCCGTTATCACTTCTTCTCTTGTCTTCGTTGCGAGTAGACGAACATCTTGGCGAGTGCCGTTGAATGTCAGCAATACTGTACCTTTTATCAGATAATATATTAGTTTCATGTTATTATTCACTTTTAATTTGTAAGAGGTGATCCATATCTACTGTCCGCTTCCTTGAAATAACCTGCATTTTAAGTAATTTACAGCGCAACGAATGCGGCTTCCTTTGTAGACAACGACGTCATTACGTGGCAATCTTAACTTATAAAATTAGCGGAAGCGAAAAACTCACCCGCTACAGTCATAATAACATTTATTTTTTCACAGTCGCCAGACGTTGCAGCAGAGCACGTAGTTCTTAGATTTCTATTTTCAATTCAATAGCCGAGATCCAGAGCCACGACCCAGATTACAATGAAAACTCTAAAAGTGGTAAGAAATAATTGTCTCGCGCGTTTGTTGGCAAAAATGCAAATAATAAGTAAAGATCACATGCTTGATTAAAAAACTTAATTAGCCGAGGCAATAATCTGAAAAAGTGTATTTCATGTTTTGACGTGTATGTCCATGTTCTAAGATCAGTGTGTCTTATAGTTAGTAAAGTGACAAATAATTTTGCTAAAGATTAACTTTGATTAAACGGACAGTTTCCGCAAAGGCAATTTAATGTAACTCAGAATCAAAACCAAATTATCTTTTGAGCAAAGCCCACCACGTTACGGCAGCAATACTCCATCATTATCAATAAATAATTTGTGTAAAAAATAATAAATCACGTTGTCACGCCAGAACGTGTCGTGTTGTCTGTAGTTCAACCACACCTAGACGGTCACTACCGCGGTTCGATTGCGTCCGCATTGTTACTTTGTGCCAGGAAGGGCTCTCAGCAAGGGAAGTGTCCAGGCGTCTCGGAGTGAACCAAAGCGACGTTGTTCGGACATGGAGGAGATACAGGGGTACAGGAACTGTCGATGATATGCCTCGCTCAGGCCGCCCAAGGGCTACTACTGCAGTGGATGACTGCTACCTGCGGATTATGGCTCGGAGGAACCCCGACAGCAACGCCACTATTTCGAATAATGCTTTTCGTGGAGCCACAGGACGTCGTGTTACGACTAAAACTGTGCGCTATAGTCTGTATGATGTTTAACTTCACTCCCGATGTCCATGACGAGGTCCATCTTTGCAACGACGACGCCATACAGCGCGGTTCAGGTGGGCTTAACGACATGCCGAATGGACCTCTCAGGATTGACATCACGTTCTCTTCACCGATGAGTGTCGCATATGCCTTCAACCAGACATTTGTCGGAGACGTATTTGGAGGAAACCGGGTCAGGGTGAACGCTTTAGACACACTGTCCATCGAGTGCAGCAAGGTGGTGTTTCCCTACTGTTTTAGGATGGCAACGTACGTCGTTGGTGGTCGTGGAAGGCGCCGTAACGGCTGTACGATACGTGAATGCCATCCTCCGACCGACAGTACAACCATATCGGCAGCATATGGGCTAAGCATTCGTCTACATGGACGCCAATTCGCGCCCCAATCGTGCACATCTTTTGAACGAGTTCCTTCACGATAACAACATCGCTCGACTAGAGTGGACAGCATGTTCTCCAGACATGAACCCTATCGAACATGCGTGGGATAGATTGAAAAGGGCGTGACCAACTAACCACTCCGACCAGTGGGACAATGTGGACCAACAGTGCATTGATGAACTTGTGAATAGCATGCCACGAAGACTACAGGCATGTATCAATGCAATAGGACGTGCTACTGGGTATTATAAATACCGTGTGTACAGCAACCTGGAGCAACACCTCTGAAGATCTCGCTGAATAGTGATACAACATGCAATGTGTGGTTTTCATGAGCAATAAAAGGGCGGAGATGATGTTTATTTTGATCTCTAATACGATTTTCTGTACGGGTCCTGGAACTCTCGGAACGGAGGTATTGCAAACCTTTTTTTGATGTGTGTACATGAGCAGCCAATTGAAAATGTAGTGTTAGGCAGTTATGCAAGTCGACATTCTCTAGACATTTGACTGAACTTTCAACCAAGTGTGTACAGTTTCTACAAGAAAATGATGAACAGTGTGGCTGAGCTGGTATACCAAATTCCTTATTCACCTGAAGAAATTGTCGCTCAGCTGTAAGCCGCATTCTGTGCATTGATACTGGAAATATTTATGAATCAACCATGTTCATGATGTGGGTACTACACTCCTGGAAATTGAAATAAGAACACCGTGAATTCATTGTCCCAGGAAGGGGAAACTTTATTGACACATTCCTGGGGTCAGATACATCACATGATCACACTGACAGAACCACAGGCACATAGACACAGGCAACAGAGCATGCACAATGTCGGCACTAGTACAGTGTATATCCACCTTTCGCAGCAATGCAGGCTGCTATTCTCCCATGGAGACGATCGTAGAGATGCTGGATGTAGTCCTGTGGAACGGCTTGCCATGCCATTTCCACCTGGCGCCTCAGTTGGACCAGCGTTCGTGCTGGACGTGCAGACCGCGTGAGACGACGCTTCATCCAGTCCCAAACATGCTCAATGGGGGACAGATCCGGAGATCTTGCTGGCCAGCGTAGTTGACTTACACCTTCTAGAGCACGTTGGGTGGCACGGGATACATGCGGACGTGCATTGTCCTGTTGGAACAGCAAGTTCCCTTGCCGGTCTAGGGATGGTAGAACGATGGGTTCGATGACGGTTTGGATGTACCGTGCACTATTCAGTGTCCCCTCGACGATCACCAGTGGTGTACGGCCAGTGTAGGAGATCGCTCCCCACACCATGATGCCGGGTGTTGGCCCTGTGTGCCTCGGTCGTATGCAGTCCTGATTGTGGCGCTCACCTGCACGGCGCCAAACACGCATACGACCATCATTGGCACCAAGGCAGAAGCGACTCTCATCGCTGAAGACGACACGTCTCCATTCGTCCCTCCATTCACGCCTGTCGCGACACCACTGGAGGCGGGCTGCACGATGTTGGGGCGTGAGCGGAAGACGGCCTAACGGTGTGCGGGACCGTAGCCCAGCTTCATGGAGACGGTTGCGAATGGTCCTCGCGGATACCCCAGGAACAACAGTGTCCCTAATTTGCTGGGAAGTGGCGGTGCGGTCCCCTACGGCACTGCGTAGGATCCTACGGTCTTGGCGTGCATCCGTGCGTCGCTGCGGTCCGGTCCCAGGTCGACGGGCACGTGCACCTTCCGCCGACCACTGGCGACAACATCGATGTACTGTGGAGACCTCACGCCCCACGTGTTGATCAATTCGGCGGTACGTCCACCCGGCCTCCCGCATGCCCACTATACGCGCTCGCTCAAAGTCCGTCAACTGCACATACGGTTCACGTCCACGCTGTCGCGGCATGCTACCAGTGTTAAAGACTGCGATGGAGCTCCGTATGCCACGGCAAACTGGCTGACACTGACGGCGGCGGTGCACAAATGCTGCGCAGCTATCGCCATTCGACGGCCAACATCGCGGTTCCTGGTGTGTCCGCTGTGCCGTGCGTGTGATCATTGCTTGTACAGCCCTCTCGCAGTGTCCGGAGCAAGTATGGTGGGTCTGACACACCGGTGTCAATGTGTTCTTTTTTCCATTTCCAGGAGTGTAGATGTAAATGTCGTGTGACTAGGGCCTCCCATCGGGCAGACCGTTCGCCAGGTGCAAGTCTTTCGATCTGACGCCACTTCGGCGACTTGATCGTCGGTGGGGATGAAATGATGAAGATTAGGACAACATAACACCTAGTCCCAGAGCGGAGAAAATCTCCAATCAAGCCGGTAATCAACTCCGTGCCATTAGGATTGACATTCTGTCGCGGTGACCACTCAACTACTGGGGGCGGACATGTGAGTACTGAACTGTAAGAATATAGCATGTATATCTGTCCTCACTTGTGTAAGAATTTATAAATGAGTAAAAATGTAAAAGTAGTACGTGTTTGGTTGCTCTATAAGATCCCCTGCTTGCTAATGCAAACCTGTAATCATTACGATGGCTGAGTGGATGAAACACTCTAGTGACTAGAAGTTAACAGAAACTGATTGGCCACACAATTACACGAAACTCAAGAAGAAGAAATGTCACCTCTTCACCGTCACATCTGTGCATTACTTATTAGGCCTCCTGACTGTGCAAAGAGTAATTTTGTCCTATCATTGCTAATCTGTCCTGAGGAGGTCCACTTGGAGCATGAATATACAAGGTGATTCAGGAGAAATATAACATAATTAGTGAGGTGATTCTACATGTGAAAATAAACCGGAAAAGTCCTTCGAACACGTGTCCAGTTTCCTACTGTTACAGAACTGGAGCAATTTGAGGACTACATGCGTCCGTGAATGATTACGAAGATAAGCGTGAATATTACTTGCCAAATGGCTGTCTAGACACTTTGGTGGACAGAGTAAGTGCGGGACAGATGACTAATCCATCCTACAAGAGATGTTCAAAAAGTCCCCATCTCATTTCAGTGCACTTGTCAGTGTATTGGAGAGTGTGCTGCGTTACACATTAAACATCGCCTCAGTCGGCTTTAACACAAGGAACTGCGTTGGTGATGTGGGTGACGAGTACTTAACGAGTAACCACTTTTGAAGTATAGGCATCCCCCTATGAGCATTTCCATAAATAGAATTCTAATGGGTTCAAGGTGTGTGATCTGGTGGGCTAGCTAATGGATCTGCCACAGCCAATCCACCATTGAGGAAATGTGTTGTTCAAATCTAAGGTAGTTGTCTGATACAGTGAATCGATGACCCATCATGTTTCAGGTACGTTTCCCATCGTTTCACTAAGGTCATGTCTTGAAAAACTGCGGGTAGGTCTTCTATGAGACAATGTTTGCTGTGGCTCTCAAGTGATTTTCCATAAAAACACAGACCCTTTCACTAGATCATCAGTCATACTGTCCACTGAGAATGTGACTTGGAATCTCGTTTCCCTGCCGCCATGTGGGTTGTCTATCGTCCATGTATGAGAACTGTATGTGCCCATGATACCACTGCTTGTAAATGTTGCCTCATCTGTAAATAAAGCGTATTGCACAATGTCTCTGTGTACAGCCAACCATTCAAAAAGTTGTTGCCTGTGTACCGAGTCAGCTGGATGTAGATATTGCACAGACGGCACTTGGAATTCGTACAAGCCCTCATAATGTGACGTACGCCACACTTGCATTTGTGGAATATCGAGCTGACAGCTAATACGCTGTGTACAAGTGGTGGGACTCCGCTATACCATGGCAATTATGTCTTCCCTTTCCTCAAGTGAATGGAGGACCTCACATTCTAATGCTATCTGTACACTGTGTATTGTTTTCGAAATACCCTGGCACAGGTGTCTGTCGATCAGTGAAAGGTCTCTGGTATTCTGTCACAGCTTCAAGGGCACTGGCATTACAAGTCCTTCACGAAATAAACATGTCTGCATATTCTACATGGTTGAACGTATGTGGTGCGTTGGTATTTACGGACAGGATGAACTGGTTCAACTAAACAACACTCAAGCATGACACGCACACTACCTCACGACTACTCACTTATCCTACCCATGATTGCACACTGGTCACGCTTGTAGCAGTTGCCTCAGTGCGACGTCACAGAGCAGCCATCTGTTGGTGATATCCTACACCTGCTGTAGGATGGATGAGTCGTCTCTCCCACCATTACTCTGTTCACCATAGCTGCCTCACAGCATTTTGGTAAGTAATGTTCACACTTGTCTTCATATTCATTCATGGATGTGTGTAGTCTAGAACCTGCTCCAGTTCCATAATGATCGAAGACGGACACATGGTCAAAGGAGTATTTCCATTTATTTTCATATGCATGATCATCTCACAAATTATGTGATATTCCTCCAGTATCGCCCTGTGTGCGCATTCTAAAACATAATAATAAAAGAGAAGTACCAAGAAGAAAATATCCGAATGGGATATAAACTGTCAGACGTGATGTACTTGTACAGAATAGCAAATAATTACAATTTCGGATAAAAATAGGATGATTTGTTCAAGATAAAGCTCTTCAAAAATTTCATACGTCAATAACTCATTTATCCACTTCTGGCCCTAATGGAAGCAGTTATTTGGCTTGAATTGATTAAAAGAGGTGATGGATTTCATCCTGAAGGATATCGTACCTAATTCTATTCAGTTCACATGTTGGATCGCTAAAAATTTGCGCTGCTTGGAGGGTACTGCCCATAATGCTCCAACCGTTCTCACTCGCAGAGAGATCTGGCGACCTTGCTAACCAAAGTAATGTTTAGTAAGCACGAAGACACAGGGAGTAGAAACTCTCGCCGTGTATGGGCGGGAATTATGTTGACGAAATATAAGCCCAGGATGGCTTGCCATAAAGGGCAATAAAATTGGTAGTATAGTATAGTTGACATACTGCTGTGCTGCGAGGGTGCCGCAGCTAACGACAAAGGGGCCTTGGCCCGTCAGTCAGTTTGGAATTCTAGCAATGTCTGGGGGGTCGCCAAACACGTCTTTGATCTGGCATCTTATTGAATAGAATGTACTTGTCTTCAGCGATGAGTCCCACTTCTAACTGAACCCCAAAGACCAGCATAGACTTGACCAGCATAGACTTGACCAGCATAGACTTGTGTGGAGGCGCCCCAGACAGTGGTGGGATGCCATCACGACAATCGCCCGCCGTATAGCCCAACACGGGGAGTGAGCATGTGGGGTGCCATTTCATATCATAACATGATCCATTTCGTTGTCATCTGCGGCACCCTCACAGCACAACGAGGCGTCGATGGTCTTCTTTGTCTTGTGTTATTACCATGCATGTTAAGCCATTCTCAGCTTATATTTTGGGAAGATAATGGCCGCCCACAAACGGCGAGAATTACTACTGCTTCTCTTCATACTTGCCAAACCCTATTTTGGCCAGCAAGGTTAGCTGGATCTCTCGCCAAAGGAGAATGTTTTGAGCATTATGGACAAGACCTCGAACCAACTCGACGTTTTGAAAATTTAACACGCCAGTTGCCAGAATTTGGCACTACACCTCCAAATGGACCAATAAATCTTTGACTTGGTCAGTTTGTGAAGCCATTTCTCTTGACTAAATTTTCCAATTTTTCTAAAATTGTAATCTTCTATATGTCTGTTCATGTACATCAAATCCACTGATTTTCGTCCCATTCGGATTATTTCTTGTCGTGCATCTTTTCTGTTTCTTTTCCCGTCTTTTTCTTTCTTTGAGTGTATTTTGAAAACCATTTTTCAGCCCAGACCAGGAATAAGCTAATGCAGGAGATTCTGCGTGACATCGAGGGAGTAGTGCACTAGACTAGCAGCGAAAGTAGCAATGTTCCCCCATCTGATAAATTAAAACGAAACATATTTGACGACTTTGCAGTGGAAAACAGGATGAGATCCGAAAATGTTTCAGTTTTTTGGCATTATGGAAGTCAAAGTCTTTTATTTGAGGCAGAAATACGTACTGATCCCAAAGCAGTTGATTCAGTATAATGTGAACCTTATTATCGCTTTCAAACAGGACAATATGACTCCAAAGGATGTTTACCAAGGTCATATAGAAACAGAAAAGTCAATAAAGGATTTTATCATCACAAGTAGAGATTGCTCCGATAAATCGCTGTATGGTGTTCTGGTTATTGGTAAATCTAGGAAATTGAGTGGAATGCCCATTAGTTTCCGTTTAAAGGATACTTTACCGATACGAGCAGGTAACTGTGTCAGTATATTGTTATCTACGAATAGGTTCACAAATATGTTCTACACTCATTCTGAGGTTGTGATCTACAGGCCAAACGCCCATCTATATGTCGACAGAAATAATGAAAGTCTTAAAAGCTCTATTCCAAATATCGCCGAAACTCTTAAACGCCATATTACGGACATGCAAGTGGGGCGCGATGCCCTCAAAATGGTAACTGTAAAAGCTCATTAAACTGAAGAAACTTTGGAAGAGCTAAAGAAACTCCTCCATTAAATATTGAGAAAGACATACATGAGAAGAAAGCATTAGGACCACGTTGTGATTGATCAATATGGTAAATGGAAGGTAAACAATTGTTAGACATACAAAAAGAATAACCCTTGCATTAACATACATGTAAGTCGAAACTTCCTGGCAGATTACAACTGTGTGCCGGACCGAGATTCGAGCTCGGGACCTTTGCCTTTCGCGGGCAAGTGATCTACCGACGCCGGCCGCGGTGACCGTGCGGTTCTAGGCGCTCCAGTCCGGAGCCGCGCTGCTGCTACGGTCGCAGGTTCGAATCCTGCCTCGGGCTTGGGTGTGTGTGATGTCCTTAGGTTAGTTAGGTTTAAGTAGTTCTTAGTTCTAGGGGACTGATGACCACAGCAGTTGAGTCCCATAGTGCTCAGAGCCATTTTAACCATTTTGATCTACCGACTGAGCTACCCAAGCACGACTCACGCACCGTCCTCACACCTTCAATTCTGCCAGTACCTCGTCTCCTACCTTCCAAACTTTACAGAAGCTCTCCTGCGAACCTCATTCTGGAAACATCCCTCAGGCTGTGGCTAAGCCATGTCTCCGCAATATCCTTTCTTTCAGGAGTGCTAGTTCTGTAAGTTTCGCAGGAGAGCTTCTGTAAAGTTTGGAAGGTAGGAGATAAGGTACTGGCAGAACTGAAGCTGTGAGGACGGGGCGTCAGTCGTGCTTGGGTAGCTCAGTCGGTAGAGCACTTGCCCGCGAAAGGCAAAGGTCCCGAGTTCGAGTCTCAGTCCGGCACACAGGTTTAATCTGCCAGGAAGTTTCATATCAGCGCACACTCCGCTGCAGAGTGAAAATCTCATTCTTGATACATGTAAGTTGTACACTACCTCTAACTGTGTTAAGTCCCCAGCAGTATGTCAAGAAACCGCAAAGTCATTGAAGCACATAAGGCTATTCACTGTAAATACGGTTCCTAAAATAAAGACAGTTAGGTCAGATAATACTCCCTCAGAGACACATAGGCCAGTGACTGATATCCTTAATTGGATCTCACACATGAGGTATAGAGGCAGAAGAGGAGAAGCAAAGAAGGGAAAAGAGAAGGAGGATGAGGAGGAGAAGCAGGATATACTGTTACCAATTACATTAACCATTACAGCACTAACAAAACATACAGGACATGTAGGGTCCCAGAGATGTACCGTATGTGTTGGGAAATCGTACTATACGCTTTACCAGGCATTTAATGCAATTTGTAGGGAAGGAGTTTGAGCAAACACTTGATTTAGTGGATCTGAAATTATTAGAAACTTCGAATTTTATCATGTATTTCTCAAAAGAGGTACAATCATATGCTGATATACTGTGCGTGACTAACGCACATAGGCTAAATAACATCTGAGGTGGACATACTAAAAGGTCAAATAGCAAAAAATACGTGAATATTACTAGATTGACATTAGAAGCAGTACATGGTGCAGGTAAAGGTGTCGTGTTCCAGCATGATTGTCAACAATCGATCTGCGGAAAACATACACTACTATGACCCCAACATGATCACAGAGTGGTTATGGTTACCCACAACGTCATCTGCCGCAGTAAATATTGTGTACAAGAACGAAATTATATCAGCTTCAAGAAATACACATTATCAAATAATTATGGAGAAGATCGGCCGAGAGCTTCATAAAAGAATGAAAAGATATTCTTGTAGAGATATGTTGACATATGTGGTTTGAATGATTCATAAAAGGCAGGTATTGTGGATATGAGGCAACGTAACTGAGAAAATAGAGGTTTCAAGTATGTTTCGATGGTTATAGATACATATTCCAATTTCACCTGGCCTCCACCTGTGAAGATGACGACCGGTAAGGAAATTGCAGGTGTCTTTGAACCACTGGTGCAGACAGGGATGAACTGCTGCCCAGACAACCTTCAAACTGATCATGTGGATGAATCGCACAATCAGTATTTCAGGGCAGTAATGGATTGGTACAGAGTACTCCACTACTCGATAATTACTCGAACGAAAGCGAATATCTCTGAGAAATAATTGCATGGTATTGCTGCTCTAACGTAAAATACCATAAAAAAGAGTCTGTGATGCCGACTTTCTAAATGTTGTATACAATCACAATAAAATATACGATCTACGCATCAGAAATTTAAAGTGGGTGACTTAGTGTGTATTTCAAAATACGCAAGAGCATTTGAGAAATCATTCCTACCGAACTGGTCTAGAGGGATATTTACAGTTTGCAAAGTGCGAATTTAGATTGTAAAGGACTCAGGTGATGAAATTGCTGATAGTTTCTACACAGGGGAATTACAGAGAATCTCAAAACCAACATGTTTCTCACAGAGTGCGTCATGAGATATCAAGAGCGCAGAGCTTTTGAGAAATGGCTCTACTTGCCTTCAAAACACACCAGGTGGGTTAGAATGGCCTTTGCGCAGTGTTAATACCGGTTCCCGTCATTTCACCGAAGTTGAGCGCTGTCGGGCTGGGCTAGCACTTAAATGGGTGGCCATTCGGTCTGCCGAGCGCTGTTGGCAAGCAGCACTCAGCCCTTGTGAGGCAAACTGAGGAGCTACTTGATTCAGAAGTAGTAGCTCCGGTCTCAGAAACTGACATACGGCCTGGAGAGCGGTGTGCTGACCACATGCCCATCCATATCTGCATCCGCTGACGCCTGGGGACGGAGGATGACACGGCGGCGGGTCGGTACATCTGGGTCCGCCAGGGCCTGTCGATAACGTTAACGTCTACAGTTGGTTAATGCTAAAGATGGGGTATTTAATAATGTGCACGAGTCCTCGTAGCATACTGTGTCATAACTCGTGTATTGGGATGCTCATCATGCACGGTAAAGGAAGTACGTATTTTCAGTATCTGCCAACTGAAGCAAACTTTTTTTTAAAGTCATCAGTATTTTGACTGGTTTGATCCGGCCTCACACGGATTCCTCCCCTGTGCCAACCTCTCCATCTCAATGTAGCAACTGCAAAGTACGTCCTCAATTATTTGCTGGATGTATTCCAATCTGTCATCCTCTACAAGATTTATCCCTACAGCTCCCTCTAATACCATGGAATCTATACCCTGATGTTTTAACAGATGTTCTATCACCCTGTCCCTTCTTCTTGTCAATGTCTTCCACATATTCCTATCCTCTCCGATTCTGTGCAGAACCTCCTAATTTCTCACCTTATCAGTCAATCTAATTTTCAACATTCTTCTGTAACACCACATCTCAAATGCTTAGATCCTCTTCTGTTCTTGTTTTCCTATAGTCCATACAATACTGTGCTCCGAACGTACATTCTCAGAAATTTCTTCCTCAAATTAAAGCCTATATTTGATACTAGTAGACATCTGTTGTCCAGGAGTGCCCTTTTCGTCAGTGCTAGTCTGTTTTAATGTCCACATTGCTGCGTTCATCATTGTTTAGTTTGCTGCCTAGGTAGTAGAACTCCTTAATTTCATTTACCACGTAACCATCAATCTTCACATTAAATTTCTCGTTCTCATTTCTGTTACTTCTGATTACTCTCAATCCATATTCTGTATTAATTAGATTGTTCATTCCATTCAGGAGATAAAGTATTTCTTCCTCACTTTCACTCAGGATAGCAATGTCATCAGCGAATTCTTCCATCTGGAATTTTAATTCCACTAGTGAACCTTACATTTATTTCCATCATTGCTTCTTTGATCTACAGACTGAACAGCAGGGGCGAAAGTCTACATCCCTATCTTACACCTTTTTTAATCCGAGCATTTCGTTCTTGGTCGTCCACTCTTGTTATACCCTCTTGGCTGTTGTACATATTGTACGCTATCCGTCTCTCCTTAGCGCTTATTCCTATATTTCTCAGAATTTCGAACATCTTGTAACATTTTTCATTGTAGAACGCTTTTTCCAATTCGACGAATCCTATGAACGCATCATGATTTTTCTTTAGTCCTCCTTCCATTATCAACCGCAACGTCAGATTTGCCTTTCTCGATCCTCTACCTTTCCTAAAGCCAAACTGATCATAATCTAAAACATCCTCAATTTTCTTTTCAGTTCTTCTGTAGATTGTTTCTATCAGCAACTTGGATGCATGAGCTGTTAAGCTGATTGTACCATAATTCTCTCACTTGTCAGCTCTTCGGAATAGTGTGGATGATACTTTTCCAAAAGTCAGACGGTATGTCACTAGACACTCACATTCTACACACCAATGTGCATAGTCGTATTGTGGCCACTTGCCTCAATGATTTTAGCAATTCTGGTGAAATTTTATCTATCTCTTTTTCCTTATTTGATCTTAAGTCCTCCAAAACTTTCTTAAATTCTGAATCTGATACTGGTCCCCGATCACTTCAAAATCGACTCCTGTTTCTTCTTCTTCAAACAAATCTTCCCCCTCATAGAGGCTTTCAATGTACTCTTTCCACCTATCCGCTCTCTCTTCTGCATTTAACCGCGGAATTCCACTTGCGCTCTTAATGTCACCATCCTTGCATTTAATTTCACCGCAAGTTGTTTCCACTTTCCTATAAGCTGAGTCAGTCATTCCGACAATCATGTCTTTTTCGATTTCTTCACATTTTTCTTGCAGCCATTTCGTCTTAGCTTCCCTGCAAGTCCTATTTATTTCATTCCGCACCGAATTGTGTTTCTGTATTCCTGAATTTTCGTTAACATTTTTGTACTTTCTCGTTTCATCTATCAACTGAAGGATTTCTTCTGTTACCTGTGGTTTCTTCGCAGTTACTTTCTTTATACCTACGTTTTACTTTAAAACTTCCGTGACTGCTCCTTTTAGAGATGTTCATTCCTCTTCAGCTGTACTTCCTACTGTGCTACTCCTTATTGCTCTATCTATAGCCTTAGAGAACTTCAAGCATCCGCCGTCATTTCTTATCATTTCCGTACGCATCTCTTCGTGAATTGATTCTGCCTGTTGAACTTGAGACTACTTTTCGTCACTATTACATTGTGATCTGAGCCTGTATCTGTTCCTGGGTACGCCTTACAATCCAGTATCTGATTTCGGAAACTCTGTCTTGCCATGATATAATATAACAGAAATTTTCACGTATCACTCGGCCTTTTCCAAGTATACCTCCTCATCTTGTGATTCTTGAACAGAGTGTCCGTTATTACTACTTTAAAGTTGTTACAGAACTCAATTAGTCTTCCTCCTCTCTCATTCCTTGTCCCAAGCCCATCCTCTCTTGTAACATTTCCTTCTACTCCTTCCCCTACATCTGCATTGCAGTCCCTCATGACTAACAGATTTTCATTTCTCTTCACGTACTGTATTACCTTTCAATTCCTCATATACTTCTTCTATCTCTTCACCTTCATCTTGCAATGACAGCGTTTGTACCTGAAATATCGTTGTTGGTGCTGGTTTGCTGTAGATTGTGACAGGAACAACCCTCTTACTGAACTGTCCACAGTAACTCACTCACCTACCTATTCACAACGAATTCTACTCCCGTTATACCATTTTCTTCCGCTGAAAATATTACCCTGTACTCGTCTGAACAGAAATCCTTGTCTTCTTTCCGCTTCACTTCAATGACCCCTACTATATCTTGCCTTTACATTTCCCTTTTCATATTTTCTAGCTTCAGTTCAATGTTCAAGCTTCTGACATTCCGCGCCCTGACTCGTATAACGCTATCCTTCTGTTGGTCATTCAGTCTTTTTCACATGATCACCTTCTCTTGTCAGTCCTCTACCGGAGATTTAAATAGGAGACTGTTCCAGAATATTTTGCCTATGGAGAGATCATCATGACACTTTCTCAACTGCAGGCCACATATCCAGTGGATACACAGGTGCTTTTATGCAGAGGTATCCGTTTTGCATCGCCATGCCGTTGATCATTGCTGATTCTTCCGCCTCTAGGGGCAGTTTCCCATCCCAAGGACAAGAGAGTGCCCTGAACCTCTGTCTGTTGCTGCGTCCTCTTTGACAAGGCCGTTGGCAGACCGAGGGTGACTTCTTACGCTGGAATTCTTCGACCGCCAATGCTGATTAATAATCAAAGTTTTAGTGGTGGCGTGTTTCGAACCCAGGACCGAAGGCGTTTCTGTTACTATCCAATGATGCTATCCCTAAACCACACATAGGATAAAGTTATAGTGGTCCTGGAACGAAGTTTTCAAAAGTATCTGGTGCATAATGATACGAGGGCTAATCTGCTACACGATTTGTATAAGGAACATGATATAGTGTACCCTGCAAATAAACTTCTAGCAGAACGTCATGTCACATATCGAATTTTAGCCTATAATGTCAGACACATATGTGGGGATATGGGCATAGGTCAACGTATTACAGAATTCAACGTGAAGGGACATTTGAACACTGGTTCACAGGGCCCATGTCATCTCGGAAACAGAATTTGTCAGCTGAGTACCCATATCTGTATGTCGCCTTTCGTGAGAAAGGCCATAGTGGAAAAAAGGTAAGACGTGCGTTGCGCTGTCAACCAACTGTAAATGATGATAATGCGAAGCGTACCGAACTTAATCTGGGTGCTGGTATAGATTTCAAGGAGTTTATGAACGCCATATCCTCAATGAACAAACAGAGCTTGCCAATGGAACCTTTATACAAAATTTCACTCACCTATTTTCCAGTTTAAAACATATCAAACACTACTCCTTTTAACAACATGCAATCAATAATCCAAAAAAAAAAATGACATCATAGTATGGCTGCCTTTTCAGTCACTCATTACTGCAACTGTAAGACTGAAAAAAAATTGGTGGGTCATACTACATTAATGTAATTTCTGGTGTCACATTATTCATTTTATCTCGTCTCTATGTTATTACCTGTCTATGGCACAGTATTTAAGCAACACCGTATAAGTAACATTCACACAAACTGGTTACTACATTTTCTGAATTTATTTGTAATTAATGCTCACTGAATATTGTATGGTGACAATGTAACCTTTATTCTTTGTAATATAAATACTTGAAATGTTACCTTGATTCTTTTTTAAAAATTCCACTGTCAAATCAAAGCAATGTATATATTGTAATACACGAACTTTTTTGGCGCTGCTTTACACCAAAATATAGCTGCCTTCACAATCACACAGTATTGCAAGTGTAAAATTGATTCAAAATTTCAGTGCGTCCTACGATGTTAATGTAATTGCTACTGTCATATTATTCACTTCATCTCACCTCTTTGTTGATCCCTGTCTATAGCACAATATTAAGATAGTACCATGTAACTACCATTCACACAAACTGGTTACTACATCTGTCAACTTCATCTGTAATATTATATGCTCGTAATGTAAGTTTTATCTTTGTGTTTTAATTGTTCGTCATGTTTTGTTTATTCTTTATAAACACTCATAATGTAAAATTAAAGTCATCTATATATTCTAATATCTCTGAGAAAGAACATCTCTGGTACTGTTGTATATGTAAAACTGCAATCTTTGTGTCAACTTCACATGTGGGAAATACTTTTTGTGTGTGTGTGAGGGGGGGGGGGAGGGGGGGTGCTTTGCACAATTTGGTATTTGGTGGTATGCAAACCACTGCATATACTTAGCAATATTTCAAAAATACAATCCTGCAACTTCGCCACAAAATTTCGATGAATTTTCGATGTAAGTACTGTAACCACTTAACCACACATATTTGTTTACTCTGTATTACATAGTTTGAAGGTTAGTTATGTTCACAAAGGACGCTTCTAACATCGTTTTCTACCGTAAGGCACCAACACACTAAGAATTTTTCACTACAGCGGGAGAATAAAAATCGAAAACTGACGTTTATGTAAAGTGCATCTTGTGAATGTTGTAAACAGCCGTCTGACGATGAACTTTTCAGTTCGAGATCGGTTATTATTTTCTTAAATAAATAGAATTATTAATAGTGGCTGGTTGCTGTCTTCTTCATTGTAAGAATAAACCTACATTTTTCGTACTCCTGCTCAGGGAATTTGAGAATATCCTGTTTGATTTGTAAATCCTTTTTCTAGACTCGCAAATATGATCCTCTAACCTGGAATCCACGCTTAAGCTAATTAACGTCATTTGAGGCACATACATTGCTTATGTTCTGATTCATCTCTAAATTAGAGGTCTTTAAACGGATATATATACATTATTACTAAATAATTTATGATTTGTCTCTATATTTGAGGCATTTAAACTCATAATCTCTACATTAGTACTATCTAATTTTTTGAGTGTTACTGTTACCCACAAAGGTCATTCCTTGATATTTACTACGCTATTTTCCGACATCATTATTATAGATTTTGAACTCATATATACTTTCTTTATGATATACAGGTATAAAAAACGCCAGCATCGCTGACAAAGTTATGTCTGTTTCCCCAACATGGTGGATATATTTGTACCATCAGTGTGCACCCACAGAATTAACTTCTATTGATGGTGAACTAGCTCATGGTGTAGCCTACAACTTGCTAGTAACTGTAGTTCTACCTGGCAGCTACCACCAAGTCAGGACGCGCAGATCTTGCCACTGGCAGAATCGTCTCCCTTATGGCCCCCACTACGTTGCCTTGGTTCATGCAGGTGATTCCTGGCAGCTAACACCAGGCATGATGAGTTGATGTGAGTTTCTCCCGGTTGCTACTACCTAAAATACTCGAAATGCTGGCTGTCTTTGGATGCTTCCACCAAGATGGTGTGCCTCGCGGTCGATGCTTGTGAGGGTGGCTGCTCCGGCTGCTTCCACCAGGACACTGCATCTCGTGGTCGTGGATGTCTGCTGTCCCGGCTGCTTACATCAGGTTACTGCGTGTTGTGATCGTTGCTCGCCAGCCAGAAAATGAATGCAATATCCTCCAGTGCACTCACTTCCACTCCTCTCATTTGTGCTGCAACCAGTGCCTATAACTGCATTTCGTCAACTCTCTTGGTCTCTCTCTCTTTTCTCATGAGCTTTGCTCCTTGCGAATTTATGCTCACACACAATGTACTGGTAGCCACATGTGGCGTTGCTCCCCTTGCTATGTTCTACTTAAACATGCAACATCAGTACATGTGGTACCTAACACGCGTTTGACAAAACATTCAGTTAAATATCGCAGGTCAGCTTGACCACTTCAGATTCCTTTTCCACGGGGGTGGGGCGGCGGGAATGATACAAATAATTTGAGTTACTTCAATGAAATAGTTAGAATAACTTCCTGCGAACTCGGAAGTAGAGAGAGTCATTACTTAAATCATTTTACATATTACTAGTCCACATTGTTTCTTTGTCTTCCCGAAAATAACAACTGGAGTATTATCTCTGCCCTTGTCCTTAAATATCGATCGCTGATTCACTTCAGACTTCAACAACTCCAAATTTTCAACAACACTAGATCATAAAGACAATCAGTTTCCTGATGATGAAATCAGATTCAAATTCAAATTATTATTGCACATTTGCATTCAGTTCAACTAAATCATTTTGAATAAATAAATAATTTCTTACTTCCGTAAATGTATTTTATTGCAGTACCAGTTTTACATTAACACTGATGTTAGTTGTATTAGGTGAAGACAAGAACTAACTAATCATCATCACATTATCTGTTTGCAACATTGAAAATCCATTAACTTGTTTGTTAAAGACAGTTCAAAAATTTAATTTAGTATAAATCAGAGGGTAATAACATATTCTGAAAGAACCTTCTTATGTGCAATGGCTTTCACTTAGTGAACCACAGGAGTCAGTTTTCGGCTTGGGAGCGGCACAGAAGATGCTGCCGGTGTGTGCTCCTCCTTGACATGAGACAGATACAAAAACCGATTCAAATACAAATTTCAAAACCACACAAATAACATAGAGAATAATCGTATTAAATATTATTATCACATAAGTTAAATAAATATAATATATTATTACCTGCAAACTGAGTGGCAGGAGATATGATGTAACTATCTTGATATTTGGCTTCACTACATTGTCGATCCTGTATGGCTGTCAGAACACTTGCACTAAGCATAGAAACGAAAATGGCAGATCCTGGGATACTGAGCCACCCTTGGTGGGTCATGTTACATGACCAATGTATAAAATATTACTGGTCGAGGTGCCCAAACTTGAAACAGTTTCCAATCTGATGTCACAGTGTAAATGACTACCACTATTGCTGGGATAGAAGAAAAAGGATTAAGTCTGTATTTCAAAATGTATTACACAAGGGATAGCCCCTCAGTCCTCTTTCATAATCTCTGGATGCACTGGTCGTGAATTTTGCCTTTTGTTAGCCGATCACTATGGTCAGCGATTTCACTGCATGCTGTTTCCAATATCAAAGTGTTGGGCAGGGCCAACCAGACGGACAGCCACATGGAGCCACAAAATCCCTACGGTAAACCATCTGGCGTGAAGTGCACTCCACTAACTCGCAATGAAGAAACCACAGTACACATCGACCAAATTGAAAAATTAAGATGTATTAGAAAATCTAATAGCTGCAGTTTCCACTACTAGTACATTGTTTACCATGGCACTAGAGTCACCCAGACGACAGCTCTAACCTCACAGCCCACGCAACTCAAGTTGCAATAGTGGGGCAATTTGCAAATGCAAGCAGCACACACGTCCCAGACATGTTGAAAAAGTCTGGGAAACTGTGGTTTTTGTTACCATTTTACTGTAGCTTGGATGCTACTTGTTACAAGTGTGTTCTAACATGTAAATGTTTGTAGTGATGTGTTATGTAGTCTCTACTATGTAGCAGGAAACTTATCAATTTCTCGCTATATTCTTGCTTCATATGAAATATTCAAACTGCAAAATTCATTTGAAATATTTCAGAGTAGCTTTCATAAGATCAAAATTCTTACAGGCTTGAATAACTTTTCACTATAGTCGAACATGTTTCAATGGGCTACAACATAGCAAGACTGTAAAATTTCTTCAAGTTTACTTGTGTAATCATTTGACATAACCTCTCCTGACACTAGCTACCCTGAAAAACAGTAGGCCTCCTGCACATGCACCTTTGTTGAAGGAATCGTACTGGCATTTCACAGAAACTATTGAGAATGCCTACGGAAGTATGTAAGTTCCGATATACCAATCTCATTATCCCCTCATTGAAATACATGAAAACTTTTCACATGTTCCTGTTGCCCTCAGGTTCCTCAACTGTCAGCATTTAGAAATTCGCTAGTAATGTTACGGGTAAATATCTTTCGTATGACGTCAAATAATTACAGTTTTTATTAACAATCGTGTAAAAACCACTAAAAAATTCGGTGCTGGTCTCAGCATGAGATCGTTTTCCGTTTATAGTATAGACGATCGGAGTTGAACGTTTTGTCTAAATCAGTATCAAATTCCTATGACATCATGGCATAGCTACAGACAAAATCAGTTTTGGTCAAAAATGCAGTGCTATCCTGAACTTTACATCACTGTTTCTGTGTAGGAAGGATGGATGGAGTTTAATACTACTACTACTACTATATGAACCTACTTGAATCTGTAGCATGAATCTAGTGACACTACCATAATGAACTCAGTATGGAACCTACTATTTGACTTTATGTAATGACTGTACTATCACAAGAACAATTAGTACTCTACGAGATGCACCATATTAAGCACACATCTTTATGAATTAATATAGCACATTCTACCACACAAGCATCCTTTAACTGTTTGTGGTACTAGACCCTAATCGTGCTACATTGGTTTGAAGAGCGTTCACACTGGTATCTTAGCCTCAAATTCGTCTGATCTGAACACATGTGCACACTATTTGATATCAGCTCTATACCCACATTATATATGAAATGTGTAAAGATGTAATGTCAGATACCTGTGTATTCCTGGAAGAATATGTTGTAACGTAGTCGATCTGTCTATAAAACTAAGCAGCTGTGTGAAGTGCAGTGTAGTTTGTAACAGCAATAGGTCCACACACAGAGTCAGATTTTTTTTCCAGATAACTAGATATGTTTTCCCTGACTGTGAATGAGACTCTTACAGCTAACAATTCTTACAACTACTTTTCACAATGGTACCTGGTTTAAAACAGTGCGTTTTGTAACAAGAAGCAAACTTGTTATTGCTTATGTAATATTGTAGCCAGAACATCCAGAAACTTCATACTGCTAAGCACGAGTATTGTTATACAAAATTACATTGCAAGCTGCCTGTGACGTAGCTGTATGTATGTTATGTGTAATATGCCATGTGGCTACATAGTACTTAAAGGTATGTGTCCTAAGACCAACACCGTCCTGCTCTGTTGATTTTACTTTAATTTATAAACCTAGGTTCTATTTCGAGAGTGTGGAATCATCGTCACCACATTAACATTGCGAGTTCTGCATTGTCACATGGGTTGGAATTAACTGGAAACATATTATCCGAATGCGTGTCCGTTTAGGAAGTGGAATTATGGTTTACTGTTCAGAAAACACACGTTCTAGTGCCTTTCAACCTTTCAGAGTCTTATCCAATCCATGTAACACAGCTTCGCGACTCTTGATTGTGTCGAAGAGTGGTGGACGAACACACAATGATACAGGGGTTTCCATTCTCGAGAAATGTCATAGGGCTGATGCACAAACATAGGTCTGTGTCACTAATGTCAACTCAATGTGGGATTTTGTCTTTATAATTTGCGTAAAACAGAACAAACCATGAACTAACAATACTTAAGCAAGATAAATGCATATGTGCTTCAGTTCCAGCTCTAATTTCGCCTGACGTGGAGCTCCTTACATGAAATGTCTGTTAGAGGCTATAAATAGTTTTGCAGTCTACCTCATATGTATGTTCGCCATCCTTTCTCAAAATCGTTGGAATCTAAAACTTAGTGCCACAATGTTTTTTCATGTAAATTGTCTGCATTATTGTTCTATAACTGAACAAGAATCCCATGGCTCGCTTTAGTGCTACTGGTACTATAGCTCGTAGGTTTTTGTACATATGACGACGACCGTGTTCCGATTTCTGTACACCAAATCGGTGAGAGTCTAAACCAACACACATACAGCTTATTAGGGGTGTAAGTGCAGATATTGTGAACATCTGTACCTTAATACGTACTCACATCAGTGCTTTAGCCTTTTTTTCTGTGCACCTAACAGTCTACCTGCACACATGCCACACAATGTACAACCTGATGTTTTCTCTACGTTAGTAATTGCACCACTAGGTAGACTATTCCTGTCAGTATAGACTACCATTGTGCATAAATAAGTCCATACTTCAAAACCTTGTCTGCTGTCCAGTGGAAAATAAGGGTTAATGGCTTGTTCTTGCTACATGTGCTTGCAGATACTAACTAACCTAAAATCTTTCTACTCCTAATAGGTATAATTGTTGGTCTGCAAATGAAATGTTGTTGAGCACAATGTTTTCAGTCGGCCTCTTGTTTCTGTACCCCACCTGGCGCCAAAACACGACTGCAAGTAAAACTTTGCTCCCATTTCGGTGCATGAAAATAGGACCTCAAATTATGTGCCATAGTGTTATTTCCACATCTCACACCATTAGTCATAATCTACGATGCAGGTTGTTGGGAAAAGAATTGCAGCCAGCAGGTGAATGGCTTGCTGTACTACTACGAGTCTCAGGAGTAGTAATGTCTTTGGATATGCAGCCAGCAGGTGAAAGGCTTACTGTATTACTACTAGTCTCAGGAGTAGTAATATCTTTGGACAAGGTTGGAAATGGAGTAAAGTTGGACCTCTGATCATGGGTGAAAATTCGATATTCGGATCAAAAGTAGAATTCCACTTTAAAGAAAGATTGTATTATTTTTGAAAATATATAAATATTGATTCTGCGAGAGAGTCCTAAGAAGTAATGCCTCCGAATTATTTATGTGGATACACTTAAGGCATTTAAAACAAAACAGATTTTGTTAACATTCTACATCTTTATTCTTTATCTTTACAAACTGACTTCTCAGCATAGTCACTATGGCGACATATACATTTCCCCCAACGAGAGAGGAGTTTGTTGGTACTGTCTCTGTAGAATGTCTCATTTTGTTCATGGAGCCACGACCTCATCTCCAGTTGCAACAGTTCATCACTGTCAAACTAAAGTCGTCGAAGGTGTTGTTTAAGTTTTGGAAACAGATGAGAAACCGATGGGGCCAAATTTGGACTGTTTGGAGAATGACTGGTGAGAGTGAACGCAAGGCACAAGTCGCAGCAATCGTGTGTGGTCTGACATTGTCATGCTGAAGGAGGTGATGCTTCATGTATGGACAAACTATTAGAACTCGTGCTTCAAGCTTTCTGGTGGATTACATCACGCTGTTTCTCACGCATCATCATAGTAACGTTACACACCACCACGATACACACTGCAGTTGGAGGCCTCTAGTGGCGAAGGGTTGCAAATTGCGCCAGCGAAACGGGAAAGTTGTCTGAGTAAAATGCATGACATGTAATACCTTAACTGATATTGGGGACACAATGAAAAATTTTAAAGTGTTACTTTTCAGCATATCTCTCAGTTCATTGACACTACTGGTGTAGCTTACAGGTTAAAGCAAACTTGGCGACGACTGTCATTCCATTTGGAAGAAGCCAGAGTGGACCAGCAAATTAAGTCTCCCAGAGCTATTTCCACGTCTAAATTGTTTGTACTATTGCTCTAACAGTACCAAGCGCACATGGCTCAGCTTATTGACACAGCTGGTAAAACTTACAGGTTGAAATACACTTGGGACTTCAGACGTAGCTTCAGACCCTCAAATGAAGATTCAAAATATTATTTTCATGTCTTACACATCTCATTCATAATCTCCAAACACGGGAGAAACCTTCAATGCAGTTTCTCACTTACACTGTATATTTTCGTAATATACAAATGTGACTACAAAAACTGCAATACTTCACCTACCCAAGCACAATTTTACAGGGGAAGAAGATAATTTGACATGGGCTTTTTATTACTTTCGATCTTTAAGCTGCTTGAGATTATGTTACTGGTAACGCAAAGACAGGGAAGCTGTGGGAGACATTGATACAAATGTGACTACAAAAACTGCAATACTTCACCTACCCAAGCACAATTTTACAGGGGAAGAAGATAATTTGACATGGGCTTTTTATTACTTTCGATCTTTAAGCTGCTTGAGATTATGTTACTGGTAACGCAAAGACAGGGAAGCTGTGGGAGACATTGATCGGAACTATGGTGTCAGGTCCTTGTAAGTGTTTACAGATGGTATCTCCTTTTCTAATAACAAATAACTATTAAGTAATATCAAGAGCTAACTCCAAGACATTATTTATTACACTTTTGGCCACCAGCATCACATTTCCCGCAGTTTAGTACAAAAAGCGTACTAAAAAGGCACATTTTGAAGAAATCTTTAATTCACTGTATGACTTAAATTGTGTACACCCGTAATAAACAACTACAGAAAGCACGAAATACTGTAAACAGGAATTGTTAAAAGGCATAGAACTTCACTGCTAGGCGCTGGATTCGAATGTGGGTACTCTGCTGGGCGTGGGGAAGAGGATGGCTCCTGAGGACAGAACAACAACATTTATTGATCATCTGCAATACACTGGTTGTGGGCCCTCTGGGTGAGGTTTGCTTCCGCTCGTAATATTCTTGGCTGAGACGAACGTGGCCGGCTGACTCTCTCAAGCGCGCTGCTGCGGCGACTGTAACTGCACTGGCACAGAAGTGGGGCAGGTGAGTGTGCTGTCTCCGCGACCACCACAGTTGCGGCTGCCTGGCATTGGTGGGCCAACGTCCCCAGCTCTGGCCCCGGTCACGTGGTTTGTGGAGATAGCGTCCCTGGGCAATGGCGACAGTGCGTTACCACAACGCTCCCCAAGCGATGACTACCATGAGAATGGGCTGCCTGTTGACGGCATCCGACAACAGTTACAGCAGCTGCGTACTCTGTTGCTTGCTAGCTGACGACCTCCATTGCGACAGTGACTATTACGATGACTGCAATGGCAGTGACGACACCAAACTGGTGGCGGAGCTAAGTAACACAGGCTTTCCGTCACCCCAAAGTCACACGGTAATCGATGATTGTAACGCCGGAAATGCATATCCTCCTATTTCCATCTATTGTACTGTAAGTTTTTTCCTTATTTTGTTACCTGAATATATGACATTTCTGTGCCGTTATATATTGTAATTGTTTTACTATTTGTATATATATATATATATATATATATATATATATATATATATATATATATTTATGCATTTATGTCGATGTATAATTGGTTTGTTTCGTAAATATTATTTGTATTTTTACGCTGGGTCTTGCCTAGGGAAAACTGCTATCGAACGATTACATCGATAGGTGGTGTGAAGAATTAAAGGGTGTAGGATCTTTGGTAGTGTTAACTCTGCCGCTTGGAGCGCGGGCAGAGCAGTTGGAGTCTGGCTGGAGTAGCGAGTGGAGCAGGTGTGTGGTGTGACGCTCCCGCGAGTTGCCGCGCTTTCGGGGTTTAGCAGCATGTAATTGCGCTCGACTCGCGATGATAGTTTCTGACATGGTGTCGCGGACGGGAAGCATTAGCTGGCGCACATCAAGAGCCCGTTTCGCCTGATGACCGTGTCGAGAAGAAGGCGCGCCAACATCCAGCTTCTGCAACAGCGACGGCCGACAATGAGTGACTGTCGCCACCTCCTCGATCGACGGCTTCAAACCTTCAATCAACCAACAAGGAAGTCTAAAAGCACGTAAAGTTTCAGAACTGTATGGCAGACCTCAGCTTTTCAAATTGTTCTATTTGCCTCGCAAAATTACAGCATCTTAACGTGAACCTTTGTTGCTCATTGTCCCAATTGCATTGCCAAGCAGGGTCCCTTCCTTTTCCGAAATGAACCCGAGTGTCGTTGAAATTCAAACGCCAGCATTAAAATAATATAATTAGATTTCACTGCTTTAATTTCAAAGTTCAGTTATTCATAGCTGGCTACAATATTTAGATTACACGAGCACAAATTAAGAGTGCGAGTTTTGTTAGCATATTTTAGCTTACCTGTGACTGCAGCTCAGCTTGGTACGTACTAAATTTTACTATTGTTAATTGTTCAGAATCATTTAATTCAAGTTCAAAGTTAAATCTCTTGTTTCTAAATTGCGTCGAGTCAAGTTGCTTTTGAAATGATTGTTGAGGTAGCCCAAGACTAACCGTATTTTACTGGATTTCGATGTGCTTCAGAAAGAAAGCTCACTATTAACTTCAGTCACTAAATTAACTTTCGATTTTCCGGATTTATTAATTCTTTTGCTAAATTAAGTCAGAGTGTAGCGAAACTTATTACTTCTGACAAACTTTCAGTTTTCACACTACACGTGTCAACCTTCAGTTGCCACGCTTCTAGTGCTAATTATATGTGTAATAACCTTTCTTTTTCAGTTACTGTAGTGATTGTCCTTAGGACTGGCGACCGTGATTTCCCCCAAATCTCAAATATCTAATTACCGCTAGTTAATTGTTAACGTAACGGCCGCACATTTACTTTCTTTATTAACTTTACCCCTTTTCAAAATTAATTTCCACCAGTTTCATTTGCATTTTTCCTTTCATTAAGATGTAACCCTTTCCTCCCTCTTTACCGACAGATTAACTTCGGTGACGATTGCTTTTCCAAAATTCCCATTAGGCACACGCGGTTTCATTTTTCACTGTCATTAAGGTCGATAACTGAGGAGGAGGTTACATGATGACGAACTGGATACCGATCCTTAAATATGGCTTTATGCCGCTGAAGTCTGCGGTTCTTCTTTCCCAGTAGGTCGGTGGAATATTTTAGTGTTGCTCGGCTGGTACAATTGACCAGATTACCGCCCTTGATGTTGACATTGTGGCGTGCAGCGAGCTAGCCGATGATACAGAGTTCTGCTTCGTGTTGTTTAACGCGGCGCTCCGCCGATCGACTTACGTTACGGTATCATACCACTGAACTGCGCAACGGAATGTGACACGTATGCGACTTCTGGCTTCCAATTTTCACTCAGATTTTAACTAACTTAATTTCTTTAATTATTCTAACCTCTACAAGCAACCTGATGGGTTCATAATGACTTAGGTCAACATGACAGCTGCTTGATTTGCCTCAGTCAGTCGGTAACAGAAAACGATGAGTGACGTCACAAAAACATCACTACTTCATCACATGAACTCTGACACACCACGGATGGTTCTCCATATTTTAAAGCATTTGTGTGTAGTACTTTAATTTTACTACTTTAAGTAACGAATTGTCACTAAGCCCAGATTCTCCATTAGTTTTAAATCCTACTGTTGGGTTTCCTGTTGCTAAATTTGCAATTTTGGGAGTCCCACATTTAGATACAATACAGATACCCTTGTTAAGCAGACTCATATTGGAGTGGAGGTTTGTAAACTGTTGTCTTTTAATGTGTCTTGGTTCCACCATTCAGCGAGAACTCGAAGAGATGCAGTCAGTACATGCTGCTGTCAGTAAATGGCTGGTTCAAATGGCTCTGAGCACTACGGGACTTAACATCTATGGTCATCAGTCCCCTAGAACTTAGAACTAGTTAAACCTAACTAACCCAAGGACAGCACACAACACCCAGTCATCACGGTCAGTAAATGTCTCGTGGCCCCAGTCATATACATATTTCTCCGTATACTGTGTTCAAGAAATCTGAAAGAACTGTTTGATCATCTCCAATGGCTTGCTGTTTTTCCAATAGTTGTTCCCATTCTTCCTTCAATATAACAAACTTCGTCACTCAGTGCAGTCAGTGTTTTGTTGAATTTCACGTCATTCATTCTTTTGTGCACACATAACACATTAACTACACTTAAAAGACTATGTTCTTTAAAAGAAAATGAGTCTGTTGGGCATATTGCTTCTTCTTCTTCTGAAGCATTCGGCAACAAATATCATTCATGGGAACCAAAACTAATTCGTAAATATCTGTGTTTCGAATTGTCACAGAGAACAGTGTCCTGGGTTGAGAAACGCATTTTGTCCATGCTGAAGTTTGTGTTAATAATTTTTGCATAGTTTACAGGTAAGTAATCAAAAGTATAGTCAGAGAAAACTTGGGGTATAATATTTTTTTAGTATGGAATGCCTGGAAGGTGTAGCTGTACATCAGCAGACTCTCATGCATTCTCATTGCCCCATCAGACGGCAGAACACTGGTAACATAACGCAGCAACTATTCCGTAATAAGTCTGGTAGTTTCCACCTCATATAAATGATTGTCATAGATTACATTGGAACACACCTCTTTCACAGGATCAAACACTTTATCCATTCAGTAGTTGATAATCATAGCTTCCAGTCTGGTAACACCATAGACGTTAGCCAAGGTAAATGAAAATTTTTCATAGACACATGCCACGGCACTTTGTGGAATAGATAAGATGGTTCTCGATACCACTGTTCACTCATGAGTTTGTTATTTGACTTTTAAATAATTTACGTATCTTTATTCCACAATTGGATCACATCCTAGCTAAATTGCGTATTCCAACCATTATATCATTGATCGCAAACTTGTTGCAGTTTCCTTCGTAGTATTGCGGCAAACATAAGTCATGGTTGCATGTTTCATAATCATTCGTTCCCGTTTTATTAAAAACCATAACAAAAGCTTGTGTTAAATCCAGATCAATAAGGCTCCAGTTCTCTACTTAGATTTGCTGCAATATTCCAGGAGGTCTTTATGGATAACTAATCACGATGATAACTATTAAATACACCACACATTTCCTCCAGTGAGATTACAGACTGTCCCTTACTCTAAGTGACTCTTGAGAGTCAACTAGTACAGCTACACTACTGGCCATTACAATTGCTACACCACGAAGATTACGTGCTACGGACGCGAAATTTAACCGACGGGAAGAAGATGCTGTGATATGCAAATTATTAGCTTTTCAGAGCATTCACACTAGGTTGGCGCCGGTGATGACACCTACAACATGCTGACATGAGGAAAGTTTGCAACCGATTTCTCATGCACAAACAGCAGTTGATCTGCGTTGCCTGGTGAAACGTTGTTGTGATGCGTCGTGTAAGGAGGAGAAATGCGTACCATCACGTTTCCGACTTAGGCTAAATTATTTTTATTCAAGGCGCTGCGTAAGAGAATTATAGTGTATGCTCCTTTGATTTATATAAAAGTTATTAGGATTAGCCTACATAATCACTGAGCCATTCCACTTTCCATACGCTCTAGAGCAGTATGTATAAAAGTAACTATGTATATATACAGTTAAACAGTTCCAAAGGGATCATATTAAATTTGACTTTCTCTTGCCCTTTAATAACCAGGCAGTTACATGTTAGGCTATATTCTTGCAGATCCTCAGCTACCATCCTTGAAAGATAGAAATATTATTTACTGAATGAGTCAGCAATATGTCATGGTACCAAGCAGTGTTACAGTAACTGATGTTGTCTGCCTTTGTAGTCAACAACCGTCCTGTACACTGCCTTAATACGCAAAAGCCGTTTGGAACACCGCATTATGAGTACGTCATTTTACTTGCCTAACACTGTACAAAGAGCAGATATATGTTTTGGATGGTGCTAGTGATTACTGTAAATGACGCTATTGGATGGAACGCATGTTTAGTTGAACGACTATAATTCTTGGGTTTTGGTTAGGCAATCGTATCTGTGTTTTTCCCGAATTTTGTTGCGCTACAGCGTACTTAAGTATTTCATTACTTAAAGATGAGAAACATACGGAACTTAAGACTATACTCACTGTTGTGTGAGTTTAAGACAGACTCCGTCGTGATGATGATTTGAGAGACATGTCTCCTTTGGTAAGTCTATAGCGGTGCAGTTGTGAATAAATTATTGCTTTTCATTTACATTACGTTGATAACACATTATTGCTACGGGGGAATATTTGTAAAGGCTGATCAACTTTATTACATTTACAGCTACCCCTACGAGTGTGAAATACTATTATATGTTCCATTTGTCAAATACGTATTATTGCACAGATTTCTGGGAGACATTTGCAATGGCGCTTGTGGTGACAAAAAACTAATACTCTACGTTTCGAAATAGCACTGTGAGTTGTTTCAAAGGTGTGTTATTATTGTGACACAGTATTGTGGAGAACGAGGTTTCTAGAAATAGGACTACCTCTTATCAGTCCGAAGATACTTTATCAGAGAGAAGACTTTGAAGCTACGTAGGTAATATGAAACACATTTCCCAGATCGAATCAGAACCTCACGCTATTTCACTAATTTAACTGTTTTCTGCAATCATCTGTTGATATTACGATAAACTATTAGAACTATCGATGGGAAAGAAGGGCTCGACTATATTCGAGAATCTGAAGCTATGGAATGGTGCTTAATGTAATTTCCTACGATCATTTGTTATGTTTCCAATATTTCGAACATTGTTTCAAGAGAACTAGACCTCTGAAGTAGATGGTTTTCTGGGAGTGATTTTACTTTACTCGTGTAGCGTAAGACGTAAATGTCGTATAGCAATGTTGGGTGGGATCAGCCGATTGTGAGAGAAAGTGCTCTTCGTCTGTGAGCACTAGCACCTTTCCATCGGGATATTTGAGACTGGTGCAGTAATAGTATTTGTGGAAATTATGTGGGTGTAGTGAATCAGTGTGGGTACAGTGTTATGTTTGTGCTGCATTAAGAGAATGAGAAAAGGAATGTAGTGAAACCATTTGGTGGCATAAGGTCTACCCACTCGAGTAGCAGCTAGGTGGTCGCCGAGTTTAACTCACCCATCCTGTGGTTAGATCACCATCAACAGCGTCACATACCTTCACATCATGAGACAATAAATGTGATCAGGAGCTGCGCACCGCCACCTGTCCTCCTCCTTCATCCATCAACAAAATTCGAGTCAGCGTACCTAAAAGCTGAGTGCTAAAGCACAGACGGGCGTTAGCGGCCTCGACTATGGCGGAGGGTTAATTATGTAGTTTCTGTAGTGACTGCTTCTCTGTATCATGACTTTATTTTGTTTTATTTGCTGTCCATACAACTACAGTTGTTTTCTCAGCAATTACTTAAAGCAATTTAAACAATTTCCCGAGGAATACATGATACTCTGCAACCTGTGAGGGAATGGCTGCTCAAAGAAACTAAGATAGTTTCTAGTTCTTCTCTGCTGGATCCAGGAATTATACGAAGCCGGCGCAACAGCGTTGCTAGCAAAGTTTTCATTTCCATAGTAGCGAAGGGGCCTCCCACGCATCCTCGTGGACCAGTACCGAACGGAAGGTAGCTGCAGGACCTCCGGAAAGCTGCACTGCCACCCGGAAGGAAGCGACCCGGGTCAAACTTGTCGGGATCTGGGAACAGCTCTGGATGCCGATGTGTCAGGAAGAAGGCCAAAAAGACACAGCAGCCACGAGGTGCTACGTAACGGCCACCTGCTAATGGAATGTCCTCGCTTACGAGGCGTGGTATGATGGGAGCTTGAGGGAACAGCCGCAGCGTCTCCTGAAATAACAAGTGTTTAATATAGTTGCTCAATGTTTACAGTTAAGTAGAGAATATTATACACAATTATTACGTAGATCTAGTATCAGATGTATTTTCCATTTTTTAATAACCACAAGGTAATAATTTTTGAGAATTTCGGGATTATATCAGTATGAAAGTGAAACTTGGGTCTGGTAAAACGGGGGTCCTGTCGGAACTGAGCAATAGCTTCAGAGTAGCAGAGAAGAACCGGAGAAAGTAATAATCTGGTCAGAACTTATTATATCATTCATAAATAAAATTAAATCACTTTTAAGGAAAGGAATTAAAATATGATGGTATTCTTTAAGTGAGGATTTAAGTTGTCTAGTTGTTAGTATCGGCTATGGAGAGGTTAGTGAGACCCTTAGATCATCAGTACCAACTCAGCCAAGCAATGGGCACCAAATGGGTTAAATGAATGCAAGATATCAACGACTGTTCTTTTTTACTGTCTAGGATGTAGTATGTTCCAGTCTAGTTGACCGAATGGCTGCTGACTTTCAGGTAATTTTGTAATTTTCATATTTTGTTCAGAAGAGTGTTACACTGGCAATAGGCCTCCCCATGCTGGTTTAAGTTCCAGTGGCGTTAATTCCTGTTGTTCAATTTTTAAGCTACTTTTTATTAAATTTGTGTTTGTTGCAGTATTTCCCAGCATGCTTCTCCATAATCACAAGAGCGTATAGTCACTTCATTCTCGTAGGTAATGTTCCGCCTATGGTTACCGATCCAGCGATAAAGATTCTTGAGTCTGCTCAACGACAGCTTTTCCTACAGTGCGTTTAAGTACCAATTCAGTGTTTGAGACGACGCCATCATATTCACATGTGGTAACTACTGTGGCCTGAGCCGCGGCACTTGTGCTTTCAAAATATTATGTGAAGGTCCTTGGAATTGGACTGCGTGAATCCTCTCATCACCTATATTGACGTTGGTGAATTACTGTTATTTTAGAACTTTTCGATAAATATTAGCTCTGGATGTATCTAAGGAAGTTTGTTGCTTCCTGCACGGAACACGACCTGTAGATTCACGATTAACCTCAACCCCGTCTGCTGAATCATATGAAACTTCGTCATCAAATGCCTGCTACCAAACAATGTACTCCTTTGAATAAAATGAGGTCTCTCTGACTCCTTCTACGACAAAGTGGTTTCTCCTAAAATCAGTATTCTCAGAGCAATTACACTCCTGGAAATTGAAATAAGAACACCGTGAATTCATTGTCCCAGGAAGGGGAAACTTTATTGACACATTCCTGGGGTCAGATACATCACATGATCACACTGACAGAACCACAGGCACATAGACACAGGCAACAGAGCATGCACAATGTCGGCACTAGTACAGTGTATATCCACCTTTCGCAGCAATGCAGGCTGCTATTCTCCCATGGAGAAGATCGTAGAGATGCTGGATGTAGTCCTGTGGAACGGCTTGCCATGCCATTTCCACCTGGCGCCTCAGTTGGACCAGCGTTCGTGCTGGACGTGCAGACCGCGTGAGACGACGCTTCATCCAGTCCCAAACATGCTCAATGGGGGACAGATCCGGAGATCTTGCTGGCCAGGGTAGTTGACTTACACCTTCTGGAGCACGTTGGGTGGCACGGGATACATGCAGACGTGCATTGTCCTGTTGGAACAGCAAGTTCCCTTGCCGGTCTAGGAATGGTAGAACGATGGGTTCGATGACGGTTTGGATGTACCGTGCACTATTCAGTGTCCCCTCGACGATCACCAGTGGTGTACGGCCAGTGTAGGAGATCGCTCCCCACAACATGATGCCGGGTGTTGGCCCTGTGTGCCTCGGTCGTATGCAGTCCTGATTGTGGCGCTCACCAGCACGGCGCCAAACACGCATACGACCATCATTGGCACCAAGGCAGAAGCGACTCTCATCGCTGAAGACGACACGTCTCCATTCGTCCCTCCGTTCACGCCTGTCGCGACACCACTGGAGGGGGGCTGCACGATGTTGGGGCGTGAGCGGAAGACGGCCTAACGGTGTGCGGGACCGTAGCCCAGCTTCATGGAGACGGTTGCGAATGGTCCTCGCCGATACCCCAGGAGCACCAGTGTCCCTAATTTGCTGGGAAGTGGCGGTGCGGTCCCCTACGGCACTGCGTAGGATCCTACGGTCTTGGCGTGCATCCGTGCGTCGCTGCGGTCCGGTCCCGGGTCGACGGGCACGTGCACCTTCCGCCGACCACTGGCGACAACATCGATGTACTGTGGAGACCTCACGCCCCACGTGTTGAGCAATTCGGCGGTACGTCCACCCGGCCTCCCGCATGCCCACTATACGCCCTCGCTCAAAGTCCGTCAACTGCACATACGGTTCACGTCCACGCTGTCGCGGCATGCTACCAGTGTTAAAGACTGCGATGGAGCTCCGTATGCCACGGCAAACTGGCTGACACTGACGGCGGCGGTGCACAAATGCTGCGCATCTATCGCCATTCGACGACCAACACCGCGGTTCCCGGTGTGTCCGCTGTGCCGTGCGTGTGATCATTGCTTGTACAGCCCTCTCGCAGTGTCCGGAGCAAGTATGGTGGGTCTGACACACCGGTGGCAATGTGTTCTTTTTCCCATTTCCAGGAGTGTATATACAACCGCTCGCTACGGAAAGATCCGTACTAAAGACTGGAAAACTGCTCAAGTCCCACCAATAGCCAAAACGGGAAGTAGGAGTAATCCGCTAAATTACAGGCTGAACATCACTAACGTCGATTTGCGGAACATACACCGTATTCGAACATTATGAAGTACCTCGAACAAAACTATTTATTGACAGACAGTCAGCCCGGATTCAGGAAATATCGGTCTTGCAAACCACAACTAGCTATTTAAACTCAAAGTAATAAGTGCTATCGACAGGGGACGTCAAATTGATTGCATAGTTTTAGATTTCCAGAAGGCTTTCGTCACTGTTCCTCACAAGCGTGGTGTAACCAAAATGTGTGCCTATGGAATATCGCCACAGTTGTGCGACTGGCTTCGTGATTTCCTGTCAGAAGGGCCACAGTTCGTAGTAATAGACGGAAAGTCATCGAGTAAAACAGAAGTAATACCCGGCGTCCCCCAAGGAAGTGTTATAGGCCCTGTATTGTTCTTGATCTATATTAACGACATAGGAGACAATCTGAGTAGCCGTCTTAGATTGTTTGCACATGATGCTGTCAGTTACCGTCTTGTAAAGTCATCAGACGACCAAAAGGAATTGCAGAACGATTTAGATAAAATATCTGTACGTTGCTAAAAGTGGCAATTGATCCTGAATAAAGAAAAGTGTGAGTTTATTCACATGAGTACCAAAGGAAATCCGCTAAATTTCGATTAAGCGTTAAGTCACACAAATCAGAAGGTTGTAAATTCAACTAAATTCTTAAGAATTACAATTACAGATAACCTAAAATGGAGCGATCACGTAGATAATGTATTGGGTAGATCAAACCAAAGACTGCGATATATTGGCAGCACACTTAGAAGGTGCAACAGGTCTACTAAAAATAATGCTTACACCACGATTGTCCGCCCTATTCAGGACTATTGCTGTGCGGTGTGGGATCCGCATCGGGTGGGACTGAAGAATGACATCGAAAAGGTACAAAGAATTGCAGCTCGTTTTGTATTATTGCGAAATAGGGGAGATAGTGCCACAGACATGATACGTGAGTTGGAGTGGCAATCATTAGAACAAAGGCGTCTTTCGTTGCGACTGGATCTTCTCATGAAATTTCAATCACAAGTTTTCTCCTCCTATTGCGAAAACATTCTGTTGGCATCCACCTACATAGGGAGAAATGATAATCACCATAAAATAAGAGAAATCAGAGCTCTTACAGAAAGAGTGAATTGCTCTTTTTCCTGCGCGCCTTTCAAGAGTGGAATTGTAGAGAGACTGCTTGAAGGTGGCTCATTGAACACTCTGCCAAGTACTTCATTGTGAACTGCAGAGTTATCACGTGGCTGTAGATTTAATTATGATCTATATTATCTTTATCATTTAGTCAGTTACTTGATGTGAAACTCAATCGATTATGTGATGCACTGAGAACGAAGAATGAGGCAGCAGAAAATACCTATCTGTCAATGAAGAATCGATCAGTGTTAAGTTTCTGCTGACTGAAGCTGAGTGCTGCACACTGATTCGAGTCTGGAACCTTTGCCTTTCGTGAGCAGGAGCCCTACCAACTCCGCTATCCTATAACGACTCCTGCAGCTTACAATTTTATTTCCATCAGTACATCTCTCCTGCTAACGGGATGTGAGCATGAGAAATGGATAGAAATACCAATGACGGGATAAGCTTCTACAAGACAGAGCATGGAAAGTTAGAAGTTTGAACGAGGCAAGAATGTTAGAAAATCTAAAAAGGGAAGTGCATAGGCTCAATCTAGATATAGCGTGGTCAGTGAAGTGAAAAGGAAAGGTGATATTGATTTCTAATCAGAAGAAGGTAGGGTAATGTCAACAGCATCACAAAACGTTACAATGTCAGTAGGATTCTATGGGAATAGAGCAATAGGGGAGAGAGTGAGGTACAGTGAACAGTTCAGTGATAAGGTTGTTCGCATCATATATGACAGCAAACCAATGCCAGCAACGATGAATCAGGTATACATGCAGACGCCGCAAGTAGATACTGACGAGGTATAGAAAGTATTTGGTGACATTGAGCAGGTAATCCAGTATATAAAGTGAGATGAAAGTCTAATAATCGTGGGCGTACTGACCGTCTTCGTTAGGGAAGGATTAAAACAAAGGTTTACAAGAGAATATGGCTTAGAAGTAAAATTAATGAGAAAATGTAATTGGATTCTACAAGAAATTTCAGATGTTAATAGCGAATATCTGTTCAAGAATCACAGGGGAGGAAGTATACTTCGAAAAGACTCGGAGACACGTCAGAAATCCGACTAGATTACATTATGGCCCGACAGAGATTTCACTATCACTGTCGGATTTTAAGGCGTTCCCACATGCATTTCTAGACCCAGATCACACTTTGGTAATAATGAAGAATAAACTGAAGTACAAGGAAATCATCCATAAGAATCAGTTTGATAGGCAGTGGAAAACTGAAGCAATGAGGAACGTTGAGATGCGTTTGAAGTATGGTAAGGGTGTGGATACTACGACAAGGAACACCAGAGTAAGTAGCTGAGTTAAAGTGCAGTCACAGATAATGAACTGACAAATATCGATATAAAGAATGCAACTGTGAAGAGCCTAGGGATACAGAAGAAACACTTCTGTTGTTCGACGAAAGAAGGATATACAAAAACATTCAGAGAAAACAATGGAAGAAAGCTATATAAAACTTTTAGGAATTTGAGGACTGGGAAATGCATGGAAGCCAAGGCAAAATGTTTCGAGGAAGGACGTGAAGAAACTGGAAAAGAAATTATGGTGGGGAAGACTGTCCCCGCATGTACATAATTCGAAACTACCTCCGACGAGTCGAAACTACCCTCAGTGAAACTAAAGGCAATGATTGTAACTTCAGTTGGGCAACGGAAATTCCACTGTTGAGCTCAGAGGAAAGAGCGACTAGGTGGTGGAGAAAGCACTTTGAAGGCACTATGTCGGAGAGAATTTGTTTGATAATAAATTGGAGTTTAGAGGGGAGACCGAGGCCATCCTGTATTAGAGTCAAAATTTAAAAGCCGTCTGGAAGACATGAGGCCAATTAAGGCAGAATAAATAGATAACATTACACCGGATTTTCTAAAAGCATTTTAGGAAGTTGCAACTTCACAACCATTCAAGCTGATACGTAGAATCTAGCAGACTGTCAAAGTACCATTAGGCTTTCCGTTACGAAGATAACAAGAGCAGATAAGTGAAAAACTACCGCACGACAAGCTTAAGAGCTACAGTGAAAAATTGCCGACAAAAATAATACACAGAAGAAGAAAAATAAAATTGAAGATCGGTTAGGTTTGCTTTAGGAAGGGCAAAGGCACCAGGGAGGCAGTCCTGATGTTGCATGTTGCGGTTGACAATGGAAGCAAGACTGAAGAAAAATCAAGACTCAGTCATACGATTTGTCGGCCTTGAGAAAGTGTTCGACTATGTAAAGTTATGAAAGTGCTCGAAAAAAAAAAAGGAGTAAGCTACAGGGAAAGAAAGGTAATGTACTGTTTGTACAAGAACCGAAAGTGGACAATAATATTCCAAGGCTAAGAACGAAATACTCCTATTGAAAATAGTGCTAGACAGGGATGCAGTCTTTCGCCCATACTGTTCAATGTATACATAGAAGCAGCAGTGGTGGAACTAAAAGAATGTTTCAAGAGAGGGATTAAAATTCAGGGTGAAAGGAAACCGCTTATAAGTTTCCCTACTACTTTGCTAACGACAATATAGATGAATCAGTATTACAGAAAGAGTCAAATGGAATGAACGAGTAAAGGAAATGGATTGAGAGCAAACCGGAAGATATAAAAGTAATGAGAAGTAGTGAGACGTAGCAGAAATGAAACCAGAGAAAAACTTAGTCAAAATTGGTGATCCAGAAGTAGATGTGGTAATTCTGCTACTTGCGAAACGAAGTAATGGGCGAAGTAGGGGGTGTAAGAAGCAGTCTAACACAGGCAAAGAGGGCACTGTTGACCAAGAAGAGTCTCCTGGTTAGAAACACAGGCCTTGACAAGACAAACTGTGTCAAGGTTAGAGCGTTTATACAATGTATGCGTACATAACTAAGCTGCCATATCAGTTTCACTTGGATCATTGAGCCGTGTACGGACTTATACCAAAACGTTCCGACTTTGCTGGAGGCAGTGCTACTCAGTGACTGGCTGACGTATTCCGTAGCGTCCCAAAAGGGGCAGGCGAAGGTTTCGGGAAGTGAGTTTAATGCCGAGCGCACCTTTTCTCAGATTTGTTTTCTTAGTAGATGTCGCTCGTTGTCAGCTATGTTGATGCCACATGTTGGAGTGATTTCTTCGTTGGATGCCATATGAATGGAGCAGATGGCTACAGTAACACAATGTTGCATAAATCCGTTACCGTTCACCAGTACTTAGAGGCCTCACACGATCTGCTAAAATTAATAAAAATTTGCCTTATAATGTTGACCAATGGTTCTGACTAGAAATGGTGATTGCTGAACAGAACATGCAGAATGTAGCTCTGTACCACAGTTTGTGGCAAGTCGGGATACGACCGGAACATGGGATGACCGGAAGGCGAATCTCGTCAAGGTACAGAGGACTGCCAGCAGACAATTGGTGGCCAAATTATTCACAAGATCGTAACAACTAGTGATCCTATAGCCTCCCTTTCATAATTACGAAGTATCAGTCTTTTATTAAAAATCCCCTTTTTAATTTGTACAGTACGCCTTGGAAACGTGTCGAGCAAGGATTTGAGAGTTGGTGAAACGTCCCCTTAGCAAAATTAATGAATTACTGTGCTGGAAACCTCTTACGTTATTTGCTTTTCAAACAGCTGAGCAAAACTGAACGTACTCAGACATTACTCTCTTTACTTATTCTGATCAACACTAAACTAACACACAATATTTTTAGCGCAATGCAGTCTGGCTTTCAATAATCCCTACAAAAGAATGGCCCTGACTAACATTAACCTATACGTTTCACAAATCACTTACGCTGACTAAAAATAGTTTTGCTCTTACGTGAAATAAGAAAGAGTATCGATATCATCTATTCAGTCGCTCACCGGCAGTACTGGCTATGAGACAGAAAATGGCAGAGAGATCGCTGAAATAGTTAATTCGTGCTTCCGAAGTTATTTCACCGCGGAAGGTGGTAATACGGTTCCTCATTTCAGTCATCGCATGAATTCCGAAAAGGAGATATTGAGATAAGCGATCATGGAATAAAAATCTTCTACAAATTCTGAATAGTGGAAAGATAGGTGACCCTCTTGAGATACTTACAACGTCCTATAGCGGTTGTGTGAAATAACTTCTAGCAGTAGATTTTGCTAGGTCACAGAAGCAAGGAAGAATATCTAGTGGTTGGGAAATAAAGCGCAAGTCATTTCCGTTTTCAAGATGGGTTGTTGCATGGAAGCACTTAATTCTAGATCTATATTGTTGACATCAATGTACCATAAATTACGTAACATGTTCTATTATGTTATGACCTTTCCGGTGAACGAAAGTCGCTCCTATATGAACTAAAAAGTATTCCGAAAACACATATATTGCAAAACGTACACTCCAGGAAATGGAAAAAAGAACACATTGACTCCGGTGTGTCAGACCCACCATACTTGCTCCGGACACTGCGAGAGGGCTGTACAAGCAATGATCACACGCACGGCACAGCGGACACACCAGGTACCGCGGTGTTGGCCGTCGAATGGCGCTAGCTGCGCAGCATTTGTGCACCGCCGCCGTCAGTGTCAGCCAGTTTGCCGTGGCATACGGAGCTCCATCGCAGTCTTTAACACTGGTAGCATGCCGCGACAGCGTGGACGTGAACCGTATGTGCAGTTGACGGACTTTGAGCGAGGGCGTATAGTGGGCATGCGGGAGGCCGGGTGGACGTACCGCCGAATTGCTCAACACGTGGGGCGTGAGGTCTCCACAGTACATCGATGTTGTCGCCAGTGGTCGGCGGAAGGTGCACGTGCCCGTCGACCTGGGACCGGACCGCAGCGACGCACGGATGCACGCCAAGACCGTAGGATCCTACGCAGTGCCGTAGGGGACCGCACCGCCACTTCCCAGCAAATTAGGGACACTGTTGCTCCTGGGGTATCGGCAAGGACCATTCGCAACCGTCTCCATGAAGCTGGGCTACGGTCCCGCACACCGTTAGGCCGTCTTCCGCTCACGCCCCAACATCGTGCAGCCCGCCTCCAGTGGTGTCGCGACAGGCGTGAATGGAGGGACGAATGGAGACGTGTCGTCTTCAGCGATGAGAGTCGCTTCTGCCTTGGTGCCAATGATGGTCGTATGCGTGTTTGGCGCCGTGCAGGTGAGCGCCACAATCAGGACTGCATACGACCGAGGCACACAGGGCCAACACCCGGCATCATGGTGTGGGGAGCGATCTCCTACACTGGCCGTACACCACTGGTGATCGTCGAGGGGACACTGAATAGTGCACGGTACATCCAAACCGTCATCGAACCCATCGTTCTACCATTCCTAGACCGGCAAGGGAACTTGCTGTTCCAACAGGACAATGCACGTCCGCATGTATCCCGTGCCACCCAACGTGCTCTAGAAGGTGTAAGTCAACTACCCTGGCCAGCAAGATCTCCGGATCTGTCCCCCATTGAGCATGTTTGGGACTGGATGAAGCGTCGTCTCACGCGGTCTGCACGTCCAGCACGAACGCTGGTCCAACTGAGGCGCCAGGTGGAAATGGCATGGCAAGCCGTTCCACAGGACTACATCCAGCATCTCTACGATCGTCTCCATGGGAGAATAGCAGCCTGCATTGCTGCGAAAGGTGGATATACACTGTACTAGTGCCGACATTGTGCATGCTCTGTTGCCTGTGTCTATGTGCCTGTGGTTCTGTCAGTGTGATCATGTGATGTATCTGACCCCAGGAATGTGTCAATAAAGTTTCCCCTTCCTGGGACAATGAATTCACGGTGTTCTTATTTCAATTTCCAGGAGTGTATATCCATCTTGCTTAATATACATGCGTGAAAGGACGTACAACATCGCTTTCATCGCCTTTATTATCTATTGACCGACAGAGGTCAAAGTGATTAGTGATATCAGGTGTTACGAAAATGGCATGCAAAGGTTAAGGATTTATTTCCTAATTTTAGGCCAGAGCTCGGACTCGGAATAAATATGACTAAAAGCATCCTTGCATCACTATATTCAATTTGGATGATTATAACTAAGTGGGAATGGCTATTTGGACCATATTAGAAACATTGGAGCTTGTTAGAAGTGTGAATACTGTGAAAATGTACAAGAATCACTCATTATAAGGCGTTAAATGAAAGAAAAAAGCATGTGTGTTGTATTAGTGTGCCCATGTTTGTAAGGGCAGCCGTCATAACTAAAATTAAGAGAACCTAGAGCGTAACTGAACGAATTGACCATCCGTGACACCAAGCAACCACATGAATGCATCGGCTATCTACTATGTCGTTAAGGATGCAGTCTTTGTCATACCATAGATGTTTATCCCATTACTCAGTGCTTCACATTCTACCATTCTACCATGTACCCCCCGCCACACTTTAACTAATAAAAACCAGAGCCTTCGATATCACCCGTCGCCTTTGATCAATGACGTCATTTTAAGCCCCAAAATGCTACACAGACATCATTTCGAAATGACGGGTCGTAACATTAGACATTGTCATGTTGCGAAAATTTGAAGATTAAATACAGAATCGTACAGATTGTCAAAAATGAATATTGGGGTTTCCGGGACAACCGCGAGAAATTAGGAGTTTTTGGTCGGGAAAACCAAAATCTAAAGTAACAACCACAAAATCACAATAATAGTAAAATCACAAAACGAAACAATTGGAGAGAGGCAGCACAATATAAGATTAAAAAAGAAAAAATCAAAATGGGAAACGAACTGTAGCTAGTATGTAAAACATCAGCTGAACTCTGTAGCTGAACTTAAAGACAGATCAGGGGACACCAATAGAGAAAGTCAGAACAGAATAACAATACAGGAAGCTTAAACGGAATACAGAATCTCACAACGAAAAACCGCGAAAACTAACACAAGGGTATTGAAAACAATGGCTTAAGTTATAGATGTAGGTGTACCCAATACGACCGTCTCCTCGTGAAAGCAGCTTGCTTGTCGCAAAATACTAAGTCCAGTGAAAAGGGACTCAATAAGGAATAATAACAAGGTAGGTAAATAAATGTCTTTAATAATCTGAATTACCGGAGAGTTAAAATTTTCATCCTGGTTGTTCTACAATCGCTCTTTTACTCACATTCCTTCGAAAAACGCTTCGTAGTTGGTTGCTTGAAGATTTCCTTCATTAGCTTTCCTTTGTACCGGGAACATGTTTTCTTCAAATGTTTATACGCTAATTAAAATCCATGTAGTTACTCGAAGGAAACTGAATAAGTACAAAAGAAATTGTAAAAGACCAGAACCAAAATTTTAACTTTTCACATTACAAGTTATTGAAAAGTTTTCTTATTCTCCTGTTAGTATTCCTTGTTCATTCAGTTACCTAATTAATCCTCCTATTGCCATAAACGCAGTACGGAGGAGAATACGTATGGAAAGACATTGAAGGGCGTTAACCTTATGGGTACACAAGCAACGGCTGTGAAAGTTTCTCTCCTCAAGATCTGAGAAAATATTCGTTTGCGGCCCCCTAACATGATTACGAAAAATGCTCCATTTTCATTTATATAAGGACCCCGTCAATTCTGAATCGCCTGCCCGTCATGAGATTTAGTGGCAGTTTTCTCAAAACCGGGAGAAGTGGGTGGGCTCCAACTAGTGACCCAAAATACATTCGAGTTTTTCATTTTAGGCAATATTTTACAATATATAATTTACAATAAATGTGAATCAAGAGGCGGACCTGTTGGCCATGACAGAGACCTCCTCACTGTCAGCTGCGATTCGTCATCGACGAACCTTCCATAGGCACCCTATCCATGCTGCTAGCCTTCATACGAAGCCTGTGTTACATTTGCAAGGAACGCGGCACTTGGACAAACTAGTTGGCGTTTGGTAATTTGTCCAGTTGAAGTACGTAGGTTGAAAGCACTCTGGCCAAGACCACCATATGAGCCACTGCTATTACGTGAACATTGGGGGTGTTGGGGGGGGGGGGGGGGGTTGGGGGAAGGGACCAAACAGCGAGGTCATCGGTCTCATCGGATTAGGGAAGGACGGGGAAGGAAGTCGGCCGTGCCCTTTGAAAGGAACCATCCCGGAATTTCCCTGGAGCGATTTAGGGAAATCACGGAAAACCTAAATCAGGATGGCTGGAGACGGGATTGAACCGTCGCCCTCCCGAATGCGAGTCCAGCGTGCTAACCACTGCGCCACCTTGCTCGGTATTACGTGAACACTCGTTTAACGGGACATCCGATGTTTTCAACAGATGTTGAATGAAGCACACTGCGCCACAGATATACGTGATATAGTTCGTAGTACATTGCTGGAAGACATTTCGTATGTGACAGCGGTATTTACAGTTGTACTCCGATGATCAAAAGTGATCCAGAAGCAGTTAATCAGTTAATAAAAATAAATTTGAAATAAATCCATACATCTACATGAAATAGAGAATGGGGAAAGAAAGGAGAGGGATCGATCGAAATTCGTGACTTCCGGCCACACAAGGCATTTTAGTAATACAGTGGGCATGTTGAAAATTTGTGGCAGCTTCTCATGAGCGGTTGCCTTAACCGCTTTGGCCATATGGACACCACTAAAATTTCCATCCTATCACATCCTGCAGTACAGCTTCCCTCATAAATTAATCCTACACATACAAATTACAGATTCCCATACGAGTTCAGACGATATTAGTGGATCAGCACTGAAGAAATGTCAAGCAGCTGTCGCAATCTAACAGATTTCGTAGTGTCTGTTCTGTTTGACATGTCCAACAGAAAAACCTCCACCCAAATGTAAAAAAATACCGATGCAGACCATGTCGACATTTTTAGTCACCAAAATTAAAGCTTCTGAGTTTTGTTCACAGAACCGAATTGATAAACCATTTCTGATAAACCTTTTGCAACCTACGGTCATATAATGTCACCCCTCCTAGTCAACTGGTCAGTTTACATGGGTGGGGAATAACTGTCCAGTGCAAACATTCGCAATATTGAATCTTCTCAAATTTCCACATATAAATCAGAGAATACTCGCAATACACGTGATCCTGAAGGCTGCCCAACATATACCGAATAGTAGTTCGCTATTCACCCGCCCAGAGGGCAACATGATTAGGTAAACTGCACCCCCATTCCTAACTTGACTAATCCGGGTCGCCCAATACCGGTTAAAGCCTTACGCCAGAAATGTCCATTCGTTACAGCCACGGACTATCTCCGTCACATGCCCTGCCTGCCAAGTGGTGTCATCCTAGGAAACTAGCCACATAGTTATCAGTTTACTTACAATTAAATATTACGATTGAAATATCAATCTGATGACTTTTGACAATGAGTAGAGTATCGGAAATACTTCCTCCTGATGACTGTGTCTCTGGAAATATCAGCTTTCAACGTAAATCTATATCCTACGTATGACCGGGCATAATTTTCCACATAAAGTCTTTTAAACCCCTTAACACCTATTGAATCACTGATATTGTACTTTCCCATATCCAATCTATACCTACCTAATGGGCAGACATAGTCAATTTCTTTGTACATGTCAGAACGCTGGCCACATTAGCGTTACGTTCCAACAGCATAACATTTCTAACAAGCAGCATGACTCTCATTTATGGGTGTATAGTGTCCAAAAATTGTGGTTTGTCAGCACTCACACCAGCTGGGTGTAGTTTTGGATGCCTTACCATAGATTTATAGCACCAAAACCCTCCCACCATGTCGCCTTTACCATATATTTGTCGAGGAATATAGGGCTTCATTAAAATCAAAAAACCTTGATGTGTTTCATTTATGTTGGATGTGTTCCTGCATGATAGTTGGCATTTGCCGGAGCAGGAAGAACTGATGCCCCAGCCAGCTCACCGATCTCTGCTAATTGTTTCGAAATACCATCATGTTGCAAGAGCACTGCTCCTTACTTAGAGGACTGTGTACTCCCACATCTGTCACTGATTAATTAAAGAGCTATCACAACGAGAAGAATAGCACACTAACGTGCAGGAGTAAATTCAGACATGCAGAATACACACGGAATACACAATGAAATTAAGAACCATAACACCTCCAATTCATCGATACTGAATGACAGTCTATAAATATACCCCTGTACATACCCTAATCTCCTTTTTCATATTCTTATAATTACCGTGCTAGAAATACAACAGTGTAACGGTGTCAGAGTCTTCGGTCACAGCACTCTCTCTCTCTCTCTCTCTCTCTCTCTCTCTCTCTCTCTCTCTCTCTCCCCCTCTCCCCCCCCCCCCCTCTCTCTCTCCCCCTTTCCCTCCTCGCCCCTCGCCCTCTCTTTGCTATTTTCGTAACATTCATCGGAGTACAACTTCAAACTATAAAAACTTCGCTAACATCACCGGGTAGAGAGCTCAAGATTTTATCATATTTCTCTCTTAGAATATATCAGAAGCAAATACTGTCTGTTAGTTGACACCGGACGTATGTGGTGTTCCCACTAAATGTACATTTGTTGGTGTACTGGTATAGGCAGTCAGTGATCGTAGTCACTTCCATGGACCTGTGTTATGTTTTGTTGCCTGTACTGAAGGAAGCTGGACCTTGGGGAAGATCAGTTTGGATTCTGTAGAAATAATTAGAACACGTGAGGCAATACTGACCTTACGACTTATCTTAGAAGAATGATTAAGGAAAGGCTGGTACTGCGAACGGCTGAAAGCAAGGGGAAACTACGGCCGTAATTTTTCCCGAGGCCATGCAGCTTTACTGTATGGATAAATGATGATGGCGTCCTCTTGGGTAAAATATTCCGGAGGTAAAATAGTCCTCAAGCTTTCAGCAGCAAATTGAATAAGAATGTAGGGAAGTCTGCAAAGAGAAAGAAAGGCTTGTTGCTAAGTAGTTCGCATGCTAGGGGTGTGGGCCAACTTCTGCAGGACGAATTAGGGACAGAATACCAGGTCACAAGTTTTTTCAAACCTAGTGCAGGACTGGGGCAGGTTACAGAGGATTTAGGTTCACTATGTAGAGGCTTTACTAAGGAAGATATCGTGGTTATTGTGGCTGGGCCGAGCAACAGTATTGACAGAGATCCGGGGTACAGCATAGAGTGTGACCTGGCAAAGATTGCATCAACATCGAGTCATACCAGTGTTGGGTTTTTGTCGGTTCTGGAGCGCCACGACCGACCTCATTTGAGCTCTTCTGTCAGGAGAGTTAATTTGGAGTTAGAACGGCTACTTGGATCTGGTGCGGGGTCACACATTGGTGTGGTTCCTGTTGATTCACTCTGTACGTGGGACTATACTAGACATGGCCTACACCTCAACAAGAAACGGAAGGTTAAACTGGCTGGGCTGATAGCAGGAAATTTAAAGGGGGAAGGAACTACATCGCATGGTGGAAACTCTTTTTTAGTGTAAGATCAGTGTCCAGTGGGAAACTCAGCCAGGCAAGTACTAAAGATGTTAAAAAAGTTCAAGATACTCACAAAAGTAAAGTGAAAAATAATGTTAGTATATTTCATCAAAATATTGGGGGATTGAAGAATAAAACTGATGAGCTTCTGCTTTGTTTAGAAGATATAGAAACTGAGAATGTAATAGTTGTACTATGCCTGTCTGAGCATCACATTGTCACTGATATGCAAAAGGTTAGCATCAATGGGTACAAATTAGCTGCATATGTAAGTAGAGATAATACACTCCTGGAAATGGAAAAAAGAACACATTGACACCAGTGTGTCAGACCCACCATACTTGCTCCGGACACTGCGAGAGGGCTGTACAAGCAATGATCACACGCACGGCACAGCGGACACACCAGGAACCACGGTGTTGGCCGTCGAATGGCGCTAGCTGCGCAGCATTTGTGCACCGCCGCCGTCAGTGTCAGCCAGTTTGCCGTGGCATACGGAGCTCCATCGCAGTCTTTAACACTGGTAGCATGCCGCGACAGCGTGGACGTGAACCGTATGTGCAGCTGACGGACTTTGAGCGAGGGCGTATAGTGGGCATGCGGGAGGCCGGGTGGACGTACCGCCGAATTGCCCAACACGTGGGGCGTGAGGTCTCCACAGTACATCGATGTTGTCGCCAGTGGTCGGCGGAAGGTGCACGTGCCCGTCGACCTGGGACCGGACCGCAGCGACGCACGGATGCACGCCAAGACCGTAGGATCCTACGCAGTGCCGTAGGGGACCGCACCGCCACTTCCCAGCAAATTAGGGACACTGTTGCTCCTGGGGTATCGGCGAGGACCATTCGCAACCGTCTCCATGAAGCTGGGCTACGGTCCCGCAAACCGTTAGGCCGTCTTCCGCTCACGCCCCAACATCGTGCAGCCCGCCTCCAGTGGTGTCGCGACAGGCGTGAATGGAGGGACGAATGGAGACGTGTCGTCTTCAGCGATGAGAGTCGCTTCTGCCTTGGTGCCAATGATGGTCGTATGCGTGTTTGGCGCCGTGCAGGTGAGCGCCACAATCAGGACTGCATACGACCGAGGCACACAGGGCCAACACCCGGCATCATGGTGTGGGGAGCGATCTCCTACACTGGCCGTACACCACTGGTGATCGTCGAGGGGACACTGAATAGTGCACGGTACATCCAAACCGTCATCGAACCCATCGTTCTACCATTCCTAGACTGGCAAGGGAACTTACTGTTCCAACAGGACAATGCACGTCCGCATGTATCCCGTGCCACCCAACGTGCTCTAGAAGGTGTAAGTCAACTACCCTGGCCAGCAAGATCTCCGGATCTGTCCCCCATTGAGCATGTTTGGGACTGGATGAAGCGTCGTCTCACGCGGTCTGCACGTCCAGCACGAACGCTGGTCCAACTGAGGCGCCAGGTGGAAATGGCATGGCAAGCCGTTCCACAGGACTACATCCAGCATCTCTACGATCGTCTCGATGGGAGAATAGCAGCCTGCATTGCTGCGAAATGTGGATATACACTGTACTAGTGCCGACATTGTGCATGCTCTGTTGCTTGTGTCTATGTGCCTGTGGTTCTGTCAGTGTGATCATGTGATGTATCTGACCCCAGGAATGTGTCAATAAAGTTTACCCTTCCTGGGACAGTGAATTCACGGTGTTCTTATTTCAATTTCCAGGAGTGTATGATGAGAGGAGGAGTTGCCATATGTGTCAAAAGCTTCCACAGTGTAAAAAATTTAGAAACTAAAAAATTTTGTGTAGAGCAACATATGGAAGCATGTGCCACTGAACTAAAACTAAATGATGGCACTTTCATAATTGTAATAGTCTATAGGTCCCCCTCAGGGAATTTCCAGCTGTTTCTAGAAAACTTTGATGCTTTGTTGTGCTATCTGTCAGACAGGGGGAAGTAAATTATCATTTGTGGGGATTTCAATGTTGATTCCCTGAAAGAGTGTAACAGGAAGAATGACCTTTTAGTATTACTCAGTTCTTTCAATTTGTGCTCCGTCATTGATTTTCCTACTCGGATAACAAAGAACAGCAGGACATTGATAGATAACTTTTTTATAGACCAAGATAAGTTTAAGAACATAAATGCTTATCCTGTTGGGAATGGTCTTTCAGATCATGGTGCATAGCTAGTTACAGTACATGACATACCTCCATGCAGTATATCAAATCAGAATTTCAAAGCAGTGCATTCAATTAACAATATAAATATTGCAAACTTTAGGGAAAGCCTACAGCAGCTAGACTGGGATGAAGTGTATAAGGAACCCGATGCAAACTTGAAATATAACTTATTTCACGATACATTTTTAAGGGTATTTGAAAATTGTTTTCCCAAGAAAATAGTTAAACATAATTCCAAGAAAACATGTAAAAAACCTTGGCTAACTAAAGGAATAAGAATATCTTGCAACCGTAAAAGAGAACTGTATCTAACAGCAAGAGGGAGTACTGACCCCGAAATTGTTCAATATTATAAAAACTATTGTGTGCTACTAAGAAAAGTTATTAAAAAGTCCAGAAGCATGTGTATCATGTCTGAGATCAGTAACTGTGATAATAAAATTAAAGCAATTTGGAATATTATTGAAAGGGAAACAGGGCAGCCAAGAGCACAGGAAGACTTTAGTGCCATAAAACTGAATGACAAGTGTACTAACAAACAATCAGAAATTGAAAATATTTTCAATAATCATTTTTTAAATGTTGTGGAGAAAATAGGATCTAGATCTTCACTAGAAGAGGCAAGGCTACTAATAGAAGAGGCCATACCTGTGAAGTTTGAAACAACTGTATTTCCACCAACCTCTCCCTCTGAAATCAGTAAAATAATAAACTCACTGAAAAGTAAAAGCTCTTACGGAACTGATGGCATTTCCAGCAAGGTACTTAAAGCTTGTTCCCCACAGCTAAGTAGGATTCTCAGCCACGTATGTAATAGCTCTTTGGAGCAGGGTGTTTTCCCCGATAGACTGAAATATGCCATTGTAAAACCATTGCATAAAAAGGGGGATACATCGGATGTCAACAACTATCACCCAATCTCTCTCCTGGCAGCTCTATCAAACATTTTTGAGAAAGTAATGTATTCAAGAGTAGCCTCCCATATTTGTAAAAATAAAGTACTAACAAAATGTCAGTTTGGTTTTCAGAAAGGCTTTTCAACAGAAAATGCTATATACGCTTTCACTGATCAAATATTAAATGCTCTGAATAACCGGACATCACCCCTTGGTATTTTTTGTGATCTCTCAAAGGCCTTTGATTGTGTAAATCATGGAATTCTTTTAGATAAGCTAAATCATTATGGTTTGAGGGGGGGCAGTGCACAAATGGTTTCATTCATACTTAACTGGAAGAATGCAGAAAGTTGAAATAAGTGGTTCATGTAACGTTAAAACAACAGCTGATTCCTCAAACTGGGGGGGCTATCAAGTACGGGGTCCCACAGGGTTCGGTCTTAGGTCATTTATTGTTCTTGATATACATTAATGACTTACCATTCCACATTGATGAAGATGCAAAGATAGTTCTTTTTGCTGATGATACAAGTATAGTAATAACATCCAAAAGCCAAGACTAAGTGATGTTTTTCACAAAATTATTAAGTGGTTCTCAGCAAACGGACTCTCTTTAAATTTTGATAAAACACAGTATATACAGTTCGGGACAGTAAATGGCACAACTCCAGCAATATATATAGACTTTGAACAGAAGTCTGTAGCTAAGGTAGAATTTTCAAAATTTTTAGGTGTGTCCATTGATGAGAGGTTAAACTGGAAGCAACACATTGATGGTCTACTGAAAAGTCTGAGTTCAGCTACGTATGCTATTAGGGTTATTGCAAATTTTGGTGATATGAATCTCAGTAAATTAGCTTACTATGCCTACTTTCATTCACTGCTTTCGTATGGCATCATATTCTGGGGTAATTGATCGTCGAGTAGAAAAGTATTCATTGCTCAAAAACGTGTCATCAGAACAATTGCTGGAGCCCACCCACGGTCATCCTGCAGACATCTATTTAAGGATCTAGGGATCCTCACAGTAACCTCACTATATATATATATTCACTTATGAAATTTGTTGTTAATAATCCAACCCAGTTCAAAAGTAATAGCAGTGTGCATAGCTATAACACCAGGAGAAAGTATGATCTTCACTACGCAGGGTTAAATCTGACTTTGGCACAGAAAGGGGTAAATTATGCTGCCACAAAACTCTTTGGTCACCTACCAAACAGCATCAAACGCCTGACAGATAGCCAACCAACATTTAAAAATAAATTAAAAGAATTTCTAGATGACAACTCCTTCTACTCATTGGCTGAATTTTTAGATATAAATTAAGGGAAAAAAAATCAACTTAAACATTAGTGTCATGCAATATTTTGTGTAATGTAATATCTTGCGCAGACGTCTTTTATTAACCTGACACGTTCCACATCATTGCAAAGTGTCTTATTCATGATCTATGGAACAAGTATTATTATAAACTAATCTAATCTATTCGGATCTCCGGGTGGGGACTCCTCAAGAGGACGTTGTTATCAGGAAAAAGAAAACTGGCGTTCTACGGATCGGAGTGTGGAATGTCAGATCCCTTAACCGGGCAGGTAAATTATAAAATTTAAAAAGGGAAATAAATAGGTTAAAGTTAGATATAGTGGGAATTAGTGAAGTTCGGTGGCAGGAGGAACAAGACTGTTGGTCAGGTGAATACAGGGTTATAATCACAAAATAATATAGGGGTAATGCAGGAGTAGGTTTGAAAGTGAATAAAAAAAATAGGAGTGCAGGTAAGCTACTACAAACAGCATAGTGAACGCATTATTGTGGCCACAATAGACACGAAGCCCACGCCTACTACATTGTACAAGTTTATATGCCAACTAGCTCTGCAGATGATGAAGAAATTGAAGAAATGTATGATGAGATAAAAGAAATTATTCAGGTAGTGAAGGGAGACGAAAATTTAATAGTCATGGGTGACTGGAATTCGAGAGTAGGAAAAGGGAGAGTCGGAAACATAGTAGGTGAATATGGATTGGGGCTAAGAAATGAAAGAGGAAGCCGCCTGGTAGAGTTTTGCACAGAGCATAACTTAATCATAGCTAACACTTGGTTCAAGAATCATGAAAGAAGGTTGTATACATGGAAGAATCCTGGAGATCCTAGAAGGTATCAGATAGATTACATAATGGTAAGACAGATTTAGGAACCAGGTTTTAAATTGTAAGACATTTCCAGGGGCAGATGTGGACTCTGACCACAATCTATTGGTTATGAAATGTAGATTAAAACTGAAGAAACTGCAAAAAGGTGGGAATTTAAGGAGATGGGATCTGGATGAACTGAAAGAAATAGAGGTTGTAAAGAGTTTCAAGGAGAGCATAAGGGAACAATTGACAGGAATGGGGGAAAGAAGTACAGTAGAAGAAGAATGGGTAGCTTTGAGTGATGAAGTAGTGGAGGCAGCAGAGGATCTAGTAGGTAAAAAGACGAGGGCTAGTAGAACTCCTTGGGTAACAGAAGAAATATTGAACTTAATTGATGAAAGGAGAAAATATAAAAATGCAGTAAATGAAGCAGGCAAAAAGGAATACAAACGTCTCAAAAATGAGATCGACAGGAAGTGCAAAATGGCTAAGCAGGGATGGCTAGAGGACAAGTGTAAGGATGTAGAGGCTTATCTCACTAGGGGTAAGATAGATTCTGCCTACAGGAAAATTAAAGAGACTTTTGGAGAAAAGAGAGCACTTGAATGAATATCAAGAGCTCGGATGGAAACCCAGTACTAAGCAAAGAAGGGAAAGCAGAAAGGTGGAAGGAGTATATAGAGGGTCTATACAAGGGCGATGTACTTGAGGACAATATTATGTAAATGGAAGAGTATGTAGGTGAGGACGAAATGGGAGATACGATACTGCGTGAAGAGTTTGACAGAGCACTGGAAGACCTGAGTCAAAACAAGGCCCTGGGAGTAGACAACATTCCATTAGAACTACTGATAGCCTTGGGAGAGACAGTCCTGACAAAACTCTACCATCTGGTGAGCAAGATGTACGAGACAGGCGAAATACCCTCAGACTTCAAGAAGAATATAATAATTCCAATCCCACAGAAAGCAGGTGTTGACAGATGTGAAAATTACCGAACAATCAGTTTAATAAGTCACAGCTGCAAAATACTAACGCGAATTCTTTACAGACGAATGGAAAAAGTGGTAGAAGCCGACCTCGCGGAAGATCAGTTTGGATTCCGTAGAAATATTAGAACACGTGAGGCAATACTGGCCTTACGACTTATCTTAGAAGAATGATCAAGGAAAGGCAAACCTACGTTTCTAGCATTTGTAGACTTAGAGAAAACTTTTGACGATGTTGACTGGAATACTCTCTTTCAAATGCTAAAGGTGGGAGGGGTAAAATACAGGGAGCGAAAGGCTATTTACAATTTGTACAAAAACCAGATGGCAGTTAGAAGACTCGAGGGACATGAAAGGGAAGCAGTGGTTGGGACGGGAGTGAGACAGGGTTGTAGCCTATCCCCGATGTTATTCAATCTGTATGTTGAGCAAGCAGTAAAGGAAACAAAAGAAAAATTCGGAGTAGGTATTAAAATCCATGGAGAAGTAATAAAAACTTTGAGGTTCGCTGATGACATTGTAATTCCATCGGAGACAGCAAAGGTCTTGGAAGAGCAGTTGAACGGAATGGACAGCGTCTTGAAAGCAGGATATAAGATGAACATCAACAAAAGCAGAACGAGGATAATGGAATGTAGTCGAATTAAATCGGAGGGAATTAGATTAGGAAATGAGACACTTAAAGCAGTAAAGTAGTTTTCTATTTGGGGAGCAAAATAACTGATGATGGTCGAAGTAGAGAAGATATAAAATGTAGACTGGAAATGGCAAGGAAAGCGTTTCTGAAGAAGAGAAATTTGTTAACATAGAGTATCGATTTAAGTGTCAGGAAGTCATTTCTGAAAGTATTTGTATGGAGTGTAGCCATGTATGGAAGTGAAACATGGACGATAAATAGTTTGGACAAGAAGAGATTAGAAGCTTTCGAAATGTGGTGTTACAGAAGAATGCTGAAGATTAGATGGGTAGATCACATAACTAATGATGAAGTATTGAATAGAATTGGGGAGAAGAGGAGTATGTGGAACAACTTGACAAAAAGGAGGGACCGGTTAGTAGGACATGTCCCGAGGCTTCAAGGGATCACAAATTTAGCATTGGAGGGCAGCGTGGAGGGTAAAAATCGTAGAGGGAGACCAAGAGATGAATGCACTAAGCAGATTCAGAAGGATGTGGCTTGCAGTAAGTACTAGGAGATGAAGAAGCTTGCACAGGATAGGGTAGCATGGAGAGCTGCATAAAACCAGTCTCAGGACTGAAGACCACAACAACAACAACAACAACAACAACAACTGAAGGGAGACCATATCACACACACACACTATCAATGACAATAGAGATTTCTTGTGTTGTTTTTTCATAAGCGATTTCTTACCTTTTTTATTTTTTATGTTTTTTTTGGTAACACAACGAAGGAGTGTATGACCACAACTCTGTACTCATCAATACATTTTCATTTCAAACTATAGCTCTGTGGCTTTTATTAGGTAGTAAACTGACTTTAAAAAGTTTCAATCCATTGACTCTCGCAGAAAGAGGACATCAGATGGTATAAACCAAGCTGCCCCCACAACGCACAGGATGGTTGAAATAAAAGACAGAGGCGACGTGTCTTATTGACAAAAGTGTAATGGCATCTCAGTATACAGAAAATGAAAGATTTTGTGGCATTTTGGAGTGTTTCCAAAGGAAGGCGATGACCTCTACATCTTCCACAGTGCCCAGGTTGCAGATTTCTCGTGTTTTTGAAAAGACCCAGAGCAATGTTTCCTTATGTTTGTGGTGCATATTGTACCGAGGTATGTGTTCGCTGTTTTGGTGACTTATGTGAAAGTCACCCAGACCACCAAATCTTTGGACACTGCATCTTTCATTTTTATGACTTACAGTGTGAACCACATGTGAAACTGCCTCCTCACTACTGTGACCTACTGTGAAAGTGACACTACAGTCTCTTAAACCTCAGTTACAGAAAAACGTGTACCGTATGTGGCTGCACACCAAATTGTTTCATGCTATGATTTGAGCCTTAACCACTACAAATGTCAGGGATAGCACAGCGGTTTGGCTGCTCACTGAGCTCGGAAGATTTTCATTAAATGTTGATAAGCTTTACAGCGACAACATTCCCATGACAAAATCGAAGGAGAGTGAAGATTTGTACAATAACATGGTTGACTATCATATTTGTGGGCTGCCATTAGATAGAAATGTGGATGCTCCTCGTAGGGACATTGTCGTCTTATGGGAAGTTCCGTGGGGCAATTTGAAGTGCCAGCTACCAAGGGACATACCAATTTTCTTCCATAACTTAAGTAGGTATGACGCTCACTTTCCAGTTGAGCACTAGATTGATTTCGGTTGAGAGAAAAATCAGGTCAGTGTCATACTTGAGAGCCTCGAGCAATACATTTCATTCTCCAAATGAGTGACGCCCACAATTATACTCCGCTTCCTCGATTCGCTACATTTTATGCAGGCACCACTCCAGAAACTCGTTGAAACTCTACCTCGGGGGATATGCATATCACTTGCGCTGCTTTACCCAATGAGGGAAAGTTTCAACGTGACACTAGGAATGGGATTTTCCCATATGATGATATGGGAAAACTCAACGAAGCCAGGCTACGTGACATAACTGCATTCTCCAGCAACCTCACAGGCAATGCCACACTGGATGCGGAGTATGAGCATGCTGTGAGTCTCTGGTGGGAATTCAACATTTCCACTTTAGGAGGGTACACACATGGACACAGACGTGCACTTGCTTGTGGACATTCGAGGAATTCCAGAGTCTGTGCATGACCACATATTCTCAGCATCCCGCCTTTTATTACACGGCACCTTGGTTGTCTTGGGAGGAGGAGGACGAGATTACTGTTTAACGTCCCGTCGACAACGAGGTCATTAGAGACGGAGCGCAAGCTCGGGTGAGGGAAGGATGGGGAAGGAAATCGGCCGTGCCCTTTCAAAGGAACCATCCCGGCATTTGCCTGAAGCGATTTAGGGAAATCACGGAAAACCTAAATCAGGATGGCCGGAGACGGGATTGAACCGTCGTCCTCCCGAATGCGAGTCCAGTGTGCTAACCACTGCGCCACCTCGCTCGGTCGGTTGTCTTGGGGCACAGTGGTCAAGAAAACAAAGTGCAGCATCGAAATATTTTTCAATGCTGACATGCTTCTTTTCTTTGAACGAGTTATCCAAGAGGCACTTTGCCAATGTGTCCATAGGCATGCCAATGCAAATAACTCATTGATCAGCGACAAGTTCAACGCATCCGTTGATTCGAGTTATATAATGTACCTGGATGTAAATAATGTATACTAGCACGCCCTGAAGCAATCACTGACGATTGATGAGTTTCGATGGGTGCCCAAAAACGAAAACAGGGGAGTAGGTGGAAAAAACCATGGGAAGTACGACAGCTGATTCTGATGAAGGGTATGTGGAGGACGCAGAACTCACATAACTTATTAGTTTGTATGATGTGCACTCCGATTTGCCGCTGTGTCCAGAGCAATGAGTTCTGCGAGGAGGCTCCACTCCAAACCTGACGACGACAACACTGGGAAATAAGCAGAGATATGTTATTCATCATCGTAATCTCCAGCAGTGTCTCAGCTAGGGGATGGAGCTTGTTAGAATCACCTCGGCTATCTCCTTCAGGCAGTCCCCCTGGTTGAAGGAGTATATTGATTCGAATACAAGACAGAGAGCTTCCATAATGTGTGACATTGAGAAAGATTTTTATAAATTAGTGAATAATTCAATTTTCGATAAAACACTGGAGAATTTGAGGGGACAACGTGAAATTTTGATTAGAACCGAATGGGAAGGGCGTTATGGGGTAATAAAATGCACTGCCAGACCAAACTTTAAGCGGGTCACTATGTTCAGCAAGAACTTCGTTGCTGTGGAGATGGCGAAGACAGTAGTAAAGTATATGAAACCTATTCCACTTGGGATGTGCATACTAGACCTATCCAAACTCCACATGTACGACATTCCTTATGAGTTTGCTAAAACTCATTTCGCAGATCCTAAATTACTTTATATGGACGGACATAGCTTCATCTATTGGGTGAAGAACTGCAGTTATATGAAGTCATCCGGTACCACAGGAATGAATTCTAGACAGCCGATAATCCTTATGGTACTGTTCCACAGAACAGGGTTATCCGCCTTACGAAAGACGAAGTAAATGGGTTGCTGATAATGTATTTTACAGATTTGTGATCAAAAATGTACGCATATCAGACATTGGAAGGTATTAGCCAAAGGCGGGCTAAGGGTGCCCATCAGATGGCATCGAGAGCTCTCTTTATATAAGACTGTTTGCAGTTTCTGTACAGCAGTGTTCATTGTGCTGTAAATGCAGCTGCTACATATGGATCAGTAAACCCCTATTTGATTGAGAGGGCACAAGTATCTCACGAAATTAGCATTAAACGCAAAAATAAGAACAACAAATCTGTTCGAGCGTGACGGAGGAAAGCAGATGGCGCTATGGATGGCTCACTAGGTGGCGCTACCGTAGGTCAGATTGACGAAACTGCATTTTTTTAAGAGGTACTTCCATTTTTATTGCATATTCGTATGGTACGTAAATAAGTAGGAACGTTTGATTTTGATCATATGTTTCGCTTTGTGGTGTATTGCACTGTAATAATCTCACAAATGTAGCAACACACCAGACGACACAGTTTGCAATTCATTACTTAAATCTGGTACGATAACACACTTGTCCTCATCACGAGGGTTGGATCCCCTCCCTCAAAGACGACAGATTATAGAGCCTGGACTACCCTCAAGATGAAATCTACGTTTTTGAAACGCCTGTTGCTGTTATTGTTACTGTTGCTGTCAGTGCGTCTGTCTGTCTGTTCGTCTGCCTGCCGGCCATTGACCGACCGCCAACGCCGCCGCCGCCGCCGCTGTTGTGGACCATCCATCCGCCTGCCTGCCTTCCTGCTTGCTTGCCTGCCTGGTCGCCGCTGCCAACGCCTCCCAATCCTCACCGCCACCTGCTATCCATCCATCTGCCGCCGTCCATTGCTGCCGCCGCCTGCGGTCCATCCCGTTGCTGCCCATCCATCATGAGTCTTCCCACTTCCAATGTCATCTAGACCTCCTCCCCTCTCCTCCACTGCCACTTCCCCGAGTGTCGCCCCTGCAAACCCTCCTTACACCTTGCCTCCCTTCCCCCCTCACCCATTCCCCCACCCTCTCCCATGCTGTGTAGCCCCATATATACACTGTTCCCCCAAGCCTCCACACCCACAACAGCTCCCACTCATGCCTCTGCCCCCACGTATGCCTCCGCTGCCGCCACTGTTGCTGCCCCTCAGGTGGTCAGCTTCCCCTCTCTCAGCCCCTCCCGTCACTTCATCATTTGTGTCCCCCGCATGCATAATGTCACACCAGGCCACAATCGCCACCACTGAACCAGCTGCTTTTCTCAGCACCTCCTCCCAGCTTTTAGTCTTCAAAAAACCCCAGAAGCGCATCATTCCCGACTCTGCTCCAGTCATTTCCCACAAAAAGTCGCCGCCTCCTCCCCCTCACCCCATCGTCTCCATGGACACCACCCCTGTCCTGCTGCCCATACCCCAGCCCCCACCCTCATCACCTTTGTCCTGTCCATCCTGGAACCTAAGTTCCTTGATGCCCATACCCTCACCATGCAGATACGAAAGTATCAACCTGGTGTTCCCATCTCGCAGCTGATTCCTCACAGGGACTCAGTCCTCATCAAGTCCCCCTCCCCCTCCTTTCACATAGACCACCATAAACTCCTGTGCATTATGTTTCGTCCCCATGCTTCCCTGACACCCCTCCCCTCCTCTTCCTCTCCCCATCAGCCCCAGCCTCCCCATCGTCCACACACCTACACTGCCATGATCACCAAGATCAGCCCAATGATCACAGAGGATGAGGTGTTGGCGGAACTGAATTCACACCTGGACCAGGAAATCGACTCTTCCCAACGTATCCACAATGCCTCTGGTCCCACCTCTCTCATGCGGATCTCTTCAGAGTCTGCCCCTCAATTGACCATCTCCTCACCCAGGGTGCCCTGATTTTCCACCCTTGCCACCCTGTTGAATCCTCCAAATCCCCTCCTCAATCCTACCACTACTGCCTCATGTGTAATGATCACCTGACCACCAACAGCAAAAACCCCCACCTGTTCTCACTGAAAAACACTGCCCCAACCTTACCACCCTTCCTTCTTATAACACCTGCAATTGCCCCTGTCCCACATACTCCCACAAGTGTAAAGCCAACCCCCTTCCTGCCACCCCAAACCTTACTGTCCCTGCCCATCCCATTGATCCCCCCATCCACCCCAACAATTCGCTCCACCCACCACCCACAGTTGAAGACACTATCTGGTTCCTCATCATAGTCCTCCAAAACATTTACACTTTTCAGCACCCCTACTCCATCCAACAGATCTCCCTCACCCCCCACTCTCTTTCACCTGAACAATTTCGCCACTACTCCAACAACCAAGCCCACTTCACCTTCACCCACCTCGACACCCTCTCTTCACCCCCCTCCCTTCCCATCATGGTTCTACATGAGTGTCACATCTTACTCCAGAACATCTGCTCCTTCTGTACCAACAAATACCTACTCATGAACACCCTCTCCCACCACCAGGTCGACACCTTCCTCCTGAACAAAACCTTTTTCCGGCCCCACCATACTCTCTGCACCTCTCCCTGTATCCTCCTCTGCACTGATGCTCCTGGTCCTTGATCGGAGGATGAAGTCGCCATTGGCCACCTGCAGCATTTACCCATCTGGCCACAACCTCTCCTCAATGACCCCACTGAACACCTTATCCTCAGCGTCTTCTTCCCTTCCCTCACCATTACTTGCGCCACCATCTACGTCTGCTCAACTGCTCCTCTTCCCTATGACTTCATCTCCCACATTGACTGCACCTTCTCCACCTATGTGATTGCTGCTGACATAAACATCCATAGTCGCTCCTCTACCACCCTTTGGCGGTGGCATCAGTTTGTCTCCACGATCCAAGGTGACCTTGTTCCCCTTCCCCAGCACACCCATCCCAAAAGTGACACTAACCCCATGTTGTCATTGCCTCTGTCAATTTTCTTGGACACATCGCTGTTGACATCCTCGACTCCACAGGTCGTGACCACCTCCTTTGTAAGATAATTTCTGCTGACCACCCCCTCCGGCTCCCCAACCTGCACCACCTCCCAATGTTATCCATGACTACCGTCGTGCCAACTGGGATGCCTACCGGGAATCCATCACCACCCAAGTCAAAAGTCACCTTCTTACCTATCACCATCCTAGCGACATCATCCACGTCTCATCCTTCATTCAGAAGGAATTACTGATTCTGTCGAGACCCATGTTCCCACTAAAACCATCCACCCCCCCCCCCATCCAACTCACCCGCCATGGGCTGCTCCCCTCCTCCACGAATCCCATCGTCTCTATCGCTCCTTCCTGCGCACACATGACAGAGATACACTGCAACGCCACTGGCAAATACAGTGACAAGTATGGAACATTATTATAGCAAAGAAATGCCGGGACTAGCGCCAGACCTGTACACAACTCAATGCCACCCTCCCCGTAAACTCCTCCAAGTACTGGTCTGCCTTCCATCATATTACTGGTTCCCATTCTGCGCCCCGTTACCCCCTTCTCCAAAACGACTGCCCCTTCCTGACAACCTGAGTAAGGCCAACCACTTTGCATCCCACCTTTCCGAGATCTTCTCTATGAGTGATGATCCCCACTTTGATTATTCTCTTTTCTCCACTGTCATGGAATGCACTGATAGCATTATCGCTCCACTTGCTCATAGTCTCGAATGTTTTGGGCAGTTGCACCCCTCCAACATCAACACTCCAATCACAGCACAAGACATTAAACTTAGCCTCTGGTCCAAACACCACACAGCCCCTGGACACGACTGCATCACATTCTGCCACCTCAGAGAAATACCCTTCTCCTTCCTGACTGTCCTTGCCTAAGTCTATAATGTCATCCTCTCTACCAGCTTCTACTCCGACCTGTGGAAGACTTCCTGCGTTGTCTTATTCCTCAAACCCAAGAAACCCCTTCTGTCGCCTCTTCCTATCATCCCATCCGCCTCACCTCTGTCTTTAGTAAGGTCTTCGAATCCATCCTCTCCCGTCGCATCCATCAACACCTTAATCAACACCACCTCCTCCACCTTCTCTGCTGAAGACCAACCCCTTAACCTGGTCCACCTTCTCTCCCTCCAGCTCACTCCCATCACTCCACCATTTTTGTTTCCCTCGACCGCCAAAATGCCTAAGACTGTGTATGGCATTTATTGATAGTGACTGGGCCAAATATCTAACTAAATTATCATCAAACGAAGAAATAAGAAGAACAAATCTGTTTTAGCGTGATGGGGCAAACAGATTGTGCTATGGATGGTCCAATAGATGGCGCTGCCACAGTTAAAATTGATAGAAACAGCATTTTTTAAAACAGGTACCCTCCATATTCGTATAGTACGCAAATAAATAGGAATGTCTGGTTTGGAACATTTGTTTCGCTTTTCGATGGGTGGCGCTGTAATATTCCAACACATACAATATGCCTCACCAATTTAGATGAACAGTTGGTAACAATGTGATTTTTAAAATTAAAACACAAAAGGTAGTTTCGTTTGGACTATTTCTGTTGTTCCCATGTGATACATTTACTTTTATGATCTTATCATAAATTATGGGAGTGCATGCTATTACTGCATGAGCGACCGTAGTAACCTCATTAATGTAATAAATTCTCAAAATGATGTTCTTCAATGCATTTGGCAGTACACATAACGAAATTCCTCTCAATAGCGAGTAGATCGCCTTCAGTAATTGTCGCACATTCATTGACAACGCGCTGACACATGTTTTCAGGCGTTGTCGGCGGATCACAATAACAAATATCGTTCAGTTTTCTCCAAAGAAAGAAGTCCAGATTGTAAGGTCCGATGAACATGCAGGCCATGATTGATGCTTCTACGACCACTCCATCTGTCATTCAATATTCTATTTAATACAGCTCCAACTGTACGCATGCTAGGTGCCAGACATCCATCATGTTGAAAGTACATCACCAATCTGTCATGAAGTGAAACATCTTGCAGCAGAATCGGTAAAACATTAATTAAGAAATCAGCATACATTGCACCATTTAGATTGCCATCGATAAAATGGGGGCCAATTGTCCTTTCTCTCAAAATGCCGTGGTCTAGCTGTTCAGGCGCTCAGTCCGGAACCGCGCGACTGCTACGGTCGCAGGTTCGAATCCTGCCTCGGGCACGCATGTGTGTGATGTCCTTAGGTTAGTTAGGTTTAAGTAGTTCTAAGTTCTAGGGGACTGATGACCAGAGATGTTAAGTCCCATAGTGCTCAGAGCCATTTGAACCATTTTCTCATAATGCCACACCATACATTAACCCCACCCCCCTCCCCCAAGGTCGCTGATGTTCCACTTGTCGCAGCCATCGTGGACTTTCCTTTGCCTCATAGTGCATATTGTGCCGGTTTACGTTACCTCTGTTAGTGAATGACGCTTCGTCACTAAATAGAACTCTTGAAAAAAAAAAGTGTTATCGTCTCGTAATTTATTTTGTGCCCAACGGCAAAAATTTACACGACGTTCAAAATCATCGCCGTGCAATTCCTGGTGCACAGAAATATGGCAAGGGTGATATGTATGTTGATGTTTCATTCTCAAAACCGACGTTCTTGAAATTCCCGATTGCCGCTCACTTTGTCTGCTACTGTTGTGCGGATTAGCCTCAACTGCAGCTAAAACACATATTTGGGCATCTTCATTTGTTGCAGTTCTAGGTTGCGTCTTCTTCTTTCGCTGAACACTTCCGGTGTCTTCAAATACATGAACTATCTGACGAAAGGTCCGGACACTTGGATGCTGTCTGTTAGGATAAGTATCAACTTACATAGCACAAGCTTGTTTGGCATTTTGATCACAATAGCAAAAAATGAACACCATATCTACATTCTGCTGCGATTGATAAACGTTCCATTTTAACAAGATTATGTATTCCGCGTAATTATTATGACTGGACAAGTGTTTCTTTTTCATTTATTGCATTTCGATTCCCCAGTGGAGAGGGGTGGGGGGGGGGGGTGGGGCGGACTGTCAGCAGCGTAATAGGCCGCTCTACAGCCTACAGAAAAGTTAAAAAACGTAATGAGAATATAAACAAACAATGAAAACAGGTGATAAAACGGTGACATTATAAAAAACTGTAAAATGGCGGAAAGTTGTGGAATTCAAAATGTAGAAAAAGGGGCGTTGGTAACGCGGTTGAAGGCACACAGTAAGTAGACAGGCACAATTAAAAAACACAGAGACAGTCTGGTTTCTGTTCGCACGAGATAAAAAACACAACTAGCGACATTGTGGTGGCTGTTAGCAACACTGACAGAGGATGCACAACACTGAACATCCACTTAAAACAGCCCTATAGAGGCGACACAGCTGCAGATGGGTATGGGGGATGACCTAGACGGATGAGAGTGAAAAAGGGGGGAGGTGAAGAAAGGAAAAAAAGGGGGAGCCCAAGGAGGGGGTGGACATAGAAAAAAGGGGGGGCAGGGAGGATGCAAGGAGTGAGGAAGGCAGTGGAGGGGAAAGCAAAAGGCCTTGGGGAGAGAGAAGGGAGAGAGAGCATAGGCAGGGAAGAAACAGGATGGAAAGAGGGAGGGAGAGGGAGCCCAGGAAAAGGACAGAGGTAAGGATCAGAGTTGATAGGAGGGATAAATGGAGGGAGAGAGGGCATCATCCAGCAGGGGGACATGATGGAAGCCATCTTGGGAAAGGGATGGGGTGTAGAGGCGGAGGTTAGGGGTGAAGGCACAGCAAGGGTGGGGGTTGGAGAGGAGATGAGCTACCAGGGAATGAGGGGGTATTAAGTGGGCGGGAGGTGTAGAGGATGCGGATATGTTCGAGGAAAAGGAGCAGATAGAGGAAAGGAATCAGATCATGGAGGATCTGCGTGGGGAATGGGAGGCATATACAGAAGGCGAGGTGGAGTGCATGGTGCTCAAGGATCTCGAGGGACTTATAGAATTTGGGGGGGGGGGGGGAGGCTGATACCCAGGCTGGAGTGTCACAACAGAGGATGTGATGGATCAAGCATTTGTAGGTGTGGAGGATGGTAGAGAGGTTCAACCCCCATGTTCGGCTGGAGAGGAGGTGAAAGAGTCGGAGGCAGTTGTGGGCCTTATTGGATAGAGCGGAGATGAGGGATCGAGGTGAGATGACAGGCAAGAATGAGTCCAAGGTAGGCGAGGGTGGGTGGGAGGTGGACAGGACGAGTGCAGATGGTAGGGGGAAAATCAAGGAGCTGGAATTAGCAAGTGGTATGACCTACTGTGATTGCCTGGGCCTTGGTAGGACTGATTTTAAGAAGCCACTGATTACAACATGGGGCAGAAGGGTAAAGACTGGACAAGAGTTTCTTTTCTTTATTGTAATGTCCATTCCACATCAGGGGCGGGCTGGCAGCAGAGTAAGTGCAGCAGCATAAGTGCTCTTCAGCTGAGAAACATAAGCAAACAGGAAGACATTTAAAACAATATAAAGGAGAAACATGGCGAATATAGAAACAAAATAGGAGGAAATATAAGAAAAACAAGCATACAAGGTGGTGTCTCTAAAACAGAGGTAAAAATCTAAAAAAATATATATTACACATAAAACACACATGGGATTACAATGCACCAGGGAAAGTATGGCCAGAGCATAAGAAGTCACAGGACGATTAAAAGACTCACATGACGGACTTTGTAGCACAGAACAATCATGGACAATAAACAATGCGAACATACAACTGAAACCACATCACTATATGACACTGTATAACAGCACTGAAACACAACACTAACGCAGCACATTGATAATGAATAAAAACCTGGGAGCATCTTCCGACGGGGGGGGGGGGGGGGGAGGAGAGGCGACAAGGGAGAAGTGAAAAGGAGATGAGGAGGAGGGGAGAGAAATGGTGATGAGGTGGGGGGCGCGGCAAAGGAGGGCCAGAGAGGGAAGGGATGGGAGAGGAAAACAACTGAGGAGGGGGTGCAGTGACTCAGGGAGGGAAGGAGGAAAATCCGCTCTGGGAGAAGGAGGGGAGAGGAACAAGGGGGCCCAGGGGAGGGGGTAACAGAACCAGATTACAGTTTGAAGGAAGGATAGATGTCACGGTGACATTCAACATCCTGTAGGGGGAGGCGCAGGAAACAGACCTGATGAATGAGGTGGAGGTTGTGGAAGTGGAGAGAAAGAGGGATACAGCGATAGAGACACAGCAACTGGTGGGGTGGGGGGGTGGAGAGCAACGAGAAAACCAGAGGGTGGGGGGATGGAGCCTGCAGCCAGTGTTAACGATGCAGAGATGTTGGAGGAAAAGGAGGAGGTGGGGGACGGGGATGACATACAGGAGTCATGTGGGGGAAGGAAGGTGGATACGGAAGACAAGGCGGTGTGCATGGCATTCGAGGATTTGGAGGGCCTTGTAAAAGTGGGGGTGGGGATGGGGGTGGAGATCCAGGTAATGCTGGTATAACAGAGGATAGGACAGATGAGGGCTATGTAGGTGTGGAGGATGGTGGAAGGATGCAATCCCATGTCCGGCCAGACAGGAGTTTCAGGAGGTGGAGATGGGAATGGGATTTCTGCTGAATGGTCAGGAGACGAGAAGTCCAGCTGAGGTGACAAACGAAGGTGAGGTCAAGGTATCTCAGGATGGGGGTAGCTGGATGGGACAACCATAAGCAGTGAGGTAGAAATTGTGGAGACGGAAGGAGTGGGTGGTGTGGCCTATGATGATTGCATGGGTTTGGGAGGGGTTGATACGAAAGAATGTGGTGAACTGGTCAAGGTGGCGTAAAATTTGAAATTTTTCTGGGGAATCAACTGTTCAAAAAGATTTCAGGCTAGCAGCCGATCGTCATAAACTTCATTGCACGATATTTCGGCTGGACAACCGCCAGTCATCTTCAAGTGAGCTGGACGAGGAATCGTTCGGCTCACCTGGAGGGTGTGCATGGCACATGGTTTTACAATGGTTATAATTATGTTTCTTGCTGCTCTGGCTTTTTGCGGTCTAATGTACGTCAGCCAAATGCAGTATTTCACAGAACATTTCCTTGTCATTAACTGAATAATTTATGGGTTTTTAGTAGGTCTTAGGAAGATGAGATTCATTAAGCCAGGTGTTCTCTCAAACCGCGTACCGCCAATCAGAATTGTGTCATCAGTTACATTTATATGCTGCGTACCCAAATGTCCTATCTACCTGGCCAGGGGTATGGTGAATGACGAATTCGTCAATGGCAACACCATCATCAGGTGATTCTGTTTTTGCTGAGAGCTGCCTGAGAAATTCAATAACTGGCTTAAAAGTCTCAATGTCTTCTGTCGATCCATATGCCCTAGCCACAGCAGCGGTAATTTCTCTCGAACGGGTTTCAGCGCCTGAACGACTTTCTGCTTCATTGACATCTCGATGTACACAAATCAGACATCTCTGTGGCGTGAGGCTTTATATGTCCGTTCTTCTTCCACTTATTATGTGCCTGTTCCCTCTTCTTCACAACAAGAGCCTCTGCATCTATATTCACCTGAAAAGCCTCGGCTTTTCAATTAAGTCGGTTACTTTCCTACCGAGTTAACTTCCAAGATGTTACTCCAGGTTAAGGGAACTAGTAACTACTAAATGATAAATGTTGTTCCTACTTATAAATTTATTTTAGATTAAAACCCCTTTAAATTACAAATGTTTATATTTTCTAGCTAATATTACTGATCAATTGCCCAAATCTGCTCCTTTTTATGGCTATACGATCTAATATAGAGAACGCGAGATCACTGACACCATCTACGTACCAAACACTAGATGACATTACTTTCAAAGACGATCTACAGTGGTGTGCAACCACAGTGATCACAGCTGTTTAGCCTTGTAGCCCGAACAAGCTGGAGCAGTTGGCAATATCATAGTATGTACTGCGACCAGTGTGTCAGAGTGATGGTTCTCGTACACGCCTACAACGATGGAAGAATTCCAGCCACAAAATGGCAATTGACTCTAAATAATGGAAAGTGCTAAGTCATCCACATGAGTGCAAAAAGCGGCAATATTTCGGTTACACGATAAATCACACAAATCTAAAGACTATAAATTCAGTTAAGTACTTAGGGATTACAAGTACGTGTAACTTAAATTCGATCGATCATATAGATAATGTTGCGACTAAAGCAAACCAAAGACTGCGAATTATTGGCAGACCACATAGAAAGTGCAACAGATCTACCATTTCAAACACTAGAACGGCAGAAGGCGGTCCTCAGACTAGTATAATCTAATACTGTCTTCTCCCCTCTGTGTTCTACAGACAAGAAACGCAAACTCCCAGCCACAAGGAATTCAGATAACGTCTCTACGTGAGTATAGACAGAAGAAGTGCTCTCAATCACTGAACGCTGCGTACTCAATGACGATTACCTACCTGGAGGCGAAGTCCAGAATTGCATAAGTTCGCAACAGTACAGTGCCTAACCGTTCTAACTATAAAATCTCCTGAGAGCAAAGACAGCAGGTCCATCTGTATAAACTTGACACTGAGCTACCGTCAAACACGGGTACTCAAAACGGAAGACCATTTCTCTCCACCACTCGTTTCCCAACAAAGCTCGGCTCTCCTCCCTCTTAACTGCAGAAGGCGGATCATATTCTCGAAACCACAGAATATTCTCCCTCTTTACAGATTCTTCCAAACGCCGACCAACCATACTTTAGTCTGTTGTCGTCCAACACGGAAAGTTTGCAAGGAAATACCTATCCCCATTAATTCGGAATGCATACAATGGTACGCTTCTCAGAGTGAAAATCTTCGGGAATAACACATCCCGCGTGATTTCCGAGGTAACGCTTCCTCTTTCCTGTATACTGCGTCCAATAATTTCAGAGTTTCTGAAGTATTATCCGGTTGTCCTTCCGGCCCCACTACAAGACTGGCCGGCGACCTCTGTATTGTGCTTCAGCGCCCAGGTGCCCTGGCCATCCGTCTTCTCTACTTCCTGTGTTAAGCAGGACAAACACACCTGTGCGTGCTTTTCCACCCAGGACTTGACTTACGCCTGCCATTTAATTTCCATTGGCGTTCCAACCTCAACTAGTATAGGCAATCATTCATTATGCCATTTTGATAATAAAGACACTCCATCACCTTTCATGCAAGAAGTGTTAACAACTGTTTACAAGGTGTACGTGACAATGTCAACCTTCTTTAAATATTCGTATATAAGATGTACAGCCTATCAAATCATACCTAATTCTGGTTGTAAATCACGGCAAAGTATGTAGATGAGTGCTTGTAAGGTGCGAAATTATAGCCACCTCACATATTCTCAGAAGAGTCTGGTAATACGTCTCTAGTTCCCTGCGTGTACCTCCAACTCTACGCACGCTAGCCTGAATTTTCGCGTCCATGTACAAGAGGATGTTCTGTCTACGTACACGAATTCTCTCGAGTTGAGAGTTAGACACGCGTGCGAATTTTTCCAGGTGCAGCGTATACCGATGCACCCACATCTCTTACCGGGCTATATATACAGAAATTCTTGGAAGTTTCGCCTGTACCATCCGTCATTAGGTTTTCTTATTGTATCACCCATACTGTGAATGACCCCAGCAATCGGCACTTATATTTACTAAATCATTGAACGACATGTCAAGTCCTACACGTGATTGGTAAATGTGTTTCATATTCGTATTCTCCTGTTTAAAGGCTATAATGAGGTTTGCAGTATCCCTACCCAACTGTTTCGGGATTCTGGAATGTGTTTGGCTTAGATAAAATACATCAGCACCTATATGACGATCGAAAGAGAAATATTTTCGAATTTGGTCTTGGTTTTCCACAGCAATAACGTCAAATACGAACACAGCGTTCAGCTTCACTTTTTCAGGCGGGAGGACATCACCGCTTTCACTGAAAGTCGTGTATTTAATGCCTTTTACATCCCACAATACCTCCTGTAACAGCTGATACTTGGACTGAAACAGTTATTTTGAAAATACGCAAATGTATTCAAATCGGACTCAATCTGCGTGTGTTAGCAACGTCCTGAGGATTGGTCTCGTCATAATTAGATGGACCTACAGTAATTGCTCGTGTATGATCAGACAGGAAAATTCCATTCTTGTTCTTGTTCTTAAGGCCTTCTTTTACATCTTCACAGGTCCAGTCACCAACAACAAAGTCCTTGTGACGAGGATGCTTCACCCATTCCACCATGATGCTGACAAGTAATGGGCATCCATAGAAAGATACACTTGTAAGGATGGTAATAGTATGTGTAACCACTACAGCTCCATCAGTTAACCAACTGAGCTATATATATATATATATATATATATATATATATATATATATATATATAGGCTATACAAGGAATTCAGCTATTGTCTGCTCCTGCATTATTATAGGTGCAGTATTGAAAATAATAATGTTAATAAGTGTAACACTTGGACTATAATGAGACAGGTATGAAATAAAACACAAACACAGTTTGAGATTATATATACATACATTATTTGTTCAAATATCATACACTGGATGCAGTATTTCAAAAAAATCATCAGACTCGTTCTTCATCTTCTTCTTCGCACCTGTACACTATTTCCCAATCAAAGCGTTTTTGACATGCAATAATTTCCGTGCGTATCTCCTTTAAACCGATGGGTGCCGCACAATAATATGGTTTTCAAGTGCTAATTTAGCCTGTTTCTCTTTTGAATCTATGTTCATGCAAAGGTACCGCAACAAATCATCAACAAGTACATTTTGATCAGGTGGAAAGTTTGTAGCATCATTCTATGTGCAGTCTATGCTGGGCAACCAACGACTCAGCCTCATCAAAGCAAGGTTTAGCCCAGTTTCCACATTTTAACCTCATAAATGAGGCATGCCATAGATAAAGACTCTTGTCACCCGATTTCACTCATAGTGCAGTGTCATCATAAACTGTTGTAATATATGGTGTCACACCAGTAAGGCGATTGTCCGGGAGAGAGGGTGGGTACCAGTTGGATAATACTCTGTGGTCATCTGCTGATTGATGTAGCGCTCTGAACAACATATTACCTCCCAGCAGAACTCAGAAATAGGCTTTGATGCATTTTTAACTTTTATTCTCACATGGGAACGCAATCGTGATGTGCTTCTACATGCACATATACACGTTTTGATCCACTAGGAGTTACATTTTATGTAGAACAAAATGGCTCTGAGCACTATGGGACTCAACTGCTGAGGTCATTAGTCCCCTAGAACTTAGAACTAGTTAAACCTAACTAACCTAATGACATCACAAACATCCATGCCCGCGGCAGGATTCGAACCTGCGACCGTAGCGTTATGTAGAACAGAAGAGCTTGGGTACACTTGATACCCTCTTATCCACAGTATCTGCGCTGTATGGCACAGGCACTAGCTGTATGGCACTAGCACAGGGATACTCTGTTGGGATGGGACGTATGTCAGTGACCAGTACTATCCATCATCTTGCTGTTTAGGACCACCACCAGTATTTGATGCATAGAGAGCAGACCGTGTATCTGCATCACAAAAATCAATGAGTGGGACAGACAATAACAGCTCCATGTCATGATCCAGCAAGTTGGCAATGTGCGCCAAAGGATCCCATGTGTCACTACAGTTGTAACCACAGGTACAGATGTTGGTGCAGGTCTCAACAAGATGGCGGCTTAAGTTTCTGCAGGTTCAGACACGGCAGAACAAAGATGAGGAAGTGTTACATATGGACTAAGACAAAGATATAATATGAAATACTTTTGCATTTTTTCCTGTTCTGCATGGCTGTGCTGGATCGTGACTGCTGTTGAAACTTCATAGTTCTCCTTCTTCATCTGCTGCTGCTGCTGCAGCCGGCTGACTGAGGCCGTGGAGCTATTGAGCCTGCCCTACACCCCTTCCTATCACATGACCAGATACTGCCATCCTATTGGCTGAAGCCTATCATGTGACCAGATTCAGGATTCCTATTGGTTCCTGCCCTTCTTTTCTGGACCAGCGTCTTAGAATATATCATGGGAAGGGAGTGGTGAAGTGCCGACAGCGCACTCTAGTGGCGGTGTTGTGAACTAGGCCAGCTGGTCTCCAAACTCAAGGTGAACACCTTGGTTCATTATGAAATAGGACGAAGTTGATGTTGGGTACTAGGCAATTTCAAAAAAGGTAGGCAGTTCCAGAACAATCATCTGTCTGCATGAGTACTGAAGTGCATGTTCACGCCATCCCACTGCATTGCCATTATTTATAGAAAAGTATTCGCCCCACGCTCGTCCATTATCTTTTCTTTCCACTCATTGTGTAGGAAGTTACAGATACAGTCCTCAGCTGTGCGGTTGCATGTAATACACATATTAAATTTATTCCTGCTCATCATCAGCATTTCCTCAATTGTACAGATGGATGCTTGCTCTGGAATGGCTGAACGTCCTGCCTGTTGTGCCTCAGAAGACTGAGTGGACTTTTATCGAGCGATCTACAGTTATAGCACATGCATTTATTAGCATGAGTTGTGAAGTGTAACTTAGGTCCATCCTGCTGCATCTTCATTATTTCATGAAGAGTATTTGTCTTCTCCAAATATGACTGCTATCGACACACTCTTCAAGTGCATGATTACAACTAATGAACCAGTTAAACTCCTCCTTCTCCAGCAGAGACATCTCACCCGTTAAATACAGCACACAATTGTGTCCATCTTCCCAGACCAACATCTAGACACAGACTGAGCCCTTTTCCCATCATTTTTCGCCAGACTACCAGCTCATAGTATGTCACAGGAGAAGAGGTGGGAAGGCCAACAGTGCCGTCTTGTGTCACTGTTGTGTACTAGGTAATTGGACTCCACAGCTCATGGTGTACACACCAGATGGATATACTGCCTGTGGCAACTCAAATTGTTTAAATAAGTAATCCGTACTTACATCTATCCTATCTGGTAGTCCAGCATAGCTGAGTCTTTTTCGACGAGTTTCCAAATGGGGGAGGGAGGGGAGGGGAGCAATGCATGCAAAATAAAGACTTATGTATGCAATATCTGACAGCCCAGCACCAACTGTTTCTTTTTCCCGCCAATTACCAGATGAGGACGGGAGGGGAAGTGGAGAGTGTGGGGAGGGGTGTGGAGGGGGAGAGGATGTTGAGGGAAGGGGAGGATGGAGGGGAGGGGAGTTTAGGTAAATGGAGGTAGTCTAATTGACCTACTTTCCAGCTAAAATTTGAATATCCTGCCATGACATCACTGTAATTTTGAGGCATCGTTGCCACCATGTTAGATGCGCCATCTTGAATACATTTCGCAGCAATGCAACATGGAGTGGCGCAGCCCCTATCCTATTACTGCCATCAGCAAAGAGGAGGTGCTAAGACTACTTTCCCTAGCTGAAACTTCATAAATTGGGTAAGATTTTATGACGATTTGCCATCTTCCTTTATGTGGCTAGGAGTATCAAAGTATTCTAACATTCGTAGTATTCCATTCTACACTCCTGGAAATTGAAATAAGAACACCGTAAATTCATTGTCCCAGGAAGGGGAAACTTTATTGACACATTCCTGGGGTCAGATACATCACATGATCACACTGACAGAACCACAGGCACATAGACACAGGCAACAGAGCATGCACAATGTCGGCACTAGTACAGTGTATATGCACCTTTCGCAGCAATGCAGGCTGCTGTTCTCCCATAGAGACGATCGTAGAGATGGTGGATGTAGTCCTGTGGAACGGCTTGCCATGCCATTTCCACCTGGCGCCTCAGTTGGACCAGCGTTCGTGCTGGACGTGCAGACCGCGTGAGACGACGCTTCATCCAGTCCCATACATGCTCAATGGGGGACAGATCCGGAGATCTTGCTGGCCAGGGTAGTTGACTTACACCTTCTAGAGCACGTTGGGTGGCACGGGATACATGCGGACGTGCATTGTCCTGTTGGAACAACAAGTTCCCTTGCCGGTCTAGGAATGGTAGAAAGATGGGTTCGATGACGGTTTGGATGTACCGTGCACTATTCAGTGTCCCCTCGACGATCACCAGTGGTGTACGGCCAGTGTAGGAGATCGCTCCCCACACCATGATGCCGGGTGTTGGCCCTGTGTGCCTCGGTCGTATGCAGTCCTGATTGTGGCGCTCACCTGCACGGCGCCAAACACGCATACGACCATCATTGGCACCAAGGCAGAAGCGACTCTCATCGCTGAAGACGACACGTCTCCATTCGTCCCTCCATTCACGCCTGTCGCGACACCACTGGAGGCGGGCTGCACGATGTTGGGGCGTGAGCGGAAGACGGCCTAACGGTGTGCGGGACCGTAGCCCAGCTTCATGGAGACGGTTGCGAATGGTCCTCGCCGATACCCCAGGAGCAACAGTGTCCCTAATTTGCTGGGAAGTGGCGGTGCGGTCCCCTACGGCACTGCGTAGGATCCTACGGTCTTGGCGTGCATCCGTGCGTCGCTGCGGTCCGGTCCCAGGTCGACGGGCACGTGCACCTTCCGCCGACCACTGGCGACAACATCGATGTACTGTGGAGACCTCACGCCCCACGTGTTGAGCAATTCGGCGGTACGTCCACCCGGCCTCCCGCATGCCCACTATACGCCCTCGCTCAAAGTCCGTCAACTGTACATACGGTTCACGTCCACGCTGTCGCGGCATGCTACCAGTGTTAAAGACTGCGATGGAGCTCCGTATGCCACGGCAAACTGGCTGACACTGACGGCGGCGGTGCACAAATGCTGCGCAGCTAGCGCCATTCGACGGCCAACACCGCGGTTCCTGGTGTGTCCGCTGTGCCGTGCGTGTGATCATTGCTTGTACAGCCCTCTCGCAGTGTCCGGAGCAAGTATGGTGGGTCTGACACACCGGTGTCAATGTGTTCTTTTTTCCATTTCCAGGAGTGTATTTCGGGTGGAGTTATCCCTTTGTTGAACCTATTGGCTAAGGACTGAGCAGAATTATAGATTACATCTCGCTAAGCACCTCGTAACTCTTCCTTTGTTCTTAATAACCCTCCCTGCAGCATGTGTCCCATTCACTTTGAAACCGAACAGAAGTAGGAGGGTACTATATGCTCTACATTCCACGTCTCTCTTCTTCAGTTACACACGACCTCTCTAGATGCTTGCATGCTGAGGAGTTTAGGACACCTTATTGCTGTATAATAGATATGAGCCTGATACATTTAAGAGTGTTGTGGTAATATTGCAGACTATACAACGTTCATGCATAATGGAGCTCCAGACCGAGGGAGTTTGAATCATTTTACGTAAATCACTCGTGCTACCAGTTCTGTAGAATTGTTGTAGTGTTTGAATTCCATACGAAGAAGGTTCTGAGAAGAGAAAAATGATCATATATCATAAAAACACACCTGTCAGTCAAGAGGGTTCTGCATTTAAGCATGCTATTATGTTACAGCTGCGTGGTTCAAAATGGTTCAAATGGCTCTGAGCACTATGGGACTCAACATCTTAGGTCATAAGTCCCCTAGAACTTAGAACTACTTAAACCTAACTAACCTAAGGACATCAGACACACCCATGCCCGAGGCAGGATTCGAACCTGCGACCGCAGCAGTCCCGCGGTTCCGGACTGCAGCGCCAGAACCGCTAGACCACCGCGGCCGGCGAGCTGCGTGGTTTCCATTATATTAGATGTGTGGAATAAAATGCTGTTAATAGTCCAATGCAAGAAATATATTTCCAACACATGATATACATTACCCAGCAAGTTTTCTGTCCCACTCACTTGGGTGAGACACTTTAAGTTGATAAAACTACTCCCTTTTACACTAAAAACAGCATAGATTCTTTTCTATCGACGCACTTTCCGGAGATATATAGCGGGCACTGTTCACATCCGATTATGGTTCGGTACTTACGCTATGCTCTCATTAGTCCCGCAAAATGATCGTCAGCAATAGAAAATGCATGAAAAAACGACGTTTTATGAGAAAATGGACAGAAGCATATCAACGGTGTCTGACATGTGAAACTGCATGTCATTTTGCTCTAATATCTTGAAGAGAGCACAGTCTCTTCCACACACGCCATCTGTCAAGCAAATGTATACCTAAGGATTCCAGTAACTCACGAACCCCTGCCACTAACTCAGAATCACTGCAGTTATGAAAATGAAAACTGCATTTATGTCCAAGTCGTCTAGTGGAATGGAGGACTTCGCATACATCTTTTTTCGTCCATCGGAGGGTGCCGAAAACTTTCTCCATCGGTTTGATGGCAATGATTCGACACATATGTGTTGGAAGTCCCCTGCTGACTGTGGTATGAAGGGGCTTGCTGTTAACGACCTCAGGTAGATAACGCTCTAAGTGATCCCCAAATGCGTAATTGTATGTGAGTCATACGCAGGTTATACCACACAGCTCATACATCCTGAGAGAACTAAGGAAAGAAATAGTCCAACGTTTGATAAATAACCTGCTGCAGCATCTCCCTCTCTCTGTAATGATTCATCAGTCTACCGTTAAATCATACCTCTTTACAGCCCCCCTCAGTCGACTACTCCATCTACTTCCTATCATCCTTTACCGCAGATCCATATCAATTTAGAGGCAGATGGTTCTCTTTTCCAGGAAAGCATCAAAGACAGCAGTCAACCTGTATGTATTCCTATTGCCTCAGTAGGCATACAGCAGAGTGTTATTAAAAACCATGCAGCCACTGGTCTGTGAGGTGTTTGTTAGCTGGCACTGCATGGTTGAGCTTGGTAGAGGGTATGGAGAAGCATATTGCAAATATTGTTTGAAGAATTTAAAACACTTCAACAGTCTTGCACAGGGGGACATATGCGATATGTTCTGTAGTTGTATACTGCAGCCCCCAGGCTGATAATATAATGCTCTTAGGCTAAGGACACTTTATAAAGAATCTATAAATTCTTTGCCGGTAACTTTAGGGTCACACCTGGGATTGTGATCTAACATACATAAATTTATTACTCTACATTTGGTGGTCATCCACGTTAAACAAACTACTGCAGCTGCCTTATCGTTGTCTACGAAATATGAGTACTTCCCTGGTTCTTGGTGCTTGCATGTCAACTTTTTCCTTTTGCCTTCATATCCTTTTTTTTTTTCTTTATTGTACTTCAATCCCCCATCCTGGGTGGGCTGGCAGTAGCATATGCACTCCTCTTCAGCCAAAAGACAATAATGATACAACAGAAGACATTTAAAATTACAAACGAGAAAATATGGCGGACAAATATATAAAAAGGGGGAACATTATGGAAGAGAACAGACAAAAAGGGGGCGACTGTAAAATGGAGACAAAAACCTTAAAAAATTATTGTGCATAAAGGACCTCACACCGGGACAACTAAGAGAACAAGGTGAATTATGGCTGCAGCATAAAAGTATTGAAAGACGGCATAGCACATAACGATCACTGACAGTAACACTATGTACAAGTCCAGGAGACAATTAAAATCACTGGTCTTGACACAAAGGAGAACATCACCAAACACAACACTGACGTAGCACACTGATGATGATGAGCAAAACACAGGATCTGAAAGGGGCACAGAGATGAGGGAGAAGAGAAAAATGGAGGGAGGGTATGGAGGGGGAGGGGAGAGACGGGCAGGGGCAAGTCGAAGAGAGCTGGGGAGGGAAGGATGTGGGAAGGACACTGTTCAGGAGGGGGTGCAGGGACTCAGAGGGGGAAAGGAGGAAAATCCGCTCGGGAAGAAGGAGGAGGCCTTCGGGAGGGGAGGGAACAAGGCCAGGTTACAGTTGGAGTGAAGGGTAGATGTCACAGCGAAGTCCAACATCTGGGAGGGGGAGTGCTGGAAATTGCCCTGACATATCCTCGTTCCCATATACAAGAATTATTCAGCACCACGTGGACATGTAAGTACTCCCTCATTTTCCCTACATTTTGACGTATTTCCCCTCAGTTTGTACGTGTTTTCCGTCAATTTTCGTAAATTTACCGATTACTGCCGATGAGCCTTGCGAACAGGTGAGATGGAAAATGGGGATGCAGTTGGTCTAACAGTGTCACCCACTACGACGGTGAATAGCGAACTAATACTCAGTATGTGTTGGGCAGCCTTTGTAATCATGTGTGTTGTGTATATTTTCAAATTATTATGTGAAACCTGAGAAAGTTCAGTATGCCGAGTGTTTGAGCTGGACTGTTATTTACTATCCATGTAAACTGACCGGTTGACTGCTTGTACTGTCATTCTACAGATCTCCCGTCTGTATTTGGCTGGAGAACAGATTGTGAAACGTTTGTATCAAGATGGTGTCACACAGGTGGAAGAGACATTTGCCGCTTCTCTAGACATGAGAAACACGATTACGAGGGTCAGAAGCTTAGTTTTCTTTGTAAGTTATAAGGATAATCTGGAATCTCTTATATGATTGACATCGGTACTCGTTAAGAAATATGAGTGGAACTACCAGAACTTTCTAATTACTTTGGGGTTTGCAGCTCGTCCCTCATAATGACCTCGCTAAAGTTTTGGCTTTCTAGAAGTATAATTTCCATTCATCTTCAGAATTACACTGTGAAAGTGATCGATAGCACACCGCTATGGGGTGATATCGAGAACAGTCACGTAAAAGGTGTGATATTCTAGAAAACCATGCGAAAATGAATGAAATTCAGGAAAGTTTCGTATGCTACTCGATGATTTTGGAATAAAAGTGTCACCAACACGTCGTCTTTTCACGTGTAAAATCGGATATTGCAGCTGATATCGGTTTCGACATCGGTAAATTATTTCGCGATTGACGAAGCAATTCTCATCGACAGATTAAATGTTTTTGTAACCCCATAATCTGGACATGGTTCCAAGTCGTGGGAGAAACCACGGCAGCAATCAGTTCAGACTGGAAACAGCACAGTTTGGTGACGCCTTTGCGCCGAGGGGGGAGGGGGGGGGAGGGGGTAACCGGCCCAGCCTTTGTAAACCTGTTCGAAGAATGGCAGCTGTCGGCTGAGGGCGCTCTGATCGTGCATCACGCCAGCGTGTGTGGGGTAGTTTCCTCGTGACTGTTGGCCACGGTGGATTACCGACCGCTCTCGCGAGGAATACCTTGTGCTGCTACGATATATGGTGCATGTGCCTATATTTTTGGGATCTCTGTGGCTTCACAGTGTATGTATGAGTATCTGATGTTCGACAGCTATATGCAGGATGCGGAAATAATAATTTTGTATGGTACTGAATACAAAATGGGTTAACTACAACGATATGTTATAATAGTACAATCGTCTGTGATGATAGAGTCTGGTAGGAGACCAGTTTCACGGCGAAAAACTGAAGCTTTTCTCGAAATTAGCAGAGCAGCGTAATTGAATAAGTGTCTCGGCAATAGTTTCCGTATTTCATGTTTTTTAGACCACTTTTGCAGAGTTTAATTGTCAGTGAAATAAGACTGCTGTATGTTATTTGATCTGTACAAAACGTTCTGCTGCAAAATTTTCGTAATTTGTCTATCTGTAGACATCACTGGTTCGAAAAAGACAGGGGCAGAACAGCGTATCTACGGAAAGGTCCATGACATCAGAGAGTCACGTGATGCCGTCTTTGTACGAGTGTTCAGAGACAACCCGAGGAAGGCCAGCCTACTCTGGTTCCACAGTTGGGACGCTGCCCCAAGCCGCCTATGTGGCCTTAGAGCATCTCAATACCAGCAACTGCAGGACATCGAAAATTCTCGAATATTCCAGTCACTTTTCTCGTCTGTAAGACAGTGATTCGAATTCTCGGAGAATCTTTTAGACATCCGAGCTGTCATGTGGCTCTATTTCTTTCTTAATCTGTTGTGGGTTTCGAAATATGTCATGAAATTTCAGTTATGTAATTGTCCTGATTTTCCTGTCTGTGCTCAGACACCACTGTGCTACGGAAAGAGAGGAAAATAAAAAATAAGTGCCTTTACACCCCTGAATCCAGTAGGAAATATGAACTACACCCACTCAAAGTTTCAGAAAAGTACTGAACGCCACAGCAATTGTAGAACTCGGAACTTTTTTCTCTCTGACAATGCCTTCAAACAAGTTGCTAACACTCGGAAACCGATGAGCGTCCTATTTAGATTTACAGAGATATTTATTTATTTATTTATTTCGAGTTGTAGGTGAAGGGAGAACTCTATGTAATGTCTGAGTCTGCCTGGTAATAGTCTCAAATGATACAGTGAATTTTTTTCAGCAGGATAACATCATCTGTAGACCTCGTCTATTCAGAGTTGTATTGTGATTTTAGAAATAAATAAACTACAAGAAATCCATCCGTGAAAATTGTTTAAATAAATAACACTCCACACTCCCTTGGCATCTGCAAATTTTGAGCGATTTTTCCCACCGTTTCCAGGGTTGGGGGGGGGGGGTGGTTAATGTCATAGGAGTGAAGGTGGAGTTTGGTTAGTGGAGGTAGCCAGTGGTCCATCGTCACGGACAAAATTTGTATTTCCCACCACTTTTTTTCTGGGTGTGGAGTGGGTGGTGGTTACGACAGGAGCGCTGCAGGGCAGGGATTTCCAGCTTGTTGGTGGGGGAAGGGAACACGTGCCAGCTGGGACAAACCCGTGACGTCGTAATGGGATGGTAATCGGGTAATTCCCTTATCACTTTATTAATTTGATATCATATTATTTAATTTGCATGACGAATTTTGTGTCACTTTGAATCGAAAATGCGCCAGAAACCACTCAATTCTACTAATATTGGCATTTGGTAGTTTCTCCAGATGAAGTACATAGGTTGTAAACACTCCTGGCAAGACCATTTGGCCACAGCTATTATGTGAAGACTCATGTAATGGGAAATCGGCTGCTTTCATCAGAAGTTGAATATAGCGCTATATGCCACGGAGTATATACAGTAGTTTGTAGTACATTCCTAGAAAAATTTCATGTGTAATAGCAATACTTACAGTGATACTCTGAAGATGGAAATGTGATCCAGAACAAGTTAATCAAAGTGAAATTCAAGTAATGAAATAGAGAATTGGGTAAGAGTGGAAAGAAGTAGATGGCAATTCGTCACTTCCAGCTGCACGGACCATTGTGGTAATGCAGTGGCGAAAGTTATAAATTTATGCTGGATAGGGACTCAAACCTGGATTTACAGCTTCTCAAGATGAATTGCGTTAAGGGGCTCCGGAACGCCCTATACTTCCAATGTTAAAATAACGCTTATAAATTACATCTGTCCTCACAAAGTATTTGAGGTAGGAAGTTGAACTTTTTACAGATTATTTATTGGAATATGGGCTACAACTTAATACAGGGATTTTACAAAATTTTAGTTCAGTTATTAAAGATGATTTTTTTTCAATTGTAATGAAAATTCACAACACTTTTTTGCAATTTTTTATTTATATATTGCAAAAAAATGTTGTGAATTTTCATTACAATTGAAAAAAAATCATCTTTAATAACTGAACTAAAATTTTGTAAAATCCCTGTGTTACGTTGTAGCCCGTATTCGAATAAATAATCTGTAAAAAGTTCAAATTCCTACATCAAATACTTTGTGAGGAAAGATGTAATTTATAAGCGTTATTTGAACATTGCAAGCATAGGGCGTTCCGGAGCCCCTTAAAAACCGGTTGAACGAACGCTTTGTAGGTAACAGGAATCTTAGACTGAATCAGTCCGGCGACCGTCTCCTCAACAAGCAGTTTTTGTATCCGTTTCATTTCTAATCCCTCTAGATACATGTAACTAGTTACATTGAAGGGCCAAAGAAACTGGTATAGGTATGCGTTTACAAATACAGAGATATGCAAACAGGCAGAAAACAGCTTTGTGGTCGGCCACGCCTATGTAAGGCAACAAGTGTCCGGCGCAGTTGTTAGATCAGTTACTGCATCTGCAATAGCAGGTTATAAAGATTTAAGTGAAATTAAACATGGTATTATAGGCGGCGCACGAGCTATGGGACACATCATATCTGAGACAGCGATGAAGTGGGGATTTTCCCGTACGACCGTTTCACGGGGGTACCGTGAATATCAGGAATCCGATAAAACATCGCTGCTACCGGAGAAAAATCCTGCAAGAACAGGACTAACGACTACTGAAGAGAATCGTTCAACGTGACAGAAATTCTACCCTTCCACAAATTGCTGCAGATTTCAATGCTGGACCATTAACAAGTGTCAGTGTGCCAACCATTCAACGAAACATCATCGATATGAGCTTTCGGAGCCGAAGGCCCGCTTGTGTACTCTTGATGATTGCACGACACAAAGCTTTACGCTTCGCCTGGGCCCATCAACATCGACAATGGCGTGTTGATGACTGGAAACATGTTGCCTGGTCGGACGGGTCTCGTTTCAAATTGCGTCGAGCGGATGGACGTGTACGGATATGGAGACAACCACATGAACCCATGGACCCTTCATATCAGCAGGAGGCTGTTCAAGCTGGTGGAGGCTCTGTAATGGTGTGGAGCGTATGCAGTTGGAGTGATGTGGGACTCCTGATACGTCTAGATATGACTCTGACAGGTGACACGTACGTAAGCATCCTGTCTGATCACCTGCATCCATTCATGTCCAATGCGCATTAAGACGGACGTGGGCAATTCCAACAGGACTATGTGACACCCCACACTCCATAATTTCTGCAGAGTTGCTCCAGGAACACTCTTCTGACTATAAACACTTCCGCTGGCCACGAAACTCCCCTGACAGGAACATTATTGAGCCTACCTGGGATGCCTTGCAACGTGCTGTTCGGAAGAGATCTCCACCCCCTCGTACTTTTACTGAGTTACGGACAGCCGTGCGGGTTTTATGGTGTCAGTTCCCTCCAGCACTACTTCAGACAAGAGTCGAGTCCATGCCACGTCGTGTTGCACCACTTCGCCGTACTCGGACGGGCCTACACGATATCAGGCAGGTATACCAGTTTATTTGGCTCTTCCGTGTAGTTTCTGCTGTAAATTGTGTTCAATGTCACCAATCCCTGTCAGAAGCGTCGATCCTTTGCAGGCCATTTTGTATTTTGTTACGATTACGTGATAGTATGTCTTTATCGAATACGTAATCAGTGAATAGCGTCATGCAGCTATCTAGATTAATTTGCCACTACTTTTATTAATATCAGCAGTAATGGTGCCATAACACTTTCTTGAAGTGCACCCCACAAAGTCTGTTTTACATCTGACGTTGCACCCCCTCCCTCCCCCCCTATTAAAAACGAAGTATTAAACGCTAATAAAGTATTAAATGCTGTCTGAGGGAGTTTATAGTCCAGGAGATAGTAAATGAGATTTGCTTCTAATTTAGTGTGATAAAAAACAAACACTTTACAAATTGATTTGATACTATATACCACAGTATTCTCCAGTTTAATCAACAGAACTGACTCCGTCTACCTAAATTTATTCTGTGCTGCAATTAATAAGGCCTGGAAACACACTTTATGAATGTTCAGCTAAAGAAAGGTACCATATTGTTCCGGTTCACCTTCGGTATCTAGATAGTTACTACTGAGCCAAAGGTATTACTTCAAATCCGGTGACGTGCTCAGTTTCCTCAAATATAGTGTCAAATCACAAATTAAGTTTTATTTATTAGTTTAACAGAAGGTGTTAAATAAGACATTTCAATGCAGTTAGTAGTTATTCACATCGAACTTCATGGCTTTACCACTCTGTCTGATTTCAGAACGGCTCTTTTGTAGGAATAAAATCTTTTGAAATTCGAAGTTCCTCTATGGCAGACGTGTAGCTGAGAACATCTCTGTGTGCCTGTATTTTAAATGACAGGAGAGAGCGGAGAGAATTTTGTTGTGCAACATTGTAAGGTAACTGCATGCTTAAGATCTCAGATGATAACTCAAAGTTTTGTTAATAAACAAATACTAGACTTCTTAACATGTAAGAGAATATGTACATTTACCTGTGAACTAAGTGCCGTTTTTTAATCATAAAAGTGCCGTACAATAATGGAACTCCCCAAACACCATTACACTTCCACTACTTTATCCAGTGTAGGAGGAAAACAATTTATCGTACGGATACCTAACTTTATAGGAATGATGTTCAGACTGCACTGCAGGATTTTTCGTCGTTAGTAGGTGTTCCCGTCATGATTTGGAGTCGGAAGCCGGTACTGGTACGGTGACGTAGCGTTGAAAAACAAACACCAGTGGGCATTACAGCTGCAGGCAGTCAACAAGAGGCTGGAAAGCGGACTAGACAGGTGATGTAGAAATTCGTTCAGACTTTGCTCTTAAATTTTTTCTAGGGTCAAAGTTTGCAACACATGGTATAAGAACATTTTATAGATTGATGAAACACATTTTACGCTCCCTGGGGCAGTGAAAAATGGTTCGAATGGCTCTGAGCACTATGGGACTTAACTTCTGAGGTCATCAGTCCCCTAGAACTTAGAACTACGTGAACCTAACTAACCTAAGGACATCACATACATCCATGCCCGAGGCAGGATTCGAACCTGCGACCGTAGCGGTCCCGCCGTTCCGAACTGTAGCGCCTAGAACCACTCGCCCACTCAGGTAGACCTGGGGCAGAGAACGTCGTGGGGATAGTCATGAACGAACGTTCATGAAGTTCCCTGCACAGTGAACGAGTTACTCAGTCATGTGCCTTTGCACAGTGAACGAGTTACTCAGTCATGTGCCTTCAAGACACAGTTCAAGACTGGTCCCTTTCTGTTTGAAAAACTCGGACCGCCGGACGTTGTGTCCGAGTGGTTCTAGGCGCTTCAGTCCAGAAGCGTGCTGCTGCTACAGTCGCAGGTTCGACTTCTGTCTCGGGCATGGATGTGTGTGCTGTTCTTAGTTTACTTAGGTTTAAGTAGTTCTATGTCTGAGAGACTGATGACCTCAGAAGTAAAGTCCCACAGTGCTTAGAGCCAATTGAACCATTTAAAACTCGGACCCCTACAGTTGGTAACGGCAACTAAAGTTTGTGTCAGACACAGGTAGCGGTCGTGCAGGATCCGGCGGACCCAGTGGAGCAAGTCCACTGAAACAGGCTTCCAGTGGCTCCATACCACGAGCGCCCTCTGCCGCAGCATTGTAGGACGGTCGAGGAAGCCATGTGGACCACCCTAAACGAGGTGCAGCCTAGTCGCCAAAGAGACGCCACCCTTGTTATCGCTCATGCGTTAGTTGAGAGAGTCGTAGTCTACAATGCTCTCGTTGCCATTGTATGAGCTGGACTTCACTGGTGAATGTTCATTTCGTCAGCGTCTTTTTATTCTTGGAGAAAGGTACGAGATAGTTAAAATTTATGTTTACTATATGCGCTTGTTCGCTAATCATTGCTGCTCCTGTCCAGCTTTCCTACGATGACAGCTGCTGGACCACTCTGCAGCCCACCTCCCCTTACCTTGTTCAGAAAGTAGTTCACAACATCAAGGGCCAAGGACACGCTACGTGGACGGCACACATTACTGAAATGTGCTTCGCCAACATGTGATCCTTGCTCTGTGGGAGAGAGGTGTTGTGGACTCAACTGTTTTGATGCACGATGGAGCTCCAACTTGTATTGTCATACTGTCACTCAGTTACTCCGGCACACGTTTGGAGAAAACCAAATCATTGGTGAATCTTTCCAAATCGAGTGGCCACTAGGATCACCAGATCTGAACCCATGTGATATATGGCTGTGGAGTTGGCTTAATCACAGAGTTCATCAACAGGACACTAGATGTTGAAGATGTGCATAGCAAGCCAGGGGGCAGCCAACATCCCTACTGAAATGTTTCAGGCAGCTGTATAGGTATCTGTGATTTAGCTCCAGGCTTTCGTGGATGCCAATGATCGCACATTGAATAATATTTGTAACCTAGACGTAAATATGGCATGCCAAAAACAAATGTCAGCCACTCATGGCAACGGTTTATTCCCTACCTCTCTTTTGCATGTTTTTACAAATGTTCTCACAAATTTTCAGTGTCCTACGAGCAAGCATTTTTCATGGTGGTCCTCTCAAGTAGCGAAGGCTAGTTATAACCAACAAATATATACATATATATATACTCATGCTCATAAATTAAGGATAATTGCAGATTGTGGCACAACGTGGCACTACATAAAACGGGCGCTAATAGCGTAGGCACATAGGGAACACACACGACACAGATCTGTAAGTTCATGGTATTGGTGATAAGTTGAGAAAACCGTCCCGAACCACATATGCTACAAAACGCCACTGTTTCCTGCGCATGCACCGCGACATCAATATGGGATATGATCACCATGCACACATACGCAGGCTGTACAACGAGTTGGCATACTCTGGATCAGGTGATCGAGCAGCTGCTGGGGCATAGCCTTCCATTCTTGCACCAGTGCCTGTCGGAGCTCCTCCATTCACCTGATATCTTCTGTTTGAAGGTACTCCTCCACGATGGCAGCTCGGTGGTGCCGTGCATTATCATCTATCAGGAGGAAGAAGGGTCCTACTGCACCCCTGAAAAGGCAAACATACTGGTGCCAAATGACGTCCGATACACCTGACTTGTTACAGTTCCACCGTCAAAGACATACAGGGGTTTACGTGCACCAATCATAATCCCACCTCACACCATCAAACCACGACCTACATACAGGTCCCTTTCAAGGACATTAAGTGGTTGGTATCTGATTCCTGGTTCACGCCGGATGAAAACCCGGCTAGTATTACTGTTCAGACTGTACCTGGACTCGTCTGTGAACATAACCTGGAACCACTGTCCCAATGACCATGTACTGTGTTCTTGACAGCAGGCTTTACGGGCTCTCCTCTGACCAGGGGTCAGTGGAATGCACCTTGCAGGTCTCCAGGCGAATAAACCATGTCTGTTCAGGCGTCTGTAGACTGTGTGTCTGGAGACAACTGTTCCAGTGGCTGCAGTATGGTCCCTAGTAAGGCTACCTGCAGTACTCCGTGGCCGTCTGCGGGTACTGACGATGAGATATCGGTCTTCTTGTGGTGTTGTACACTGTGGACGTCTCGTACTGTAGCGCCTGGACACGCTTCCTGTCTGCTGGAATCGTTGCCGTAATCTTGAGATTACACTTTGTGGCACACGGTGGGCCCGTGCTACGACCTGCTGTGTTTGACCAGCCTCCAGTCACCCTACTATTCTACCCCTCATAACGTCATCAATCTGTGTTCTTTGAGCCACTGTCAACACACAGTCACCATTGTCACGTTTGAAAACGTCTGCACACTTAACTCACTGCACCGTCCTCTGCCATGCACCATCACACCTCTGGGTATGTGATCTGTCGCCAGCGCCAGTGTGCGGCGACCACAGGTTAAATGCACCGCATGGTCATACCTCGAGGTGATTTAAACCCGCAAACCGCCCACCAGAGCGTTGTTTCACCATGTATCAGCATTATCCTTAATTTATGACCATGAGTGTATATAAAATGTCCTTAGTGTACTTGACATGATGTATGTTCTTTTTTACATGTAATACTTGAGCACCATTCATGCACCCTTGATCCCTTGACCTTGAGATAGAGAGACAGAGAGAGAGAGAGAGAGAGAGAGAGAGAGAGAGAGAGAGAGAGAAAGCGGTGCAAGAACGATGCGAATATTATATGTTTAAAAGTACAGACCTTTTGTCAGGCTTCACTACAAGTCTATCATGTGAAGGGTGTCTAATGGGTACCAGTTTTTTAAATTAATAATTGATGCCGAATAAGCAATATGAAAAAAGTAGTTTAGAGCTGTTAACGGCTAACTGTGTGTCCATTCTTTAATTTAATCGTTTTCACACAAAATGTGCATTAATAAAACCACGCCATTAAATGAACGACGCACTCAATCAAGAAACCACCATGTTGCAGGCAAAATAGAGAACGTTATTGGTATGCTCTTCAACCAAAGGAGACCGATTTCGACACAAACTATAGGATTCACCGTGGCAAGAATAAATATGTCATGTCACAGATTCTCTCACTAACATTTTCCTTTGCAGTCAGATTCGATTACAAGAAACTAGACCGTTGTTCTGATAAATAAGTAAAGTGAGTAACATTAACAGGACATAAATATTGACAAACAGTTGTTGTACTACTAAGTGAATATTAAAAAGTGGTACAATCAGCTCACTCAGTACGAACCGGCGTAACAATTTCACATCTTAGAACTGCAGTCGTAGTACAAGGTAAACGGCATTCCATCCTCGTGTATTTGCATGAGTTAACGCTCAGGATACCTTCAAAATGGCGTCAATCACGGTTAGCTGTGACAGGTCTGCTGTAGTGACCGGCCGCAGGAAATCGCCGCCACCACCGAAAACTTGGTCCAGCTGCCGCTGCGCCATCTCCTGCCACTCAGGATACAGCCCGAGCAGAGCCAGCGCGTAGGACAGGGCACCGGCCGTCGTCTCAGCGCCAGTCACTGCTATTGTCGCTGTCTGGGAAAACGACAGAACACTGCATCTTAGCAGTCAAATATCTTTCGCCCTACTTGGAAAAATGTTACATTAAATTTTCAGGCTATCTAAAAAAATTCTGATGCACCTCCAGCAATAACTATTCAAACTGATAAGTGTGTAGAATACACTGATATGCTTGATAATGCCAGACTCAGATTACAGGGTCTCATTTCAACAGCGATTAGTCTGTAGGAACAAGGGACATAGAAACTTATCTACAAATAAGATACTCCACCTACGTCAGTTTTCACCGGTTGTCTGAATATTCACTCATTAATGAACGTATCACTTTTAAAATAGATTTGCAACTTTGATTAGTTATAGATTCGTGTTAGGGCGATATAGATGCCAGAGACATGGCTCGTTCTTGGGACATTCTTTTGACCATGACGCTCACAAGTGTAACTTAACAATCTTTTATGGATACTAATTTCTGTTAATTAAGTTTTCACCTTAGTTCGCTATCTGAAATCAATAAGAGATAAAAGAAGTAGATGCACCTAATACAAAACTAGAAATACTGTATCACATATTTTAATCAGTTTCATTTTACAACACCTTTCCGTTTCTGACTAAAGTTATGCATAGCTTTTTAAAGCTGTATAAAGTTCTACAAAACTAGTACTGAAATTTCTTTTCCACCTCAGTTGAAACCAACCGAGGACCGAAACCATGCTAAATCTATGAACGTCTGCATTTCCTGTTGGTGCAGCAGTCAATATGTCAACGAACTCAGTTAACTTACAGAACATCAGTGTACCGCAGATCTGAGGTCCGGCTGCCTGGAAACCTGGCTTCTTACCTTAATGCAGGAACATTTCCGATAGTTCGTTCTCTGCTTGACACAGTTATACTACGTAGTAAAACCTGGAGAAACAGGGGCCACGGAAGTACTTTGGTGATTACGATACTTCTGTGCCTATGTTGTTGAGAAATACGTTGCAATGTTCCTTCGGACACGCTGGCATGTCTGTAGGAAGAAGCACTGTGGCGACTAAACCTGTTATGAAATACATGTAACGTATTCGCAGTTGCGAATATGGGCAACCATCGGCTGTTTAAGGGGTTCCGGAACGCCCTACACTTGCAATGTTAAAATAACGCTTATAAATTACATCTTTCCTCACAAAGTATTTGAGGTAGGAAGTTGAACTTTTTACAGATTATTTATTCGAATATGGGCTACAACTTAACACAGGGATTTTACAAAATTTTAGTTCAGTTATTAAAGATGATTTTTTTTTTCAATTGTAATGAAAATTCACAACAGGTTTTGCAATTTTTTATTTATATATTCAAAAATATAGAGTTTTTTGGAAAAAGGCTGTGTTAAATTATGCAGAAGGTACTGTGTAACATTTACTGAAAGTTTGAAACAAATATGTTTGGAAGATCCTTAGAAAACATGTAATTAGTATGAGAAAATAAAAGTTTTGGGAATCGAGCGACAAAGATTGGATTAACGTTTTAGTACATTCCAGGTCCATAGGATGGATTATCTTCATCCTCTGCAAACTCCTCCTCCAGCTTCCTCTTGTTCCTCCTCCTGTTTACTCTTGCTTGTATTTCTAGACTCTTTACAGCCCTGTCTGCACCCCGAAGGCGTTCCTTGTCTAAAGCAAGCATCGCTCGTACCATGTTAGAACCTATCTTCATTCCCATATTTCTAAATACCTTGCACCTTACAATGTTGCCATCATTGAAAGTCGCAACAGCATCATACACACCAAAGTGAAGTGTTTCTATTCCAAGAAATACAGTCTTGGGGATTCCCGACCATATAACACTATTTACACTTTCATTGGGGTTTTGAGTTTTTCCGTGAATACACTTTTTCAACAGTTCAGGTGCTGCTAAGTCTCTGAATATAGGTTTTATCACCTCCATTATTGCATGAGGCAGACTATGCTTATGAGTGTACACTTCACCAGTTAGCAATCCTTTGTTATATTTACACCAACTGTCTTCTTCTTTGGGACACAAGCTATGTTGGGGATTTTCATCGTCTTTATTGTTTACAGTAATAACACATACCTTTGGCTTTCCAACATTTCTCCTTTTCTTAAAAGCCTTCAGAGGATTTCTAATAACTTTACTTTTACTCAATATTATACTTCAACAAAACAGAGACACAAGAAACAGAATTAATTACGAATATTTTCGAGATAACGACAGAGTAAATAAACATGAAACAATCGACAATCACACCAGCGATATATATTGAACCATCACAGGTTAGCCACAACACATACTTTATCTCACATCACTAAAATGTACCTGATGAACACGGACGTTAATAATAACACCATTTGACAGCAGTTTAACAGCGCCACAGTGGGTCACGTCCATGTAGAACACATTTCAAAAAAAATTTAAAAATAGTTGTATCTTCGGAATTGAATAAATTATATATCTATTAAAAGGTAATAGTCTGCAGATTCAGAAAACGCAAAAAAGTAAAAATTGAACTTTTCATGATTTTGAGCCTTTCCGGAGCCCCTTAATGCAATTACAATAATGAGAATTTGTGCTGGGCCTGGACTCGTACATGTAAGCTGTGCACCATTAAGTCACAGTAACGTGACCACCACCTACGTTCGATGTCGACAACCAATAGCCACTCACGGACAGCAGGTGGCAGCGCTAGCAGTAGAGGGTATGTGAAGTGTGTCGGGAGGATGCAGAAAACAGTACGTTCGCTGTCGTATTGTGGAAATGGACCTATTTATGGACGTCGAAAAGCGCGCGATGATTCGTACTTAGGTTAAGGGTGGACGCGTGTCCGAAACGGTTAAGTTTGTGAACTGTTATCTTGCTGCCACGGTTTGAGTATATGAGGCCTACCAAAATGGTGCTATCCAAAACCGGTGCCAAGGCAACTTCGGTGCACCTTGATGCTATAGACGATACAGGTGAACGACGGCTATGCAGACGTGAACAGAGGTATACAGATGAATAGATGGGCAACTGTTGAATAACCAACAGTGTCTCCTCGATTGCCATTCAGCAAATGATGTTGCGTATGGGACTCCTGGGACTCCCCTGCAGTAGCTTGGTGCATGCAACCGTGCTGACTGCTGTTCATCGGCGAAGTAGACTGGAATGGACATGCCAATACTGCAACTGGAGGTCCACTATGCGATAGGCGGCATTTTGAGAAGGACAACGTTTTATGTTCAACTGAACAGATGGTCATTCCTGTGTACGACGTGAAAAGTTGGCCGAGGTCAGAAGATGGAGTATTATGACCTTCAAATTGTTTTCGTGGATGATCTCTTCATTGTGCAACACACAGTGGATCAATACAACTAAGCACCTGTCCCTGGGGACCAAGATCAAGTCTAAATGCAGTTTGTTTTCTCATCAACATGACTTCATCTACCAGCAGGATAATGCAAAGTGCTAGACATCTTGCTGTGTGCATGATTGGTTTGAAGAGCACCAGGTAGAATTTACATTACACCCCTGGCTACCAAACTCGCGGGATTTAATCGAAACGGGAATCAGCGGGACCACCTCGATCGGGCTCTTCCCGCCATGGATTTTCAGCCAAGAAACCTAGTGCAGGTGTCCATAGTACTGGAGTCACCATAGCTCCACATTCCCATCAGCACCTTACGGTACCACACCGACGCTCTTCCTGCCAGTATCGCTGCAGTGCGGGCGGCAAGACGTGATTATTCAGGCTCTTGATTGATGGTCACATTACTGTGGCCAAACAATGTACTGGAGTTACCACACAGTCTGCAGTTAGCACCAAACCACAAGCATCCCTTCCGCCCCCGCCCCCCCCCCCCTCCAGAGGATCATTAGTAGTGGAGCCAAGATATTTTGACATCAGTCTGCATTGTTGTAAATTTGTTCAAGATGACAGCTTTCTGTGGGTGGTCCCTTCACCTCCTCTCTATAGGGGGCAGATGTGGCAAGATCGCATTGCTAAGGTCACCACCCTTACCATTCCTACTTCTCCAATTCTCCATCCCTGCTCCACTTCCCACTCCTCTCCCTCACTTTCCTCCCTGCCCCCACATGTGATTTGTCGAGAAAAAGAATCTGTCTGCGCTAAGATACTGGAGAGGAAGGCCATAAGGTACCGTCTTGAGAACTGTATGCATATTATCCTGCTGGAAGGATTTCCTAAATTTTGGTTGGAAACTGATCTGACAATTACCGTTCAGCCTCGCTGCTTGAAATTCAAATGAAAACAACTGATTAAAATTGGTGGCATGATAGAAAAATGCTTTCGTGAAAAAATTGATCTCATTATATGAAATGGGCATAAAGTCAGGCAATATATTGTTTGTTCATTTAAACATTAATGAAATTAAATGAATTTCTGGAAAATGTGTTCGGTTACTGAGATGTTGGTGTAGGACAGAGAGGAGCTTAATAAGTGTATTACCAGTAAACATACAGCTGAGGACTACATCTATATCCTCCTGTACGAGTAATGGAAGACTTACAGTGGAGGAGTATAGGGAAAATAGTTTTCAGTTAATAATGGTGATGCAGCAGGATGTAACACATACTAATGCACTATAACATCTTTTATAAGTTAGTTCTATCTTCCTGTCCTTTTTCTGGCCGTAAACATCGATAATACGAGATATGAACTCCTGCTGATTGGTTGAAAATTGCACCGTTTCCTTCCCTACAGCCAGAATCTCCTTGTTTGACAGTTCCTCATTTGTCATTGCGCTGAGAAGGTAGGTTTCAACGCGTTTCAATGAACTCACGCTTCTTTTTGCAAGACGTGATGGTTGCTGGAATTCTAAGAAAGAATGACAGTAATTTCACACATTCAGAGAACACGTTTTCAGTCCGTTATTTGCAATGGATTTAAGGAGGTCCGGAGGCTCTAGACGTTTATATTCAGTGCTGTAAACATACGTTTTCCTTTCAGTTTTTCACTGTTGAAAAAAAATGATATATCTCAAGTAGTTTTTCAACTTCACATGTAAGGCAACTATTTGGCCTATTATAGCCCGAGAACTTTTCACATTTACAAGTTCTGTAAAATCTGTTTCAAGAAAGTCTTGAAATCTAGTTTCCATGTTTAGTACTACTGTGTCAACTACATGGAATACTAGCCTTTTCAATTTCTCAATACTTGTTTCTGTTTCCTTAAAATTAGTTTCAGATCCTCCAGCAGAGTTTATGAGGTTCTCAGCTTCCATTATGCGTTTCAGAATAATTTCCTCATACCTTAGTCTTTCAGCAGCCTTAAGGCAGTTTTCAATCTCGAGCTTACAGCGTCTTATGTCCACAGTTTTACTTTTCAATGTGTCATACTAGATACATGTATGATGGAAAACCGAATTGTGTAGCACCAGTAGAAAATGACGAGTTTGTTCATCTAGTATACTAATTACCCCAATTACATGAAGCACAGAATTATCATCACACTCTTCACCGTTTATCACATCATTAAATGCTGCTCTCGCGTCTGTATAATGAAGAATAATGGTTCGTACACCGCATGAATGAAAATTCCACCGTGTTTCACAAGGACTTGGTTGTTTAAATCCACTTTCCTTCAGAAGTTCACTTCTTCTACTGGAACGGCTAAAAACGTACAAATTCCTGATAGATTTGACACAAAAAGTTTTAATTGCGTAATTTTTTACAAGCGTAGAGAAGGACTAGGTTCAACTGATGTGCATAACATTGGATAAAGTGACGCATGTTTCACAACAGAATGGACACTATAATTTTCCCCACCATTGCACTGCTGTACTAATTTGTTTTTATCATTACTCCAATTCCTTAGCACTTGCAACAAAACAGCTGCTCCGGTCTTTAGATACGTCACAAAACCCTACGAATTGCTCTTGTGTTTCTCCTGATTCGTTGTTTGCAATACGAATAATTTCGGTCATTTAACTTCTAGTTGGAACATTCGTTGTTTCATCGACTTTACTATTTTTAACTTCACTTCAAATTTGTTCTTTAATAACATCCGTAATACAAGGTATTAATTTATTCTGTGTGTCAAAGGAAATGTCTTTAAATGCTCCACCGGATGCTAAATGATCTTTCATGTATGGTTTATCTTCTGCGAAGAAATCCAAAAGTTATAAATAATTCCCTTTGTTTACCAACACCTCAGATTAGTCATGACCTCGAAGAACTAACTCTGGTCATGCTAAAAATCAGGTAGTCGACATAAGTCTCTTCATTATACTTCTGTTTCGATTAACCTTCTCGTTCTGTTTCAAAGCTTCCAGGAGGTTGATTCTGGAGAAGAATGTTAAATTTTCACTGTACCAAGCTGATTCTATTTAAAAACTGCTGTGATAATTGAAAGGGAACATTGATGCTTTTCAGCTTTTGAATGATAATTTTGAAGACTCTCTTCACCAATTCCCCAATTATGCCATTCAAAACTATCATTACCCATTCCAAACAGTAGACAATAAAAACAAGAAAAAGCTTGTTCCTTACAATGCTGCTACTTAACCATGGTCTTGAATTGTACCATTGAGTTTGGAAACGTCTTACAAATTTTCCATAAGATTTTTTAGTAGAGATACTTGACGTGGACTTTCGTCATTTCACCAGGAGTTTATATTTCAAAGAAAGACGAGAGACGAATGCAGGGTTTCAGCTTAAAAAATTCATTGGATGTTGTGATGAAATAAATGCGTCCATGGCGGATTAAGGTAATCATCAATACCACGCATTACAAAATAATGATTTAAATATTAGATTACCCAATGCCAAGAAAAATTAAGATGACACCTCTGCGTGACAGGGAACACCGAAATATACTTCACTAATCAGTTAATCGCTACCACTATTTACTATATTTTAACTTCCAGTTTTCACCATAAGCACGTCTAGCAATGTTGATATGAAAACCTACAGACACGCTGCGGAACTACCAATGTATGAAATAAGTAAGGTCACTAAACTTTTGTCTGACGAACAATAGAAATACATAGTCCATTTTCCATCATCTTGCAACAACACCTAATGATTAATCACATTTATTTATTTTCGATTAATAATAAATAGCTTCTTGTTCTTTGTGTTTCAAATAAACCCTTAAATTAAGAGTTATTGGTTTCCCATCCAGCCTGGCTTGCTGCCAGCATGCTGGCGTGCGAAGGAGCGCTATCTGTTAGTGAACTGCTGAATGACTAGTAATTCCACTTAGTCGTGTATCCGCCTGCTGTCGAGACGTAAAAACATATCAAGTGCCAACTTTTAAAAACCGTGTAGTTGCTGTAGAAATCCGTTCGCCACATGGAAGAAACGGGCATACTGCCCATGCTCGTAACAAGCACATAATTTCGAGCTGCTATTGGTTGCAAAGCTAGAGGAGTGACACATTTTAATGGCGGTTGCACATACGAAGTTCAAACGTGAATTATTTGAAAATATTTACGATGGAAAATGACCATATTGGATTAAATTTAGTTTGGACGAAATATTTTGGAATTTTTTGGATAGACTCAGCCTTAGGGCCTTAATGGACACTTCGCCACTGCCCTCATTCCTTCTTCTAACGATAATGTAGCTGTATTTCTTCTTACTTTCTATAAAAAGGAAGCCGGCCGAAGTGGCCGAGTGGTTCTAGACGCTTCAGTCTGGAACCGCGCGACCGCTGCGGTCGCAGGTTCGAATCCTGCCTCGGGCATGGATATGTGTGATGTCCTTAGGTTAGTTAGGTTTACGTAGTTCTAAGTTCTAGGGCAGTGATGACCTAAGATGTTGAGTCCCATAGTGCTCAGAGCCATTTGGGCCATATAAAAAGGAAAATTATTATCTAGTAACTTAATACTCGGTTTTGGCTTCAACTATGGATTGAAGCCATGGCTGGATAGTCTTTGTCGAGGAAGGAGGGGACCTGAGGTAATGAAAAAGACCCTGCCCTCTATGAATAGACACATTAAGGCCTCGACATGGAGGGTTCCTCTTATATTATAGGACGATATTTACATATTCACTGTCGGTGGTCTGAGGTGTTTTGGATACTAAAAACATGCAACAGACCCACAGCAGACTGGTGAGGGGAAGTTCAATGCAAACTTCAGGCATGCCCGTTTCTCTTGTCTGATAATGGGTTCTTTGTCACATCTGTGACCCAGTAGTGCTACAAGAGGCAGGACTAAGAGCAAGATTTTTCTTGGTAGACCCATGAAAGCAGTCACGCCTTATATGGTGGAATGAAGAGAAACATTTTTTTAAATAAAGACACAAGTTTCGAAGTAGGAAATTTTTGTAAGGACCTACATTCTCCGGCGAGTAGGCGCCAGAACAATTTGTTCAGCAAAACAGTGCTATCTTTCTTGCTCTTTCTCTTCCTCTCTCTCTACTATCGTTAAGGGGAAAATAATACTCGGATGGATTTAGATTTGGTTAGGAGGGGATCCTCCCTCTGTCTCATTGACCAGTGACCAAAATTTCATGTAGAGAGCGTGTGAATAGTGGACAGTTTCTTGTCTGATTGGCGGGTCAATTGCTGCTAGGACGTGGCTGGCCACAAAGAGTCTTACTTATTTTTCTCATGCGGAACGTAAATGGGGCTAGTTAGCGAAATAGTGGGTGGTTATAATTAAACTGCAGCTAGTCGCAGAGGTTCAGTGTGGGCAGCAATTATCGTATGACAGTGAAACTTGGTTAATATTCCAACGTGTTAATGCGGAAATGATTTATACTAGAAATAACATAATTCTAATTTGGGCACCAGGTGCATATCAGACGCTGTGAATGCAAGAAAAACGTATAGAAATGTTTGAATGTGCAGTGGCTTAGGTAATGGCTTAGGAAAGGGACATGGGCAGAAAGTATCAAACAAGTGAGAAAGGCATAATGTGGACTTCATTATTAACTTCCATTTACATAGTTTGTCTCTTATGAGCCCTGGAGACCTCGCAGACATACTGCATTCATAAAACGGGGTAATCGACAGTTTCTCAGCATTTTCGGAGTAATATCAGCAGTATGTTCCTATATATTGGCCTTCATTTCTGGTAGAGGCCGAAAATGACCATTGTAAACTCGTATATCCCCAGAGCCAAATTAACATGGCTATTGACAAAGTGATTCTCAGATATAGGGCCTACTTGTAAATATTGAAATAAAAATTCTGTGATACAGTGCCAATAATATTGCTACTCCTCTGTCAGTGTCATTGAAACAGGAAACATTCCTATACTCTACGAGTATTAAATGTTGCGTAATTCCCTTTCAAAGGATTGCACCTTTCGGATCATTTCCTTTAAAGCTCGTTAACTTAATGTTTCACCCTAAACTGTGGAGTCATTGCTAATTATTGGTTGACTTTATATATAAAGCCTTATCAGAGAATTCGCTGTACACGAGTCGAAGAAGGGTTGTAGTTTCCTTGAATGGTAATGTGTAGCATTACGATGCAATGAATGCCATTCAGCACGTAACTCGTCTTAAAAACGCAACTGATTTATCCAGTAAAGAGGTTAGGTTTTCGGAGGAAGTCTAGGACATTTGCACACTTAGCCGATACAAATGCTTAAGAGACATTTGTTTTATCGGGATAAAATGTACAAGATTTCGATAATGGGATACCAGCTATCCAGCACAGTCGTCGAAATCAAACATGGAAAATCAGAAGTAAATATGTCTTTGCCGTTTACCACTAGTGTATGCCTTGTCATCTTGCATCACAAGGAATTGAGTTGCCGCATATGCGAGCATTGCCTAACATCACAGGTTACAGGAATGTGCAGAATCAAAGGTTATTTTCACAATGAAATTCGACTTCACCAATACACTGAGACAGGAACTGTATCGAACTGCATCGAAATCCTCTAATTCCATGACATGTTAGCACAGTACTTTCACACAAAATTTCTGAATGACACTATCTCCCTCAGCATATACTGTGGTTGATTCAAAAACAATATTTAGCCACTCCCCATACTATTATCGAAACGAAACTGCTTCATTATCACAGCAGTCCAGATTGTAAGGCTGTAGCAAAAATGTGTCTTCCGCTTGCGTTTCTGTCCCATTACGCATGGAATCCAAATCGAGGTTGTAAAATCTTCGATACTCTTTCTCTGTGATGCAATACTATATAGTATTCCTTTATAGTTCATATGAGTCTTTACTGGAGAGGGCACACTGTACAGTCCTGTTGTGTAATGGTAATACGTTTCTGTCAGTGACAGATTGTGTAGAGAAACTAAGGCTGTTTGATTTACATATTTGGCTCTGCTGGAATGTAAAATCGAATCAAAGAATTATTCTGTAACTTCATTAAATGGATCTTTATTATCTAAAACACTTATTTTTAAGCATATCAATTGAAAATATAATACAATTTACTTCCCACCCGTGCATACTTACTTCATCGCGCATGAAGTCTTCTGTCGCTTTCTTCTCTGAATGCACTTCTGAATATAGACCGGACAAATAAGTTCGTTCCTTCGCCTTAATGCTAGTAACATCATCTCTTAGACAGTTGAGGTACTTTTCAATAAGGTTCCTGCAAATCTTCTTCGTTCTTCTAATTTCCCGACCTTCCGGAGACATCCACAGAACACAATGAAAGGCTTTCCACGGTTGAAGTATTAGTTTCTGTTAACAAAATGATCAGGTATAGTGACAATGAAAGAATAGTATTATACAGCGTGAATCACCTTAAACTATCACCTAAAATATTCTTGAAATAGAAAGTGCTATTGATGTGCGATTTTTACATAATCGTATTGCTAGCCAATAATCAGATTGTAATAGCAACCAGAAAGCCTATTTTTTGCGCAAACATACTCTTTTTTAAATGAAACAATGCCTATTGACATAAATAAACTAAAGTAGGAAGAATTAGAATGCCAGTGGTGTTTGTTACAGACGTCTAATGCGAGTCACTTACCAGATATCGTTTTTAGAAAAGTTTCCACATCTACACTTGTTTGTACCATTGAATCTGCGTGGTTGCTAAGTATGGTTTCGTTAGGTTAGCTTACAGTATGCTTGGGTGTTCACTGCGTGCATTGCGAGCTGCTAGTCAGTCAGTATGTGACAGTGCGAACAGTAGATAGTGAGTGGACAGTGTAACTCACCAATGTAGAAAAAGTCGACATGCTCATGGTGTATGGAGTGCGTAGGGCGAGTGCAGTTCGTTCTTGTACGGTGTACACAGTAAGCTATCTCAGTGGACTCAGACACCTCGGTCATTATTTATCCGCTTCGTCAACCAGTTGCTTGAAAGAGATAGCGTTCCACCTAGTCAACGAAAAAGACATAAAAATGTGACGACAAATTTTCTTCCTGCTGTTGCGTTTGATCCGCACATTAGCTCCTGCACAATCGCACGAGGATGGTGCATGAGTCAGGCAAGTGTCCCACGAGTTTTCATTGACCTAGGTTCCATCTCTATCACATCTCTCGCCATCATGTATATTGCTTAGTGATGAGCCATGTTTGTCAGTCATGGCCACTTAAACTGCTGAAACACGCACTACTGGTCTGTTAAATAACCATATTCGCTTCGTCAGCTTCAACGGAGTGTAAACATGTGGTGTACAGTTGTGAACCATCAGCTTATAGGCCTGTTTTTCATACACAGAACACCGGATGCACACATGTATCAGAGACTCCTAATACCTAATACACCAACTACCACGGATGCTAGAAGACATTCCTTTGCAGACTAGGAGAAACCTGTGGTATCCACATGATGGCTGTTCAGTCCATATTGCACGATGTACTACAGTACGTCTTCACAAATTGTTTCCATATCCTTGGACTAGACGCAGAGGACCTGTATTGGCTAGCCCATTCCGTAGATTTGGCGCCTATAAGCTTTTTCTGTGGGGAAACCTGAGAGACCCTGCCTACAAGGACATACGAGCTACATCCTTTGATATCCAATGATATATTGTTGCCGCCTGCTCGGACATCTCAAGAGAAATGTTAGCACGAGTCCAGAAGTCGTTCCATATCAGCCTAGAAGCATCCTTTTTAGTTGCCGGTGGTCGTTTTGATCACAATCTGCTATGGTTGTCCCGTTACCGGTCAGAGTCCGCATAAGTGGTGTGTGCATTTGTGTTGTCTTTTAGTGTGCAATACACAGGTGTTGTGCAAGTGCCAGTCTGGGAACTTATGAAAATATTCTACCTCGTTAACGACTTCCACTAGAATCAAGCAACAAACAACTAGAACATTTTAATTTAACCGATTTTTAGTTTGTTATTGCCAATAGGCATTGTCCCATTTAAGGAAGTGTATGTTTGAACAATCTTTTGACTGCCTGTCAAAAAGAATCCTGACTACCAGTCAGTTGTTACATCACGCATTCCTCCTCTCTCATACATTTAGACTATACCTGCATGTCTGGAAACAAATCAGACCAATTTACGCAGTTACAAGTATTAATTAATGTCGAACTAAACATGGGAAGTACTGAATAAGTTAACACAACAACCAGGAACTTTAATACGCAATGCCTGGCAACAGGGTATATAAAAGTTTAGAGTGCAATTCCCTTTGATAGGTAGAATGATAACCATTGAGCATTACTATAATACATCTACGTCTATACTTCGCAAACCACATGATGATGTGTGGTAGAGGGTATTTTGTATACCAATGTCACTTCCACTTTTTCTTGTTCCAGACGAAAATTGTTCGCAGGGGAAAGGATTGCTGGTAACCCTCTATGTGGGATCGAATCTCTCTGACTTTATATTCATGGCCTTTTCGCGAGACATGCATAGGACGAAGCAATATATATTGGTCGACTCTTTGCAATGCCACAATTAAGTACAAGCTGTAAAACATATTTAAATATTCTCACTCTTAGAACATGAAGAGACAGCATAAATTGTATTTGCATATTTGTGAATTTCATGTCAAGCGATTTTATGAGATACTTGAAAGTAGACGCCAGGATTCTGGGGATGTAACAAGTAACGCAATCTATTAGAAGCCTAATGAACTATTGCACAAATGTTGTCATTTTTGTGCATAAAGGAAGTCTTAAATTCTGACGGTATTATTTTCGTCACTAATTCTTTCAAAAGAGAGATCCATTTACGAAATTTCAGTCACCAACTTTCTCTTCCGAATGCGAAAATATTTTGTTGAGCCCAACCTACATAGGTAGGAATAATCATCAAAATAAAATAAGAGAAATCAGAGCTCGAACAGAAAGGTTTAGGTGTTCGTTTTTCCTGCGTGCTGTTCGGGAGTGGAATGGAAGAGAGATAGTATGATTGTGGTTCGATGAATCCTCTGCCAAGCACTTAAATGTGAATTGCAGAGTAGTCATGTAGATCTAGAAGATTAACAATGTAGAAACCTAAATACATAGACTCTCAAAACATTGTGGCCAACTGCTTAATAGCTTGTTATGCTGTCTTTGTAACACAGTTTATCACCGATTTTGCATATCAACGATTCTACAGTTCATTGGTACAGGCACCAGGTGTCTATGCACAAGTCATGTAATTCCCTTAAATAACTGTCCGCTGATTTGAGTACGCCTCCTACAAATCCTGGATCCACCTCATCCTTTGTTATGCCCAGGTGGCTTCGATTTCTGCCCCCTCCCAGGTTCTATAAAGCCGTATAATTCCTCAAACGCCATGCACTCCGCCTCGTCTTCCGCATCCGGCTCCCATCCCCCACGCACATCATCTATTACCTCATCCCAATTCCCCACCTTCATTTCCTTGAGCACATCCGCTCCCTCTATATTGTCCACCACCTCGATCCCCCCAGCCCCCTGGTGTCTCTCTTCCTCTCTCCCCCAGCCTGTTAACATACCTTTACCGTTGTGTCCCACCATCTCTCCATCTCCACACCCTCCACCTCCATTCCCAACACAACTTCCAGCACCTAACCGTCCTGGATGATAAGCTTCACCCTGACATTTAACCTTCCTACCAACTCTGACCCCACCTTCCGCCTGCCTTCTCCTCAGGGTTCTCTCTCCTCTTCTTTCCCTTCTCCTGAGCTGCTTTCCCCCTCCTATGCCCCCTCCCTCTCCTGTGCTCTAGTGTCTCTGCACTCCCTCCTGCCTTGTCTTCCCTCTTCATCTCCCGCCCTGACGATCTCCTGCTTTTGGTGCGCCCAATTCCCTCCCTTTTCCTCTTCCTCCCACCCCACATCCCCCTCCCCTCGTTTTTCCTCCTCTCCGACCGCCAGTCTTTCGGCAAGTTCCTACCAGCGGTTATTATTTTTGTGAGTATTCCGTCGTTCCATTGGTCTTGTTTTTATGTGTCTCTGTGTGATTTTTATACTGTAGCCGACTTTTAACTTATGTTTGACTCCAATGATTTTAAGTGCGCAATGAATTGCCCGCTGTGTTCTTTTAACTTTATGTCGACTTTCGTCGTTTCCAATGATTTTAGTTTTTAAGTGTCTTGCTCTGTGTGATTTTTATACAGTGGCCGACTTTTAACTTGTGTTTGACTCGAGTGATTTTAAGTATGCAACGAATTGCCAGCTGTATTCATTTAACTTTATGTCGACTTTCTACTTGTTGACCAATGTCCCCATATAAATGTATATTTTAACTCCCATCATCTCTATTTACTGTATTTTTATGTCCGCTTTTTACCCCATTTTTTGTGAGAGTTCCCCTTGTATTTTTGTTAAAGCATTTTTGGCTGACGAGCGGTGGACTGGGCCGCTGCCAGCGGTCAAGGCCCATATGGGGCAGAGGAATGAAATTACAATGAAGGAAAAAGAAAACAAAAATTTGAGTATGCTGTGACAGTGCTCGATATCGACACAGATCGGAACCATCGGATACACATAAAGTGACTTTGGTGGCCAAGAAATTAACATGATTTCACTATCATGCTCCTGAAATCACTGTAGCACAATTGTAGCTTCGACACACGAACAGTTACACTGTTTAAAGATGACATAATCGTCAGGGAAGAAATCAAGCATGGAGGGATGCAGATGATTCACAGCTGTTATGGTGGTTTCAATTACTCAGACATGTCCCATGAAAGTGCAAGAGAATGTCTAGTGTAACTTAATACCACTTCCACCAGTCTGCGTCCACGGCGCGCTGCACGTTTTGAGGAGCTGTTTGATTGCGTGTCGGCGTTTGTGGAGACGACTGTCAACGTGATGTAGAAAAACGTGATTCATCCACCGCGCAGCCGGCCGTTGTGGCCGAGCGGTTCAAAGCGCTTCAGTCTGGAACTGCGCTACCGCTACGGTCGCAGGTTCGAATCCTGCCTCAGGCATGGATGTGTATGATGTCCTTAGGTTAGTTAAGTTTAAGTATTCTAAGTTCTAGAAGACTGATGACCTCAGATGTTAAGCCCCATAGTGCTCAGAGCGATTTGAACCATTTGAACCATTCACCACGCCGACCCGTTTCCAGTGATACACGTTCAATTTGACATATCCCAAACCCACTACAATTGTAATTGATGATGTCTTTGGGCCAGCACGTGAACACGTAGCGCTCGTCTTCGACGGAGACCCTTGTTCTACAATGTGCGCTGAATGGTGTGCTCCGAAACACAGATGCGTCCACCGGCATTCTACACTTTCGCCACAGGTGCTACAGATTGTTATCCTGCGTTACATAGCAGACCAGCCTCCAAACCGCAAGTACTGCGAAGAGTCCTGGATGTCCTACAACTTAGCGCCTAGTGGTAGCTTCACTGCCCTTCTATCACTTTCCTTAGATGATTACGACAATAGTACGTGAATATCCGACAATATTCGCTGAGATTCTCGTTCACAAGCTCTGCATAATGATAATCTGCTCTTTGGCAATGTCACTTATCTCAGTGGATTTCTTCTCCAGCAAAATGCGATTACTGCTTCCTCTCATTAGACAAAGCTAAAAGTGAATTGATAGTATAATGTTTCTTAAACAAACTTCTAAATTTGAGATGACAACACCTCCTGTATTAGCTGATCCTATTTATACCCATCTGATGTGTGCCACACGCCATGTGAGACATATTAGAAAGTAAGTGCTTGTGATTTGGCTGTCATGATGTACATACTCAGCCATGGAAGCAAATGGCATGTGATGATAGTCGCTTCCATAAATGTAAAGAAGCCCTACCCAAACTATTGTCACCTGTACTGTATGAATGCGAAATCGTATATGGAGTAAATTTTATGATGAAAGGTTTTTTTTTATAGATGCTGTAGTTCACAATAAAGATGTATTAATTATTTCAAGGGATGGTTCTAATAATATAATTCAGGAACCTATAACAGTTGCTGTTCCTAAAGCATCATGTGTACTGTTATCTGAACAGTATGTGACTGAAGGACGAAAATGTGCTAATTATCTGAGTTACAGCAACAACTAAAATGTAACGTCTCTCTGATCTTCCAAATGTTTGAACTACTAAGGTCCTCCCTCTCCAACATTTAAACTGTTAAGTCTCATGGTATATATGTAATGTGGATTGTTAATTCACATTTGGTTCTTTGTGAATAGTGAGAAACCACCATCCTTAAAAATTATATTATCATTCTTCTTTTGCCACAGTAAACCTAATCATCACTCAGCAATACTTTCCAAATAACTGTTTTTATATGCTTTAAATTCAGCATGTATTTCATGCAACTCAACTGGAGGACTAGTACTTTAAGAACGTCATCTGTAAACTCCACTTAGAGATACCGACATATCAAGGGAATGGAATGTACATTGTTATGTGCCGTCGGTGTGTTTCAACTTACTGCATAGTTGATCCCACCCCATAAACAGCAGTTGGCAGGCGTTGCCTGGTGAGGCCTCGTGTAAGGAGGAGAAATGCGTACCATCACGTTTCCGACTTTGATAAAGGTCGGATTGTAGCCTATTGCGATTGCGGTTTATCCTACCACGGCATTGCTGCTCGCGTTGGTCGAGATCCAATGACTATTAGCAGAATATGGAATCGATGGGTTCAGGAGGTTAATACGGAACGCCGTGCTGGATCCCGACGGCCTCGTATCACTAGCAGTCGAGATGACAGCCATCTTATCCGCATGGCTGTAACTGATCGTGCAGCCACGTCTCGATCCTTGAGTCAACAGATGGGGACGTTTGCAAGACAACAACCATCTGCACGAACAGTTCGACGACGTTTGCAGCAGCATGGACTATCAGCTCGGAGACCATGGCTGCGGTTACCCTTGACTCTGCATCACAGACTGGAGCGCCTGCGATGGTGTACGACGAACCTGGGTGCACGAATGGCAAAACGTCATTTTTTCGGATGAATCCAGGTTTTGTTTACAGCATCATGCTGGTCGCATCCGTGTTTGGCGACATCGCGGTGAACCCACATTGGAAGCGTGTATTCGTCATCGCAATACTGGCGTATCAACCCGGCGTGATGGTATGGGGTGTCATTGGTTACACGTCTCGATCACCTCTTGTTCGTATTGACGGCACTTCGAACAGTGGACGTTATATTTCAGATGTGTTACGACCCGTGGCTCTACCCTTCATTCGATCCCTGCAAAACCCTACATTTGAGCAGGATAATGCACGACCACAACATGTTGCAGGTCCTATATAGGCCTTTCTGGATACAAAAAATGTTCGACTGCTGCCCTGGGCAGCACATTCTCCAGATCTCTCACCAATTGAAAACGTCTGGTCAATGGTGGCGAGCAACAGGGTCGCCACAATACGCCAGTCACTACTCTTGATGAACTGTGGTGTTGAAGCTGCATGGGCAGATGTACCTGTACATGCCATCCAATCTCTGTTTGACTCAATGCCCAGGCATATCAAGGCCGTTATTACGGCCAGAGGTGGTTGTTCTGGGTACTGATTTCTCAGGATCTATGCACCCAATTTGCGTGAAAATGTAATCACATGTCAGTCCTAGTATAATATATTTGTCCAATGAATACCCCTTTATCATCTGCATTTCTTGTTGGTGTAGCAATTTTAATGGCCAGTAGTGTACATCCAGTGCATCACGGACCTGTTGATTTGAGTTAGAAATAAAAGGACACCTTGAAAAACATACACATATACACAAACAAAAAATAATGAGCATTGGAAGAGACGAATGGATTAATACGGACAATCGAGTGTCATATTTAGTTTCTTATTCCAGCATGTCGTGGATCCCAGATGATGGTTAATGATTATGATCAGCATTCCACTATAGAGTATTTAGCACAAGTGGTGGGTCCACCTAATGGTTAGTTAGCCTGAATGCTGAGTGGTGGTTCAACGATCAAAGTGCTATGGGGATTGGTACAACCATTCTGGACTGTACTCATATCCCCAGATCAGCCACTTTGCATTCAAATGTCATTGGTGATATAATGTGTTCTAAACTTATAACCATGCAGGTTAGGTCATGTAGAGTGACATCATAGAAAACCTGCCATCATGCTAGTGGTTTGCTGTGTTGGAAAATCACTGCTGAATAACATGCTAAAAATTCATAGCAGACATTTATTCTGAAGTGTTCTGATGGATCAGCTCTATAATGTTTCTCCACACAGTACCATAAAATTTTTTCACATAAGGTTTTTCTCACATGTTTTCTTTTTTCCAGCCAGGTCACAGGTTTCTGAAAGTGACTACACTGTATGGTACTTTCGTTGTTGACGTAAATTTTCGTTGTTGTTGGGTGGGTTTCATTTACACTGATGTCAAAATTCCATTAAATGTGTTGTACCTATTCTCAAAGTTGGTGTTAGTTAAGAAATAATATTGTCAGCCGTCAACAGGGGATCTGTGTCAGCGCAGTACTTGTAGTTGAAATCCTTAGTAGGTATCTGGGAACCTACTGCAATCTGAATTCTCCATGAGATCTACTGTTTGAATATGTTGAATGTGATACTACTTCTTCAAGTACTTGTACTATACCACCTGAGCAACAGTGACCAACATAGCTATATGAATTATTGTCACACATTTTCCTGTACAAGCAGCCTTTTAGTTCACACAAAACGAAAATGTGGTGCATGATTGGTTTGGGATGTGTAGAATGTGTGACAGATTTAGTGTGTGCAGTGTTAGATGTGCTGATTCTGTGATGTGGCTTTTGTTGTGTAGGTGTGTGGTATGTGTGGAACATGATCCGTGATACAGTAATTGGTATGGCATGGCGTGGTGTTGCCTGTGCCATGTATAGTGCTGTGTGGTTTGAGATGATGTATGGTATCATGTGTAGCGTGTTGCATGGTGTTTGTGGTGTATAATGTGTGTTTGTGTGTGTGTGTGTGTGTGAGCGAGAGAGAGAGAGAGAGAGAGAGAGAGAGAGAGAGAGAGAGAGAGAGAGAGTGCTTTATAGATTAGTTGTATGGATTGTTGCTTATGGTGTGTCGTGTGTGTGATTATTTGTCTTTTTGTGTCTTCTTCTGTGGTGTGGTCTGTCATGTATAGTCTATCGTGGCCCCTGCTGTTTCGATAGTGGTGTGTTGCATGTGTATTCTTTGTTGTATGATGAGGTAATGAGAGTGGTTTTTTGTGTAGGATGTTGAGATGTTTGTAATTAGAGTTTGTTGTGGACTGTAGTTTGTAGTGTGTGTTCTGAGGTGAGCTGCATGTGTTGTTTATTATGAGGTGTGATAAATGTGGTATTAAAGACTTTGATGCTGGTTCTGCTAAGCCTCAAACCATAGAAAAAGTAACTATGTTGCTCCGCAGACCTCCATTCAATGAATTGTGGAGTATATCTAATATCACTGCTATTCATTCTCTTTACTATTATACTCACATGTGAGGCCGTGAGAGAACGATTATTCAATAGGTGTTCACTGTCAAGTAACTTTCAAGCACTTGGGTGTGGTGAACCTGTATGACTTGTACTCTGTGATATGCATATCTGTGGGGTGAGTCAACCTGTGGTGGACATATCTTAAACTACCCTTCGATTATGTTGTCAGTATGTGTCTCGTCATTGTTAAATAGTATGAGCATAATATGGAATAACATGTGGAATTTGTGAGTGGATCCAAGAGGGCACCATTATTCGTTAAAATTGGTATGGAACACTCAGTATCCTAGCTGTTGCGGTCTTGGATCGCTACCAGAGGTAGGAACACCTTAACATGACATTTCAGATGATAGTGGTACCTCATGTTATTCAACATACATTCAACGATTCTTTGAGTGAATGACCGCTGCATCCTTTTACAAATCTTATAGAGATATCTGATATCATGTGCAATATGGAGATGTAGACTGTGGAACGGTATTCTGCAGCATGTCCATTGCTTTATAAGAAGTCGGCGTTATGCATCTAGTTGCTGGGAAGCAGTTTGCTGACTTTTCGAAGGTGCGGAATAAGTGCAGTTAACAAAAATTCATTTGCTACAATGGCCCACTTACATGTTGACTACATGGAACTCGATTGCATAAACTCCAGCACTATTTACGAGTCTACAGTCAACTTATTGAATTTATAGCGTCTAGCTAAAGAAGGAGATGGTGTCAGAGTGCCATTTATAACCACAGTATTTGCCTTTACAAAGACAAACAGTAATCATATCATAAGGTACGGTAAGTGACAGATACAAATCCTATGACACACTGACATCGAAAAAACTGAGACTTTTCAATCCATATAGTGGTTAAGGTTGAGTCTTTATTTAGCTTTGTAAAGGACAGGAGAAGTGGATGGGAGGCTTAGACTTCTTGGAAATATTAGCAAGCTGTTATATCACTCACACAACTATTTTGCAAATGTACATGCAAACCCTCAGTTTCCTGGCTGTTGTGGTTTTAGTTCTGTAGCAGAGGTGGGAGCACCATAACATCATAATTCAGTGGATAGGTGCTGCCACATGTTAGTAGACTTTACACTGAACGGTTTTCTGTATGCATGTCGGCTATGTCCATTTACAAATCATATGAAGATACATGATGTAATGTGGATGCCATGGAACACATGGTGAGGTGGAAGGCCTTTCATATGAACTTCACTACACGATTCCTGTCATGTTGGCTCTGGCTGAACTGAAATACTGTTGCAGCCTCAGTACCATTTCCGTGACTTCCGCTCTAACTTTTCAGAGCTATTATGCCTGAATGACAGAGAAAATCTGGGTATACTTTAACATGACAATTCAACGAATGTTCACTCTTTTCAAAGTAAAATTCAGCGCTGCCAGTACAATTTTCCTTTTGTTAACATATGACTAGACTTTGAAATGGCAGTCTTCTTTAGGTGAAAATTTCATAGATTTCGTTGCGATAGTCGTTGATTTCATCATAAAATGTGTATGTAAATTCAATTACTTGTATGTACGTCACCTGTCGCCATTTAGAAATACTACAGATACAATTGATGTTAAGTATGCACCATAATATACACTAACACACTTGTGGGCCAGGTCTGGAGAGAGGTTTGCCACATGAGCCGTCAGTGGTCAGCTGGGTTGTGCTGGAGATCATCTCTGCTGCTCTAGTGATGCATGACACAGAAAAATGATTTCCCGTTAGTCCTCTGCTTGCATTCTCAAGGTGTAGCATTCGTATTCTTCTCATCAGATGAATATAGTGTCCTTTTTTTGGCTGGCCATGCTGTAGTCGTCTGCCGTCAATTGGCGCTGTACTCTGCTGGGGATGGCAGTTCAGTTTTTGGTTTTTAAATATACTATACAGGTAGGGTACTGACCACCACTCTCAGAGAAAATGTGGTACTTTTCCATTATATGTATTTGCTACATTTTTGATGGTACGATTCGACTAGTAAGTAAGTATAAGCGTATTTTATTTGCAAATTTTCCAGTACACACCTGGTACATATTGCATAAGTTCCCATGTTAGGCGACGTTGTGATAGTCGATTATATTACTGCTGATTAAACGGACATCATTCATTCCACAGAGAAATATTCGAGGGTATTTTTATATGATAGTCCCCGACTCTTTCTTGTTTTCTTTTTTTTCCTTCCTTCACATTCACTGCACAAATGTGCACCACCAGGGCTACGGATGAGCATGTATTTGTTGCTCCATTCCCAATAAGAATGTGTGTGGGGGTTGCAGGTTACTTTACGATGCTATTCCGGACTTTTCAAGCGGTCTGGCCATCAAGAATTTTGCCACCGTACAAAAGAGGCTAACGCAATGTGACTATGGTGAGTGTTAGCATGGACACAGTTAGCTACTGCAGGTAATGCGGCAGCAGTAGACTGTTTGGATGGTTCTTTCTCTTCTCCATGTTTGCTTACAAAAAGATGCAACTGTGCCTAACACTACTTGTATGTATTTCAGACTTAAAATTATGATTTTGTATGACTTCATGTGCTGACCAAGTACATACCACTCTATAAGCATGATAAATCACCTAACTTAGGAAGGAATTATGCAATGACCTGTCTGCTAAAAATACCTCTACAGGGTTCTGCATGCAAGTTACTTCGCTGTTTTCTGGCATTCTGACGTTATATTAGAGCTGCGCCAGTATTCTAGGTCTTCGATTATGACATTATGCTAAGGCTGCACCACGATCCGATATCCTCGTTTCTGACAACATGGACCAGAGCGAGCATGCCCTGGTTGCCAAGCTCGGTGGCCATATTATATTCCAGGTCTGCAGTCTTGAATTATGACACCATACTAAGGTTATAGCAGTATCCCTGGACTTTGATTCTGACGTCATAGAGCTGCGCAAGTATTTCAGGTCAGCCAGCATGACTACCGCCAATTTAATCTTAGGACAACAACTCAACTTACACAGTATAGGAGAAAAGCTCGCTAAAATTTGAATTTTTCGCAAATTTTTAATTTCCTGGCATTTTATACATAGGGAAATTGGTATGTGTCCGACTACTGTTAAGGAGGTGGTAATTCCTATAACGTCATCAATGATGACAGTGTGCCAGAAAAGTACATCATAACTCTGCTAGAATATCTACTCACGCCTATTGCAAAGGTAAAGTGGAAATGATCGTGAAGGAAAATAACTCTTTATTTAAGCATCTAAACGACGGGTATGGATGTTGTTGTTGTGGTCTTCAGTCCTGAGACTGGTTTGATGCAGCTCTCCATGCTACTCTATCCTGTGCAAGCTTCTTCATCTCCCAGTACCTACTGCAACCTACATCCTTCTGAATCTGTTTAGTGTATTCATCTCTTGGTCTCCCTCTACGATTTTTACCCTCCACGCTGCCCTCCAATGCTAAATTTGTGATCCCTTGATGCCTCAAAACATGTCCTACCAACCGATCCCTTCTTCTAGTCAAGTTGTGCCACAAACTTCTCTTCTCCCCAATCCTATTCAGTACCTCCTCATTAGTTACGTGATCTACCCACCTTATCTTCAGCATTCTTCTGTAGCACCACATTTCGAAAGCTTCTATTCTCTTCTTGTCCAAACTAGTTATCGTCCATGTTTCACTTCCATACATGGCTACACTCCATACAAATACTTTCAGAAACAACTTCCTGACACTTAAATCTATACTTGATGTTAACAAATTTCTCTTCTTGAGAAACGCTTTCCTTGCCATTGCCAGTCTACATTTTATATCGTCTCTACTTCGACCATCATCGGTTATTTTACTCCCTAAATAGCAGAACTCCTTTACTACTTTAAGTGTCTCATTTCCTAACCTAATTCCCTCAGCATCACCCGACTTAATTTGACTACATTCCATTATCCTCGTTTTGCTTTTGTTGATGTTCATCTTATATCCTCCTTTCAAGACACTGTCCATTCCGTTCAACTGCTCTTCCAAGTCCTTTGCTGTCTCTGACAGAATTACAATGTCATCGGCGAACCTCAAAGTTTTTACTTCTTCTCCATGGATTTTAATACCTACTCCGAATTTTTCTTTTGTTTCCTTTACTGCTTGCTCAATATACAGATTGAATAACATCGGGGAGAGGCTACAACCCTGTCTCACACCTTTCCCAACCACTGCTTCCCTTTCATGCCCCTCGACTCTTATAACTGCAATCTGGTTTCTGTACAAATTGTAAATAGCCTTTCGCTCCCTGTATTTTACCCCTGCCACCTTCAGAATTTGAAAGAGAGTATTCCAGTTAACATTGTCAAAAGCTTTCTCTAAGTCAACAAATGCTAGAAACGTAGGTTTGCCTTTTCTTAATCTAGCTTCTAAGATAAGTCTTAAGGTCAGTATTGCCTCACGTGTTCCAACATTTCTACGGAATCCAAACTGATCTTCCCCGAGGTCGGCTTCTACCAGTTTTTCCATTCGTCTGTAAAGAATTCGCGTTAGTATTTTGCAGCTGTGACTTATTAAACTGATAGTCCGGTAATTTTCACATCTGTCAACACCTGCTTTCTTTGGGATTGGAATTATTATATTCTTCTTGAAGTCTGAGGGTATTTCGCCTGTCTCATACATCGTGCTCACCAGATGGTAGAGTTTTGTCAGGACTGGCTCTCCCGAGGCCATCAGTAGTTCTAATGGAATGTTGTCTACTCCCGGGGCCTTGTTTCGACTCAGGTCTTTCAGTGCTCTGTCAAACTCTTCACGCAGTATCTTATCTCCCATTTCGTCTTCATCTACATCCTCTTCCATTTCCATAATATTGTCCTCAAGTACATCGCCCTTGTATAAACCCTCTATATACTCCTTCCACCTTTCTGCCTTCCCTTCTTTGCTTAGAACTGGGTTGCCATCTGAGCTCTTGATATTCATACAAGTGGTTCTCTTCTCTCCAAAGGTCTCTTTAATTTTCCTGTAGGCAGTATCTATCTTACCCCTAGTGAGACAAGTCTCTACATCCTTACATTTGTCCTCTAGCCATCCCTGCTTAGCCATTTTGCACTTCCTGTCGATCTCATTTTTTAGACGCTTGTATTCCTTTTTGCCTGCTTCATTTACTGCATTTTTATATTTTCTCCTTTCATCAATTAAATTCAATATTTCTTCTGTTACCCAAGGATTTCTATTAGCCCTCGTCTTTTTACCTACTTGATCGTCTGCTGCCTTCACTACTTCATCCCTCAGAGCTACCCATTCTTCTTCTACTGTATTTCTTTCCCCCATTCCTGTCAATTGTTCCCTTATGCTCTCCCTCAAACTCTCTACAACCTCTGGTTCTTTCAGTTTATCTAGGTCCCATCTCCTTAAATTACCACCTTTATGCAGTTTCTTCAGTTTCAATCTGCAGTTCATAACCAGTAGATTGTGGTCAGAATCCACATCTGCCCCAGGAAATGTCTTACAATTTAAAACCTGGTTCCTAAATCTCTGTCTCACCATTATATAATGTATCTGATACCTTTTAGTATCTCCAGGATTCTTCCAGGTATACAACCTTCTTTTATGATTCTTGAACCAAGTGTTAGCTATGATTAAGTTGTGCTCTGTGCAAAATTCTACAAGGCGGCTTCCTCTTTCATTCCTTTCCCCCAATCCATATTCACCTACTATGTTTCCTTCTCTCCCTTTTCCTACTGACGAATTCCAGTCACCGATGACTATTAAATTTTCGTCTCCCTTCACTACCTGAATAATTTCTTTTATCTCGTCGTACATTTCATCAATTTCTTCATCATCTGCAGAGCTAGTTGGCATATAAACTTGAACTACTGTAGTTGGCATGGGCTTTGTGTCTATCTTGGCCACAATAATGCGTTCACTATGCTGTTTGTAGTAGCTAACCCGCACTCCTATTTTTTTATTCATTATTAAACCTACTCCTGCATTACCCCTATTTGATTTTGTATTTATAAACCTGTAATCACCTGACCAAAAGTCTTGTTCCTCCTGCCACCGAACTTCACTAATTCCCACTATATCTAATTTTAACCTATCCATTTCCCTTTTTAAATTTTCTAACCTACCTGCCCGATTAAGGGATCTGACATTCCACGCTCCGATCCGTAGAACGCCAGTTTTCTTTCTCCTGATAACGACGTCCTCCTGAGTAGTCCCCGCCCGGAGATCCGAATGGGGGACTATTTTACCTCCGGAATATTTTACCCAAGAGGACGCCATCATCATTTAATCATACAGTAGAGCTGCATGTCCTCGGGAAAAATTACGGCTGTAGTTTCCCCTTGCTTTCAACCGTTCGCAGTACCAGCACAGCAAGGCTGTTTTGGTTAATGTTACAAGGCCAGATCAGTCAGTCATCCAGACTGTTGCCCCTGCAACTACTGAAAAGGCTGCTGCCCCTCTTCAGGAACCACATGTTTGTCTGGCCTCTCAACAGATACCCCTCCGTTGTCGTTGCACCTACGGTACGGCCATCTGTATCGCTGAGGCACGCAAGCCTCCCCACCAACGGCAAGGTCCATGGTTCATGGGGGGGGGGGTATGGATCACCAGTCTAAAATGTATTCCTCTTCTTGGAGTGCACAGAGCAATCGTTTTGTTACACATGCACAACGTGCACTCGTCATAAAATTGTTTTTGTGTTAAAATATTGTCAGGCAGGCTGATAAATATAAATTTGCTGTGACGACTTACAGACCTGTTTTAAGCGCCACTCCCCAGCAGACCACAGTTCTCATACCTTGTCTGATGAGTAACATAGTACCATCATGAGCACTTTTATAAGTTGATAGAGAATATCAGTTTTTACTTATTAAGGTTGCGCTACATGTTTCGGTTTTAAGAATCGAATATACATCAACGTTACACGAAATTTTCCTTCCAATTACAGTGGAGATCTACCCAGCAGATCTACATTTTAGTACTAACATTAACGTTTTATTGATTCAGATGCTGTAGTGGGTCATAAGAAATTCCTAACTTACCCATGTCAACAGAGGAAGTGGGTAAACTGATGGTAATAATCGAGAGTACATCACTTGATCTTCCGCAGTCGAATGCTTAGCTTGTTCTGGCGAAACTTGGGAATGTTGTAGTAGAATGGTACATGCGCTAAAAGAAGGAAATGAAGTAGTGTAAGAAGTAGCGAACCTAAATAAATTTAAGGAGTTCATTAGAAACATAAGCCAGAGCAGTTCACCCTTGCCATTTCTTGTTGGTTTTTTGGTGAATTAACGTAGATATAAGTGAGCACGGTCCTGAAAATCAAAGTATAGAACATGACATTTTTATTCTGAAAAGTCAGATCTGCGGTTAATACTTATATTTTTTGATCAGTGGATTGAGGTTAACTGAAGAAATTACAAGCAATTATAGAACCTGGTAGAAGAATTCATTAAAAAGAATAAATAACTTGTTCAAAATTTTAAAATATAAGGTTCACGAGCAGACTACATTATTTACAAGAGCTGATCATTAAGTACCCTTCCTCAGATCGCCCTCCTCCACCTACACAAATCACACACATTGGTATTGCTAGCATTAACAGCGTTTTAAGGAATGTCGAAAAATAGAAGTTCCCACCTTGAATGTCTATCACGAATAATTTCAGGTATCTAGATTGGATCTTGGAGCCTGCATGGCCTGCCCCAGTGTACATATTTCCCACATTCTTTGCCTTCTGTCCATAAACCCCTCTGTCTCTCTGATTTAATTTAACTGCGTAATTTATGTTCAGGTGATACGTCGAGAATGTGGTTCAACGCTGGTTTCGCTGTAATAAAGTGTCATCTTATTCACGATTCTTTGTGTAAAACAACTCCTAACGAGGATATTTCTATTGTACAACTGTTGGTTTAAAGTTTCTCTTCTAATGGTAATAACGTACTCAAAAGCAGACTGCCAGTGTAGAGTTGCATCATGGATTTAAGTCTTATGGGGTGCCCTTTTCGTTTCTCATTAAAGAAAAAAAATTAATCCGTTCTAGAATGACAATCTAATTTATTTTCAGTGGGATCAGAAACAAAGTTGTCATTAAGTTCTAGCTGTTGAAAATGAACATGGAAGAGTATTTTTCGAGTTCTAGCTGTTGAAAATGAACATGGAAGAGTATTTTTCACTTATGTTATCTGAAGCGGATACTAGATCTTTATCAGACCAAACTGAACAATTTCATTTGAAGCTAGTCCATATAGTGATGAAAACAAGAGAGCAAGTCTTAGCATTAACATGCTTTTAGAAGTTTTATAAACTTACCGGCACTGTTTTCAATGCTTTAAAGATGATGGCGACTAGCTCAGCTTGTTTGCTTGGATCTGGTTCTAGACGATCCATCTCCAGGCCGCAAATGGTAGACACAATAATGCGCATCGTGCTCAGGCTTATGATTGGATACAAGTCCACCTCTGCACCACCCGTTGCCATCAGATTTTGGCAAAGTAAGTGTCCTTCTTCGTTGAATGTGTCCATATATTTCTCCAATGCCTGACAATCAAAAGATACTTATTAAAGTATTTTCACTTAAATTTGGCTGTAAATTATTAAGAGCGATTCATCTGGCGGCTCTAATTCCAAATTCTGCAAAGAGCCAAATGGCCTGTAAAATTCCATGATGCATCAGTGGCGCGCACTGTACAGTACACCAAAGACATTACCATTACACGACTCTTTATCACAGAATTCCCATTTCATTTTAGGTTGCGTTCTTCATCGACAACGGACACATATGTCCGCTTCTTCTGCGCATGTGTTACAGGGATGGACATCTATATATTTTCTTTTTATATCTGCGGGGAGAATGAAGATAATCTCTATGAAACATGTCCCAAGCAGAAATATTTATTTCCACAAATGAGATAAGATTCTGAGATGTAACACTGCATTTATTTCACAGACAGACGAAGCCTGAAAATGGTTTCCGATGCTAAAGAAAGAAAGTACATGAGTTTCAGAGGACTTAAATGACAACTCATCGTAAACTGTTCGTAGAAAAATATGTAATTTATGTACTTGTGGTCGAAGAACGTTTTGCACTAAAAAAGTCATTGCTTTGAGAGAAACAGCGGAGCCTAATTGGTATCCCTTCAATCACACCATTACCTACGATAAATGTTGATAACCTCAATGAAGCAAAGTAAAATTAAAGACAGTTTTTGAAACTGTATCATAGTCGTTCCGACTTAAAATCGCTAATTGTTAATAGACTGATGGGTTAATTGAAGGGTGAAACATTTTAAAAGATGTATAAAATGAGAAAGCGGGGTGTAATAAAGTCGGTTGTTGTCGTTTGGGGGAGGTGGAGACAGAGAGAGAGAGAGAGAGAGAGAGAGAGAGAGAGAGAGGGTGGGTGGGGGAAGAGAAAGAGATAAGCCACACGCTAACTCACAGAATCGTACAGTTGGTCAAAACCTACAGTCGCAAACACAGATGCGTTCCTGTTCAAGAGAATGTTCTTATTCATTGCACGACGAGCTTAAAAAGCATAGGTATGCAATGTTTTTAGTACTGATTGGCTGAAACATTCGAAGCAAAATGTGATGCACAGGGTGCAGAAGGAAATCCTGATAATAAGCTCAGAGCAGTGTATGGGATTTCGAGTCAAGCAAATAACAGCAAGTCAGGAACGCATCGTTGTGGAGCTATAGCCAGAAAATCAGAACGCGAGACACACTGTGGTAAGCTCGCCGAAGTCAACGTTTGTGAAGAGCTTTTCGCTGTAGTTTCTGATCCCACATTGATTTTTCGAAACATTCCAGGAATTTTCGAGAGCATGGGGCAACCTCTACTCGCACGAGCCTACGCTGTAGCGAATTTGGGGGCAGGAATTTCATACATCCTATATAAATTGTGTTATTTGAGAAACAAAAGGATGTTCAGAATTTGAAGTCTGTTTCTTTTTCACATTGTCTTAGTCCACACTTACTGATTGACCATACGATAGTTAAGTAGGCTAATGTTCATCATTGCCTGTTGCAGTGGGCTGGGCGTAGCAACTTCACGGGCGTACCTCAACTATTCACGTTACGCGATTTTGGAAACGTGTCAATGGGAACGCCTCCGTGTTGTCACAGGTCTGTTCACAGGTACTGTTTTCGCTTGCGGCAATTAGGGCTTTATAGCTGATACCTTGCAACAGCGCTACCAACTGTCAAGGAACTTCTAGCGCTGTCTCGACTATAGTTAGAATAAAAGTTTATTTTTGCTCTTTGTGCATTAGCAGAAATTAAAATGTGTGGCCAGTATATTTCGTTATTAACAACATTGCACCAAACGTAGACTATCGTACTACATCAGAAGTTCTTCCGAACAGGCATCGGAAGGCGCAACGGCACCAACAGATCTCTGTGTCATCCTTAGTTGACAGCATTTTCGGATGAGCATATTGAGAAGCCAGCGGTCAGCTCAGACGTTGTCAGTTTTCATGACCTTTAGCCACTACTCCTTGGTCAAGTAGCTCCTCAAGGGCATCACGTGGCTTAGTCCATCCCTGTGGGTCATCCAGTCCAGGCCCTATCACGACCGACAGTGCTTAACTCCGGTGATCTAACCCGAACTTGTAAGCGTCACCGTGGCAGGACCGTTGACCGACTGCCTTAGCGTATCGCTTTATCGGTAGTAGTAGTACTGCGTATGATCATTACCACGTAGTACTTTTTGCGCAGTTGACTGAATACTCAAACTATACCCAACAAATATCACAGAAAATACTGGTACAACGTAACTAGCCGTGGACGGGAATATAAAGTTTCAATTGCTCTGACCGTTCAGCTGAAACAAATAATACTTTCAGATAATTTAATTAGTAACTGTGTGTAATAAACGTTAGTTTGCGCAAGTTAGTTTAAATAGAAATCCACTGCGCGCGCGCGCGCTCGTCGTTGCATGGCTCGCGTTTTACTAGCCACATTGCCATAGTGGTGGCTTTACGACGTATAATTGCTAAATTTTCAGAACATTTCTCGTGGAAAAACAGCGTTCTGGCTAAAGATATTTCAAAAATGGGCACAAACAGTGTATACTACAAAAACATTTATTTCGCTGGTAACGGGTTTCGGTCACTTTTTGACCATCCTCAGATCCTCATACCGAAATATGATCATAAAACAGATTCAGAGAAATCTATGATATTAGAAGTGATATATAAAAGACATCATACATAACAAATATTAAAAGAAGAAATTATACTCATGATGGTAAGCTGTGGAAGTGAATAGAGCGAGTAACTGAGAAGGTTAACTGACCAGGACAGTAACGCAGTTGCTGCTTAAATACGCGATGCTCCGCCCACCGTATTCCGAATTACGACACCGGTAGCCAATTAGGTACACAGGACGTAAAACAGTTGTTACAGTCAGGTATATACAGACTTGTTGCACGAAACCAAATAACAAATGAAGAAATAGCTCCATCTTTATTACTTAAAGAAACTCCTATAAACATTATTTCGTGAATATGTGATCAAAGTTTACATAAAAGTGATGACCAATTATAATCGGTTGTGAGAAAACCGCTAGCCATTTCCGGGGATTTATTGCGTACCATTAAACTGTATGTCAGCAAGAGTAGTGGTTAAGCGACGCAAATCCTGTGAGACAACGTTATGGTATCGATATGCGTCATTCAGCAGAAGGCGATTTCAGAGCTGCGACAACAATACGTACAGGCGTGCAGACCGTAAAACATTACTTGAGGAAAGTCATAACACTTAAATATTAAAAAAAAATTTGACAGTGATTTTCTTGCGCGAATGGGTGCTCCTTTCCTACGGAAATTTTTAATTTTGTCTACGAAAAATGTAATGAAACGTGTAAGAACTGTGAATTCAGATCAGCGATATCAGGTAAATCAGCCTGTGGCTCAGATGAATCGGAGAAATTTTGTATTTACTTCTTTTATAACAAAATGCATTTGAATAAGGGAGATTCTCTCAGAGAACTGTCTTCTGTCCATCGAACTGAGCAAGGGTATTTTATGTAAGCCTCTCTGTACTACAAGTAGTTAGGACTTAAATTAAATGTGTCAAAAATGGTTTACATTGATGTTTCATTCAAAAAGAAAAATTCTCATTTCCTTTTGAAATTCATCTTGCTATGTTCCCCGTGTTATGTTTTTGATTACCTTGATGGGCCAATGAGATGTTTTGCTACAGCTATTTTGATGTAAATTATTTTGCAATGGTTTTGGTATTGTGTGCCCTACTTTACTGGTTATCTTGCTACTTGCTTGGTCATTGTCATCTGGGGGATCTGACTCATATTACGATAATCGTCTCATATACATGTTAGTAGCTTGTGACAGCTAGTTGCTGTCGAAACGTTGAATTCGTCTTCTGTTGAAACGTGCACGTCGACACCTCCACTCGACTTCCATAGGAAATAATGGCGTCACCGTAGCAATATTCTAGTTGGTACTATGTTCTACAATACCTGACATGCATTTCTATACCTGACCTTCATGCTAGTATCTATTTAACATGCAGTCGCTGTCGCAGCTCAGATGTCGTCTACTGCTGGATATCGAATATCGATACGACAACGCCGTCTTCATGGGAACCATTGGCGTTGCTTAACCACCATCCTTTCGGGCGTACAATCTTCTGGTTCACCATCGATTATGATTGGTTACCTCTTTTATTTGTGTCTTTATCAGACATCGACTAAATGCTGTTTATAGCAGTTACTTTATATGACGCAATGCAAATATTTCTGCACTTGTTACATGGTTTCGTGTGAGTATTCCGTACACAGCTTATTGTAAAAACTGTTTTACGTCTTGCATACCTGACTGGTTATCACTGACGCAGTTTGATGCGCAGTGGGTGGAGCATCACGTTTTTAAGGAAAAACTGCGGTGCTCTACTTCACAGCTGACGCTCGTGAAGTTACAACAACCACTCCGTTCACGGCCACTGCCTAACATCACAGGCATACTTTATTCTTTTAGTACTTGTCATACCTGATGCATTTTATTTGTTATGAATATTATCACGCATCCTTGTAAACCAATCCTGTGTTGATATTTCAGAATGAGTGTCTGAGTATGCTCAAAAACTGACCATCGAAATAAATCTTTCGCCGTCTTGTTTTTGTCTATTTTTAAAGTACTTGTAGCCACACCGCTGTTCCTCCAGGATAAATGTTCTCAGAAAATACTTATTCCTTCATAATAAGCCTTGTGTTTTTAATACACCTCCCGAACCTAGGGTGGAAAGTATGCGTGGGTGACTGATAAGTAAATTTTTATTACTGTTATAATTTTTTTCATTCTGTACAATAGTCACCCACACTATCAGCTCATTTTTTAACATTTTATTGTTATTTTAAGTAAACAGATGATGGGGAAAATTAGATTAAAGAAAAGTAAAATAAGTTTAGACTTTTATTATTTTTAAAATTCATCAAAGTTCAATAAAATGGATAACACATTCTAAGTCGGTCTCAAAGCTGGTGCCTTATTTACTGTTGCAAATTAATTAAGATGAGTTACTCGGAGAGGGTTCAGTTAGCATAAAAGTTGTTTTTCAAAGAATAGGAAAAAGAAAGAATAGGAAACAAGATGGGATACCGCATTCAAACAAGCACATAAATATAGTTCAAGGAAGAGGAACTGAATCACAATCAGACCATTCTGTTTAGGAAAAAAATTCCTCTCCTAGCGTAGCCGTGTTCCCAATGGATAACAATACATTATTATTGGAAGTTTAAACAAAGATCACGTGGTTCGATATAACCACAATCTTACCAAAATGCTCTACAAAAATCTGTCCTGAAATTGTGAAATAGGAAAATTGCTGGCGATAGCGATTAATTAACTTTTAATACGCGAAATATTATGCAAAAGAGTAGCTAAGGGCTAGTTTAGTTACTACAGCACATGTGTCACGTGCACAAGTCCATTTACAGAAAATACAGTATGTTATTCCACAATGATTTTAATGAAGAAATCAAATCGAAAACTATACTTACAAAAACAAAACAAAAAAAGACTTCCGAACTGCGTTAATGACACTATAGTATTGACCTGACGGCTCGTTAAACAATTTTACGAGAAAGTGGTACTGTTATTACAAAGCACCAACCACGGGTGTCGAACACAACGAAAAGTTATAAAGTTGAAGAACTTCAACGAGAAAAAACCTTACAATCATACGAAGACACACTTATACATTCACACAAAATGCGATGATTTTAATCCGAATTACGCCTCATGACTTAACGTGCTTCCAGTTTCATTTATTGGATTGGAAACAAAGCAACTACCGCAATAAACTCTGAAATAGAGCACTGGATCGTGATTTAAAATACTGTACAAACATTTTCGATATTAATCTGTAAGAAAAGTAATTAATATTTCAGTTAGGCTGAAAACTTAAGAATTTCGCTGTGCTTCGGACACACGAAACACGCACTTACTCGACGATGTTATCACATGATAAACTGCCCGCAGACTAACTAGCGTGGGCCCCGTCCGAGGGCATCTCACTTACACAATGTGAAGTGACCAGAGAGGTAACTTCCTTTAGCAACTTCATAAGGGACGGACAGAACCATACGACGGAGACAAACTTCATTGTCTTAGGAATCATATCTATCCACTCAGACGTTGATACTGCTGTTCTCTAGCAGACAGAACTTCCCTGCTACCACCGAGCATGCAACTATAAATACCCACACTCATTCCCCCTTTCACACCGAAAGGGAAGGGGATGACAATCTCTTAACAACATCATAAACACTACGTAAAGGAGGCCTACGTGGGTTTCATAGGAAACTCCGTATGATAAGAATTACATACAAAATGTGTTTAAGGGTGTTGTATGACAAGTTGTTCGTGTTTATATGTCAGTATAACATATTTAACTGCTCAGCCTCCTCCCAGATAAATTTAGAAATACCACAATAAATTCGGAGGTGCAAATGTATGACGTAAACAAAATAAATCGAGCTAAATAGCGTGAGAGGAGTCTAACAGAGACCAGTGACCCTTCCTAGCCAAGTATTTCGAGACTTCAAGATATTTATAGGGATTAGCTTTAAAATAATGAGACTCAATAGAAAAACATTTTAACAAACAGTGCTTAGCTAACCATATTATTCCAAAACATGCTAGAATTTGCATAAACTCACATTTTCGTGTTATTTTAATTGTTCAACGGAAGAACAGCGTTCTATGAATGAAGTCAGAAATTAGGAATGCTTTTAAGCCCAAAGATGAACTAAATTATAAAATGTATAAGTTGCATTTACTTTTAAGTAAACAGATGTCTCCTTTGATCTCCTCTACACTGCCCAATGCTACTGATGAGAAAATAGATAAAATTATTAATGAAAATTTCACAATTAATGAAGGAATTTTAAAAAAGGCAGATAAAGGTAATACATTACTCCTTGTTAATGAAAGCTACTATATCTCAAGGACTTTAACGTTTTCCAGTGAAAATGGCATTATAGACATCAACAAAGATCGGACTCCGAAGTTTCAGAATACAATATAAAAAGGTCCTTTCATTTACTGAACGTTGAAGGTAATGGATCCTTAGTTCCCAGTGCAGGCTACATAAACCTAATATTCCGATTCGTCCAACTGCTAATGATCTGGACAGTCCACCATACAACATGAACAATGAACTGAAGGATATTTAGAAAGCTTTATACGTTTTTGAAGAGAAATTTAGCATAAAGAACAGATATGAACTAAAACTGTTAATCTACAATACTAAAATTTCCGACAGTGCAAGATTTGCCTCATTAGACATAAGTAACCTGTGCATTAACATACTAGACAGCGAAACGGTAGAGATTATTAAAAATGAATTACATAAAAATAAGATTATGAGTACAGACGAAGTAACAGAGGTCATTCAGTTACTAGAAAATACTTTTGCTTCCATATACTTTTCATTCAGGACAAGGTCTATATCGAAAAGGCTGGATTCGCAATGGACAGTTCACTAGCAGGTAACGTACCTGATGTCTTTATTAATCGTGTAGAATTACAATTTTCCAAAAATAACCCACAAATCAAAAATAAAATTTTATATTATAAGAGATATGTTGATGATACTTTGTTGTTCGGCAAAGGTTCCAGATACGAAGTGAACTCACTAACATCTTAAATAACGTTCGTCCTAATCTTGTTTTTACAAAAGAACACGAAAGCAACAATAGCACAAACTTTTTGCATATAACCATGTCAAGTTCCCCTTTACAGGAAACTGACTGCCACTGATGTAGTTATTAATGCAAATTCATGTCATTCTTCTACACAAACAGCATTTTTGGAATCTGTAATTCACAGAATATTTAAATTACCTCTGGAATCATTAAATCCATTAAGAACCAAACAGTTTAAAGTTAACTGCCAAAAGTGACTGTTTAACCTCAACAAAATTGATTATTTGCTTCATAAACAGCATCAGTCTTACGAACTCCCAAAAGCACATTTACCAAAATGACAAACATAGGCTTAATTTCTGACAAAATTAATAAATTGTGGAAGAACACCGATTTCACAATAGTCTTTACTATTAATAACTGTTTGCAGAATGGGCTGATACATGCAACTGGAAACTGAAATAATATCTATCTAAATTCCGGTGTTTGTAAAATATTGTGTAAAGACTGTGACAAACAGGACACTGCCCAGACGGGTTGGAATTTCACTACTCGTCGTAAGGAAGAAATTTTAGATACATCTCGTAATAAATCAGTACTTGGTCAACACCTGACACATCACAATACCTCGGAAGGATCTATAACGAATAACTCAAAATTTCTTAACAATGCACCTAAGGGATTGTTTCTCAACGCGTTAGAAGAGATATAAATTTATGCTCAATACAAATATAAACCCTGGTATATACTGAACCAGCAATTAGACTTTAAAGAAAAATATTTCCACAATCGTTTTGAAGACTTACTATAGTATGTTTCTGCTCTTCTGTTCTTCGTTTACTCTTGCTTTTCATTTTTACGGAACGTTTCTATGATTGTAGAAACTGCAGCGCCTCTCTTGATGTAATATGATCGTTTTCTCTAGACTAATAAAAGAACGCTATCTTATTTTTGTTTGTTCTTATTCGTCATTGATTTCTCAAACTAGTAATTGTAACTTCATCCTTTTTGCTATTTTATGGACTTGTGTGACTGTATAACACTATATTTGCAGCTTCTTTGAACTTGTAATTTCTTTTGCGTTTGTTTTACATTATGACTACTTAGACAGCTTTGTATCGTAGTGACGTCATCTAGATTTCCGAACGCCTAACGTTAAGAGTGCCTATTTTATGGAATTTATTGGAATATTTATGATTTTAAAGAGTTGTTTCAACAGTTCTTTAAAACTTAATTTCCTTAGCTCGTTCTTCTATTTTTTAGACTATCTTGATCGGTCAATGATATCTTTGGAGGCAGTTTTTTATGTAACTTATTTTTCCATGCTTTAAATATTGTGTAGCCTATTTTAGTTGTTACGTTATTGATCTGTGTTATCTGGAGGATCTGACACACATTACGACAGTCGTCTTATTTGCAGGCCTGTATTATGTAACAGTTATTCACGGTCGCAACTTTGAATTCGTCCTGTGTTGAAAGTCCACATCGACACCTCCACTCAGCTTCGAAGGTAAATTACGGTGTCACTCAAGCAATATTTTCACTGGCACTACGATCTAGGAGCAATCTGCAACAGCTGGCATGCAATTCTACATGTCGGCCTGCATGTCGGAACATATTTAACATTCAGTCGCTGTCACAGCTCTGAATCGTCTTCTCTTGGATGATGCAAATCGATACAACAAAGCCATCCCCATGTTAACGACTGCGTCATTTAACCACCAATTTTGCTGGCATACAATCTGTGCCTTTGCCATAAAGACCCACAGATGGCTATCGGTGTTCTCACAACAGATTGTCATTGATTATGTCTTTTATACATATTTTAGTACACAGTGACGAAATGCTGTTTTTAGCAGTTACTTTCTATAATGTAACGAACCTGTTTCTTCATTTGTTATTTGCTTTCGCGTAACTAATCTGTGTATAACTCATTGTAACAACTATTTTAGGTCATGTATATGGCTGGCTACCACTGACGTACTTTGATATTAAGAGGGTGGAACACCTTGCATTTAAACAATAACTGCGTTGCTCTAATTACCAGTTAACGTACATGGAGTTACAACAACTGCTCCATTCACTGTTACCGCCATCCATCACGGGTATAATTTCTCCAATATTTGTGATATACGGTGTACTTTACATGTTATTCTATTATCAGATACCCCTCTAACTCTGGTCTGTGTTCATATTTCAGCATGAGGGTCCGAGGATTGTCAAAAACTGGCCTAGTCCGGTTACCTTCGAAATAAATGCTTTTGCCGTTGAGACTGTTTGCGGTCATTTTTAATTTACAATGTATGATTATTCTGAAGGTCTTGCTTCATTCAACGTCCACTGCCGTGTTTTCATCGAATTGTTAGGTCGTTTACCTCCTCCTTGTAGAATTATATCGTAATATTTGTAAGGAAAAGTAGCATGCCAACTGTTCCATCTAAATGGTACTGGCAATGAGAGGGCTATCAGTAAATTAGCTTGTAACTGGATATTAAGGAACGTAGCATATAGATTAAAGATTTTCATATACAATATGTCCTTATAAGTTGAAATTACGTTTCAGTATAGGCAGCTGCCTAACCGATGCCTCAAGAGCCTAGACGTCAATTTCTTTACCCCTTCATCAAATAACGGTGCCACCTGACGTTTCAGGCAGCTGTTATAGCATCCTCAGGTCATCGTTGATTGTAGCTGCAGGTAATCTGAAGTCGATCAATTTTGATAACAATATGGAACTTTCATTCAACTGTTTCTCTTCACTATAATGGAAATAAGTAAAGATATAAGTGATAACACTTGCATTAACAGTAAAAAAATTGTAAGTAGTTGAATCATCCAAGCAATAACACTCATTTATTATATTTAATATTTATTTAAGTTAAAAATTATTTTAACAAATGAAATCAGTCATAGATCTCAACAACAGCAAGCATGCTTACAGTGGTAAGCATGCACATGTGATAATTGATGAAAAGAATAGTTCTTGATTTAAAGCAAAGATGTTTAAAGGTATTAAAAAATAAATAGATAGATGGAACCTTCAAAATATTGATGAAGATGATAAAACAATTTTAGAAAATTGAACACCATATAATTCGTACTGTAACATATAATGGATAGGTAATTACAGGTTTTAGGAGAAAAATCCTGTAGATATTACGCTGTTCTTAAACAAGAATTATCAGCTTAATTTGGGATCATGGTTTAAAAAATATGGATTCCTCTAAAACTTAGACCAAAATTATCAGTGCCTAACACAGAAAAACAATGATGTGCTAACAGACGACATTTCCCGATGTAAGCGAGAAATCCGCCGAAAAATCACCACCACTGATGATGCTTTATCTCAATAAAGGTAAACGCGTCTGCTGAAAAAAATCACGCATTATTGTAGTTGCAACGACAGAACAAAAATGCTCTTAATGTAATACAATAATTCTACAGATAACTGCTCTCTCATAGTACCCTTTAACGCTTAGTACCGATCCATAATCAGTGAAATTTTGTATGAAAGTATAATTTGGTAAGCTTCCGTGGTCAGTGACATGTTGTATAAAACGGTTTGGGGTGTTCGACACCCGAATACCGACAACGGCCGGGAGAGCAGCGTGCTGACCAAGGGCTCCTCCATGTCTGCATCCCATGACTCCCATCAGATGAGGATTGGTTGGTATCATTGTGCCTTCAGGGTATTGTTCGGACCGAGAGACAGTGAGAGAGTTTTGGGTGATAAGCTCTGAAATATTTGTACAAGAATGGTCTAAACATCGGCAATAGATCTCAGAATCCTGCCAGACAACTAAAAATGTCCAGCTTTTCTCATGTCATTGCAAATGCATATCTAAAACTTCTTAAGGGTTGCACCTAAAATTTAACGTTATACCCTATGAAAATCACATTCAGTCGATAAGGTGAAACTGTGAAGTCCATCGAGGAAGAGATTAAGTCATTGAGGGAAGTTGTCAAATGATATTAAACACCATTCGATAAAAACATCTTGTAATGATTTGATAAAACAAAGGAAAAAAATTAAAAAGTCATTTGTTAAACAATTGCAAACAGTGGAAGGCATCAGTAACTATTTTTACATCACGTAAAACACTTAAATTTGTTGATGACGTTGCTTTTCACTTTGATTCTGTTTCATTCAGGGACTGAGCAGAGGACGTCTGTTTATTCGCCTATGATCGAGCTAACAGTGTACTTTTCTTTCTAATGTCTCTACTAAAGAGATACATCGGAACTAAAGAATATTTCGAACTTACATTTTTAAAGCCGATTCTAGGAAATCCAAATACTTGAAACATTCTCCTAGCCCGTCTTTGAATACATGGCGGTTAACACTCTTAAAAGATTCAGTTTCATTATCGGTGAGAAAATCTTGGTTTTCTCATTGAATCTACTCTCTGGTTGGTTAAGACTGGTTCTCCTCGCAGCCCTACCTCATATGAGTCCCACACACCTCATTTGGTCTTCCCTATGAGGAGTAAATGTTTTGTAACCGGAATCATTTGTCTACTATCTTAAGTATTCCTGTAATCCACCATTAAATTGATCCTCTCTTCAATATACGGTAGCTCAGCAAACTTGAATAGTCAATTTCATACACACAAACATTGCTTCTCTCAGGTATTTAAATGGGATTCTTTTCTTCATTTAGCTTTCATTAATCCTATAAAAATGTACATTGTCTTTATGTTCTATTCACTGTATTTCTTCACACATATCTACAATAAGACCTATCAGTCTATCTTCTCCCCAGTCTGAAGTTTTGTAAAGACCGATTGAAGAAGATTAGTGTTGCGCCACTAGCTCTTTATGAACGAGGTTGAAACCGGGGGCAGAATTAACAGAAGCCATCACTACAGGCTTGTCTGTAGTTCAACCATGCCTAGATGGTCAATACCGCGGTTCGATGGCGTCCGCATTTTTACTTTGTGCCAGGAAGGGCTCTCAACAAGGGAATTGTACAGGCACCTCGGAGTGAACCAAAGCGATGTTGTTCGGACATGGAGGAGATACAGAGAGGCACAAACTGCCGATGACAGGAGTCGCTCAGGCCGTCCATGGGATGACCGGTGCCTACGGTTTATGGCTCGTATGAACCCTGACAGCAGTGCCATCGTGTTGAATAATGCTTTTCGTGCAACCACAGGACATCGTGTTACGACTCAAACTGTGCGCAGTAGGTTGCATGATGCGCAGCTTCACTCCCGATGTCGATGGCAAGGTCCACCTTTGCAAACACTACTCCATGCAGCGTGGTACAGATGGGCCCAACAACATGCCGAATGGACCGCTCAGGACTGGCATCAGGTTGTCTTTACCGATGAGCTTCACATATGTCTTCAAGCAAACAGGCGTTGGTGACGTGTTTGAAGGCTACACCGTCAGACTGATCGCCTTATACACACTGTCCAGCTAGTGGAGCAAGGTGGAGGTACCCTGCTGTTTTGGGGTGGCATTACGTTGGGCCGACGTACGCCCCTGGTGGTCATGGAAAGCGCCGTAACGGCCGTACGATAGGTGAATGCCATCCTCCGACTGATAGTGTAATCATATCGGCAGCATATTGGCGAAGCATTCGTCTTCAGGGACGAGAATTCGTAACCCTATTATGGTTCACATCTTGTGAATGATTTCCTTCAGGGTAACGACACCGCTCGAATAGAGTAGCCAGCATGCACCCTATCGAACATGCCTGGGGTAGAACAAAAAGGGCTCTTTGTGGACGATGTGACCCACCAACCACTCCCAGGGATCTACGCAGAATAGCCGTTGAGGAGTGGGACATTCTGGTTGAATAGTGCCTTGATAAACTTGTGGATAGTATGCCACGACGAATACAGGCATGCATCAGTGCAAGAGGACGTACTACTGGGTATCAGAGGTACCGGTGTGTACAGCCATCTGGACCACATCCTTTGAAAGTCTCGCTGTACGATAGTACAAAATGCAATTTGTGGTTTCCATGAGCAATGAAAAAGGCGAAAATGATGTTTATGTTGATCTCTATTCCTATTTTCTGTATAGGTTCCGGAACTCTCGGAAGCGAGGTGATGCAACACTTTTTTGATGTGTGTATATGCTATGTTCCCGTTACACTCCTGGCCTCAACCTTCGTCAGTCATTGTCCTTCAACCACCTGTCCCCTTCCCCGTTCCCACTCCACAGACCGATTGCAAAAGCGCACTCACATTGAGTTTACTTCTTTTTTTATGATCCCCCTCCCTAACACTCACTACAGCCACTCCACTGCACGTAGGTGCCCTATATCTACCTTCTTCTCACTAACTTTTCCCTATATGCTCCCACAAACTGTACGTCACCGTCTCCCACCCATTCCCTGCTCCCCTCCCTAACGAAAACTACTGCTTATGCCCCCACCCAGACTACTTCACCCAGCATGTGCAGTTGCTCATAGTCTGGCCTTGGCAGCTACAGAGAGTGAAGGAGTGTGAGTGAGTGAAGGAGTGTGAGTGAGTGAAGGAGTGTGAGTGAGTGAAGGAGTGTGAGTGAGTGAAGGAGTGTGAGTGAGTGAAGGAGTGTGAGTGAGTGAAGGAGTGTGAGTGAGTGAAGGAGTGTGAGTGAGTGAAGGAGTGTGAGTGAGTGAAGGAGTGTGAGTGAGTGAAGGAGTGTGAGTGAGTGAAGGAGTGTGAGTGAGTGAAGGAGTGTGAGTGAGTGAAGGAGTGTGAGTGAGTGAAGGAGTGTGAGTGAGTGAAGGAGTGTGAGTGAGTGAAGGAGTGTGAGTGAGTGAAGGAGTGTGAGTGAGTGAAGGAGTGTGAGTGAGTGAAGGAGTGTGAGTGAGTGAAGGAGTGTGAGTGAGTGAAGGAGTGTGAGTGAGTGAAGGAGTGAGTGTGAGTGAGTGAAGGAGTGTGAGTGAGTGTGAGTGAGTGTGAGTGAGTGTGAGTGAGTGAGTGTGAGTGAGTGTGAGTGTGAGTGAGTGTGAGTGAGTGTGAGTGAGTGTGAGTGAGTGTGAGTGAGTGTGAGTGAGTGTGAGTGAGTGTGAGTGAGTGTGAGTGAGTGTGAGTGAGTGAGTGTGAGTGAGTGTGAGTGAGTGTGAGTGAGTGTGAGTGAGTGTGAGTGAGTGTGAGTGAGTGTGAGTGAGTGTGAGTGAGTGTGAGTGAGTGTGAGTGAGTGTGAGTGAGTGTGAGTGAGTGTGAGTGAGTGTGAGTGAGTGTGAGTGAGTGTGAGTGAGTGTGAGTGAGTGTGAGTGAGCGTGAGTGAGCGTGAGTGAGCGTGAGTGAGCGAGTGTGAGCGAGTGTGAGCGAGTGTGAGTGAGTGTGAGTGAGTGTGAGTGAGTGTGAGTGAGTGTGAGTGAGTGTGAGTGAGTGTGAGTGAGTGTGAGTGAGTGTGAGTGAGTGTGAGTGAGTGTGAGTGAGTGTGAGTGAGTGTGAGTGAGTGTGAGTGAGTGTGAGTGAGTGTGAGTGAGTGTGAGTGAGTGTGAGTGAGTGTGAGTGAGTGTGAGTGAGTGTGAGTGAGTGTGAGTGAGTGTGAGTGAGTGTGAGTGAGTGTGAGTGAGTGTGAGTGAGTGTGAGTGAGTGTGAGTGAGTGTGAGTGAGTGTGAGTGAGTGTGAGTGAGTGTGAGTGAGTGTGAGTGAGTGTGAGTGAGTGTGAGTGAGTGTGAGTGAGTGTGAGTGAGTGTGAGTGAGTGTGAGTGAGTGTGAGTGAGTGTGAGTGAGTGTGAGTGAGTGTGAGTGAGTGTGAGTGAGTGTGAGTGAGTGTGAGTGAGTGTGAGTGAGTGTGAGTGAGTGTGAGTGAGTGTGAGTGAGTGTGAGTGAGTGTGAGTGAGTGTGAGTGAGTGTGAGTGAGTGTGAGTGAGTGTGAGTGAGTGTGAGTGAGTGTGAGTGAGTGTGAGTGAGTGTGAGTGAGTGTGAGTGAGTGTGAGTGAGTGTGAGTGAGTGTGAGTGAGTGTGAGTGAGTGTGAGTGAGTGTGAGTGAGTGTGAGTGAGTGTGAGTGAGTGTGAGTGAGTGTGAGTGAGTGTGAGTGAGTGTGAGTGAGTGTGAGTGAGTGTGAGTGAGTGTGAGTGAGTGTGAGTGAGTGTGAGTGAGTGTGAGTGAGTGTGAGTGAGTGTGAGTGAGTGTGAGTGAGTGTGAGTGAGTGTGAGTGAGTGTGAGTGAGTGTGAGTGTGAGTGAGTGTGAGTGAGTGTGAGTGAGTGTGAGTGAGTGTGAGTGAGTGTGAGTGAGTGTGAGTGAGTGAGTGTGAGTGAGTGAGTGTGAGTGAGTGTGAGTGTGAGTGAGTGAGTGAGTGTGAGTGAGTGTGAGTGAGTGTGAGTGAGTGAGTGTGAGTGAGTGAGTGTGAGTGAGTGAGTGTGAGTGAGTGAGTGTGAGTGAGTGAGTGAGTGTGAGTGAGTGAGTGTGAGTGAGTGAGTGAGTGTGAGTGAGTGAGTGTGAGTGAGTGAGTGAGTGAGTGTGAGTGAGTGAGTGAGTGTGAGTGAGTGAGTGAGTGTGAGTGAGTGTGAGTGAGTGTGAGTGAGTGAGTGTGAGTGTGAGTGAGTGTGAGTGTGAGTGAGTGTGAGTGTGAGTGAGTGTGAGTGTGAGTGAGTGTGTGTGTGAGTGAGTGTGTGTGTGAGTGAGTGTGTGTGTGAGTGAGTGAGTGTGAGTGTGAATGAGTGAGTGTGAGTGTGAGTGAGTGAGTGTGAGAGTGTGAGTGTGAGTGAGTGTGAGTGAGTGTGAGTGTGTGTGAGTGTGTGCCATCTATTTCAGAAAAAGGCCTTCTTGGCAAAAGCTTACTTGTTTAGTAGTCTTTTTGCTATGCCTGTCTGCGACTCAAGGTGTCCACTGTATGGTGAGTACCAATGTATCCTTTTCATAAGATCGTCATTACTTCATCCTAGATTTTCCATTGTTTAACATACACTCCTGGAAATGGAAAAAAGAACACATTGACACCGGTGTGTCAGACCCACCATACTTGCTCCGGACACTGCGAGAGGGCTGTACAAGCAATGATCACACGCACGGCACAGCGGACACACCAGGAACCGCGGTGTTGGCCGTTGAATGGCGCTAGCTGCGCAGCATTTGTGCACCGCTGCCGTCAGTGTCAACCAGTTTGCCGTGGCATACGGAGCTCCATCGCAGTCTTTAACACTGATAGCATGCCGCGACAGCGTGGACGTGAACCGTATGTGCAGTTGACGGACTTTGAGCGAGGGCATATAGTGGGCATGCGGGAGGCCGGGTGGACGTACCGCCGAATTGCTCAACACGTGGGGCGTGAGGTCTCCACAGTACATCGATGTTGTCGCCAGTGGTCGGCGGAAGGTGCACGTGCCCGTCGACCTAGGACCGGACCGCAGCGACGCACGGATGCACGCCAAGACCGTAGGATCCTACGCAGTGCCGTAGGGGACCGCACCGCCACTTCCCAGCAAATTAGGGACACTGTTGCTCCTGGGGTATCGGCGAGGATCATTCGCAACCGTCTCCATGAAGCTGGGCTACGGTCCCGCACACCGTTAGGCCGTCTTCCGCTCACGCCCCAACATCGTGCAGCCCGCCTCCAGTGGTGTCGCGACAGGCGTGAATGGAGGGACGAATGGAGACGTGTCGTCTTCAGCGATGAGAGTCGCTTCTGCCTTGGTGCCAATGATGGTCGTATGCGTGTTTGGCGCCGTGCAGGTGAGCGCCACAATCAGGACTGCATACGACTGAGGCACACAGGGCCAACACCCGGCATCATGGTGTGGGGAGCGATCTCCTACACTGGCCGTACACCACTGGTGATCGTCGAGGGGACACTGAATAGTGCACGGTACATCCAAACCGTCATCGAACCCATCGTTCTACCATTCCTAGACCGGCAAGGGAACTTGCTGTTCCAACAGGACAATGCACGTCCGCATGTATCCCGTGCCACCCAACGTGCTCTAGAAGGTGTAAGTCAACTACCCTGGCCAGCAAGATCTCCGGATCTGTCCCCCATTGAGCATGTTTGGGACTGGATGAAGCGTCGTCTCACGCGGTCTGCACGTCCAGCACGAATGCTGGTCCAACTGAGGCGCCAGGTGGAAATGGCATGGCAAGTCGTTCCACAGGACTACATCCAGCATCTCTACGATCGTCTCCATGGGAGAATAGCAGCCTGCATTGCTGCGAAAGGTAGATATACACTGTACTAGTGCCGACATTGTGCATGCTCTGTTGCCTGTGTCTATGTGCCTGTGGTTCTGTCAGTGTGATCATGTGATGTATCTGACCCCAGGAATGTGTCAATAAAGTTTCCCCTTCCTGGGACAATGAATTCACGGTGTTCTTATTTCAATTTCCATGAGTGTATTTCGCTTAAGTCAGTATATGTTCTCACCATAAGAATTTAGAAATATGTTGTAAGTATTTTTAGAATTAACGCTAATCTCTTTTACTTGCATACGATTGTCGCATTGCTACTTTGCTCTCTGGTTGTTTAGTGGTTTCATTCGAGACCTGAAATCAGACGTGTCGGTCCACGCTATGCTAGTATCAGTCCTATAAAATGATCGCCATCAACGGAAAATGCATGAAACAGCTACATTTCATGAGGAAATAGACAAATGCATAGCAGCTGCGCTTGAAATGTGAAATTACACGCCATATTGCACTCTGAACAGAACAAAGTCTCGTCCACACACAACAACTGTCAAGCAAATGTATACACAGGATTTCAAGTACCTCTGAAACCCCTGTCACTACCTTAGAAAAAAAGTGTGTAACGTTTTACGTAAATAACTTGTGCTAACAATTCTGAAGTATTGTTCCAGTGTTTAGTGTCCGTCCCGAGAAGGTACCAGGAAGGTACCAGGAAGAGAGAAGTGATTCTCGAACGTAAACACATCCCAAGTGCTACAAGTTTCTCCACGTAAACATTATATAATGCTAGAGCTGTGTGATTCCAGACTAATTAGTCGTGTGGACTGCAGAACTGTTAGTATTCCAATCTAAGAAACATATTTCCGATGCATGACATACATTCTGCCTGCAAGTTTCTCTCCAATGTAGTATGGTGACACTAAGGAGATAAAACAGCCGGCCGGAGTGGCCGAGCGGTTAAAGGCGCTACAGTCTGGAACCGCACGACCGCTACGGTCGCAGGTTCGAATCCTGCCTCGGGCATGGATGTGTGTGATGTCCTTAGGATAGAGGTTTAAGTAGTTCTAAGTTCTAGGGGACTTATGACCACAGCAGTTGAGTCCCATAGTGCTCAGAGCCATTTGAACCATTTGATTTAGATAAAACAACCACCAATGAAACTTTGATTCTTTGTAACATAAAGATAACTTTGATTCCTTGTAACATAAACACTACGTAGATTTCCGGATGTGTTAGTCGCCTTCTGTTTACTAAGTGCATGCCCAGTTATGGTGGTATGTTCACAACATCCCTGTAAAATGATTGTCGGCAACCGAGAATGTATTTGAAGAAACAGTAACATCTTACTATGAAATAAACGCAACGATCAGTAGACAGAGGAGAAGAATAGCAATAGCACTGAAACTTCCTGGCAGATTAAAACTGTGTGTCGGACTGAGACTCGAACTCGGGACCTTTGCCTTTCGCGGGCAAGTGGAAGCAATAGCACTGTTTACCACCGCCTCTGGTAACCTTCCTCTTGCACACGGAATTCATGGTCAGATGCTAGACTGTATTGCTTATGTGTGCGATAATATGGCCGTTTCACATTCAGACCATGTCTCTAGAATGGCTGCCCTCATCACTGTTAACGTGTGTATATGTAGCATCAGTACACTCAGCGCCAGTACACGCAAATTAATTGATTTCGTTCACTATTCATTTCATGGTATTTTCTCTCTACTTTTATGTATTCCTTCTTAGTTTCTGTAACTTCGCTAGATTTTCACGATTTTATATACTTCATCGTAGTTTCCTCAAATTTAAGTATTTTACATAATTTTTTCGTGGCTCTAACAGGTTCTCCTCGCATTTTGCCGATTCCATGTCTTTTTCATATTTTTTCCCCGACTGTTTTCCATATTTATATTGTCACTTTGCTGACAAACCCATGTAGTGTTTGATTTTTCACAATAATATATGCGTGTCTTATACCTCAACCTACTAAAAGAAATTCTAAGACTTCCCACTTTTCCCGATGATCCACATGCATGCATTTTGGATAGGGCGATAATGAAAAGTGTAGTAACAGTCGCTTCATACCTATAGGAGGTTGACAGAGTGGTGAAGACGACGGTTGCATTGGAAACTCTTAGAAAGCTTGTCTGTAGACTCATGCGGTGCTGCACTTGATGGAAACTCAAAGTCTGGGAACAGTTCCACATGTTCATTTAACTTCCATTCCATCCTATTGGGATATGCAACAGGGAGTTGACAAGTGTACAGAGTTGATTTCTGTTGCTGCTCAGAATTCTCTTTCCATTGGTATAAGCTCTTATTTCTATTGATATCCTCCAACACTGGCATACCCACAGCCCTGTCAGGGTATCTACAACCTGTAGTTTTTGGGTATTTATTGTTATTACTCCAGTAATAAGTTATTCGCTAGTTGACAGTGAGTTGACTGGCAGCATCTTGGGATATAAGAGTTTCCTTCTCTCTCTCTCTACCTACAGAGTGCATCTCCTGGGTAGCGTCATTTATAGACAAAGTTAGCAAGTTATACGTACAAACCGCAACCATCCCCAACTGACAGATCTACACACATGCACATAAAATCTCTGTGTGCATATTACCAATCCCAAAGTCCCGGCTTCAACTAATTGTACGTTACTTCCGGTAGCGCTACATCTCTGTAACTAGCGAAATACTGTTCACAAAACTGTTTTGAAGTGGGGGTGACCACATTTAAATTCACCCTCTAAAGAGCGAAACATCTATATAATTTATATTACAAACATTTATAACAATATTGTCTAGATTCTCCAGTAGTAAGAACCATCCATGGCGTCCCGCTGCGCCTATTACACCCCCTTTCAAAGATCCACGATGACGGCACATGATCACCACAGTCACGCTATTTTGTGTGCTACATGTCCGTTGGATGGTGGGGGACAGTACCTCGTGAGTATCATTCTTATGTACGATGCAGAACAGCACATTAGTCAGCCGGGAGAGTAGAGCACTGTACTCGAATGCATCCATCTTCCAACCACATATTCTACACTTGCAGTCGATTTGCTCTGTCTGTGGTAGTAAACTGAAATAAGACTTAAATTTCCACTGCCTACTGAGGCGTGGTGTTTATTTCCTCGTAAGAAGTCGCTGTTTTTCGTTTTCATTTTAGGTTGCTAACGATTACTTTATAGGACTGTTATGAACATAATTTTCGAACAGTAATCGGGGTTAAAATTCGTAAACAGCAGGCGTTATATACCTCCCGAAACCTATGTAGTGTTTGCTATACAAATAATAGACGTTTCGTTTGGTGTACATGGCAATTGTTTCATTACCTTACAGTTTGTCACCATAGTTTATCGGAGAAAAAGTTGCAGGCAATATACATATTACGCACTGGAAATATATTTCTTACATTGGAATATTAACGGCGTCGCATTCCATACGACTAACTGATCGACAACCGCACACCTCTAGCATCATACAGTGTTTAAGTGCAGAACCGTGTAGTCCTTGTCTTGCGTTAATGTTCCGATGTTATTCCTCACTTCCTGATACCTTCTTGCTATAGACACCATACATTAGAACAATACCTTAGAATTATTAGCGCAAGTGATTGCCTTAGGAATGTGTATTTATCTTCTAAGTTAATTTCTCTTTTCCAATACCTTCCTGGTTCAGACTCCAGATACTGGAACAATATTCAAAAATTGGTGGGATTAATTTTTTACGTGAAGTGTCTCAAGCTCCGTCCGCAAAGAGCCCCATCATGCATAAACTACACGTTCCCTATTTTCCTTAACAGTCATCGCAACACTGTCAGATGGTTCAGGTTTATATCTTTTATACACCAATAAGGAGTGAAAACCTCAGTAAGCACGCATCTAGAGAGATCATTTGTACTTGGATAGGTACTGTGAGTAAGACTAATACGGAAGAATATAGGCTGAATGGTTGTTACGATACTGAGATGAGAATGCTGGTCTCTATTAGTGGCGTCGGGCGGCTGTGCCATTGTGGAATTTGTATTACGCTCTTTCGAAAGCAGAATATCTGAGTGTATCAACTACCTCTTCCAGTTTAAATATGCTGCAATGTTTTCCACATTTTGTCAATAGGAAACATAGCCCATGCCTTTTTTCTACTATGTGTGTTGTGGGAGTAGTTTACCTGACACTGTGCAGTGTGCATCCTTCTGTGATGGAAAATGAATGAAAAAGTGTTAATGTCGGTTTAGGATTTGACACAGATCTAGAATTCACGCTGAACCGAGTTCTCTACCTGGCAAATTTAGCGAAGTGCTATTACAGTGCGTGGTATAGAGCTTAAAAGTATGGTGGGATCTAGTTGGTAGCTGTTCCCTGCTGGCGGGTACAAAATAACGAGGAGAGAGAGAGACAGAGAGATGTTTTCGCGTTGGCAGACATAAGTGTACTCTGAGAGACGCAGACCTCCTTGGAACAGCAGAACCTGAACGTAGATTGGAAACGCACCGCAGTGCACTAGTAAGCTCCTAGTTCTTCTTCCAGTTCTTATACGATGCGAAGACTTCCTCATTTTCCCGATAAGAAACACCACTACAATTGCGAGTACTATCTTTTCTACTACGTCGTTTTCCAGGAGAAAGCTCCGTTGGAAGCTACAATATGTTCCTGCTTCCACAGAGTGGTCAAAGCACGGTTCTGTCTCATTAACGGAGCTCAACCTGTTTTCCTACAGGATGCAGAAGGTGTTAGATATAGCGCTCTCCGGCTTCTGCTCAGTTACGACTTACATTGGGACTTTCACATGAACAAACTGCAGGGAGGACAGGGCAGGACTGAGGAACAGTTACAGCATGCAAAGAGATGGCCCGGTACCACATTGGAATTTTGGTGTATGGCGTCCTTAACAGATTCGGAAAGAGGTGACTCGTCTGGAGATATGAGAGTGCCACGAATATGATTCACCAGAGGCTGTAATCATCAAAACAGATCTCCACTTGATCCTACGCAAGTATATCGTTGAATGGATAGGCTTAATCCGGATTCGCGCACAGCATTTCTACAACAAAGCTATAGATCTGAAATGGCAGTCTATCAGTCGTTGGACTTCATACATTCCTTACAACGTCAATCTTGTGCTGCATTTTTTAAGTGATTCCTCACATAGCACTTCATCTACTGTATGTGAACATTCTCAAACAACCATCATTCTGCCTCATCTATAACCCCATGAGTAGTACGCTTAACAGATTTCTGGACCAAAGAGCATTGGTGAGTCAAATTTCCAGGATGCCGACCAAGAACCTAATTTTGCAGTTTCCCCCAACCAAAAAGTCTCATTCCCCTGTATCGAAAGAACTTAATTCTAGTGTTCTCCCTTAAAAATTTTCAAATCTAATAAATTTTATTCTTTATGAATAACAACCAGAAAATCTCATTTGCCTATTCCAAAAAAACCTCAATTTCTTATTTAAAAATTTTGAAATCTAATAAACTTTACTGTTTATAAATAAGAACCTCCAAACCTAAAACCTCAAAATATACTTTTTAACTGGAAATGTTTAAAAAATCAAAATTCCTTCTTTCTAAAAACAATAGAAAAAATTACAAACAAAGCTAAGCTCTTTAAGAGCTTAGAAAATTATTGCAATAGGAAATATGAATTGAGTTATAAAGATTTTGAAAATTATGGAAAGAAAATGGTTACCCACATGTAACTGGAGAAGTTCTGTTTGACTAAATTATTTTAATAGGGAGTAAATGAATATAGAAATCAAGAAGACAGAACTTGTAAGGTGTCAGATTGAATGAATGTCAATTTCACACCTTACATGAGAGATTTTATATGTCATAACAAGGAGATGTATATGTCACGTGACATGTTTTGGCGATAGTGAGCAGATTTGCCTATCAAAATATACAGCATGTAATGCAAAGGGATGACACTCAATACGACGGTATTAACAAACCGAACCCAAATCCTGCATATCAATGAGCAATGGTTGAAAAACGCAGCTGGAGGAAACATTTTAATTTGGGGGCAGACGCGAGTTGCACCGTCACGGTCCAAGTACAACGGAACGCTTCTAAAAAGGGGTTGGTGACCCGTGGCGAGAGGAACAATGAATGCGTTGGGCGATACAATGAGGAGAGCAGGTAGCTGGCCAGCGCTGTTTGTGATGGAAAAATTCTTTAGAAAAATGCGTTGGTGAACTTCCAGATGGTTACAAACAGACCACCAACACAGCTGATCACGTGAAATGCTCATGGTATGCTTGTGATGTATGCGTGAAATTTTTAGACGTCAGGAGCGGGGAAAAAATGTCCGGTTGACTGAAATAAACCCGGAAGTAGTAAGAAGGAGCGATATTTTGATGTAGTTCAAAGGTCTTTTCTGATTGGCCCTTTCTGATTGGTGGAGGTAATTTCTAGAGGATGAAAGCAATGCTCCCGTTGGTTTGAAAAAGCCATGACGTGAAGCACAATAGGACAGAAGTGGGAGACAGTTTGCTACGAAAGATGCAACACATCTTTGGGGACTCTCCTCTGAACCAGCACCAAGCGTAGAACAGGGTGCATTACGCTCTGTATGACGCCAAAAGAGGAATTTCGTGTGAGCACTGCGTTCGCTTTCGCTGACATTCAGCTAGAAATTATCTGAAGAGTCGTTGAGCTCTTATAGCGAAGAAACAAAACAGCTGTGTAGTTAATTGCTCTTGTGAGCACTGTGACGGCACTGAAGCATACAAGCTGCTCCATCTATGCATTTGTATATCGCCATATTTTACAGACTAGGGATGTATGCATTTTTCTCGCCTAACAAGAAACAGGACAGTTTCAGTTGATAAAAACAGTAAAGATTTTGATTAGCTTTTGATAGGTTTTTCAGAGGGTGAGAGCAGTCATGTAGCCGACAGAACAACGCAGCTAAAAGTAATTGCCTCTGGCAGATGCATAGACTTGTTGGTTTACCAGCTTGCATCCACTGTGAACTCGAGTAACCTTGAATAATCTTTTGCTCATCTTGCCACAAAAACTAACTATCCTACATAGACTTGTTTGTCATCCTAAATAGTACCGAACTTAGAACCAGAATCGGATAATTTGTCGTAATAGAGGCCAACTTCACGGTGTGGTAGTAAGAATAATTTTATATAGAACCTTCTATTTAAATTTGATATTATGGTGTTCAGGGTTATTTCTACTAAACAGGACCTAATTTGTTGTATTGACAACTATCCTGTATGTGTCATATCACAATCTATGTAAATTGTTCTACTTCTTTGACAATAATTCTGAAATTAATCAAATTGTGCACAACTAAATAGCACTGCGCTATATCATACAGTAAGGTTCGACTCCTAACCCCAGTCATTCATTCTATAGAAGCTAACGCATTCACATGGTGTTTCTGCTGATGTCTGATGAATGTGAAAAGGAGTGGAGTGTCAGATAATGGTGACCCTGCTAGAATGGCAGTTGGTCTGCTAGGATGGCAATTAGTAAAGTTAGAAAGAGTAATTAAAATTTGGTATTAAGAAAAAAAAATTTAAACAAAAAGTGACAAGGTTACTCACCGTATGTGTCTGCACAGTGATCAGATTACTGTAAATGTGTGATCTACATAGTAGAAATGATTTATTAACGGGTAAAGAAAAATTTTTGTGTTTTGAGTATAAATAGCGTGTACTGTACATGACCTTTCTGGCGCTAGCGAAATTATTCATGGCGTTGTTGAGTTTGTTTGAATACCCAAAAACAGTGCACGGCGTTGCTAATGACGTATTAATGGCATATGCCACTTTCTATGATATTATGGAGATGTGTTAGGTCACATAGCTTCATGTTGACTAGAGCTCAGGCTCGCGCAAATCGTGAAAGACAGAGGCTAGTCAGACTGTCGGAGATGGTGGAAGGACCTATATCATCGCATACAGGGCAAGCAGAAGAGCTTGATAGGACAGAAACTGACGTACAACAAAATGTATTGAATGCAGGTCACGAAACCGAACAAAGTGACAATGCAATGGAAATGGTGGCAGTTTCGCGATCGGTATGTCAGGTTGCGACCTCACAAAACCTAACAGATGACGAATCTAGTGGTTCAGAAACAGAATTAGAGGACGTGCAATTTCGGTACGTTGAACCAAATGTTGTAATTCTGAATCGGGACAGTTTCCCATGGAAAGAATGTGAGTAAGTGCATCAGCATTATGCACAGAAGTCGGTGAGACTTCACATGAAAGACCCTAACGGCAAAATTTGCACCAAATGGTGACAGATGACAAGAGTCTGACAGTATATTCGCAATGCTGAAGCAACTGTCTATTGCCATCAAACAAACTAATGCAGGGTTAGCAGACTTGAAAACAGAAACAATTGCAGGGTCAACAGACTTAAAAACAGAAACAAATGCAGGGTTATCGGCCATCGGCCACGAATACTGCTTTAAATGGTCTCAAATTTGAAACCAATGCTGGCTTCGAAAAAGTCCGCAAAGGCCAGCAAAAGATGCGAACTGAAGTTGATGAACAGTTACTAAAATCCGGAAAGAGGCGAGAGACGCGCGCGAACTAATTCAATCGCTTATGGCCGATCAGAAAAAGATGCATACTGACATTGATCAGGTGCACGGCGTAGTGTCCACTATCAACCAAAGAGTTCATAATTTAGCACGTAAGGCGTCTGGTAAAGCGCAACAAATCGTGAAAGAACTGAATGTCAGAAAACGTGTCACGCGAGTTGCGTGAAAGAGATTCGATACACGCACTGTAAACATCGTCTCGAAAAACGTGTAGCAGTATGAACAGCTTCGTACAGAACTGAAGCAGTGTATTGAGAACCGTACAGAAAGCAGTACTGAGGCAGCGGAATCGGTAGCATCATCTGACATAGTCGTGGAAAAAAATCCAGAGGTATCTAAGTCCGTTATGCAATCTTCTGTGTCAGTTGCGGAAACAAAAAAATCATGAGATTCCACTTGTATATCCACAAGATGTTGCGTCAGTAATTTCCGATCCGAAACAGAAGCAAATTCTAGGAGTACAGTTGAAACAGGTGAGCGCAGCAGGTAATGTGCATTCACAGCAGACAATGGTGCGAGAAGCGGTAACTGCGTCCACACCAACGGTGCGGCAGCCGACCCTCCGAACTCACGCGAATGACACGATAACAGAGCAGTTTACTGCACCACACGTACCAAATTCTCAATTTACGAGTTGCAGTACAACAGGCCATATACCGCAAGTCAATATGAAACAAGTATAAAGACAAAACCCTGACATAGTAACGGGAAATTTAAACATATCTTCCAGTCCGATACACGAGGAACGGCACGGTTTAGATAATTGCACACCACTGCATAGATGCGATGCTAGATGGAACTCAAATATGTCGTCTCCAGATACAAATGCGGTAGTACGAATAAAGGAAAAAAATGACAGAATTGAAGGGAACGGAAAATGTTGCGAAAACACATACGCCAGATGGTGCAATAGAAAAATTTGACAATGATCATTTTTTGACAGTCAGAAAATTCCAACATTACTAAGAAAACGGGAACGTCTTGCACCCCCGTACGTTCATACATCTGTTCCAAATCGGTTTACCAGAACATTGGCCACTTAGCCATAAACATGATTTCATTTGTTGTCATGTGGACGGTGCAATAGCGGGAACGATACAAAGAGTCGCTGCTAACTGTCAATCGTATGAACAATTTAAGTCTGCATTCTTGGAGCAATACTGGTCCGCGAAACCCAAAATAGGATAAAATATGAATTGTTTCAACAGGCGTCATTTGAAAATTCTGGCGAAAAGAAACCAATTAGATTTATGGAAGAAATTACGAAAAAGACTCAGTGTCTAGACTGTCCATACAGTGATGGGAAACATACGTATGTGCACAATGAAATTACCCTTACGTTATCAGCAGTCATTGGTTGGGAGAGCTAGAGATAATATACAGGCATTTAAAGGGATGTCAACAGAACATGAATTCATCTTCAGACAAGATGACGCGAAGAAACAACGTTCCGTAGGAGAGACAAATGGTAGGGGGAATAATAGCAACCGACTGGCCTTGAATAATGTTTACAATGGCAATGGTAATGTTGTGAAAGGTAATCGTTTTGAAAAGAATAGTAACCGCCCATGTGATAATAATTGCTATGGTTCTGGCAACTCACAGAGGTCAAACAATAACTATGGTTTTGTGAGCCGCGGAATTACAATAATAGTTTGGTTCCAGAAACTATGGTGGCAACTATAATTCGCCATATGATCATCATGCAAACAATGCAGAAAAGTTTAGAGGTTTCCTACCAAAAACCCAAATTATTCAGGTGGAACTGTAATGCCTAGAATACAGAAAGGTTGGGAGAATCAGATTTCAGCAGGACAACACGGGCGAGATGAACCGGTACAAGAAGTCAGTTGAGGCCACCAAACCCTGGTAAAAAACAGAATTAACGACATGAACGTTCTGAAGACTAGTCACATGAGATTCACTCACCAAATGAAGTTGATTTTATAATTAAATGTGTAAATAGGATTAGCAAGATCCTGAATAAGTTTAGGGGGTGATCAGATAAAAATACCAGTATGCTAGGAGCCAATTGTCTGGGAATCGTCCGATGAAGAGGAACAAGAGTTGTCAACAGTTATGTAGGCAGCTATACAAAAACTGTTGATGATCAAATTGTGGAAGATGTAGTTCATTTATACGAAACTAAGGGAGAAATGGTAAGTCAAGAGGATAATGTACCATTGGGCACACTAGTATTGATACACAGGTCGGATGATATATTTAGGACAGGGAATTAACCAGAAAACAATTAAATTCCCACTAGTTCTCAGACTACAACATCAACATCTAGTAAAATTGTCATTGATCAATTTGAAGACTGCAGCATTAAATAGAAAGCCTGGGCAGAAAAACCGGCAACCTCACGAGTATTTTCACCATGACAAAAAGGTACTTGTAAATCTCTCTAACAAGAAAAATTATGAAAGTTATAAATTCTTTTCAATATACAAAGGCCTTATGGAAGCACATAAAGAAACTCATGATAGTGAGGCCAAATTGGTTAACCCAAACATAGGAAAATCATTGGACTTGCACTATGTGAGTCACTTGAAATTGTGTAAAGGGTAAAACTCTAAATATTAATTCCACAAGAAAGATAGATGTGTCAAGTGTCAAGATTCCAGTAAGAGCAAAATCTAGAAGTCAATGTGTAGGGAACCTAAGAAAATGCATCCAAATAAAATTAATTTTTACTTATCTCATTAAATGAAATACAATAACGTTCTCATAAATCAAAAGGATAGTTGTGAAGGATGGACAATAAAGTAAGAACCAAAGTAACTCTTCTTCAAACGAAATGTGTTATTGGGAAAGAGTAGAAAGCAAGGAGAAAGGTAGAGATTAGCATATAGATGGTTTGACGAAATAGTAGTAGATTCTCTCTTAAAATGTAGTGTAAATTAGAAAGAAGTTGGTTTTTGTGGACGAAAGGAAGCCAAGAAATTAGGTGTGTAATGACTTGGGTAAAAGGAGATACTGATATTTGGTTGGTTCTGTCGTGGGTGGTGAACATTTAGTTGAGGAGATATTTTGGGGGAAAATGAGATGCATTCATAGTTTGTGGAAGTTACCACAAGCTGATACTGAAAGAAGATGTGAAGGAAATAGATATAAAAGATCGTTAGGAGATAACAATTGAGAGAGAGGATTGAACTATTAAGGAAACGAGAAACATGTTATATGGTGGAAGGATGTAGATGGAGGGGTGTGAGCTTAACACAGGGATGATTTCAATAGAGGAAAGTATCCAGAATGAGATCATTCTGGAAACATCCCCCAGGCTGTGGCTAAGCTATGTCTCCACAATATCCTTTCTTTCAGGAGTGCTAGTTCTGCGAGGTTCACATGAGAGCTTCTGTAAAGTTTGGAAGGTAGGAGACGAGATATTGGCAGAAGTAAAGCTCTGACGATGGGGCGTGAGTCGTGCTTGGGTAGCTCAGTTTGTAGAGCACTTGCCTGCAAAGGGCAAAGGTCCCGAATTCGAGTCTCGGTCCGGTACACAGTTTTAATCTCCCAGGAAGTTTCAAGGAAAAAGTATGATAGTGGGAGAAAGTAATTTAAAAGTTTATTGTTTAGAAGAAGGAGATACAGATAACTACAAAAAAAGTACAAGCTGCAAAAGCATGGAATTGGATAGTGGAGAAAGTTTTAAAAGGAAACCGGAAATAGATATTGTGTTTTGTAGTTCTGTTACAGCATATGCCGAAAAGAAGAGATTGCAGAGAAAAAGACGCTGGAGTGAGAGCTGAGGTGTGAAGTTATCATGGTAATATGAACTATCTGTAGTTAGAACAAAAGGAAAAATGACTTACTAACTTCATCACCATCAATTGCCCTCTTACTATCCATCTTGATGAAGATGGGGATACCATTACCTTTATACTAAAAAAAGGGGAAGAGAAAATCTATGTGTAGAATAGGGATGGATATTGATCTCTTAAAATAGATGTACTCTTATGAAGAGTGTAATAAGGAGATTCTTATGTATAGTTTAAATACGGAATTTTTGTAAAGTCTGTTAATTGTTTGTTTGTAAGCTTGTGATGTATTTTAAGGGAGAAAGGATTGTGATAAGATAGGTAGTAATACCATGTGAATTAGAGAAATTTGGGGGATGTAAGATGTACAAAAGTGCACACAAAGTTGTTGTACACCATATCATCAAGAGTGATCTATCATCATTGCAGTCAGATCGACAGCAGAACTGAGTAGAGCCATTGGGCATGACAGGAAGGAACATTGAGTGTGGTTGCCTGGTACATCAGCTTTCGAGATGACGAAAGGAAATACTTGCGTGGAAGCAACAGTATAAGAGGATAACACTTCTGGGGTAATGTATGAGGATCTACGACAAATTCTAGATATGGTCAACGTGTGCCACGGCACGATCTTTATTCATGAGAAAGTCACATGCAATCTTCAGAACAACAGTTTTGCTAAAGTGCTATATCCTTAGCACCTCTGTCACAAACTGTTTAGAGCAGAATAAAGAGATATGAGGGATACCACCAAGCTGGGATGGAGGTGGACATGTTACACAAAGGACAAACGAATATTTGAATTCAGCCGAAGAGGAAGAGAGACATTTCTGTAACCCAAGATACAGAATGGCTGAAAGTATCGTCATACCATACGGAATTCAGTGACTGCGAAACATGTCCTGAACACTCATGGGAGTAAGCAAGAGAACGATTGAAGGCTGTCCAACCTATTCTGAAGAACAGCCTGATACAACAAAGAATAAACAACGATTTAAAAGGAAATACCGTAAGATTAGACTATACAGTAATGAGGATTAGACTATACAGTAATGAGGTTAAGCAGGTCTTAAAGCCATTTCTCATTCCAGAGAAGAACGAAGGCACAAGGGAGAAAACAGCAAGATGCAACAAGAAAAGAAGATTCAACACAGAAGATTAGGAAGAAAGAAGAGCCTGGACCAGAAGAAATCAAGAAACCTTTCTGTATCCCTTCCTATACAAAAAGATTGTCTCTCCTTACCAACAAAAAATCCAATTTTGACTTTCCAGCAATACAAATGTCCAATATTTCTTATGGCAAATTGCAACACTTGAATGTCACACCAAGAGATGGGAAATGAGTATTGGTATAGAAAACAGGAGGCAGATTAACCACCAATGGACTGGCATAAAGATTCAAGGATTGACAAAGAATGTAAGTTTTCATGATGCTAATAATAGATCTCTAATATAATTTCGCCATGGGTACATGCAGAATGGATCAAAGGCAACCAAGCATTCACAGTAGACTCAAACCATCTGCAATCTTTCTCCCTGCAAACGACCATTTCATGCTCAGAGGACACATGTCAAGGCATATGAAAATGAGGATGATGATGTCAATGAGCCACGTTGAAGATTATATATATACATATATATATATATATATATATATATATATATATATATATATATATATATATATATAAATACTGTCAGTGACAGACTAGTATCAGTTCTTGACATATCAATAATATTTTCCTGCATTTAATATTTTTTTAAAACACATCTAAGATATAAAAACCAAATGTTGATATTTTCTTTGGAAGCTATGATTCTATTACGTAATGTGTTCATTAAAATATAGGTTATGTAGTAAAAAGGGTTTTGCAGTTTCATGATGTTAATTTAAAATTTGCAAAGAATTTATTAGGATTCGGAATTTAATAATTTTGTAAAAGTCAATGAACAATTTAATTCTTCTGTAAAGTTACAATACATAAGTTCTGGATTTTTGTGGGATATAAATATGTTTGCTAATGGCACTGCCCTTGGAAAGTGATGAGAAGCGTTCAGTTAAGTGTAAGATAAAGTGATTATTGTAAGACATGTAACTTTCTTCAATTATAATTGCCATATAACCTAAGCTAATGTTGAGAATCAAATATATGTATTAACAAGGGGAGGATAATTGTAAATGAAGGTTTCTTCATCTTCAGTATATCTACAGAATCATTTAACACAATCTTGATTTCAAAAAAATAATCAGTCTCAAATTTAAAAATTATGAGTGGTAAGAGAATTTATAGAGAATCTCTAAATTATTTGAATTTAAAATTAAAATATAGACAACCATAAAATAGAAAGAAAAGGATTCATGTTATTTAAATCATTGTATTAAATAAAAGACCTAGCAACAACAAATAAAACATGTTAATTTATGGAAATACACTACGTTAGTGCTCAAATCAGTAGTACACAGTAAATCAATAGTGGTGAAGTGAGAAACAACAAAACAGAGACTGAAAGAACAACTGCTTGATTATGCCATATTAAAATAGAGATTTGGTCTATGTATATATATAACAATTGTCACATACATCACTTGAGAATTATTTTACACTGACTTCATTCAATTTCTCAACCATTGATTGATCCTGCGAAAATTTAACATGGTAGGAGGATGATATGTATGGTGGCACATTGAGTGAATGCCAATTTCGCACTTGCAATGAGAGACTTAATACAACATAACAAGGAGATGGAAATGTCACCTGACATACTTTGGCTATAATGAACAGTTTTGCCTATCAAAATGTACAGAATGTAATCCGGAGGGATGACACTCAATCCGATGATATTAACACAACAAACCCAACTCCTGCATGTCAATGAGCATATGGTGAAGAACGCTGCTGGAGGAAACGTTTTAGTTTGGGGGTAGACGCGAGTTGCATCATCATGGGCTGAGTACAAAAAAAACACTTCTAAAAAGGGGTTGGTGAACCATGATGAGAGGCACAACGAATGCACTGCATGATATATTAAGGAGAGCAAGTAGCTGGCCATTGCTGCTTGTAATGGACTTCTTTAGAAAACTGTGTTGGGGAATTTCGAGTTGGATACAAACAGAGCAGCGAAGCAGTTGATCACGTGAAATGGTCGTGGTATGCTCGTGATGTATGCGTGTAACTTTTAGGCGTTAGGAGCGGGAAAAAGGTCTGATTGGCTGAAGTAAACAAGGAAGGAGTAAAAAGGGGCGATACTTTGATGCAGTTTAAAGGTAGGCACTTTCCAATTGGCGGAGGTAGTTTCCACAAGATGAAAGGAATGCTCCCATTGGCTTGAAAAAGCTGTGACTTGAAACACAGAAGACACAGTTAGCTTGCTACGAAAGACCCAAGACCGGTAACTGCGAAGACTCCTCTAAACCAGCATCAAATGTAGAACAGGACACATCACGCTCTGTACAACGCCAAAAGAGGAATTTTGTGTGAACACTGCATCCACTTTGGCTCACATTCAGCTAGAAATTAGCTGAAGAGCCGTTAAGGTTCTATAGCTCAGTAGCTACTTACTCTTGTGAGAACTATGAGAGTATTGAAGCCTACAAGCTGCTCCATCTATGCATTTGTATATCGCCATATTTTACAGACTAGGGTTGTGTGCATTTTTCTCGCCTAACGAGAAACAGGACAGTTTCAGTTGATAAAAACAGTAAGGATTTTGATTAGTTTTGATAGGTTTTTCAGAAGGCGAGCGCAGCCATGCAGCTGACAGAACACCGCAGCTAAAAGTAATTGCCTCTGACAGACGCGTAAACTTGTTGGTTCACCAGATTCCATCCACTGTGAACTCGAGCAACCTTGAATAATCTCCAGCTCATCTTGCCACAAAAACTTTCCTCCATAGATGTGATTGTCATCCTAAATAGTAAAGAACGTAGAACCAGAATTGGAACTTCATAGTGTAGCAGTAAGAATAATTTTGTATAGAAGCTTCTATTTAAATTTGATATTATGGTGTTCAGGGTTATTTCTGCTAAACATTATATAATATCTTATACAGACAACTATCCTGTAAGTGTCATGCCACAATAGATCTAAATTCGTGTACTTCCTTGATAATAATTCTGAAATTGAACAAATTGTATACAGCTAAATACCGGTGTGCTCTATCATAGAACAACGGTCCACTCCTAAGCCCAGTCATATATTCTATAGACGCTAACATACTCACGTGGTATTTTTTCTGATGTCTGAAAAATGTGAAAACGAGTGGAGAGTCAGAAACTGAAATGTAAAATCAGTTGATAAAACAGTATAATTGAAGATTCATTCTAAACTTAGATTAAGTTAATTCATCATATTGTAAACCCTGTTGACAATATTAATTACAATGATAACGATACGGAATTGAGTTAAAACCTGCAAGAGAAGTCTATCAAATCTGTATTAGTCAAAGAAAGTAAAAATTAGTACATATTTAGCAAAAGATAATTAACTGATCTTATCAAAGGAACTGAAGTTAAAATTAATAGCGATAACAATTTTAAATTAAAAAATCTTTAAAAGAAGTACATTAAAAGTATAAACTGGAAGATTTTAATAATTATTGTAATTGTAAGAAACAATGATTTATCAATCCTATAAAGGGACCTCAGAAATTTATTAGTAATGATAAGTATAATCAGAATTATTTTCCAAAACTCCTAGTAAATACATATCAAGAAATTAAGTAAAATGCTATCAGAAAAGTTTACCATGGATATATTTTAGATGTTTTCAAATCAAGTAAATTAATTTACAGAAAAGCTTCTGCTTTCGCATCTGGGACAATAACTTATGGAATTAACAGTGTTCTTCAAGCACAAGAACTATTTAATGAAATTGAAGTAGAAATAACCACCAAATATAGAATATTTTAATTCAAATAAGAGCAACTAGAGTAATTATGACATTTTATTGAAAATTTAGAGACAAGATGAAATACTGTAATTCAATTTTAAAACAACGAATAAGGTTTGCAACCACAACACCATGCAGCACAGTGCATATGGGTCCAACAACATGCCTAAGGGAACGCTCAGTACTGGTATGATGTTCTCTTCACTGGTGAGTGCCTTATACCTCTTCAACCAGACAATCGTTAGAGACGTGTTTGGAGGCAACTCGGTCAGGCTGAACGCCTTAGACACATTGTCCAGCGAGTGCAGCAGGTTGGAGGTTCCCTCCTGTTTTGAGGTTGTATTACGTGGGGTTGATGTACACTGCTGGTTGTCATGGAAGTCACCACAATGGCTGTAAGTTACATGAATGCCATCGTCTGACCGATAGTGCAATCTTTTGTCAGCAAATTCGTGAGGCGTTCGTCTTCAGGGAAGACAATTCATGCCCCCATCATGCTCATCCTGTGAACGACTTCCTTCAGGATAATGACGTTGCTTGACTAGAGTGCCAAGAATGTTCTCCAGACATGAACCATATAAAACATGTCTGGGATAGATTGAAAAGTACTGATTATTTATGACATGACCCACCAACCACTCTGAGGGATCTATGCCAAATCACCTTTGAGGAGTGGTACAATCTGGACCAAGTGCCTTGATGAACTTGTGGATATTATGCCACAAGAAATACAGGCATGCATCACTGTAAGAGGACGTTCTACTTGGTATTAGAGGTACCATTATGTACAGAGGTCTGGACCAACACCTCTAAAGGTCTCGCTGATGGTGATACAACATGCGGTGTGTTGTTTTCATGAGCAACAAAAAGATAGGAAATGATTTTTATATTGATCTCTATTCAAATTTTCTGAACAGGTTCCAGGACTCTTGTTACTGAGGTGATGATAAGCTTTTTTTGATGTGCATATTTTTCTTTGAGTAAACATGTTGTAGATGGATTAACTTTAAGACTTTTGGATACTTTTAAATTGGTGGCATCAGGTATTGATGAATTATCTTCACATCACACACCAGAACAAATTAGAGTAAACAGCAAAATATTTTGAAGGTGAATAAATTGATTTAAAAATTAAAAAAGAGTTTACCTATATGAATAAATGAATTCTCAAGAAAAATTGCGAGAAACTAAATTACCCAGAGAGAATCATTTTATTCAAGACTTATTGAAGGTAATATTTCTAATGAAGTTTATCTCCAAGCAAAACTAGTTAGGAAGAAATTCAGTTTTGAGATGAACATACAAGGTTATATAATATATCAGACGTATTAATTTTCGCAAGATATTTTCGGTAATTTTAGACATGCTTATAATAAAGTTTATAAACGTGATATATGTTGGTATTTTACTTCACTGGGATTAGATTGGGATGCAATGTTGAAAATGACAAAAGGCGAATTTGATTTGTTAGATAATTATAAAATAATTTTATTTCTTAAGAAGGGAATTGGAGGTGGAATATCTCAAAATATTAAAAGATACGCAAAAGCAAATAAATATATAAAGCTTTTATTAAAAAATCAAATTATCCTGAGAAATTAGATGTGAATAATTTATACGTGTCTCCTAAGATCCAAAATTTACAGTTCTAAAATTTCGAGTGGATGCATCCAAAATATTTTAATGCACAAAATTTACTTACAATTCCAGATGTTAATAAAGATGCTTGTATTTTTGCAGTTGATTTAGGATATCCAAGAAACGTACATGATTTACACACAGAGATACCATTAGATTCTGAAGGAGAATATAATTATGAACAACTTTAAATGATAATGAAAAATATGTCTTACTGTATAGAAATCTTAAACAATAGTCAAATGTTTGGATAAAATTAAAGAAACTGCATAGAGACTTATCAACAAAAAGACTGGTTGGCGAAATATATTGAATTAATACAAAATTCAGAAAGATTAATGCTAATGATTTTGAAAAAGATTTCTACAAGTTAATGAGTAATTCTGTGTTTGGGAAAATAGTAGCAATAGACAAAATATTAAAATCATATTAGATCTTGGAAAACATGGACATTATATTTGAAAACCAATTGCTCCTGCATTTTCAGAAAATCTAGTACAAGTGCAAATGAAGGAAATTAAAATAATGTTCAATAAACCATTTTATACTAGAATAAGTATTATACATATTTCGAAAACAAAAATGAATTATTTTCACTAAAATGTTATGAAACGAAAATAAGGTGAAAATACTGTTTTATGTTTTATGGATACTGATCCTCTCATTTAAAATGTGAGAACTAAAGATTATGGTTATCGAAAAGATAATATTTATGGACATTAACAAGTAAATAAGATGAAACTGCTTAAGAATTAATTAGAGCACACTTGCCTTCAGAAAGAAAATGTACCTTATAAACTAGAAAATCAAGATTACAAAAGAATTAAAGGTATTTAAAAAATCTGTTTTAAACAATGAAACTACAGTTGATGACTATCAAAATTGTTTAGATGACAGTATAAACCAATATATAAAAATAAATTTAATAAGATCATTTAAACATGTATACAGCTGAAGGTAATAAAATTGTTTTAAAATGTCATGATGATGGCAACAGTAAATTAAATCCAAAGACCATAAAACCCGACAAAAAGAAATCCTAAAAACAAGTAAACAATAGTAAAAAAGACAAAAATGATATTTTTCAATAATTAAACAATTGTAAGAAAGATAAATATGATTTCCTAATAGAATAAAATAGTGACATGAAAGATAATATGAAAAATTGAAATTAGTTTTTAATATTTTTTCATGATATGGTACTTTTTATACCTTGGCAAATAAAATTTAAAAACAGATTCTCCACAAAACAATTTAACTTTTTCGATAATCACTTTCTTTATCTTTAGGATATTTTAAAGCTAATTTCTCATCTTTTGAATGATCAGAATTAAGAATATTTTCGAGAAATATTTTTAATTTCCTTTTCAAATTTTTCAGAAATAAATCTTTTAAAACACTAATTAAAAAGAGGTTGTCTTTGTCTCTTTGTTTGCCAACCTTTAAAACCAGATTCTTAATGCAAAGTATGTGTTCTTAGTCAATGTCTTTGAATTCCTTTTTCCTCATTGTACACTTGACAAATCATTTTATGTAAGCATTCCATTTGTAAGGAAAAAGTTAACTAGAATTAAGAAATTTAAAAAGTATTTCAAATTTTTTATCAATAAATGAAGTCGATTGTGGATCTAATAATTAATAAACTCATTTGTAAGTATAAAAATGTTTTCACAACTAGCGATGAAAAAAATAAACATAAGTTTTATGCAAATCAAGTCGCTGATAGTTTGGGATATGTATATTCTAAGGATGCTATAAAACAATATGTTAAAGAATAACATTGATAAAAATTTGACAGTTTCAATATCGATGAAATGATGCTACTAAAAATATATAACCACAAACAAAATTTGGTAAAGAACCTGGTTTATATTCTTGAGTTATATAATTCGAAATACCTTTATCTGAAAATTCATGAAGAAAATTTTAATAATGTCGAAGTAGGAATAATAAACGATAAAAAGAAGTGATAAATATCTCATTTCTGTATGCTGTATCTTGATTAAATGATGAAAATTGAAGGCCAAATTTTGTTATTTTAAGATTACATGATTTTAATTACGAATTTTGTGAATTTCAAACACAAAAATGATCAAGATCAAATAGATATTATTAGATATTGACATCTCAATCGTGAATATTTTTAGAATTAATTATCTACCACTATTTAATTAATTAAATAGCAAATGAATGAACATTTAGCATTTGATTACTATGTAAATTTTTATGATACTTCGGTTGAGTGTTCACCAGAAAAATTGTGTGAAGATTATGTATCAAATCTTTCCTAGAACATAAAAATAAACTTCCATTTATAAAGAAAAACGTCACTGAAATCAGACAATGTGAATACATGAAATTTTTATATATATCGGTGCAATCTGATGTGAACTATTATATAATTTATTTATTGGTCATAATAAAAGCGCTTGAATAATTATTGTTGAAAAGAGTAATCCTTGCTTTAAAGAAAAAGATGTTTGTAATGTATTAGAATATAAAAATACCGATGAAGCAATTAGAAATAATGTAGGAGTTGAATATAAATTAAAATATGGAGATATTTTAAGACTCACTTCCCAGAAATTTTTAGACCCACCTACCATGTGAGGTTAAAAGGTAATGCTAAAATTATCTTTATCTATCAACGAATACGAATTATATTCTGGAATATTAATATCAAAAAAAGCAAAAGCAAGAAGGAACTGGGGTACACATGATGTTTTACCTGCAATTCGAAAACATGATGAATATGAGATTGGAAAGTAAATGGTACATTCCAATGAATATGAAATAAAATATTGACAAGTACAAAATAAATTTGATGAGAAATGAAGAGAAAATAATGAAGAAACAGTTAATAATACTTCAGAAATAATAATAACTAGAATTAAGAATAAAATCATCATTACCACACGTTGTTACTCAATTAAATGATGAAAATTTCGTTATTTTGAAATTATAGGATTGTAATTTTAACTATGATTATTATGTTATTTGAAAGCAATTTAAAACTGTTGGAAACCAAATTGGTATGATCGGAAATAGACATCCACATTGTGAGGAAATTTTAAGAATTATTGTAATTACGTTCCAAATTCAGGAAAGTTAAGTAAAGTAATAAATTATTATTTAATAATTGATTAAGATTTAAATTACTTCTATTTTGAGATAATTATAACGATCACAATTGATTGACGATACAAACAGTCTTACAGACATTTCTTAGAATGTAGAACTGAATTTAGAATTTTTTTCATTACTAAAATTTAAATAATTTTAATAAATATTTTAATGGACCCAAAGGAAACAAAATTCACCACATAGATAATTTGATCCTGTCAACTCTAACTTTATAATTTCTCTCAAAATAAAATTTTAAAATTTATTTGTTTTTATTAACCTTTATTTAAATATCAAAATAGACTAATATCTCTAATGATACAATAAACCTTATGAATATTACATTCAACTATCAACATGTTTAGATTTTCGATATTGAACATTATTAATACATAAAATTTTTACTAACATTTTCAAAAAAATACATTATGTTCTATGTAACTAGTTATTTTGTGACTTATTAAAACCTTACCATTTAACATAGGCTTGTTTAAAAACTGGAAAATAAATTTTCAACATCTCTTCTTCATAATATTTACTTTCATATGTTCACCATTTAAATCTTTCAATTTTTATGTGACTGGATTGAAATGATTAACATCTTAAATTTGAAAAATTTCTATTGGAAAACAGGCTACATAACCTTTTCCTAATATTCTTTTACGTTTTATAATTCTTACTTTATCATCAATTTTTTTAGGTTCAGTATATTAACAATTTCGTTACATACAAAGTTTGCGATATGATTTTCAGTTCATTTAATAGTTCATTTTAATAGTTGAATGATATTGTGTTCATAATATAATTAACAAATAAATCAACTATTTATAATTTCCTAGTGGGGAAAATTTATTCTACATTTTTCCTTTTAATGTTTTATTAAATCGATTAAGAACAGTGGCTTTGATTTCATTAAAGCTGAACAATGATTAATGTTACATTTTTAATTTTTTCTTTAAGATGATTAATAGAATCTTTGCCATTATCTGCTTGCTAATTTCTCGACACAAATATTTTCAGAAACATTGAATTATATTTTGACCTCATTTTACATTTAACTGGAATTGCCAAAGCTAATTTTGAAGAATTATTTATTTTCAACATTCCTTTCAAATTCAGAATCTTTTCAACTAAATCTGCTTGCCAAAAGTTATCAATTCCAAAAGAATTTACATTATCTGCTAAAAATTCTTTTTATTTGGTTTTCATAATTTATTAATTATTATTTCACAAATATTTAGACCTTCCCTAAGAAATTTTTCTTTACGGATTTTATTACAGTTTTAGGTATTGAACAAATACTTTCAGTTTGTTGTTTTTCCTGTTTAGTTGTTAATCTGTGAGGAAGAAGTGTTTCAGTATATTTCATGCACTTCATCATAAAATATGATTATTGTTCTTCATTTATAAAGAATAAAAAACAATTATTCTCACTGAATACAATTATACCTACACCAACTGAAAATGTCTTAGCTGAATACTTTAATTGGCAAGCTATTTTTATTACGAGAAACTCAGGAATAACTTTGTAAGGTCTGTATTCATCCTTCACCAAAATATCTAAATCAGCAATTTTGAATCTCTGTTTATAGTCCAACCAAAAAAAGAAAATTTTTAAGCATAAAATCATATTCAATGAAAGTGTCAATTTCTTGTTTGCCTCCAGTCATGAAAGTAAATTCAGTAATTTGTTTACCTTACACTTTATAACGAAGGTTTCTTCACTCTAAGTATGGAGTTAAATCAGTTCCTTAAATAGTATCCTTAATTTCCATTCTCTAAACTAATTACTTAGTTTTTGTTTTTTAATAAAATCTGTCTAAGCTTTCTCAACTTCTTAGAATAATAATTTTTATACATTTACACACTTATTTAGGTTCTAAAAGTATTGCTTTTAAATATCTTTTACTAACTGGATTCAAATCAAGTGGATCATTATCATTAACCTTTCCTCAATTTTTAAAATAGATATAATACTTAGCTACTTTCAAAATTGCATCAAACTCTTTCTGAAATTGTTTAACTACATTATTCATGTTTGGATCAATTGATGATTGAAAGTCAATGATTTTTTCTTCTAATGACTGTAATGATATTTTTATTTTTCGTTTAATATTTGGATCTATTACTGATTGAAAATCTTTGATTTTTGATTGAAAATCTTCAAATTTTTAAATTCTCTATTAATTTTCAGATTAATGATTGAAAATTTCTTGTTTTCCCTAAATCACTACTGAGTTTGTTTCAATAAATCTCCATTTATTATATTTAAAATTTCAGTTAACTTATAATTCAATTATAATAGCCTTAAAACAAACACAAATTGCCACAAATTCCTTCACCAAATACTATTTTCTCTCTGTTTTGTAGTGAGGTTAATTTTTCCCAATTAATTAACTAATTACTTGGAATTTTTCCTCCATATGATTCAAAAACAAAATTTATAACTCCATTTTCATAATGACAAATTCTTTTAATCTTCATTTTCATAATAACAACTCCATTGAGTTCCTTCATGATCAGAAGTATCTAAGTTTACTATTCAACATTCTAAATTTTTTACCATTAGGTAATTTATAACTCATAAAATATACAATTGCTGTAGAACCACCTGTAAATGAAACAATTGTTGCTAAATAAGGTAATGCAGTTAAAAGTAAAGAATATTCATGTTGAGTTAGTGCTGGAACTTCTTTCTTTTTGTAAGATATGTAATAATCTTTTTCCAGATTAAAAATAGTTAATAAAACATGTCAATTTCTTTTCCTTTTTCTACCTTTTTTGAACAACAGTTAAAAAAAGGTCAATAATTTGATTATTCAGTTTCTCCCAGCATATTTCTTCGTTGAACAGTCCACAGGTGTACTGCTGGTCTATAGTGACCTTTTGGCACAATATTTCGGTCACCAGACATTTCTGATGGCAGAAATATTGTGCCCATTGGACATTCAGCAGAGAAAACGAACGGCCGTCGTCACGCTGACGACCTGAGACCCTGAGGGAAGGCAGCTGTCTGAAATCCCTTCCTCCTGTGAGGCATTCTATTCACGGACTGCGCCCGCACCTGCTGCAGCAGTCGCTGAGATGCTGGTGTCGGCATCTTTGGTAATGTCATTGTAATTGACGTCTGCCCACGTGGCTGTTCGTTTTTCTTTGCTGTGTGTCTTTTTAATTAGACTCAATGTTGGTTCCCATGCCTTGCTGAATGTATAGCTGCAGTCTCAGTTGATGAGTCCAGCCCTGGTATGGATTTCGATAGCCTCTCTAACAGTGCTGTCCCAGTATTTAGATGTCTATGCCATAACCCTGGTATGTTGGTAGTCCATTTCGTGATTTTCGAACGAACATTATTCTGCGACCGCCGACTAGTTGGGGTACCTAAGTCGTGTGTGCCTCTGATGTTCTTGGCAAAGATCTGTGTTGGTGCGCACTGTATGTCCAATATAAGTCTTCCCACACTCACACGGAATCTGATACATGCCGGCCTTCTGAAAACTGAAATTGTCTGATACTTCCCTATAATGTTTGTGTTTTATATGGTGGGTGAAAGACAATTCCGTGTTTCCTCAATATTCACCCAATACTAGGCCAGTATATGGTATATACCCAGTGGCTATCTCTTCCTCCGTGACTTCTTCCGACTCCACTTGCTGTACTGTAGAGGTGGGGCTAAGAGCGCATCTGATCTGCCATTCCAAGTACCCGTTTTTCTGGAATACTATTTTGAGGTGTTCCAGCTCACGGGCAGACTCTGCATCAGAGATGGTGCACTCCCTGTGCAGTAGTATTAGTACCCCATTCCTCTGTTCAAGGTGGTGGCAGCTATCCACATGAAAATACCGCTCAGTGTGCATTTTCTTCCTGTATACCTCGTGGCACAGGGTTCCATGTGACCTTCTCATGACCGTGACATCCTGGAATGGAAATCTTCCTTCTGCTTCTGTCTCCATAGTGAATCTGATTTTCCTACGTATGATGCTAAATAAAATATTAAAATAACTCGTTTTGAAATGCTTTGATGTTATTGTCATTAAAATATGTTATCTAGAATCAAGTATACTTTTATTTCTTCTTCAATTCTTTTTCGTTTAATTTCTTCCGTTTCCAGTGAATTATACAGAAGGTAATATTCTAAAAATGGAAAAATTTATTTGGTGGATTTTTTAAAGTGAATTATATAGAAGGTAATATTCTAAAAAATGGAAAAATTTATTTGGAAAATTTTTTAAAGATTATAAAGAAACTATGTTCAAAGATGATTTAACTGTCATTTTTATGTGGTCTTTCTGAAAAGATCAAGAAGATTCTTTCTTCATTGAACTTATGGAAATTCCAGTTGTTAAATATACACTAGAATATTCATTTTAATTGTAACAAGAGAGACTTAAAAATCCAAAAATTCCTCTTTCTTTCTTTGAACATCAAACAATTGAATTGACTAGTTTACAGCGGAAAAAATTTGTATTAGATATTACTTATTATCACAATTCTACAGAATTTCTACATGCCCTGCACAGTGTCCGAGCGTGAGTGGAGCTGTCCGATCGCTACGAGCTTCCTGGCTCACCGGCCCAGGACGTGAAAGTTCAGTGGTGTCTTAAGTATCCAAGCCACGTCCGTTCATGTTGTATCGTTCGTTTTGGTCGTTCGCTGTTGTGGAGTTTCTCCTGTGAGCAACACCGAGTGTTTGTAGTGGTGAAATCAAGCCGCCGTGCGGTGTTATCAACTATTGGTTCCCTAGAATTCAAGTGCACCAGCGGAATTATCTGCCTTGTTGCTGTTAGTGTTCTTGTTATCTGCCCTGGCCACTGACGTGAATTCAGGCAGTGTTCTTTTTTGATTTTTTATATGAAATTCAAGTGTACCAGTGGAATTTTCTGCCTGGTGGCCATTAGTGTTCCAGTTATCAGCCCTGGCCACTAACGTAATTTCAGGCAGTGTCCTTTACTCACTTGTTGTCGCTGTCCAACACGGTGTGTATTTTTGACAGCTTAATACGTATTCCATTGTGGATAATCACGTCCATAAAAGTTTGGTCCTTGAGTTCATGTACCGATTGGTGGCTAGCAAGTCGTTTGGTCAGTCGGTCCATCACTGTCTCTTGGCTGGGTTACCAATTGATCAAGTGTACAAGTGTAGTTAGACCCACCACCTGTCTCATCTAAGTGAATGTTAATGTTTCGAGGGTGGGCTCACCTCTCCCCCCCCTCCCCCCCCTCTCGAGGCATCTTAATGCCATTGTCTATATGTCCTTTTCATGGGTGTTTAATGCTTTGGAAGAAAATTTTTTTAATGTGTTTTATGTAACTCAAGGGCATTCAGCCCTTATAAATAATTTTGAATTCTGGCAAGTATATATTATGCTGAAAGTTACTGTTGTGCTATATTTTCATGTAGTGCGCTGTCAGCCACTTAAAACTTAAAGGTTTAAGGTATTTTGAAAGTTTGAAAAATCAATTGTGGGCCATCAGCTGCTTAAAACCTTATTCTGAAATTTAATTATTGTCGTTACGTTGCTTTTCATTTAGCGTGCTTTCAGCCACTTAAAACTTAAAGGTTTAAGGTATTTTTGAATTTTTGGAAGATCAAATGTGGGCCTTCAGCCCCTCAAAGCCACATTCTTAAAATTTTCCCTTAAGCGAAAACATTGCGGCCTTCTGCCTTAAAAGATTATGGTAATATATTTTAAAATTTAATTGTGGCCTTTAGCCGTATTGCACCTTGTTTATGTTTGTTCTATCCACTTTTGCCTAGAGGCTTTCAGCCTAGCTGTGATACATATATTAATTAATTTACCAACAATTTTAACTACATATCTTAAGTCACTTGAAATTTATCTTCGTGATGGCTGGGTGTTGTGTGATGTCCTTAGGTTAGTTAGGTTTAAGTAGTTCTAAGTTCTAGGGGACTGAAGACCATCGATGTTAAGTCCCATAGTGCTCATGGCCATTTGAACCATTTTTTTTTTAAATTTATCTTGTTAACTTTTAAGATTTCTTGTTTGGACGCCTTCAGCTGTGAAAGGATTTGATTCTGAAACTCATAGTTATAAAGGTTCGGCTATGTACCGTTTTGGTTTAAATGTGTTATTAAATTACAATAAATTACAATTTTGAAGCGAAACTGACCGCCACCTTAGTCGGCGCTTTCCACAATCCTAATCACCTGTTCTGCCCTGCTGGTTTAGCGGGCGTTTCAACTAAATCCAAATCCTCATGCACTTCTTCTTCTCCTAACTGACCCGAAAGTCTCTTGACACCCGCGCTTGTGATTACCAAACTAGTTGCGCTAAGTTTCACTCTTTCTTGGATTGTGTTTGTGGCATCATATTTTTTGGCTTGTTATTGTTTCAGGTGTTAAGATAATAACAGTCAGACAGTGTTTGGGGATTGGCCTGCAGAGAAGAGGCCATCTCGTTTACGAGTTGGCAGTAAGGCGTCAACCGCCGGAATGCAGTGTTCGAGAATTGGTAGCCCGTTTGCGTGCTGCCGTGCTGTAGGCGGTTGACGTCACCTCGGCAGTGATCGGTGAGACAAGTGCGGGCATCCAATTTCTTGGTGAGGCCCTTAAAGGTCCCAACCTAGTGACAGTCAGTTGGGTCGGTTGCGGGCACAATTGGCTCATTTAACTAATAGGGTAGCTGATTTGAGTACGTTAGACTTCGGAGAGCATAAAAATGTCGGCCGCTGAGTTGGAAACTCTGGTGAGCTTGTCGCAGTTTAAGCTTACATGCTTAGAGTAGGAATGGAGGAAGTTTTCTGATAGTGACTTGCGCTATCAGGGGGGGGGGGGGGGCATTGTTCCATTGTTGTTAAGTTAGATGCCATGTTTGCTAAGTTGCCTAACCCTCCGGCTTATTTCTTTCAGGGTCTGACCGAATTGATTGTAGAGCGAATTGATCAAGAAGAAAATCTATTGTGATTGTTCTTTCGTCTCGAACAGCACGCGGCCGATTTTGAAGTTCCTGACGTGATCCTGTCGTTGCTATACCGGCTAACTAGAGGCGAGTTACAGAACGTCCTCTAACCATGGCTGAAGAGGGCTCATAATTAATCAAAGATTAACCACCGGGGTTCGGAAACAACTTGAGTGCAACCAAATTTGGGAAGTGCAGCTGGCTGACGAGCAGTTATATCAGTATGTCGGAAGAGTTCAAACAGCCTCCTTGGCCTTGGTGATTGAATTACCTGAAAGGGAATTAGTTTCTACCGTTCTCAACGGAATGCGTGCATCGGATAAGTCGCATTTTATTTTCCATAAGCAGTCTGAGACCTGGGGAGAACTCCGTGATGTGATTATAGCAGCATCCTCATTACCCCTTGAGAGCACGGGCGTTGGGAGGTTGCAAGGCGCGACATAGAGGCCGATTCCGGATTATCCACATCCGTTGAAGCAAGCGAAAGGAAACCCAGGCGTTACTTCACATGTAGCAGTACAGGACATTCCGTAGGCTCTTGCTATCAGCCTCGTGCTCCTAGAGCTAATAGATGACGCCGGGTTGGCACGAAAACCCGGGTTCGAACATTTAGGCCTTGGTGTACTCGCGTGGTCAGCCCCGCATCATCCCCTTTGCCCTATATTTGTTCTCGGGTAGGTGGTGAGCCCCTTTGCGCTCTCTTCGATTCCAGTAATTCCTTGTCATTATTGAGTTTTGAGTGGTTTTTGGAGTTTGGGCATCTCACTAGACTTTGTTCAGTCGCGTCCCCGGTGCAGAGATGTCGGGTGGCCGATGGTCAGGTGTTACCTTTGCAGGGTTGGGTCCAGGGGAGTTTATCGGTTGCCGATTTTTCCTGGCCTGTATCTTTAACCTTGTTTAAGGCACTGCCTGTTAATCTAATATTGGTGTGTGATTTCATTTATAAAGCCGGGCTCATCTTGGATTATTCTGGGCACACCTTTTCCTTGAAGTTCTCTCCTGGTGAGAAGTTGGGCATTTGCGAGTGCGCTAAACCTGGTGTATGGTTAACTGCCAGGACCTTCGGCGTAGAGGTTGCAGCTAATGAACTTGATCTGGCCCATCTCAGGCCCAATCCGGCGTCTCACCTACGCGATTTGTTGCACAGTTTTTCTCAACTGCTTAGCGATAACCTGGGTGTCTCCAGCATTCTTGAATCTCATATCCGTTAGTCCGATGACACTCACATTAGGCAATCTCCATACCGTCTCTCACCCTCGAAGGTTAAGAAACTCGGGGCTAAGATATTTCAGATGCTGTAACAAGGATTCATCAGACCCTCTTCTACTTATGCATCTCTAATTTTTCTTGTACCTAAGTATCAGGGGCGGGATTTCAGACCTGTCTCTGACTACCGGCGTTTGAACGCCAAGGTTGTACTCTAATCAGTACCCTTGCCAGATTTGGATAACTCTTTTTCTTGGTTTACTGGCGCTGTTTGGTTCATTGTTCTTGATTTGAATCAAGCCTATTATCAAATTCCTTTGGCTGAAGATTGTCAACATGTCACTGCCTTTTTTTCTGATTGGAATTTTTCGAGTTTAACAGAGTACCCTTTGTGTTAGCTACCGGAGCGGCGGTGCTTAGTCGTTTATTGGATAATATTCTTGGGGACTCTAAGTTAGTATGTGCCTATAATTACTTGGACGAGTTGGTTATCTATAGCAGTTCGTTTGAGGATCATTTGGAGTATATCCGGCAAGTTCTTTTGAGGTTACAGCGAGCTGGTATAACTGTTAAACCTAGTAAAATTACGCTAGCTAGGCGGGAGGTATCTTTCTTAGGCCATATAGTCTCGGGTCAGAGTATTCGCATTGACCAAGAGCGGATGAAAGCCCTGCTGGCATTGCCTCCTCCTGTTGATAAGTGGGGAGTCGCTAGATTTACAGGCATGGCAAATTACTTTAGGCGTTTTGTGCCCAATTTTGCTCATTTGGCGGCACCCTTAAATCAGTTACGCTGTAAAGGCGTGCGTTTTGAATGGGGACCGGCCAAAGGGGCCACCTTTGAGCACATTAAGACAGCAAAAGCCAACCCGCGGTTTCTTGGGGTACCCGGTTTTAGCAAAATGTTTATCGTGCAGACTGATGTTTCTAATGCCGGTATTCCAGCTGTTCTCCTCCAGGAATTTGAGTTTCAGAAACAACCATTAGCTTACGCGTCTCGGCGGTTAACAGATGCCGAGTTTAAGTACTCTTTCTATGAGTGCGAGGCCTTGGACATTTTGTTTGCTTTACAGAAGTATCGGTTCTACCTTGAGCATCGGGTTTTCCAATTGGAAACCGACAACCAAGCTTTGACCTGGGTACTGGCGAGACCGCGTAAGACTGGCCGTATTGCCAGGTGGGCAGTACGTATTTCGCCATTTCAGTTCGAAGTTAAACATGTTAAAGGGTCTGAAAATGTCTTGGGGGGATGTTCTCAGCCGGATGTTTACCGAAGACGTGTCTAGTCAGGGAAGGGAGCAGGTAGAGGGCGACAGTCTTCATTGTATGGTGTTAGGTGAAATTCCCCTTTTATTTGAAGACATTGGGCACCATCAGTATCATGACCCTGTGTGGGCTGGTATTAAGCAACGTGTGTTGGTAGGACAGCTCTCGGAAGAATATGAGATTAAGAGGGGTCCCTTTGCAGGAAGGCGTGCGATGCTAAGCAGTCTAAGATCTGTTTGCCTGCTACCTTGGTGCGTCCTGTCTTCCGTTATTTTCAGGATTCATTGGTGGGTGGCCCTTTAGGGACCTATAAGACGCTCCAAAAGATTAAGGATCATTAAACTTGGCCCTCTATGGACCAGGATGTTAGACAAATGATAGCTCAATGTCGCTTGTGTAATGTATCCAAACCCAGCAATGCCCTTCAACGAGGTTGGTTGAGTTCTGAACGAGAGTCCTCTCCCATGCACAAGCTCTATGTTGAATATTTGGGGCCTTTACCTCGGACTAAAAGGGGTCACCGATATGTACTCGTTATGATTGATGCATTTTGGTAGGTTAATGTGGCTCCTCCTTAGCCGTAACATTACCACTACCACCACAATTAATCACTTGACTAGTGTCTTTAGTGTTTTCGGTCCACCTAAGCAGCTGGTTAGTGATAATGCTCCTGCCTTTCTTTCGGGCCCCCTTAAGGGGTCCTGCTTTCAGAATGGTGTTAAGCATGTCACCACCACCCCATATTATCTCCAGGGGTCCTTTTGCGGAAAGGGTTAATCGTAAGTCCGCTTTGATTATTTAACAACAGAAAACACCCAGCAAATGGGACTCCAAACTTCCCTGGCTCAGTATTGCTTTTAATACTGCCATTCATGAAGCCTCGCATGTTACGTCTCCATCCTTGATCTTTCCCTACTCAGTTAATTCCCCTCTTTCCAACTTGGGGAATTCAGGATCTTATTCCACCTAAAGTTAATCCGCAGGTCACTATAGAAAACTGGAACCGGGCCAGGCGAAATATGCTCAGAGCTCATAATAAGCGAGCCGAGCGTTATAATCGTAATCGGGAACCTTTAAGGTCAGGCCGGCGGACCAAGTTTATGTCTGCGATTTCCAAGGGAGGCAGGTACGTGGCAGTAACCTTATTAAATTTACTCCTCGATTTCTGAGGCCTTGCACTGTTATGCATATATTAGGCCTGATGAATCTCTTGGTTAAGGAGAACAGCTCAAGCAAGCAATATTGAGACCACCTTAATCAAGTTAAGTTCAAGTAGCTCGGGGTTTGAATTAACCCCTTCCTCTTTTAAATTTGAGGGGGGGGGGGGAGGTTTAGCCGTGCTCACTCCAAACTAAGCGTTTCCTTGACCTTGGTTGCCTATCTGCGATTGGTTCCCGCTGTTGTTGCGATTATGTCGTGGTTCTTCCTCCTTCTACATGTGGCAGCAGCGATGTGTATCAATATTTGCAAGGTGGCGTGGTCAGCTGGGTCCACTGGTGAATCCTGCGCAGTGTCGGAGGGTGTGTGGAGCTGTCCGATCGCTACGAGCTTCATGGGTCACCGGCCCAGGGCGTCAGAGTTGAGTGGTGTCCTAAGTACCCAAGCCACGTTCGTTCATGTTGTATCGTTCGTTTTAGTCGTTCGCTGTTGGGGAGCTTTTCCTGTGAGCAACACTAAGTGTTTGTAGTGGTGAAATCGAGCCGCCGTGTGGTGGAATTAACTACATAGGTTCGCTACAATTAAAGTGCACCAACGGAATTTCCTGCCTTGTTGCTGTTAGTGTTCTTGTTATCTGCCCTGGCCACTGTTCTTTTTTGGTGGAGCCAATGTTCTTTTTTGGTGGAGTTAACTATATTATCTTACTCCAAATTCAAGTGTACCAGCGGAATTTTCTGCCTTGTGGCCGTTAGTGTTCCGGTTACTAACGTAATTTCAGGCAGTGTCCTTTCCTCACCTGCTGTCGCTGTCCAACACGGTGTGTAGTTTTAACAGCTTAATACATATTTCATTGTGGATAATCACGTCCGTAGAAGTTTGGTCCTTGAGTTCATGTACATATTGGCAGCTAGCAAGTCGTTTGGTCAGTCGGTCCGTGACTATCTCTTGGTTGGACTACCGATGGAGGCGACTGAGCGCTGTTGTCTATACTGTCCTTTTCAACGGCGTTTAATGGTCTGTTGGTAATCTACTATAGCCAATGCGTTAAAAGAAAAATAATTTCATTTGCTTATATAATTAATTCTTAATTCTGGGATGTGGATATCTTGATGGAAGTTACTGTTGTTGTGCTATCTTTTCATTTAGTGCGCTGTCAGCTACCTAAAACTTAGAAGTTTAAGGTATTCCGAAATTTTGAAAAATCAATTGTGGGCCTTCAGCCACTTAAAACCTAATTCTTAAATTAAGTTATTGTCGTTGCGTTGCTTTTCATTTAGTGTGCTTTCGGACACTTAAAACTTAGAGGTTTAAGGTATTTTTGAATTTTTGGAAAATCGACTGTGGGCCTTCAGCCGCTCAAAGCCTTACTCTAAAAATTTCCTCTTAAGCAAAAAACTTGCGGCCTTCAGCCGTCAGAGAATTGGATTTGGAACTCGTAGTTGTAAAGGTTCGGCTATGTACTGTTTCGGTTTAAATGTCTTATTAAATTACAATAAATTACAATTTTGAAGCGAAACTGACCGCCACCTTATTTGGCCATTTCCACAATCTTAATCACCTCTTCTGCCCTGTGGTTTTAGTGCGCGTTTCAACTATCCCCAAACCCTCATGCACATCTTCATCTTATCCTAACTGACCCGAAAGTCTCTTGACACCCGCGCGCTCATCCTCGGAACCCGCAAAGACTTACCCAATGCCCCATTTTCTAACCCAATCCCTGTAAGGACTCCGTTCCTATCTAATTTCCCAATCCCTCCCTCCACACTGTCCTCCTCAAGAAGATCACCTGCTTTACCTTCGGTTCTCATGCCACCTTCACACAGCTCCTTATTCCGCCCTCTCCCTGCCAGTCACATCCCCTCGCTGTCCACAAGCCCTCACCACCATCATTGTGAAGCTCAGCCCCATGGCATCGGAGGCGGAGGTGTAGGTGTAGGTGTAGGCGGAACTCAACAGCCAACCTGACCTCAAAATACCTCCAGCCCACTGTATCTCCAACGACTCTGGCCTCATCTTCACTATGCTCTCCTCCAATGACTACCTCCTCACCCAGGGAGTACGTATTTATAACTGCTGCTACACTGTTGACCGTATCCACTCCTCTCTCCAGTCCTACCAGTACAAAAGTGCCTGGTCTCTTATGAGCACCTTACGTCTGACTTCAAGAGTCCTCCTACATACCCCAACTGCAAAGCCTCTCATTTCCTCAAACAGTCTGCCAACTTGTCTCCCCTCCTTCCTGCAATACATGTAATGAAGGCTACCGACCTATTCCTCTAAATTTAAGACAATAGATCAGACCATCTACCAGAACAATTCCTTCTGAACTCCTCCCACAAATGGTTCAAATGGCTCTGAGCACTATGGGACTTAACATCTGTGGTCATCAGTCCCCTAGAACTTAGAACTACTTAAACCTAACTAACCTAAGGGCATCACACACATCCATGCCCGAGTCAGGATTCGAACCTGCGACCGTATCCTCCCACAGTGGAAGACATCATCCGGTTCCTTATCATTGTCCTACAGAACATCCTTCCCTTGCAACACCAAAACACCCTCCAGCAGATCTCCCACGCCAACTGTTCCATTTTCAGCCTGAACACATATACCACCTATTCTCATAAACAAGCCCATTTCGGCTTTAACATCCTGACCACACTTGTCTAAAACTTTCTCACCTCCCCTTCTCCCTCCTTCTCTCTCTCCATACTGGTGTGTTGATAGTATCATCTCCTTTAGCAAAAAATTGGCTGCTTCCCTGCTAGCGAACTGCTCTTCATTCATACCCTGTCCCAGCGCCAGGTTAACACCCTATTCCTTAATTAAGCCTTCCTCCACCCTTACCACATTGTCCACACCTCTTCCTATGTCTTTCTCCATACTGATATCTGCCCCTTAGCGGGAGTTGGGGTCGCTTTTGGACAACTTAAGCGTTTCCCCATTCGGCCACAACCTCTGCTCAATGATCCTACCAAACAACAGATCCTCAGCGTCCTTTTCCCCACCCTCACCGTGACCTGTACCACAATCTATGTCCTTCCTGCTGCTCTCATCCCCCATGAGTTCCTCTCCCATATTGATGTCACCTTCTTCAACTATATGATTGCCCCCTCCATCAACATACCTGTCCCATAAGTAACACAACCCCCCATGTCATTCTCGATTTTCCAATCTCCTTGGGTGTATCACCACAATACTTCTCGATGCCATTGGCAGTGAAGACCTCCCAGTTGTCCTCACTAGCTCCTTTGCCCCTCGCCCTGCCCCAGCTCCCCGCTCTGTCGCCTCTCAGAAAGCAGTTCATGAATACTACATCCCGACTGGAATGCCTACCTGGAATCCGTCGATACCCTGATTCGAAGTCACCTCCTGCTCTTCCATCACCCTGATGACATTGCTCAAGCCTCGTCCTTCCTCCAGAAGAACATCTGACACTCATGCGGCCCATGTTCCCACCAAACTCATCCACCTCCACTGTCCTATCCTTCCTCCAAAGGCCATACTTCTTCTCCAAGAATCCCGGCGCGACTTCAGTTTCTTCATTCTCACTTGTGACCGATACACACTCCTCCGCCACCAGTAATTGCAAAGCCGTGTTCAAAGCCTTCTTGCATGAAAGAAACGCAGCAACTGGCGCCATACATGCACACAACTCATTTCCTCCAAATACTAGTCTGACTTCTATAGCCTTATCGTTAGTCATCCTGACTCGCATTGCCTACTCCTCCATGACAGCCACTCCTTCGCCGACTAGCTCAGTTATGCTAACCATTTTGCTTACCTACTCTCTGAAGTCTTCTCCATACTCAATGACCCTAACTCTTATTACTCTCTCTTCCCTGATGCCACCTCAAGAAATGGCTTCACTCCTTCCTCACCACCCTTGCCACCATGTACAACACCATTCTCTCCACTGGCGTTTACCCTGACCTGTGGAAGACTTTCTGCATTCTTTTGTTCCTTAAATCTAACAAACATCCTTTCAACACGTCCTCCTATCACCCCATATGCCTCAACCTTACGTTCAATAAGTTCTTCAAAACCATTTTCTCCTGCAGTATCCAGCACCACCTAACTCAACACCACATCTTCCCTCCTACCCAGTGTTGTTTCTAGCCCTCCTTGTCTGCTGATGACCAGCTCCCTAACCTTGCCGATCTCCTCTCCATCGTACTTAACTCGTATCACTGTGCTATTTTTGTTTCCCTTGACTTCCAGAATACTGATGACCACATATAGCATTCTGGGATGCTTTTCAAGCTCCTAACATGTGACCTTCATATCAACCTCGTTCGGCATCTTGCCTCTTTAATCTCCCACTGTCCTTCCTATGTCACCATTCATAATTCCTGTATACTACAATTTTGCTCGAGGGCTCCATCCTTTCTCCTCTCCTGTATCCCTTTACACCACCCCTACCTGTCCATCTACTTCAATATATTGATGACATCGCCTTCCTTGCCCTCTATCCTACCCTTCAATGATCTCAGCGATCCCTCCAAACCCAACTCAACCACTTTAACATTTTATGCAACCATTGGTTCCTTTGCATCAATCCTTATAAAACCCAGGCAATTATTATTGGATGTACCACCTCCTCCTTCCAGCTACATGATAACTACCTCACCATCCATGACAGCTCTATGCAACTTACCCCCAAACTGAAATATACTGGCCTCACCCTTGACCATCATCTCAACTGGACTCCCAGTCTCCCAGTCTCCGTATAATCCAACACTAAACCCACTGTAGACTCCACATCATGAAAATCCTGTCTGGTCCGACATGGGCATTGCATCATTCCACAATGCTTTATACCTATAAATTCTTGATCCATCGCATCCTTTTTTATGTGTGTCATCTGGATATTTGCCCCTCATAAATTCCATAAAGCCCTCCAAATCCTGGAACGCCATACATTCTGTCTAGCTTTCTGTGCCTATCTCACATCCTCCTTGAGGATCCTCTATAACCTCGTCCCCTTCCCACATCTCCTCCTCCTCCTTGAACACATCCACACCTTCTACACCAACCGCCACCTTAGTCCCCCTCACCCTCCTGGTGTCTCCTTTCCTCTCTACTCCCCACCTGCAGCAGCGCCTTTACTGATGTGTCTCACCCTCTGTCCATTTCCTCACCCCCCCCCCTTCTCTCCCAAATGAACTTCCAACGTCTCGCCATCCTTGACAATGTGCTTTAACCATAGTACTTATCCTTTCTTCCAACTCTGGACCTTCTCTAACCTTCCCCCTTATCCCTTGAACTCCCTCTCCTTCGCCTCCCCCTCTGGTTTTTCCTTCCACCTTCCCCCTGTCCTTATCACTTCTTCTTTCCAGGTCCTTGAGCTCCCTCCTGGGCTGCTCGCACCCCACCCTCCCTGTCTCCTGCCCCTTGTTGTGCTACTAGCACCGCCATTCCACCCCCTCCCACCCCCACTCTGCTGCTGACCCCCTTCTATCTTCCATCTGTCCCTACTCATCTGACCTACCCTCCCTTCAAAGGACTTTCCAATGTTAATCCATTTACACTGTCGTATTTTGGTGTTTACCATCTATGTGTAGTCAGTGTCATTGTCCCATGTCGCTCTCATTGCTGTGCACAACGTTTTTAATGGTGCTCTTCATGCTGCCGGTGTTGTGTGCTGCGTCTGCAGCATGTGTCAATTTAATTATATGTGGATTTTATGCAAACGTGGCTTGTGAAACTACCTCTTCTTGTTGTAAATTTTAACTCCCACTGCTGCCCTTCTCATATGTAAACTTTATCTTTCATCCCTGTATTTTATGCATGCACCGTTCTCCTGGGGTTTTTGTGTAGTCACTTGGGTGATGAGTGGCGAAATGTGCCACTCCCAGTCCACTCCTGACAACATGGGGCAGAAGTATTAAATAACAACAAAGGAAAAGGAAACAGATCCGTCTATCTGTGGGTTTAGTGACATTATCTGCTGCACTTACAATTTTTAGTTTGTGCTGAAATTTTCAAGAACATGAAATTTTTTCCTTGATAGCTAGCTGTTGTCCAGTTAGGTTGAACGAATCTATACCTTTCTGCTTTGTCCTCACTCTGTCTCCCACATGTGCCAGGTTCAATATCCCTTGACCTTACGTGCTATCTATGGTACTACCACAACACCCTTCCTGTCCTTTGGCTTAAAGTACAACGTTCCAATCAGAAAAACCCAGTATTCTATTCTTCCACACCATCACAGGACCACTTGCTTGCAGCAAATTCTCTGTTACGCTGATGTTACATTCGCCCTATCAAGTATTGTCGTGCAATGGGCTTTTATAGTGGACACATACATAATAATATTTGTTGCCACTAGAGCCCGATCATCTTACCGAATGAGCTACATTATAATGAGAGGGTTATTAAGTAAGAAATAACTCATGATTTGCGATAGCAGATATTTTGTTGGTACTTAGGCAATGGTAAACAGAAGGCATTACATCAGGTATAAAAAGCCTTTAGTTCATTATTTACAGTATGTTTCGAAAAACTGTTTCTGTTTTTAACACACTTACTTGCATATTTGATCCCTATCACCACGCAGCAGTCACTGCCTGCTTCTATTCCAATATTCAAGCACTTTGATCCACTGGCAGTTAAATTGTATGTGGAGTGAGTAGCTGTAGCGCACAGGAAGCTAGCAGTACGTTCACATCCAGAGTGTCCTCACAAAATTGCTGGAATCACCCATGATTCAATGGGTCTTGCGTATATTGGGGTCTAGTACTGAACAACACCGTGCAGTTTGAAACCCATGGTACACTTCTGTGAGTTGGTGCAGGTTGGATGTCTTCATTATCATATAAATTGATTAGTGGTACAATGGCAGATCCCAATACTGCTCCAGCATGCTTGTAGGTCATTGCAATCTCGGCCAGTACCGAGAATTTGGAGTCCTCTCAGCAAGTAGCTTCCAATATGAGGCAAGGAAAACACCCAGAAGCAGAAAGAGTAGGGTTTGCGAACTGTATTGTTGCAGGTTCGAATCCCAGATGGTGCCCATACAAAAGAATATCAGTTTAATTAATTAGTCAACCAGTTTGATAGAGTTGGAGGGGGATAATCCAATAACAAAGTCGTGATCTGAAGCAGCCCATGTTCAATGACACAATGCCAGGAGGGGAAGTGGCATGACAGGTTAATAGGAGGTACCTCAACTGAGCTATTTCCCACCAATTTCTTTTGATTAATTTCATTCATTAGTTAATTATCAAAGGTGGTGCAGGATTCCCTGGATAAGGAAGACTGGGAATTGATCGGGCGGTGAGTGTGACAAAGAAAGTGCGCCAGAGACTCCTTCAAAAGCGCGTACCGACAGGTGGGAGCTGGAAGGGGTATGTATTTCCCAGAGTGGAGGGTGGCAAGGAAATGTGCACTCATATTCAGGGCCACTTGGCCTTTTTGGAACATCCATGATATCAGGGTGTGGCGGTGGAATTATTTAGTTGTCTTGATATCAATTTGTTTTCAAAAGTGTGCTCTTACTGGCTTTACCCCATTTCTTACAGTAGGTCAGGCTGTCTGGCTTAGGAACACAGTGAGCCATACGGCGCAATGGCCAGTAAAAGAGGCATGAAATTTGATACTGCGCAGAATAAATGAATCATAAGGAAAACTAATTACAAATTTAAAAGCCTCCCCTGGCTGTAATCACATACTATTCAGATCTAAAACGACAAAGCAAGGCAAACTCATAATGTTAGGGGGTTACAAGCAAGTGAACTACAACAGTTGCAGAACAAAAATGCTGAAAGAAGCAGCAAAGTTGGTTGGTAGAAATGGCAAACACGCAAATCACAATATAATTACCACATAGGTTGCTAGATAGGCAAAGAGCTAATAACAAGCAATACCGATTTTATGGAATCAGTTAGGCAGCAGTCCTTCAAAAATAGATACCTTTCCCATAGGTGTCCAAGGAATTCATGATAGCGAAACCGATCTGATGAAAGCCAAAAGCCCGACTAAACCATACCATGAGGCCCCTTTCCACGTTCACTCGTGAATTCAAAGTAAAGTATTGTAATATAATGTCTAATCAGTCCTGCAACACACATTCATAAGCACACTTAAACACTATTCGAAAAAATACACAAAGAATTGAAAGACATTAGCTGGCATCGAGCAATGATTTCTATCAACAGGGCAAATTGAAAATTTGTGTCAGATCGGTATTCGAACCTGGGTCTCGTGCTTAGTAAGGAGATGCGCCGATCACTACGTCATCCATACCCAGTGGTCACTACAACTTCCCTAGCAAACCCCCATGACAGACCGAAATATTAAACTATTACCGCACACTACTAATGTAGTGCAACTGCCCATTAACCTCATTACTTGCGGCATCTCACCGATTCCTGGAAGAGTCTCAGCTTGGTGCACATCTGTACTGAAGGTATCACTGGCCGACAACGCCGTAATTGTAATAAAATATAAAACAACAATAAATAAAACAAGGCTAGCAAGCAAGGAGTAATACGTCACACAAGGTACATACTCAAAGTTTTAACACTAAACACGGTCTTGCGTACACAGCCATCCATGCTCCATTATCCATCAACGTGGTAAGGAAAATCAAAATCCCAATTACAATCCATGTTCACGACAAGACGACGAGTATGTGTCCAGAAAATCAGTTAACAATAACCTGGCAGCACGTTCGCTCACAACAGAATATCCGAGGAATGAACACAGACACCAAGTAGATGTGAAATGATTCATAATACATTGAATCACACGTCAGTTAAGTTCAAAATTACACTGGTGTCCAAAATTAAAGCAGCAAACCACTGATTCCCCATCCTGTGTCCCGTACACGATGTAATCATAGAAAATGTCAGCAGATGTCTGGACGGTAGTGTTCTGCACGGAAGATGGCATTGTTGTTAACGGAAAACCACACCAACGATGACATCAGGGCACCTATCAAACTAGTTAGTGTTGGACAGATATTCTCACCCCACAACCGCTGTGTACACTGTCACAGACGCTGTCGTACGGCACTATGGAGACCCTTACCCCACTCTCTGTGGTGCAGGGTCATAGGAAGAATGAAATCTGGACAGTTACAAACGCCGGCCGGAGTGGCCATGCGGTTCTAGGCGCTACAGTCTGGAACCGAGCGACCGCTACGGTCCCAGGTTCGAATCCTGCCTCGCGCCTGGATGTGTGTGATGTCCTTAGGTTAGTTAGGTTTAATTAGTTCTAAGTTCTAGGCGACTGATGACCTCTGAAGTTAAGTCGCATAGTGCTCAGAGCCATTTGAACAGTTACAAACTGATGTGGCTATTTGGCTTAATCTGAGTCGTTCTATTGTTTCTCAGGTGTGGCGATAGTTTATAGAGACCGTAACTGTTGCTTGAAGACCAGCTCAGGGCCGACCATGTAAGACGTCAGTAAGGGTCGTAATTTGGCTATAACGGCACGACAGTTAGTGTATTAGTACAGCACAGCAACAGGCATCTGACCGCGCAGCGTTCACTACATCAGTTACATCGAGGCAAACCGCGTTCAGAAGGCTTCGGTCGAGTAGCCTTTATTGTCAAAGAACTGCTGTATGCGTACCTCTGAAATGAGTTCACAGAAGAGAACGTCTAGAATGAGTCGTCATCATGCCACCTGGATGGTCGAAGAGTGGGCCAACGGTTTTTCCACAGATGAGCATCGATTTCGCCTGAAGAGCGATTCTTGAAGGATTCCCACCTGAAGGGAACGTGGAACACGATATTGAGACCCAAAAACTTTGGAAAGAGACCGATATCGAGAAGGATCTCTAATGGTGGGCGCAGGGATTATGTTGACCACCCAAACACGTCTTCGTGAAATTGTATGGATGAATGGACAAGTTTAACTGCTATCAGTTTACCGTGACAAGTTCTTGGGACCTAATGTGCTGTTGTTGCGAGGACCTGTAGACCCAGTCTTCGTACTTATGGACGATAATGCTCGACCACATGGACCACAGGCAGTTGATGTTTCCTTGGTTACGTAAGATATTGCACACATGGCGTGGCCTGCTCGCTCTCGCGATATGAATCCAACAGGGTATGTCTGGGAGCTACTATGGAGATGGGGTGGATCACGTCAGCATCCGCCAACCATTCGCCAAGACTTGCAAGTAGGTCTTCAGGAAGAATGGCTGTTATTGCCTCATCATGAGATTGATGACATATTTCACAATATTTTCCACCCTTGTCAGGCCTGTGTTGCTGCCATAGGCGGTCACATCCCATACTGTTCAAGTAACCAGTTGTCGGAATGTGTGTGCAAATCAGTTAACTTGGAAGAAGCGAAGAACGTTTTTACATACCGTTATGCATGTTGTACTTGTTTAAGTTCTGTGTTCTGTATATTGTACCTACTTTAGAGATGCCTGTTTATATTGTTTTGTGGGAAAATAAACGCAACCTTGCAAAATTTCCATCTGTTGCCTTAATTTTGGACACCATTGTATTATCCACTACAGAGAGGCTGCTCACCATAAAGTCCACAATATAGATATGCAGCGGTTTCCACGAGCAGACTCACTTCCTCCATCATTCGAGTAGCTGACATTTAAGCTCCAACCAGCACAACGGCTTCAAAAAATCTCCATAGGCTAGGCCACCATCTTCGCGCAATGTTTGGCTAACCCGTCCTAGATAAAACCAGACGCTTAACACTCGAAACTGTAGCCAGCCAATCACTTCCTTTCTGAATGCCGCTCATGCCCCAGTGTCCCAGTTCGCTGTTGTACACGCACCCTCTTGCAGGCGGGCGCCCTCCAGACACCCAGTAAAGGGGCAGCGCCATATTCAGGGAAGGTACTGCCGTTAACTGAATGCTATGGATGTCGCATGCTCTCCGAACAAACCTTCGCCCTGAAGATAGAACAGCATTGTAGGAGAAGATTCCCGCATCTTGGCACCCACGGGATGACAGGAGTAAACATTAAATTAATGGTGGATAGGTCTGGAATCAGGAAGCCGACTGGCGGGGAGATTTGGCCTACTTTCTAAAGCCCCAGAAATCGTGGCAGTATCTTAGAAGTGATCTTCTGTCCATCTTGCTTTGGTCCCAGAAGTTCTTCGAGCAGACTCGATCCCCCAGTAGCAGCGACGCGGGTCGCCTACCCTTGTTATGTTGCGCTGACTCTCCCCCCCCCCCCCCCCCACCCCCCATGTGCAAGCGTGATGTAACTCCTTCGGGGTTATTAATTCTTCTTAACGACCTTAGGATCAATATCTGCAGGAATGAGGTCATTGATTGACCCACAGCTTGGAAGGTGATGAGCTAACAGGAAATGCGAACATATGTTTGGAGTTCTGGTCTTGTGAGTCTCATACTTTGCCGTGTTGCAAGCAAAATTAGGGCACCCAGCGCACTCTTCCCACTTTGTTTGCGTCTTTTCTGGAATCCAAAGTGTAATATTCTCAGTAAATTGTTTCCTCTTCAGCATGCGACTACTCTGTAATAAGACGTCAGTGAGGAAACTGGACGATAATTGTTTCGCCTGTCTTGTCACCTTTCTTTTGAATTAGTTTAATGATTGCATATTGTTACCTCTTTGGAACGATTTCCGGTGCCAGTGATGCTTTTCATGTATCACTAAGGGCAATACTTATTAAGTTCTAACAACTTTTCAGAATTCTGTTTCAAATTCCATCAACCCCACATGAGCGTTTGTTGTTTGGGATTTTTATATCTGTATTAATTTCAGTAAAGGAAGTTGGTGCTACTTTCAGTTGATTAAAGTTTTATGGAATGGTATTCTTAATACGAGTCTCTTAATATCAAACCCAGACATCTGCCATCCCAGTCGAAATTTAATTACCAATGTATTCCGAGAGGGAATTTTCCACTCTTTACATTAGTGTAGTCCGTTTGTTTTACAAATGGACATAAGTATGATAAATTACACATTGAATCCACTGTTCATTTCAAAAATGGACACCTACTCAATATCTTGGTATCAAATCCAGTATTTGCTGAATAAACCAATGTGAACCTATCATAGGACTGTTTACGATTATAGGACCTCCAAAATCACACATAGCGAGTTCCCATGCCTTATTATTAACGTGTTAACATGTAAAGCGTCTTTAGTGTATTTCTACTAATAATTAATTGTTAAGTGAGTGAAATGGAACAAAATGTTTCATCAGCTACAGAGGGAAAAACCAGGAAGGCAATCCGGCAACCTGAAGAGTGGAAGAGGAATACTGAAAAGAGACAGAGGTAACGATAGATAGTAACCGATGCCGCTCCATTTTTTTGCGTGTATTCGATGTAATTATCAGTTGTTGGAAAGGGAGAAACCTGATAACAGTTTTAACTGGCGTTAGGCTAAGAATTTCCGAGATACACGGCCATGAACAGTAGTAGTATTGGCTGCTTTACTGACAAAGATGGGCAAGGTCTTAATCATACCAACTGATTCTGATGTTCTGGTGATAAAGTCTGATGTCGTGGGTTGAACTGTTGGATAAAGGGGCGTAGAGGAAGATGTGAGAAATTCACTGCTTAAGAATTCGTACTTGGGCTCCATCGAGATATGTTAACAGGTTCGTGAAAGAGCTGGGAATCATGTTATGACATCATTCGTTATTTACCAAGTGATTCAAACGTATTAAACAATTTAAAAGAAAACGAGGTAAAAAACAATGACAGTGAAATAATAACAGGCTGGCACAATGGTTTTCAACTACAGATCCAAGATTTAAGACGTTCCTTAAGATATTTGACAATTAAGGAAAAGTTTTGAAGTTCAAATGTAACAACGAATAGCACAAATTTAGTACAGGTAAAGTGTTTAAACCCTTTTCAATGTCCCAAGCTAACAGAACTGATTTAAATTACAGACCAAAATTTTACATGGTACTTGAAGAGAACTGACAAATTTAAAAGCAAGATTTTTAAAAGGTCAAATGTAACTGCGACTAGCACCAATTTAGTAACGGGTAAAAGTGTGAACAAATTATATAACACGGTCCTTTAAGGAAGCTTACAAATTGAAGCGATACAAGGGTCAGTAAATGGCCCGACTGAGTAAGGAAAACTTGGTACAGAAAGGGCATGGCAACACAAGGGATACCGAGCGAGGTGGCGCAGTGGTTAGCACACTGGACTCGCATTCGGGAGGACGACGGTTCAATCCCGTCTCCGGCCATCCTGATATAGGTTTTCCGTGATTTCCCTAAATCGTTTCAGGCAAATGCCGGGATGGTTCCTTTGAAAGGGCACGGCCGATTTCCTTCCCAATCCCTCCCTAACCCGAGCTTGCGCTCCGTCTCTAATGACCTCGTTGTCGACGGGACGTTAAACACTAACCGCCAACCAACCAACCAACACAAGGGATGCAAGCCAAAAGACAAAATACACGAACTCTGAAAAGAGTTAGGCCCACGCGAACCAGCGAAGAAAAGACGTGACTAAAAAAGCAGTCACCCTGCCGTAGAGATGCTTCACACGAGATAACAGCAGTGACGAACCCCAGATGCAGTCCAGTAACATTATACCGCCGGTGCGCTCACCCTTGTCAGGTGGGGCCAATTGCACTTAGAGACAATAGAAACAGTAGCTAAACCATAAGGTAAACAGCAAGGGGCTCGTGAAACAAGCGTCATGCAAGAAGAAGACGCCTTGAAACACCAGTTAGCCAATTAGTATGATAACACACTTTCAGCAGATAACTGCCTGAACCAGAAATTCAGAATAAATTACAGCACCCGGTAGACGGTGATTAACAGATTAAACTAAGATTTTCTAGAACAGTACAATTCCAACACTGTCGAGAACCAGGAATAAGTATATTAACTTAGGCAATCTACAAACGTAATAGTTCTTAAATAACAGCTCGAGCTTCCCTTCCAGGTTGAGATCCTGGTTCTGTTAGTAATATAACGGTCAGATACCAGTACAAGACGGCCTGACCGCCCAGTCAGGCTTCAGGAATCAAGTAAGACATCTCGCCTTACAACACCCAAGGGTGTCAACGCAGAAAATTTCACAGTTCTTCCGCTGTGCACCCGTTATACTAATAGATCTGGTCAGATCAAAATCTAAAAATAATGGAGAGCACAAATTCGTGACTTAGGTAAGAATCACATACGGCAGGGCAGTAAAAACTGAGTCCGCTAATGCCTCGAAACTAGATCACACAACACGACCCGGCAACGGAAAACAGGGCCCTTTCGGAGCACTGGAATCAGATAATCATAATCAAGGCCTTTTTTGTTGCAGCAGTTCGCTCGGAGCAAATCAGTCAAGACGAAGATCGCTGGCACGTGATAACAGGTGGTTTCTGCAACCATCTTCCTTCCTTCTCGTTCCCCGGCGACTCTCCGTCCCATCCTCGCCTGCGTCGCGAACATTTCAAAGAGGAAGACGCCGTACAAGAGCGCTACCCGGTGACCAGAGGAAAACCGAACCAGAGATGTGATCTACAGTGTCCAAGCGATACTAGCCGACACGACTTAGTACCGAAATATAAGAAAAATAAATATTAAAACAGAACCTGTATCAACAATTCAAACGTATTTCCAAACTCAGTGCTGTCAATATAGTCTTATGATTAGTAATGTTAATGGAGAAAAACAAATATTTACTGCTATTTTTACATGTCTCTGTTTCTTCTATTTTTAAATGTGCCTACTATTCTTATGTGTCGACACAAAATTTCTAAAGTGGTTTCATTGTTTTGTGTGTTCAGGTAATCCGCTAAAGGCTTCGCAGAGTGTCTTATATGCGAACACAGATTTAGTTATCAATGGAGATCACTAACGATGCCTCACATCAGAGACTTCCAAGACGCATTTTACTCCATGCTTGCAAAGGGTGAACAACACGCATTCATTCTCAAATATTGTCGTGCTGGAACATCCATTCCTCAGAGGAAGAAGAACGAAGAACTTACAGGAAAATCCATCACTCAAACACAGTATTGTCAACCAATGCAGTAATAATCTGCAGGTCTATCGTGAAATGTCTCTTGAAGTGTTGACGCCAATAACAAATCATAGTATCATAGGCGTATACAAAAACTTCAAGAAAGATGCTATCATGTACTACTAAAGCCCAAGGAGGAAATAACAAAAAAATCGAATTTAGCTCACTTAGAGAAGCAGTGAAGACCATTTCCAGTCTGTGTACCTGTGAATCGCATTATCAAAAAGAAAAAGAAAACTCTTCTTAAACCATGGAGAATGTTCAGTGTACAAGGAGACGATCAAAATCAAGTCCATCAAGTCCTTCACAGAAAAATTTTCTTATCCATGTGCGGATGAGTGTAGTAGACGTACTAAACTGAGAAATAAGATATCAATGGAGCAAAATGAGATTGCAAGTGAAGACCGAAAATTAAATTGGAGCTACACGAAAAAAAGCCGAAGATTTCTTCCAGTACTTGCGTATAAAACCAACAGACTGTTTCCTCTTGAGTTTCGGCTGTAAAAAGGAACCTTGTTCTTCCTAAGGTAACATACCAAATAGGTTACTACTCCAGGTGGATTTAGTGCTGCAACCTTCCAGTTGTTCAGGCTTGTCGAGTGAGTGTATAAACTCCACTATTGTATCAGTATATAGCTGGACAGAAGGCAGGGAATCCTCGAATGAGATGGCTTCCATCGTATTCAGTGACTTCATAGCACTGATTTCTCGGGCTATAACATCATCTGGCTGGTTGTCGATGGATCTTCAAGGCAAAACAAGAGTATCAATATGCTAACAATGTTGAACAAGTTCCTGGCTAGCTATACACCAACAAATATTGTAGAGATTGAAATAGTCTCTCCAGATACTGACCACTCATTCCTACTTTCAGACAGTGTTCGGCCTAATAGAAAGACATCTCAGAAAAAATGGTACCATCATCAATAAAACTAAGTATCACAATGTTTTTAAGAAGTATAGAACTCTGGAACTGATCGGAAGAGAAAAGGTATTCCAGGGTTGGAAAGAACAATCCAGGTGGCATATGAAGTCAGCATGTCAGTTCCACTTCAAACTATCAGCATGAAAGCACATTACTTTTCAGAGCACGAAGAAAGGCAAAGTGGTGGTCGAAGAACGACTTGCTTACAACATAGATATGGGAACAGAGAAATCTATTTCTGAAGTCAACAGCAAGCAGGACGGGATAAACTATCAGAACATTTCTATTGGTTTACCGATCAAGACAGAAAACTTGGAGATGTTCATAGGCTGCTAGTCAGACATTTTGGAGAAAACTGGAAGAATATTCCCACTCTTGAGGGGTACAAAAATGTATTACAGAATCCATCTCGTGACTCAGATGTGTCTCATGATCGATGTGAACGTGAAGCGCAGCAGGATATTTTCGCAATGATCTCGTTTCAGTGTCTATTTGAGATTAGATTCAAAGATATTTCAATGAAATTTTCAACTGTAGGTTAAAATTTCAAGTTCCTCAGACGATTATCTCATAATGTAACAACTTTAAAATATAAACAAGTTTCATTGCAAGTCAAATCCTGTAAGTGAACAAAACATGGCAAACAACATTATAATGTAAATCGTATTCTGTATGTAGCACACAGATTACTGTACTTTTCATGTTTCTTGAATAATATACTATGTGTGATCGGAAAAATTTAAGAATGGACTTGTAATTGTACAATGGCGGTACTTATATGCTACTGTGATGCATCTCTTTCAAAACACTCCCCTTCGACTGAACACACCGACTCCAACGGTGTTTCCACTTTTGGAAACATTCCTGGAATTTTTTTCATGTAGTGTGTTAAGGACGATCTCCTTATTTGCCTGGATGTCTTCAGTCGAGTCAAATGGCTTCCCTTTCACTGAAACTTTCAGTTTGGGTAACAGGTAGAAGTCCGCAGGGGCCAAATCAGGGGAATACGGCGGTTGGGGAAGCACAGGAATTTCATTCCCTTAGTTATTCATGGCTTACTTGGTTTTTCTTTCTTGCTATTTTTAATGGATCCTTTATGTACTGTTTTAGGAAAGCAGCTTTTAGATAATCACACACGTTTATTAAGGAATAACCTGAATATAACGTTTGCCTCCAGCCGACCGTGGTGGTCGAGAGGTTCTAGGCGCTTCCGTCCGGAACCACGCGACTACTACGGTCGCAGGTTCGAATTCTGCCTCGGGAATGTATGTGTGTGATGTCCTTAGGTTAGTTAGGTTTAAGTAGCTATATGTTCTAGGTGACTGATGACCTCAGATGTTAAGTCCAATAGTGCTCAGAGCCATTTGAACCATTAGAACATTCTCCTCTCTTTCGACATATAGCTCACCCCATACCTTCCCACTTACCTTACTCTTAAAATACTGTATCCTCTGCTCAGTAATAAGCCTCACTGCTTTGTATGAACCTGCCTCCGGGTTGTGAGTTGCCGTACTGTTTATTCCATTTACTGTGTATCATGATCAGATAGTCTATCAGCAATATGGTACACATTGTTTCAGCCTGAGCACTGTCTATAGATATGTTATTGATCAGTGTCCCACTATTTTGTTACACATGAGTTAGAGAATTTACTGCTGAAATTAGATTGAAATGCCCAAATGGAAATTCTAGTTCATTTGTCCTGTCGATATCTTTTAAGAAATCCACACTCAAATATCCACAAACTGCTAACTGTTTCGTCTGTACCTGCTAGGCAGGCATATCTTATCCTCCCCGTCATAGCGGATACGGAAGGAAAGCAATCCCCTGTCAAGCGAATACCCTGTCGGCTATTTCTCTCCTTTAAGGCGTTCTTTCACTTTCCATAATTGAGAATCAGAGCCCTGTTATTCGGGTAACCCTCCCAGCAGGTCCAGAATCTCTCCAAAGACTGTCCCCCTACATGGCGCTTCTTCCTCGTCTTGCAGGATGTCCACATCCTCAGAATTGGTTTGAAACATTCGACTAAAGGCGTCACCCATGTTGTTATCCGTATCACTTATATAGTGTGTGATGTCACCGTCAGACACCACACTTGCTAGGTGGTAGCCTTTAAATCGGCCGCGGTCCGGTAGTATACGTCGGACCCGCGTGTCGCCACTATCAGTGATTGCAGACCGAGCGCCGCCACACGGCAGGTCTAGAGAGACTTCCTAGCTCTCGCCCCAGTTGTACAGCCGACTTTGCTAGCGATGGTTCACTGGCTACTTACGTTCTCATTTGCCGAGACGATAGTTTAGCATAGTCTTCAGCTACGTCATTTGCTACGACCTAGCAAGGCGCCATGATCAGTTACTATTGATATTGTGAATCATGTACCGTCAAGACCGACGTTCATCATTAATGGATTAAAGTTAAGTATTCCACCAGCTACGTCCGTTTTTCTAAATTCTAATTTCCTTGTCCTGTTCCAGACCTCACGCCAGCCTGCGTGAGCTAAAACGCGTGCCTTCCGGCCTCCTCTAGTAACACGGTGTTGGTTCTCCTGCCAACCACAACATAGTGAACATTAGAACGGGAAGCTGATATCTGCACTGTCCATCTGGGTGTTCCTCCCCCCCCCCCCCCCCCAAGCTTTTGCAGCCTAGCTAGCACACATGTTAAGGCCTACTTGTTGGTCTCTAAGTGTAATGGCTAATGCCCATGATAAAACTTGAATTGTTCCAATCCAAATAATACGGCTATACTTCTAATTTGTACACCAAATAATTGCTCTCCAGCACTGATAATGAGTCGGAGACGTATCCGATATGCTTCCTCTGTCCCTCCTTCTCTTGGAGGGAGATGGCCGGGACACCTCAACAGGAGGCGTCTCTCTTTAAATACGGTACAGCTAGCACAGGTGCACTGGTTAATGCCACCGTCAATTCATCTAAGGATGCCTGTTGAATCTCACCACACAATCTCACATGCAACTTCAATTAATATCTTGGTGGATTTGAGTTATTTGCCTACTGCAGCAAATACACCACACCCATTTCCCATTTGCCAATCGTTTCGATATACACTTAAATTTTCCTCAAAAACCTCACTCCAGTCAATTCGAGGTTTCAACTAGCTTTTTGTACCTAGTATTACGTGAGCTTCATTGCTTTTCATGAGCGCTTCAAGCACTGGCAGTTTGTTGCGAATGCTTCGGCAGTTTACCATTAGAATTTTGAGACTCACCTGTGTGAAGCAGTTCTTCCGATCTTACACTGATACTTCAGGATTTCCTACTGCTTTTGCTATCTGGATTGGATGGAGCATCGCCTAATCTATAAAACCATTGTGTGCAACCCACACACATCCAACTACCTGAGTCGCAACCTCTGACGTGTAGTGCAAAGCTGACCTATTTAGGGAGACCCTACAGTTCTCAACCCAATGGGGCAAGTTCAGAAAGTCGCAGCTTAGCTTGCCAAAGAACTTTCGAAGTCTCTGAGTCCTGCAACCTGACTCAGAGCCAAAGGACCACGATCAGGTCTGCGGACAACGGTGCAAATTGTGAACCTTGTTCCAACTCTACGTGCAAGACTGGTCTTCTCAACCTTCTCTGCAACTCGCTGGAATGACCTAAGAATGACTTCGGTGGCCAGATGACAGGCACAATTTGTTCCAACTTGTGCCACAATTGGTTGTAAGTTGTTTTCTGAATGGCTGGCGGAATAGACCCACCAAAATGTTGAATGAGGCCCAGCAGACATACACACAGAGTACACCTGGTGTCCTTTACTGTCCCTTATTGCCATTTCCCTGAAGGGTCCTATCATTCGCCGTACGTTTTAACTGCCGATGATTAATAGACCCCAGCCCTTCAGATGTGTAAAAATATTTTAATAAAAATGTTTATAATCTGTTGAGTGTTCTAAAAGGCGTTAAAGCCTTCTCCTGCATATCAGTTTAACGACCAGTAACTAGAATTGCCACAGGAATATATCCTTAGACAATGTCATCACAGTGAAATGTTTTCTGTGGTGTGGCTTCTGTGCCAAAGTTGCTACCTCTATTAATTGATGCATATTTAATCTATATTGAGGAGAGTTTCTAACCATCTTTTAAAAGCTCTGTTACTTATCAAAAATTATTTTATAACTTTTTTTAGGGAGGAAGACAGCCAGTAAAGAGTGAGCAAAAGAGAAGTGTGTAATAAGAAACAGAATGAATCGAAGAGATGGTTGGACTACAGTTCCCATTAGTGTACTGTAGTGGAAAAGCTACCTTTTTCACAGTTTATTTCTCTGGAAACAAAGGATATTAGAAAAAACTCAAAGCTATGATACTAAAAACTAACGTACCTCGAAGTGAAACGCTGGTTCAAGCAGCTTCCTGTGTCTTTTCCATGTTTCTTTGTTGTTGGTGACCAGTCCATTGCCGACGAGAAACGGCACTAATCTCAAGATATAGGGGTCACGTTGCTGCTCCTTACTGGTTATCAGTACTTGCTTAAGATCCTCTGGCTGCATCACGACAACAACCAACTTCGGTCCAAAATATAACCTGAAAGCAGTAAAGAGCATATCACATTACCAAATGTATCACTTTCGTTCAGTAAAACTCATTCCACTTGAGCTAAGCTGCAGGAAAAACGCCTTGATGACAGGTTTCTGTAGCTTATCCTTTATTCCTATTACTTTTCCGAATACTACTGTAAATTTCTTTTAATAACTAAATGAAAAATTCAGCATATGCTGGTTATTCCTTTGGTGAATTTTCTAATATGAACGAAAATTCTAAAAAAAATGAAATATGTTTGTAGTAATGTGCTAAAAAATTATCATTTACATGTATTCTTGAACACACTTTTGATATTATGGAACAGTCCCATAAAGAAATGTGCATAACGTACAATTGTATAAGTACAGTATCCACATTAAGAAACATGATCCTGAACAGTTTCTGACCGCTGGGCTCAGCTGTTTCGCTTGGGTTACAACGCGATTTTGTAAACGACTTTATTGCCACGCCTCTTAATAGCTCTTTACGCGGCTACCGTTTTATCCTACAGGCGCCTGCACTCCGCTGTTGAAAGCTGTCAAAAACGCTGCCAGGGTCAGGGATTTCCTTGAGTTTACTCGAGTGGAGGACTGTCAGAAGTGAAGAATATATGTATTAAAATTTCATACATGATGCGGCATTTTTTTCTCGTATCAATGTTTATATCGTCATATCTCCTAAACTATGTGGCGTACAGTGATACATTTGAACAGGTACATTCAGCGGAGTATGTGAATATTGCCAGCGGAAACATTGCGAATAGAGTTAGAAACAAGGACATAATAAATTTAAACGTCATGCGTGACGTGGCACATTTTCACACATCTCAGTCGTTATGTCGTCATATATCTTAATCTCTGCCTCATATTAATGTAACTCGGTAGATACATTCATCTGCATACGTGAATAATGTCTGAAAATATGTAGTTGTAAGTAGGCTGTTTAGGTTTTTTTATTGGTAACGCCACCTCTGTATGAAAATCACTGGCTGTGCTGTGTGAAGTCTGTGGCTGCTTTGCATTGTTGTAATACTCTCCATTGTAGTGTTAGGCAGCTGGCTGTGAACAGCGCGTAGCGTTGCGCAGTTGGAGGTGAGCCGCCAGCAGTGGTGGATGTGGGGAGAGAGATGGCGGAGTTTTGAAATTTGTCATGAACTGCTCTGTATATATATATATATATATATATATATATATATATATATATGAAGGTAAATACATTGTTTGTTCTCCATTAATATCTTTCATTTGCTAACTATCCCTATCAGTAGTTAGTGCCTTCAATAGTTTGAATCTTTTATTTAGCTGGCAGTAGTGGCGCTTGCTGTATTGCAGTAGTGGGAGTAACCAAGATTTTTGTGAGGTAAGTGATTTGTGAAACGTATAGGTTAATGTTAGTCAGGGCCATTCTCTTGTAGGGATTTTTGAAAGTCAGATTGCGTTGCGCTAAAAATATTGTATGTCAGTTTAAGCACAGTCGTGTATAAATTTTTCTAAAGGGGAAGTTTCATAGTGAATAGATTTAATGGAAACGAAGTAAGATTTAAATGTCACGCACAATGCGGCGGTTTCCACGCATCTCTGTGTTTATGATGTGTTATCTCTTGAACAACACGTCGTACAATGATATACTTTCAAAAGATGCATTTAGCGCAATACTACCAGCAAAATTTATTGCAAATGCAGTTAGTAGCACTGCATGGAGTGGCAGTTTTCCACGTATGTCATTGTTTATGATATCTCTCTGGAACTACGGTAGATAGGTTGTTTTTGCCTGACAGCGATAGGTGTTTGATGGTAAGAGATGTGTGCACCAAATTTTATTTATATCTGTGCAGTGGCTTACAAAGAGATGCGGATCTCTCTCTCTCTCTCTCACACACACACACACACACACAGAGAGAGAGAGAGAGAGAGAGAGAGAGATATTGGCTCAGATTTATAATACTTGTGTATTTGGAGTAATCGCCATGTAGAGAATATACTTCACCCTCATGTCCTTTTACGTTGTACCACCAACACAGATTGGGTACACTCTCTAATATGCGCGTATATCAGTGTAATGTGTAGTCGTTCTGTGAATAGAAATACTAAAATAAATTTACAGGTGCCAGCGAAAGAGTTTTGTACATATACACACATTGTACAGATACATGCACATACATATCGATGATAAACGTATTTCTAAACGCCTACATGTACACATACGTGTGTGTGTGTGTGTGTGTGTGTGTGTGTGTGTGTGTGTGTGTGTGTGTGTGTGTGTACATACAATTAAATACGTAGATACATATGTACACATCTAGTGGGGTCCAATTAGGAATGCTCATTATTCAGGAATAAGATGGAACGACCAGTTGAACAAAAAAGACTTCATATGGACATATGTCCTGTTGCGAATGGTTTCTGGAACACACTTAATGTACATTTTTATTTATTTTCTGCATTATCTAATGAATTGTCAGGTTTACAGAAACACACACATACAACAGTTAGTAAACGTTATAACAAGTCTTTTACAAAGTATAAACAATAAACATTTATTTTTAACACACTCACCTCTAAACATTATCGTACTCATTACATCACACGTATTTTGCAGTTCACAATAAAGCGATGAAGTAGTTCATCTCGCATATTCACCTTTCGTTTGTACATGTCAGACTACATCCATCTAATGACGCAATTTCTGGCGATGTTAGTGGCCAGTTAATTCTACTACTACGACTAGCGTAAGTGTGGTTGAGATTTTCCCTTACACATATCATAAAATGTGGAGAGGGTCCGTCTTGTTAGAGCTACATTGCAGTCTACGTCGCCAAAGGAACGTCCTCGAAGTGTTCAGCAACAAAAATTTCCGGAAATGCTAGTAATTCTGAAACGACATTCGATCTTCTCAAATGACTGAGCCTAGCAACATGTTACTGATTATTCTGCACCAAACAGTCATCGAAAAACGAAAGTGGAAATTGTTTTGGGCAGTAGCACGTGGACTTTTCTCCCGCAGTAGATAATTATTATGTCTGTGGTTGATTCCATTTTGTGTAAACGTGGCCTCTTCACTAAATGGTATTAACAGAACCAAATGACCATTGTCTTTTAACCAGTGGTAAACCGGAAGTCGTATGGTATTGTCGCCAATTTGAAGACTATATAAAATGGGTACAACGTTTCCACACAAAGTTCATCATACAAGTGTTCGCGCAACGTTATGAAGCACAGAAAGTCACCGTGTGCTGGTCATAGGACTATGCTGCATCATATCAAGAAAGTGTTGCTGTTTCTGCAGTGGTTGTTGAACTACACGTTCAGAAATGAATGGAAACACGGAAGAACATCTGTTTCATACAGTGTGATGAAATTTCACGTAAACACTCTACGATCTGGAATTCGACGGATTGGAAATCGCCGATGGTATTCTTTCGTAGCAGTACGAGCAGTACTATTCCGGAAAATCGTAAACTCATACCACATCTGCATATTCCATTTTAGTGTAAGTATGTGGCATTTTTGACAGCATGTGTACAGGCACACCTAACCGATGCTTCTCTCTCAATCCCTCGCACTACTTCAGTCACAACACACCACGGATTACTGTAAGCTCAACGGGCTAGTTTAGTGGCAGAAATACATCTCCAGCAAAGAAGCAAAGAGGTTGAAAGCAGAAAGTTAGGTTGGCAGGGTAAGCCACATACGTGCTCTCCAGTAAGGTACACTCCCCCCCCTCCTCCTCCTCCCCCCCCCCAAAAAAAGAAATCGGTCAAGTGTGTTGTACCTCAGGAATCATTGGGGAATGGGCGTATATCCATGTGAGGTATTTCACTTCAAGTAAGCGATCCTGCAATCTTCCTGAAAACTGACCATTCCTCCTGGGACACACTATACTAGGAGTATAAAGAGTGTTTCTGAAGAGTCATCACCAGCGTTTTCTTTGATATTTCAGCAGATATTTAAACTTTTTTTTTTTCTGCACTCTTAACTGCTGTCAGTTCCATCTTTCTCATGACGTGTTTCATTGGACGCCCAGGAAGGCGTCGGTTTGTCCCCCTTTACAAACAAAATGATTTTTTAAAGTGGAGTTTTACGTACCTATTCGAGAGAGCGGTCTCTAAGTAGACTAGTGCGATACTGTTTTTATCTATGTGTATTAACAGGGACAGTAAAACACGATAAATAACCGCTACTCTAGCAACGTCGACACCGTCCTGGCCCACGCTGAGTGCAACCGCCACGCCGAAGTATTTCTCAGTCGCTGTTGGAGTAATTATTTTCCGTGGTTTATTGCTCCTGGTAATACATATCGATAAAACGAATAACGCAGCCAACTAATGGGGGACCGCTCTATCGAATGGTCATGCAAAACTGCATTCTAAAACTCAGTTTTTAATGAGAAGCAAAGCGACGCTTTGCGTCCACGCTGTGCTTCTCATGAAAGACATGACGAGGAGGATGCCTTTTGAATGACTCAAGCTACTCGTCGCATAAATGAAATCGCCGATGTCTTCCGAAACACAAGAGAAAATCCGCCTGTCGATCCGTAGTAGAGACAACCAGTGTACACTTTACGACAAAAAGAAATAAAGGAAGCACCACGAACGAATCACCTGAATAGAACTGAAATCTGTAGATGTGATGTACATACGTAGTCAAACAAATGATTACAAAACAGAAAAATCACGTAATTTATTCAAGAGAAAGCGTTTCAGAACGTGAAAAAGTCAGTATTGCGCTGTTCACCCCTAGCCCCTACAGTAGGATTTATAGGACATGGCCTTGATTGATAGAGTTGTTGGACGTCCTTCTGAGGCATATCGTGCCATATTCTGTCCAACTGAGAAGCTAGATCATCAAAATCCCAAGCTGGTTGGAGGGCTTCGTCCATAAAGTTCCAAATGTTCTCAATTGGGGAGAGACTTGGTTACCTTGGTGGTGAAAGTGGGTTTTGGCAAGCATTGAGGCACGTAGCAGAAACTGTCGCCGTGTGTAGACGGGCATTATCTTATTGAAATATAAGCGTAGGACAGCTTGCCTTGAACAACAAAACGGAGCATACAGTACCTGTAAGGGGGCTGTAAAGGTGCCACGGACGGCAGCCAAAGGGTTCCTGCTATGAAACGAAATGGCACCCCTGACCATCACTCCTGCTTGTCGGGCCATATGGCGGGCGAAAGCCAGGGCTCTATTGGGTGTCTCCAGACACACATTCGCTTCGTTGTCGGGATTCAGATCGAAGTGGGACCAAATATTTATTTATTTATTTATTTATTGCTACGTGGGACCAAATTAAGGAGAAGTCCCTACGGTCATGGAACGAGTCAATACATGAAATTATAACACGATAGTAGAAACAGATAAAATGAAATAAAAGTCATAAGTTTAAATAAAGAAAATCAACAATGTAACGCTGGAATTTGCTTAATTTTTCAGCTCTTCCAGGAGTTCCTCGACAGAATAGAAGGAGTGAGTCATGAGGAAACTCTTCAGTTTAGACTTAAAAGGGTTTGGGCTACTGCTAAGATTTTTGAGTTCTTGTGGTAGCTTATTGAAAATGGATGCAGCAGAATACTGCACTCCTTTCTGCACAAGAGTCAAGGAAGTGCATTCCACATGCAGATTTGATTTCTACCTAGTAGTAACTGAGTGAAAGCTGCTAACTCTTGGGAATAAGCTAATATTGCTAACAACAAACGACATTAAAGAAAATATGTACTATGAGGGCAATTTCAGAATTCCCATACTATTGAATAGGGGTCGACAAGAGGTTCTCGAACTTACACCACATATAGCTCGAACAGCCCGTTTTTGAGCCAAAAATACCCATTTTGAATCAGAACAATTACCCCAAAAAGTAATACTTTACGACGTAAGCGTATGAAAATATGCTAAGTAAACTATTTTTCGTGTTGAAATGTCCCTTATTTCAGATACTGTTCTAATGGTAGATAAAGCAGTATTTAGTTTCTGAACAAGATCCTGAACATGGGCTTTCCACAACAGCTTACTATCTATCCGAACGCCTACGAACTTGAACTGTTCTGTCTCGCTTATAATATTCCCATTCTGACTGGTCCAAATATCGGTTCTTCTTGAATTATGAGTTAGAAACTATGAAAACTGAGTCTTACTGTGATTTAGCATCAAATTATTTTCCACAAGCCACGAACTTATGAACTACATTATTTGATAATGTTTCAATATTACACACAAGATCCTTCACTACCAAGGTGGTGTCATCAGCAAACAGAAACATTTTTGAATCACCTGTAATACTAGGAGGCATATCATTTATATAAATAAGAAACAGCAGTGGCCCCAGCACCGACCCTTGGGGAACGCCCCACTTAACAGTGCCCCATTGGGACTCAACATCACTACCACTCTCAATATTGTGGAGAATTACCTTATGCTTTCTGTTATTAAAGTAAGAGGCGAGTCAATTTTAAGCTACTCCCCTTCCTCCATAATGGTCCAACTTCTGCACTAGCGTTCGCAACCTTTTATTTAATCCGTCCAAAACCTCACAGAGAAAAGAGAATATAGCATTTTCTGTTGTTAAACCATTTCTAAAACCGAACTGTAAATTTGATAGAAAATTATATGAATTTAAATGCTCCAGTAATCTTGTATATACAACCTTCTCGATAACTTTAGCAAACACCGATGGCATGGAAATAGGTCTAAAATTGTCAACATTATCCCTGTCTCCCTATTTATAAAGTGGCTTCACTACCGAGTACTTTAATCGGTCAGGAAACGGACGACTCCTAAACGAAAAGTCACAGATATAGCTAAGTACTGGGCTAACATACATAGAACAAAACTTCAGTATTCTGCTAGATACCCCCTTATATCCATGAGAGTTCTTGGTCTTTACTGATTTAATTATTAACTCAATCTCCCTCTTGTCAGTATCATGGAGGAGTATTTCAGGTAACAGTCTCAGAACACTTTCTTCTAAGAGCGCTATATTACTCCCTGTTGGGATTAGGTTTCTATTTAGTTCAACTGCTATATTCAGAAAGTGATTATTAAATACTGTACATATATGCGACTTATCAGTAACACGGACATTCCCACTATGCACTGATTCTATATCCTTGACCTGTCTCTGCAGACCAGCCACTTCCTTTACGACTGACCATATGGTTTTAATTTGATCCTGAGACTTAGATATTCTATCTGCATAACACATACTTTTTGCCTTCCTAATAACATTTTTAAGCACCTTACAATACTGCTAGTAATGGGCTGCTGCATTTAGATTTTGACTGTTTCTAACGTTTTGATATAATTGCCACTTTGTTCTACAAGATATTCTTATCCCTCTAGTCAGCCACCCAGGCTGACTGTTTGTGCTAGTACCCTGTTTTGAACGTTCTAACGGAAAGCAACTTTCAAAGAGCACGAGAAAAGTCTTGAGAAAAGCGTTATATTTATCGTCTACTGTATCAGCACTATAAACATCTTCCCACTCTTGTTCCTTGATAAGGTTTACAAAGGTCTCTACAGCAACTGGGTCAGCTTTCCTAAACAGTTGATAACAATATTTAACATGTGTTGCAGCACAAAAATCTTTTAGAGTAAAATTTGTTTACCATGATCTGAAAGGCCATTCACCTTTTTGCTAACAGAATGCCCTTCTAGTAATGAGGAATGAACAAAAATGTTGTTTATGGTTGTTCTACTGTTCCCTTGCACTCTCGTTGGAAAGAATAAGGTTTGCATAAGATTATATGAATTAAGGAGGTCTACCAGCCTCCTTTCCTTGCACAAACACTTATACAATTAATATTGAAGTCACCACATATAACTAACTTTTCGTTTTTCCTATAAAGTGAACCAAGAACCTCCTCTCTAACAACATTTAGAAGCTTAGCTCCACTAAATTTATCCACAGCTGCACAACATTCAAACACCTGTTCAGTGCAGTACTTTGAAACATCAATTGACTCAAATGGGATGCCATTATTCACATACATGGCTACTACCCCACACAGCAAAGAGCTCCTAGAAAAGCTGCCAGCCAACCTGTATCCTGATAAAGGAAGCCTCTGAATTATCTCCTTATTTAAGAAGTGTTCAGATATACCAATAATTTCAGAATCAACATCTATAAGCAGTTCATTAACTTTATCTGTAATACCTGGTATATTTTGATGAAATATACTAATTCCCTCATTACTCGGATACCTAGGCTTTGTCGAAAGTGGTTCCTTTGTTAGAGAGACTTCCCTTAAGCATGAATACCTATCAGCTGACTTCAATCTAAAAAAGGTGTAGCTCTAACACCCACTACTACTGGAATTTTCCCTGATCCCACCACCCCCACCTATGCTGTCACCTATAAGCTTAGCCAACCTCCCCTTCCCATACCCGTTTAGGTGCAGGCCATGTCTAGTGAAACCCATCCTGCTGATGGACTCCACCGACACCACTGAAATGTGACCCATGCCTTCGGTTATTAGTGCACCCCCAAGTCTCATTTTAATACGCCTGACAGCTGTATTAAAATGAGGCCGATCGTGATGTTGAAACAGTATCACGAAATGCACATTCGTGTTGCCAGTCTTGAGTGGCTATCTTTTCCAGGTCACCATCTATGTCATACTCCCCATCCCTATCAATACTATAACCAGCCTCACCTACAATCACTATCTGATTCTCTTTAATAAAATCCCTACATAACCCCCCTATGTTAACAGTCACCTGAGCCAATCCTTCATTAGGCTTCACAATGCTGGTGACCTGTTAATCACTCAACGCTTCCTGCAACTGCTGGCCTACACCTCTACCATGAGAACTACCTAACAGAACCTTCTTTCTCTTCGACTTTTAACTGTCCTAGCCACCGTAACCGCTGAGGCCAGCTGCGTACTTCCTACATCTACAGCTACTAGAGATTCTTCGCCACTAGACTCTGACAGTTGGTCATATCTATTACAAACACCAATAGTAAAACTATCTGAAAATCTCCTTCTCCTAGCAGATCACTTGCCAACAGCCAGCTCCCATTCCCCAACCCCCTTCTCCCTCCTCATCCTATCTAGCTCCTCCTGTGCGTTTTTCAACTGCACCTGAAGGGCACAGATCTTACGCTCCTGCTCCTCTATCAACTTACTCTTGCTACATAACCTGCAGTTCCAGGAGAGGATCTCACCAGAATGCCCACTGGCTTCCCCACTGCATTCCCCCCAGTGAAAATACTTCGAACAAGTCTCACACCGCAGTCCACTACTCACGAACCTACGGCAAAGCCCACACTTCTCACTCATGGCAAAATTTAACAGTTATTGAAACAAGAAAACTAAGTTCCGCTACTACAATAAGAAGATATTAAAAACTGACTACAATAATCACAAACTTACTCTACAAGGGAAGTAACTACTGTTATTAACAGTATTAATCAACAACAAATGAAAATATAACAAAAGACTAACAGAAAGAAAATGAAACGTCTAATGACATAGTAACGAAACTGAAAACAGTTCCCAAAAAGTTGTTCTTAAATTATTTCACCAGAAAACACCAAGAACACCGGTTGAATACTACTAAAGTTCCTAAATAAACCACTATACACAATTAATTAGTACTTAGCTTTCGATGCGCCACTACAGCTGCAATTGGTCAGCGCGTAATGTAAACACAGGTAAGAGGTTAAGTTGCTCGATACGAAACACAAATATCAAGTCACAACACAAGAAAGGCAGAGGTGAATGAAGAAACCGCTAATTAGTCACTTATATAGTAAATAAAATTATAAACAGCCGAACAGTTGCAATGGATAAAGAATTGTTTACCTAGGTTTCGACAAATATAAATTTGTCTTCTTCAGAAGGTGGCCTAAGGACAATGAACATCATAGCTTACATTAGAAAAGTATGAAACTTAAGTCAAGAATGAATTTTAACACAAATTAGAGAGCTCTTGCATTACAGAAATATGAGATTGACAACTGGTACTTACAATTTTACATTAGTAAGGACTAATGTACCATCGCCGTTTTTACAAATGTCGGCATAAAGCCATTTGTCAAAATTCAAATATAGCCATAGAATTAGGGTTTGTCACGTCAATATAAATTAGTACATGGATCTTGCAGAGCTCACAACCGACTGAGTGTAGTTACTCTGCGACCAGGGCAGGTGGCGCTCATGGCGCGAACCATGTGCCAATTGGCGTACAAAGGCAACGTGTAAATTAGATAAAGTAACAATAAAAAGAAGGAAGGCGTTTAACACTCCGGTTATAACAGTATGGGAGCATTGGTACAATTAATGTAGTTATACATCAAAAAGGCAGGTGGCGCTTACGCCGAGGGAATTACGCACAGTGGCATATACAGCCAAAATATAGAAATTACATTACTATATTAGTGAAGCCCACAAACGGTATATGTGTCAGAACTTTAAAATTGACAATAATGGCTCTTAAGACAGAATTACGAACCCTGGTACACAATCCAGTTAATACACATTCGCAGGGAACTAACGTTTTAGAGCCAAACAAAATCACATAATGGCCAATATAGTGGCAACCATACATCGTGAGAAAACCACATTACATAAAGGGTAGTGAGCTTAAAGCATTGAAGGTGCATCATAGCTTCCTGAGAAAATAGACCACTAAGGTTACCAGCATTAATGTTATACCATAAACAGTACAGGTTTAAAGCCTTCGAAAAATTGTCTACAAGCAAGGTTCAACTGGTCGTTCAGTATATTACCGTCCTTGAGCTCTAGATGTTTGAAAATTTGTAACTCTTCCCACAGATCTAATCTACGCCCTTTGACTTCTCTGTGTAGGATAACAGTGTCTTCTAACTGTTTAGGCGTATAACCGGCTATCAAGAGGTGTTCAGCAAAAGTAGAGCTGTGTATATTCGCTCCTTTTTTACCTAATAGGTGTTCTTTATATCTTGTTTTCACAGCTCTGCTTGTTTGACCAATATGATATGAAGGACAGTTATTACAGGTTAGTTTGTAAACACGTGAATTGGAAAACCAATCGCTGGCAATCTCTACTGAATGTACAAGATTTCTTTTTAAACTGTTATCTGTAGAGAAGGAGACGTTACAGTTATATTTTTTTCCTTAGAAGACGTTTTATCCTATACGATGTATTACCCAAGAAAGGAATGGAAATAAATTTTTTAGCTTCTTTGCTATCGGTGGGGAGGTTGTTGCTCAAAGTCGAACAGTTTTAGGGAAGTTTTCTTACTGAACAAGTAATCAATCATATTCTGATTGTACCCATTATTAACCGCAATCGCTTTGATGACATTCAATTCTTTTTGTTGATCGGCAGGTGATAAAGGAGTAGTTACCATACGGTGAATGGCAGAATGAAAAAACGCCAGTTTATGAGCTTTCGGATGAGTTGAGTCAGCAGGGATGACATTATCTGAATACGTTTCCTTACGGAAGACACTGATATTGAAGGCACTATTCTGTATAGAAATTGTTAAATCGAGGAAGTGAAGTTCACATTTTTCATTCTGAAGTTCTTTTGTGAAGCAAATCTTTTCATGTAAACCATTGAAAGTATTGAAGAGAAGCTCTAACTCATGATCTGTACCGTCAAAAGCAATGATAATGTCGCCAACATAACGTGCATAATAGCGGATTTTGTGGCATAATTCTGAACTTGAATTGAAGAACGTTATTTCCAGGGCGTTGATAAAAACATCGTCGTTCTCATATTTCTGTAATGCAAGAGCTCTCTAATTTGTGATAAAATTCATTCTTGACTTAAGTTTTATACTTTTCTAATGTAAGCTATGATGTTCATTGTCCTTAGGCCAACTTCTTTGTCGAAACCTAGGTAAAGAATTCTTTATGCATTGCAACTGGTCGGCTGTTTATAATTTTATTACGTACAACCGTTCCTGTTGTGCAGCTATGTTTAAAATGTATAGTAAATATTATCACAAAAACCGTTAAAATATGTATCTGAAACCTAAAAATACACTCCTGGAAATTGAAATAAGAACACCGTGAATTCATTGTCCCAGGAAGGGGAAACTTTATTGACACATTCCTGGGGTCAGATACATCACATGATCACACTGACAGAACCACAGGCACATAGACACAGGCAACAGAGCATGCACAATGTCGGCACTAGTACAGTGTATATCCACCTTTCGCAGCAATGCAGGCTGCTATTCTCCCATGGAGACGATCGTAGAGATGCTGGATGTAGTCCTGTGGAACGGCTTGCCATGCCATTTCCACCTGGCGCCTCAGTTGGACCAGCGTTCGTGCTGGACGTGCAGACCGCGTGAGACGACGCTTCATCCAGTCCCAAACATGCTCAATGGGGGACAGATCCGGAGATCTTGCTGGCCAGGGTAGTTGACTTACACCTTCTAGAGCACGTTGGTGGCACGGGATACATGCGGACGTGCATTGTCCTGTTGGAACAGCAAGTTCCCTTGCCGGTCTAGCAATGGTAGAACGATGGGTTCGATGACGGTTTGGATGTACCGTGCACTATTCAGTGTCCCCTCGACGATCACCAGTGGTGTACGGCCAGTGTAGGAGATCGCTCCCCACACCATGATGCCGGGTGTTGGCCCTGTGTGCCTCGGTTGTATGCAGTCCTGATTGTGGCGCTCACCTGCACGGCGCCAAACACGCATACGACCATCATTGGCACCAAGGCAGAAGCGACTCTCATCGCTGAAGACGACACGTCTCCATTCGTCCCTCCATTCACGCCTGTCGGGACACCACTGGAGGCGGGCTGCACGATGTTGGGGCGTGAGCGGAAGACGGCCTAACGGTGTGCGGGACCGTAGCCCAGCTTCATGGAGACGGTTGCGAATGGTCCTCGCCGATACCCCAGGAGCAACAGTGTCCCTAATTTGCTGGGAAGTGGCGGTGCGGTCCCCTACGGCACTGCGTAGGATCCTACGGTCTTGGCGTGCATCCGTGCGTCGCTGCGGTCCGGTCCCAGGTCGACGGGCACGTGCACCTTCCGCCGACCACTGGCGACAACATCGATGTACTGTGGAGACCTCACGCCCCACGTGTTGAGCAATTCGGCGGTACGTCCACCCGGCCTCCCGCATGCCCACTATACGCCCTCGCTCAAAGTCCGCCAACTGCACATACGGTTCACGTCCACGCTGTCGCGGCATGCTACCAGTGTTAAAGACTGCGATGGAGCTCCGTATGCCACGGCAAACTGGCTGACACTGACGGCGGCGGTGCACAACTGCTGCGCAGCTAGCGCCATTCGACGGCCAACACCGCGGTTCCTGGTGTGTCCGCTGTGCCGTGCGTGTGATCATTGCTTGTACAGCCCTCTCGCAGTGTCCGGAGCAAGTATGGTGGGTCTGACACACCGGTGTCAATGTGTTCTTTTTTCCATTTCCAGGAGTGTATGTAAAAACTTAGAGAGCGATCTCACACGCAGTCACGCGCTTATGACGTCACACCAACCTCTCTTTACTATCCTTGCCACCTGCATGGTGAAACTACACTACAGTGTCATACATCTTCTCCAGTCAATGAGCCTCTAGGCCGGATGTCTCCGACAAACCTGCAAATGGGTTCGTTGGTGTACACAGGTCATTGGCAGTCTGTGTAAGGAGCGCCGTGAGTTGAGCTCCTTATTTTCAGCTGCACTTTAACGGTCCTTGTGGCCACTGAAGCACCAGTTGCACTAGGATCGATCACAGTGATGAATCCGGGGCCCGGAGTGCCTGTCTGATGATTGCTCGGTCTTTATCTTCTGTCGTCTCTCTAGGAAGACCGCTTCCTTTCTGACACTTTGTTTGGCCGAGGTTATCTTGTTCCTGCCAACACTGTGGAATAGTTGCACTGCTCCTATTCAAGTGGATTCTACGACTACTCGAACTGGCTTCTTTGAGCCCAACTACAAGTCCTCTCTCAAACTCTGACACAGACATACATTGTTCGCGCTCATGTCTGCGAGGAATAATAACAGTCCAGCTGAGTACATAGTGTGAAATTCCCAAAGACTTAATGCCACGGTGTCGATATGACCCCTCTTAACTATCCTTGCCACCTGCATGGTGAAACTACAATACAGTATCATACATTTATCAATCAGCTGCCAAAGTTTACAATTTTTCATAGTCTGTCGATACCTTTACAAATATCAATTTGTGAGCAATTTACATTATTCTGTCGTTAATTTTTGTGTATTACGTTGCATACACACCCATCCACCCAAACACACACACACACACACACACACACACACACACACACAAACACAATCGGTGACTGTCATATACGTTCATATACACATATATATAAAGTTCGGTGGCTTCCTGCGATGCTCTTGGCAGCATAGTTTCTCTGTCGAAGTTACGCGCTTTGCAGCGTCCTGGTTGGCTAGCGCCCTTTATTTAGGACGGCCGAGGCTCGCGAGGAGAGTTGGTCGGGACAGTGACCGCCACTGCCAGCGATTCGAACATACGGCTCGCTGCGTTCGATGTGGAGGGCAACACCGATCTTCAGCATGTACTGATCCCCGAGGGGCTCCGCCGAAATGTGCTAACTGTGAAACGGACCATCCTGCCACATGGCGTGGCTGCCAGAAGTACCAGGAACTTCTCAGGAAATACAGACAACGGTCTTCCCCGCAGCCCTCTCAACGGAGGACTCGTGTAATTCGGAACTCCAACCTGACGCCACACCCTCCGCCCCACCGTCAGCAAACGCCACAAGAACAGCCGGCGGCGACACGGCAGCCAGTAACACAGTCTCCTCCTGAAGCACTTCCACCTCGACAGCACCGCCAGCATTATTCATACGCCAACACAGCATCACCACGCCGACCGGAACCGGAAGCCTACGTCTCACCAGCTCATTTGATGGAATCTATAGCTCCAGCGCTCTCTAATGTCGCGAAACTTCTCACCGCCGTGCAGCAACAACTAGTGGGGATACTTTCTTTAATCGAAAGTGTATTGAAGGCCTTTGAAACACCGTAAGATGGATCGCCCTGCGACCACGAGAAACCTGAAAATCTGTATATGGAACGCCAACGGAATGAAACACAAGAAAACAGAATTCACTGAATTTTTACAGTGTCACAAAATCGACATCGCACTTGTATCGGAGACGCACCTTCGTCCAACAACTGAGCTCAGATTTCGTAACATGTACGTCTATAGAACGGACAGACAAGGCCAACGAGGTGGAAGGACGGCAGTTCTGCTTAAAAGGGAACTGCGGCACCATCGTGAAACACTACCACACCTCCAACATCTGGAGGCAACAGCAGTAACGGTTCGATCGGCGGCAGGCAACATCACTTTCATTGCGGCGTACAACAGCCCCGGTAAAAACCTGGTGCCAGACGACCTACGGAGTATCTTCACCAATTCTGACAAAATCGTCCTAGGAGGTGACCTTAACAGCAAGCACATCGCGTGGAATTCCCGGCGTACGAACCCTCGTGGACGAACTTTGATTGCCATGGAAGAAGAACTGGGCATCACAGTCCATGGCCCACGAGAACCCACACGGATTCCTTACGTCGATCGGCAAGAATCAGATGTCCTAGATATTGCTATCATCAAAAATATCGAGACGAACCTCCAGCTCCGCACCGTCGACGATCTTTCGTTTGATCACCGACCTGTTATCAGCATAGTGGAAAACGCAACGGCCAACCTTCCACCCCCAACCTCACAGACTCTGAACTGGGGTAAATTTCGGACATATCTTGACAACAATATCTGCTCGACGCAGGACGTTTCAACACCGGAAGCCATCGACATCGTGGTACAAACTTTGACGCAGAAGATACAGGTAGCCAAACGGAGGGCAACTACTCACACGGTTTACCCTGTAGTAGCCTTCGACGAGTTCCCGCCTCTACTCCAAGAACTGAAGACACAGAGAAACAGGAGCAGGCGACGTTGGCTCCGCTATAGAAACCCGATCGATCGACGAGAAACACACGCCTTAACACGAGAACTGCACAGGAGAGTGGCCGAGTAGCGACAGCAGGTCTGGGAAGATAAGATGGATGAATTCTTACTTCGAACCAAGAACGAATGGCAGGTAGTCAGGAACATACGACACCAGCGGCCACCTAAACGAGCCAGAGGACCAGATGGCCTCCTCTATGACGAACTCGCCCAGGCGGAGCTGTATGCTACGACTTACCAAGAACAGATGTCTACACCAGCGACCCCCGTGAACGACGTCCGCCTGCAAGAACAGAAGCCGTCGTTACAGCAGAATGGACTGCTTTTCGTACTGCGTCTGTGCAGAGCCACCCACAACTCACTACACCAGCAGAGATCCGTAAAATTATCCGGAAGACTCGGAATAATGCGCCGGGCAACGACTTCATAAGCAACACCGATTTGAAACAGTTGCCCAGGAAGCCAACTGTGCTCTTTACCCGAATTCTCAACAGCTGTCTTCTGCAGAGATATTTTCCTACGGCATGAAAGACGGCTCGAGTAGTTCCAATACCCAAGCCAGGTAAAGACCCAGCAGAACCCAACAGTTACCGGCCAATTAGCCTCTTGCCGACCCTTGGCAAGGTGCTCGAGAGAGTGCTGTTGAAGAGGCTCCATGACACGCTTACAGCGCATGATGTTATACGACCCGAACAATTCGGTTTCAAGGACAAGTTATCTGCCGAACTTCAACTTCTACGGATCACCGAACGGATACAAGAAGGACACAACAAGCAGCACTTCACGATTGGTGTCTTCCATGACATCGAAAAAGCTTACGATAAGGTGTGGTGGTCCAACCTTATCGTGAAACTGCATCGCACTACCCCTACTGCGGATTGTTGCATTAGACTCACAGACGGCTTTCTGCAGGACAGGAAACTGTATGTCCGAGTCGACGATAAAAACTCCGAAATGAAACTGATCTCCGCAGGAATTCCGCAGGGCTCTGTCGTTTCGCCCCTGCTTTTCAACTTATATATAAACGACATCCCAACAGTCCCCCTTGTTACGGCGAGTTTTTATGCGGACGATACGGCCTTTCTGACAACTGGACGACACTTGGACCAGCTAATCGCTAGGATGCAACGGCAAATTGCTGTAATGGAACGCTGGGCGCTGCAAAATAAGATAACGATCAACCCGACGAAGACGGCAGCCGTTCTGTTCACACGGAGGAAACCAGTTCTGAACGACAGACTCCAAATAGCTGACCAATTTATCCCATGGTCGCCGGGAGTGAAGTATCTCGGTGTCTACCTTGACAAAAAATTACTCTTTACGCAGCATATTGCCGACAAGAAGACGGCAGCCCAGAAGATGGCCAGGTCATTGATTCCGTTCCTGAAGAGTAAGGATCTCAACCCTAAGACTAAACTCTAATTGTATAAGGCAACGGTGGAACCTACAATGTTGTATGGCTCCACCTCGTGGGGAACTACGTGCGTCTCCAACTACAACAAACTCCAAGCTCTGCAAAACATTTGCTATCGATGGATCACAGGAGCTCCATGGTGGACAAGAAACGTCGACATCCGCACCGCACTCCACGAGACCACTATACAAGAGAAGGTCCATGACAAGGCTCTACGAGTTTTTGACAAGATCGATGGTCCTTAGCGACGAAGTTCGACATTTAGAATCGGTAGGAACGGTAAACCCTGCAAGATGGCCCAAGTATCGAGTACCGAAGTCAATAACGTTTCACCCCCCATAGGTGATCTGTCATAACACGACGAAGCAGTCACACATAACAGCCTTGACACATTTCACCCTCCACAGGAGATAGACATCACCAAAGACAGCAGGCTAAAGGACCCATTGCGTGCCCAAGCCTAACTGAACGTGTAATAAATAAAGTGTTTTCCTTTTATCCTTACATCCCATCCTAGAAGAATAAGTCATCAAGGATGATCTCTTTAGTCCACACTACACACTATATTAAAAAAAAAAAAAGGACAGTGACGGAGACTCGGTCGGTGGCAGTGACAGAGGAAAGACAGCACACGGAGCATGGCGAGTAGTCAGTCGGCGCTTGGTGTACTGTCAGGAAGCAGTTTGTTGATATTCCGGCGCCTGGGTCTGGCAGCGTGCGGCATTGGAGTGCGGAAACAGTCACCGGTCAACAAAGTCTCTGTTTAAGAGTCGTGTCTATCTCGAATCCTGTGGAGAGCGCCGGAGTCTAACCTGGTGTGCATGTTAAAAGCGAGCTCTTGGACTAATTTTAAATTGTGAGCCATTTTGTGGTGGAACTTTTGGACGTGATTTCTCCGTGTAGGCACCTTAATTTTCGCTTGTCATTCCTTAAACCACATGGACGTGAGTCCAGGGTACTTGGTACTGCAAGTCCATGTAACTGCACTGTGTTCTGGTTAGGATGCATTTATGTTGAATTACATTTGTGGCTGACACTCGGCGATTTCTTTTTTATTATTATTGTTAATATATTAAGTGGTCAGTTTTATAAACCAAAGTTTATTCTCTGTATAAAACTTCAGCCACCATTTGCAAATTTCATCCTTGTAGGCAACTATAATAGCAACACTTTTGCGCCGTCAAACGGTGCTCTGATGTTTAAGGTTTAACATATGCTCCTGCATTTGCCGCTACCAGTGCTTGGCTGATTGTTTTAGAATTTTAGTGAACTGTATATTAATACTGGGTTTGTGTATTGTAGAAATCGTTGTTAGTGTGCGCTAGCCCTCTTACCTGTTGTTGTCACTTGAGCTCTCGAGCACGGAATTCCGACGCGTCGCCGATGTGATCACCAAACGTCGAGGATGTGCTGATTGCTGTGTAATTCTTTCATGAAATCATAACATCATATTGCCGAATGTTTTCCAAAGTAATTAATTCACGTGTTTACGAGATCTTGCTACTTGAGTATTTTTTTAAACGTTATGGATTTACAAATTGTTACTTTTCAGATTCACAAGTCCTGATAATTAACTTAATTTCACAAATAGATAGCTCAGATTTGCAGTTATGTTAAAGTTATATTTGTGTCAAGTAATTTTTTCTTAATATAAAGTTGGGGCCATAAGGCTGTTTTTCTTTTTTAAAAATTTTTGAATTATGCTAATTTATACAATTGAATAATCGGTGTAGATCAACGCAATTTGTAAATGCTAGTTAATCATTGAGTTGTTCCCAGTGTTCTGTTTCGATTAACGTGGTGAAAATAATATTTTTAATCCTCAAATTTGGCCAGCATTCCACTTCAGCAGCCCATGCGCCAACCTTTCCAATCCTATACCCTACCAACAACTACACTACTGGCCATAAAAATTGCTACCCCAAGAAGAAATGCAGATGATATACGGGTATTTATTGGATAAATATATTATACTAGAACTGACATGTGATTACATTTTCACGAAATTTGGGTGCATAGAACCTGAGAAATTAGTACCCAGAACAACCACCTCTGGCCATAATAACGGCCTTGATACGCCTGGGAATTGAGTCAAACAGAGCATGGATGGAGTGTACAGGTACAGCTGCCCATGCAGCTTAAACACGATACCACAGTTCATGAAGAGTATGACTGGCGTATAGTGACGAGCCAGTTGCTCGGCCACCATTGACCAGACGTTTTCAGTTCGTGAGAGATCTGGAGAATGTGCTGGCCAGGGCAGTAGTCGAACATTATCTGTATCCAGAAAGGCCCGTACAGGACCTGCAACATGCGGTCGTGCGTTATCCTACTGAAATGTGGGTTTCGTAGGGATCGCATGAAGGGTAGAGCCACGGGTCGTAACACATCTGAAATGTAACGGCCACTGCTCAAAGTGCCGTCAATGCGAACAAGAGGTGACCGAGACGTGTAACCGATGGTACCCCATACCATCATGCCGCGTGATACGCCAATATGACGATTACGAATACACGCTTCCAATGTGCGTTCACCGCGATATAGCCAAACACGGATGCGACCATCATGATGCTGTAAACAGAACTTGGATTCATCCGAAAAAATGACGTTTTGCCATTCGTGCATCCAGGTTCGTCGTTGAGTACACCATCGGAGGCGCTCCTGTCTGTGATGCAGCGTCAAGGGTAACCGCAGCTATGGTCTCCGAGCTGATAGTCCATGCTGCTGCAAACGTCGTCGAACTGTTCGTGCAGATGGTGTTGTCCTGCAAACGTCCCCATCTGTTGACTCGAGGATCGAGACGTGGCTGCACGATCAGTTACAGCCATGCGGGTGAGATGCCTGTCATCTCGACTGCTAGTGATACGAGGCCGTCGGGATCCAGCACGGCGTTCCATATTACCCTCCTGAACCCATCGATTCCATATTCTGCTAACAATCATTGGATCTCGACCAACGCGAGCAGCAATGTCGCGATACGATAAACCGCAATCGCGATAGGCTACAATCCGACCTTTATCAAAGTCGGAAACGTGATAGTGCGCATTTCTTCTCCTTACACGTGACATAACAACAACGTTTCACCAGACAGCACCGCCGGCCAACTGCTGTTTGTGTATGAGAAATTGGTTGGAAACTTTCCTCATGTCAGTACGTTGTAGGTGTCGCCACCGGCGCCAATCTTGTGTGAATGCTCTGAAAAGCTAATCATTTACATATCACAGCATCCTCTTCCTGTCGGTTAAATTTCTCGTCTGTACCACGTCATCTTTGTGGTGTAGCAATTTTAATGGCCAGTAGTGTAAAAACCATTTCCTGGAACCACCAGGTCAAAGGGACTTAGAAAAAGCTCGTGTAATTCGATAACACATTTTCAAAGGAAATTCATACAAACAGATAGGAAAAACTGGGAAGTACTGCGAGAGAATGAATTTAGCACCAGACTAGGGACAAAGTGGACTGAAGAAAGAGAAAAATTCCACGGAGAAGAAATGAGAGTTCCTTGGATACTATGAAGGCTGGTACATAACAGCATTGCGTGAGCCTATAGTGTTCAATCATAGCTAATGGTAATACTATGTTTATAAACACAATATAATTTATTTCTAGTCAGTCAGTCATTGTGCTGGTATATAATAATCGTCCTGACTAACGGTTGCTAACGTGGCGGCAATGCTGTAAGATTTCGGTTTACTTGCGAACTCGTCCACTCGTTCTCCTTTCGATGCTTTATCTGATCTTATGTAGGCGGGGACTTCGGAGATGACCTCATATGCCCGCTGGCAAGTTTAAAGAGAGTATACGGAGTTCGTCTCTGATCTCTGCTGGAGTATTTGTAGGTAGATAGACTGCGACAGTAAACTCAGGTTTCGGCCAGGTTGGTTGGTTTTGCACTCTGGAATCAGGTGATCATTCTGCCAGCTGTGTACATGGATACAGAAGGTGTGAAGTCTTACTCTAAGTAGAAGTGAAAATCAGAGCGACGCGAATTATCAATCGGTTATGGGATTACGATGGAAATAATAGTTTGTGAATAATATTATTGATGCGAGTCCTCTAAGGACAATAAAACAAAATTTTTATCGCAATCTTTTCAGAAACGTTTAACATTACTTGGTGGCTTATTAAAGACGCTCCACGCCTTAATGAGAAAATCATTAAACCCTATCTCATGAGTCTTTTACGTAGTAGATTACTAAGGACGTCGAGAGAGAAATTAATTGTGCAAAATTTGGAAAATGCATAAAGTCCTCTTGAATTTCTGGATGGGCTAGAATACTCGAACCTATCGAAATCTCTTGAGAGATCTAACTGCATTGACAGAGATGATCAGAGTAAGAATAAAGAAACGACACGTGTGGAAGTGGAAAAACAAATCGAATACATGAAGTCAATTACGTGGAGGAAATGAAAAGTTCTCACTGAACTTCATAATAGAAGGACAGAACGAATAGTCAGATTTTTCATCAAAGTGTAAGGATCATATTCAAAGCCTTCGAAAGAGAGTTGTGTGTGTGAAAACTATCTGATGTTGAGAATTTACTCAACTGGCCAAGGATACAATTAAAGATCTATGAAAATCGATGGCAGTAGTTAACTGTTTCTCAGAGGAGAACTAACGGCACCTTTCTTGTAATACAATATAAGTATTTGTAGGCCAACAGTAAGCTTCTCATTATTGTTGTTGTGGTCTTCAGTCCTGAGACTGGTTTGATGCAGCTCTCCATGCTACTCTATCCTGTGCAAGCTTCTTCATCTCCCAGTACCTACTGCAACCTACATCCTTCTGAATCTGCTTAGTGTATTCATCTCTTGGTCTCCCTCTACGATTTTTACCCTCCACGGTGCCCTCCAATACCAAATTGGTGATCCCTCCATGCCTCAAAACATGTCCTACCAACCGATCCCTTCTAGTCAAGTTGTGCCACAAACTCCTCTTCTCCCCAATCCTACTCAATACCTCCTCATTAGTTACGTGATCTACCCACCTTATCTTCAGCATTCTTCTGTAGCACCACATTTCGAAAGATTCTATTCTCTTCTTGTCCAAACTAGTTAACGTCCATGTTTCACTTCCATACATGGCTACACTCCATACAAATACTTTCAGAAACGACTTCCTGACACTTAAATCTATACTCGATGTTAACAAGTTTCTCTTCTTGAGAAACGCTTTCCTTGCCATTGCCAGTCTACATTTTATATCCTCTCTGCTTCGAACCATCATCGGTTATTTTACTTCCTAAATAGCAAAACTCCTTTACTACTCTAAGTGTCTCATTACCTAACCTAATTCCCTCAGCATCACCCGACTTAATTTGACTACATTCCATTATCCTCGTTTTGCTTTTGTTGATGTTCATCTTATATCCTCCTTTCAACACACTGTCCATTCCGTTCAACTGCTCTTCCAAGTCCTTTGCAGTCTCTGACAGAATTACAATGTCATCGGCGAACCTCAAAGTTTTTACTTCTTCTCCATGAATTTTAATACCTACTCCGAATTTTTCTTTTGTTTCCTTTACTGCTTGCTCAATATACAGATTGAATAACATCGGGGAAAGGCTACAACCCTGTCTCACTCCTTTCCCAGCCACTGCTTCCCTTTCATGCCCCTCGACTACTATAACTGCCATCTGGTTTCTGTACAAGTTGTAAACAGCCTTTCGCTCCCTGTATTTTACCCCTGCCACCTTCAGAATTTGAAAGAGAGTATTCCAGTTAACATTGTCAAAAGCTTTCTCTAAGTCTACAAATGCTAGAAACGTAGGTTTGCCTTTTCTTAATCTTTCTTCTAAGACAAGTCGTAAGGTCAGTATTGCCTCATGTGTTCCAGCATTTCTACGCAATCCAAACTGATCTTCCCCGAGGTCGGCTTCTACCAGTTTTTCCATTCGTCTGTAAAGAATTCGCGTTAGTATTTTGCAGCTGTGACTTATTAAACTGATAGTTCAGTAATTTTCACATCTGTCAACACCTGCTTTCTTTGGGATTGGAATTATTATATTCTTCTTGAAGTCTGACGGTATTTCGCCTGTCTCATACATCGTGCTCACCAGATGGTAGAGTTTTGTCATGACTGGCTCTCCCGAGGCCATCAGTAGTTCTAATGGAATGTTGTCTACTCCCGGGGCCTTGTTTCGACTCAGGTCTTTCAGTGCTCTGTCAAACTCTTCACGCAGTATCATATCTCCCATTTCATCTTCATCTACATCCTCTTCCATTTCCATAATACTGTCCTCAAGTACATCGCCCTTGTATAAACCCTCTATATACTCCTTCCACCTTTCTGCCATCCCTTCTTTGCTTAGAACTGGGTTGCCATCTGAGCTCTTGATATTCATACAAGTGGTTCTCTTCTCTCCAAAGATCTCTTTAATTTTCCTGTAGGCAGTATCTATCTTACCCCTAGTGAGAAATCCTCTACATCCTTACATTTGTCCTCTAGCCATCCCTGCTTAGCCGTTTGGACTTCCTGTCGATATCATTTTTGAGACGTTTGTATTCCTTTTTGCCTGCTTCATTTACTGAATTTTTATATTTTCTCCTTTCATCAATTAAATTCAATATTTCTTCTGTTACCCAAGGATTTCTATTAGCCCTCGTCTTTTTACCTACTTGATCCTCTGCTGCCTTCACTACTTCATCCCTCAGAGCTACCCATTCTTCTTCTACTGTATTTCTTTCCCCCATTCCTTTCAATTGTTCCCTTATGCTCTCCCTGAAACTCTGTACAACCTCTGGTTCTTTCAGTTTATCCAGGTCCCATCTCCTTAAATTCCCACCTTTTTGCAGTTTCTTCAGTTTCAATCTGCAGTTCATAACCAATAGATTGTGGTCAGAATCCACATCTGCCCTTGGAAATGTCTTACAATTTAAAACCTGGTTCCTAAATCTCTGTCTTACCATTATATAATGTATCTGATATCTTTTAGTATCTCCAGGATTCTTCCAGGTATACAACCTTCTTTTATGATTCTTGAACCAAGTGTTAGCTATGATTAAGTTATGCTCTGTGCAAAATTCTACAAGGCGGCTTCCTCTCTCATTCCTTCCCCCCAATCCATATTCACCTACTATGTTTCCTTCTCTCCCTTTTCCTACTGACGAATTCCACTCACCCATGACTATTAAATTTTCGTCTCCCTTCACTACCTGAATAATTTCTTTTATCTCGTCATACACTTCATCTATTTCTTCATCATCTGCAGAGCTAGTTGGCATATAAACTTGTACTACTGTAGTAGGCATGGGCTTTGTGTCTATCTTGGCCACAATAATGCGTTCACTATGCTGTTTGTAGTAGCTAACCCTCACTCCAATTTTTTTATTGATTATTAAACCTACTCCTGCATTACCCCTATTTGATTTTGTATTTATAACCCTGTAATCACCTGACCAAAAGTCTTGTTCCTCCTGCCACCGAACTTCACTAATTCCCACTATATCTAACATCTCATAAGAAGTTAATTTCTCTTTCGCTTTTGGTCTACTAAGACTGAAGCCTAAGCATTACTGGGAATGAATCATTCAACATACTGCCCTATGTAACATCATACAATTACTCCCCGTGACGAGTATGTAAAAAATGAGAGTTGCAATTCTCAGTGACAGGTAGAACGACCACCAGGGTCCATTATCGTTATTCGTTTTTAGTGTTGTTGCGAGGGTATGTGCGCACTAGACTTATCCAAATTCCACATGCACAGCATTCAGCATGAGTCTGCGTAACCTCATAGCTTTGATCCTAAGCTACTTTATAAGGATAGAGATAGCTTGTTCTATAAAGAACTGTAATCCACATGAACTAATGATGTGCGATGGTGAAGAATTCGACACGTCATCATAAGAGTACATAGCTGATAATCTTTATGGTATTGCTTCACAGGTTATCGGCCTAATGAAACACGTGGCAAACGGTCCCTGATTGTGGTTTTGTAGGTTTACGAGCAAAAATGTATGCCTATAACAAACTGGACGGTGCCCTCCAGAGGTGGGCTAAGGGCGTATGTCATGTTACATTAAGAGCCCTCTCTATCAAAGACTATTTGCAGCTACTGGAAGGTGGTGTTCACCGTCTCTGCTGCAACTGCAGCATGTGGTGCAGTGAACTAGTATTTGATCAAGAGGACATGGGTGCACACTTTGCTGCAATCGAAGGTCAGGTGTTGCCTCGTGAGGATAAAAGAGCCATTTGTGATGACAAGAATGAAACTCAAACTAATCACATGTAGAGAGAGAAGTGTGAGAGGACTCTGAATGAGAGGGACAGAATTAGATTCGGAGTAAATGTTGCATATAGTATAAGCCTTTCATCATAGTGTAAGTACGTGTGTGTGTGTGTGTGTGTGTGTGTGTGTATGTGTGTGGTGTAAATATTTATTTAGTTATGCACACCACGATTGTGAGCAATGGGTACTGTGTACACATTTATATATACACCTTGTAAAATAAATACCTGCACTCCATGTTTGTTGACAAGGATTGTATCTTCACACCATGCACATCACAAAAAAGGAGTTGTAAATAAGAAGTATATATAATGACCTTGCGTATCATGTAAATAGAATAATTTTTAAGTTTCACTTGCCACTAGCCATCCAAATCAGCTTAGCTTTTTAAGTGTAGATGTATATGTATACATAGTTCACAGTCCATCAAATGTGTGTGAAATTTTATATGACTTAACTGATAAGGTCATCAATCCCTAAGCTTACACACTACGTAACCTAAATTCTCCTAAGGACAAACACACACACCCATGCCCGAGGGACCAGCCGCACAGTCCATGAATGCAGCGTCTTAGACCGCTCATCATCATCAAAACTGTTGTTGTATAACAACCATGTAACTGTTACTATTGGGACTGTCTAGTGTAAGAATAAAAGTATCTCTGTATTCGTTTTCCACATAGGTTTAAATATTTGAAAATTGTTAATATTTCAACCAGTGAACTTTTTCTTGTTATTGTGTAAGAAAGAAGTATATCTGCGTTGAATATTACCACCAAATTGTATCTCAAGAAGAAAACAATATCTCAAGAATCAATTTATATCTGTGAGAACTAAATAAAAGTGAATACGTTACCATACGTGTTTGGTGTTGTTATTTACAAAAAATATACGCCTGTGTATACATAAAGGATGTGCTAAACACAAATGACTTAGTTTTGAATACAATAGTGAAGTTTAAAGGCAAAGATAACAAAATATATATAATGTTTGTATGGGATTGCACCTATTGTGTAGCACAAATTGGATTTTGGGAGCTGGAGGCAAGAGACCGTGTCTCCTACCAAAGATACCTCTAAATCTCTAAATATCTCTAAAATTATATCACCAATACTTGAAGGAAACCAGAGAGATAATGTGTGGGCCACGCTGTATACCACCAAGGTCGGAGAAGGGTGGAAAGAAATCACACATAGATTGTGTGATAAAAATTCATTTATTTTTCTTCCGAATTAAAGGTAATTTTACATTTTCATAACCAGATACAACACTGTTGTCACACATCTTCTTCTTTTAGAGTCGATAGAGAGCAGGACACTCGTAGAATTTCATGTCTAGCATAGCGGCTAACTTGAAGATTCAAAACAGCCATGTGATCCCCTGACCTTTGACGTAAATTATAGTATACATGTCGTCGAATAATGGAAGCAACATCACCAACTCTTCGTAGGGTAGAACAGTACCATTCCAGTGAATTCCATGGTAGAAATGTGTTATCGAGTTTGCATTACTCCATCTTTCACCACACTTCGCATCATTAAAAGACCTCGGCAGTGTAATGTTTGCTAAGAATGTTTCCATAATTTTGCATCTTCTGTGTATGCATCGAATGCAACATCCTTAAGTATGGGCTATCTACCGTCATAATTATTGACACCCTGAATGTGTGCAGTGATGTTCACACCGAGATGCCACTGTAAAATGCTATGGGTATGGCTCAGCACCAGTTCATTTATACAGCTTGTTGTACAACATTGTGAGCAGGCAAATTGTTAATCACATAGTCATGTAGAACTAGAGAATATACTGCAGTGTGTTCTGGGAAATACGCTGAAGATTCATATTATATTCGTACATCTGTATGTCCAAATTTAATTATCTAATAATGTTTAGAGTGTACTGTTACGTCGACAGGCACCAGCTCCATTGAATATACTTACATCGATGTGGTGTCTGTCCTTCGGGACATGTCCGAAAGAACAGACACTATATCGATATAAGTATGTAGTTTTGGCAATATCGGCCATGACCTTCTTCTTCTGTGCGGATGCACACAAATTCCCCGAAATCTTGCGGGACTTGGTAAGAATGTCTTCCACGAGTAATGAGTGTGTTGGGGTGGCACACTGCGAATGTTGTGTGTCGATATACAAGGTGAGAATGTGGGTCTCGCGGGAAGCGTGCGCGAGTTAGTCCCTGCAGTCGCGCTCTGCTCTCTGCCCTCGGTTGCTCAGATGGATAGAGCGTCTGCCATGTAAGCAGGAGATCCCGGGTTGGAGTACCAGTCGGGGCACACATTTTCACCCGTCCTCATTGATATAGATCAACACCCTTCAGCAGCTGAAGGTATTAACATAATTCTAATTTCGTTTTAGCTACTTTGAATTTACGTAGGCTGAGTAGACATCCTTCCTCCTTTAACTATGAAGCATAGAATCTCCCATACATATCTTATAACAGATCGTTTAAGTTTTCATTCTACTGCACGTATAAAGTATCATATGTTTAGAATTCGGAGTTCAGGTAAACTCTGTTATTAGTTAACCTGCAATTGTGAAATTTGATGGATACAGTTATTGTATTCCCTCTTCTATAGGAAGCTTCAAAAGCTGCTCATCCAACACGGTGATGTGTGGCATTTTCCATATTGTTTTATTGATGGTGACCTCGTTCTCATCTTGAAATCCTTGAATGTATGAGCCATCTGTTGCACTCCATACCAGACTAAGTTCCTTTTTAGCATTCAGAACTATTCACCACATTTCTTCAAAGTATCCCTTCAGCAGTTTTAGAGTTTACATGCAGTAAATCTCTTGTACTCTTCCACTATTCTATCTAGTGGCTCATCTATGAAGCAACATTAATTGGATCTTTCATACTAAATGTGGCGGATGGGTAACGTTTACGTGACAAGTGTTTCTGGCATGTAATACGCCCGTCATTTTCCACTGGGGTAGTTATATCGAACGATGTCACTGCGAAGTTTCACACCTACTGATTTAAGGTACTCGCAGTTAGAACGTGTTATCACCCTTCTGCTATGTTGTGAAGTGCCACGATGTGCTTGTTGGTTCTATATCTCTAAAAAGTCATCCTGTCTTCGTTGACAATACGAGGACGTTGCTGCTGCTGCGAGCCCTCGCTGTTTGAAGGTCGCCACCGCTGATCCTGATCCGGCAAGTTAACTATCGTTGTTTAAAGTCGGAGTATATGGCATTGCATCTGAGTCTCAACTAAAGAGTGAATACAAAATTGTTGAGGCTTTCGTGGCCACTTGTTGACAAACTGCCTATTGGCTTCTGTCTCGGGTTCTTCGGCCGACGTTCATCTAATGATTTTTCTGACGTTTCGCCAGCACGAGTGGCTGGCATTGTCAAAGCTTCACCCTCCATTGCCGGTGGTGAACTGGAGCCGAGCTCGCGGGCGCAGACTATGTGTACCTGGCGCGCCAACGTCCGAGGGCTTCTCCGCGGTCATTTCCGGTGCGGTTCTCCTCTTGCTACCTGCGACGGTCGTTCGCTGCAGTACGGGAAGCGAAGTAAGGAACCAGAAAAAGAAATGTCGGGTACGGCCTTTCTGCCATACATTCCCAGAGTGACGGACAGAATCGGCCGTATATTGCGCAAACATGGCGTAAAGACGATCTTCAAACCGACAAGGAAGATCAAAGAGTGTCTTAGATCGGCGAAGGAGAAAAGAGACCCACTTTCAATGTCGGGAATATACCGCATACCATGCACATGCGGAAAAGTTTATGTCGGGATGACTGGACGATCCATTAACACCAGGATCAAGGAGCATAAGCGACATTGCAGGTTGGGGCAGGTGGAGAAATCGGCCGTGGCAGAACACGCACTGAATGAGACCGACCACGTAATAAAATTCGCCTACACGGAAGTTCTGGCTGTAGAGAACCACTATCACACGCGCTTGTTCAGAGAAGCTGTAGAAATACAAAAACACGTGAACAGTTTGAACAAGAAAGAGGAAAGCCTTAAGGTCAACGGATCCTGGCTTCCCGTACTGTAGCGAACGACCGTCGCAGGTAGCAAGAGGAGAACCGCACCGGAAATGACCGCGGAGAAGCCCTCGGACGTTGGCGCGCCAGGTACATATAGTCTGCGCCCGCGAGCTCGGCTCCAGTTCACCACCGGCAATGGAGGGTGAAGCTTTGACAATGCCAGCCACTCGTGCTGGCGAAACGTCAGAAAAATCATTAGATGAACGTCGGCCGAAGAACCCGAGACAGAAGCCAATAGGCAGTTTGTAAAGAGTGAATGTTTAAGACACCTCGTTGTATACCCTTCTTCATAAACGTTAGGAGGAACGTGATCCACACATACCCATACAAGTAAGTATAAAAGTGAAACTTCCTGGCAGATTAAAACTGTGTGCCGGACCGAGACTCGAACTCGGGACCTTTGCCTTTCGCGGGCAAGTGCTCTACCATCTGAGCTACCGAAGCACGACTCACGCCCGGTACTCACAGCTTTACTTCTGCCAGTACCTCGTCTCCTACCTTCCAAACTTTACAGAAGCTCTCCTGCGAACCTTGCAGAACTAGCACTCCTGAAAGAAAGGATATTGCGGAGACATGGCTTAGCCACAGCCTGGGGGATGTTTCCAGAATGAGATTTTCACTCTGCAGCGGAGTGTGCGCTGATATGAAACTTCCTGGCAGATTAAAACTGTGTGCCCGACCGAGACTCGAACTCGGGACCTTTGCCTTTCGCGGGCAAGTGCTCTACCATCTGAGCTACCGAAGCACGACTCACGCCCGGTACTCACAGCTTTACTTCTGCCAGTACCTCGTCTCCTACCTTCCAAACTTTACAGAAGCTCTCCTGCTAACCTTGCAGAACGATCACTCCTGAAAGAAAGGTCCCGAGTTCGAGTCTCGGTCGGGCACACAGTTTTAATCTGCCAGGAAGTTTTATGTCAGCGCACACTCCGCTGCAGAGTGAAAATCTGATTCTGGAAGTATAAAAGTCCTGGTAGCGATGAAAATTGTAGACCACATGTCTTCTGACGGTGAAGTATCGTTGTAACTCTTCCGAAGGCTGTAAGTCTCAAAATATCAGATGTTGTTTGTATATTTCTTAACATACGCCACCCAGTATATTTGTGGTCCCCCAGCAATAACAAAATTCACAATTCCACTTTATCCAGATTTCCACATAGTCTTCAGTAATGTATCCTGCATAAACACAACACGAAATCTTCGAATACTCAATATTTTCCTAACAAACTTGAGTAGATCTATATTTGTAAGCGGTCTGTCCGGTAGAACAGCCAACGGTTCTTTTAATGAACACACATAATCTTACCTTGTATGGTTTCAGGTATAATTCTTTGCTTACGGCTGCTGTTTCCTTCATGTGGTTATTTCTTGCTTCCTCCAGCTGATCCTGGGAGTTCTGAACATACTTGACCGTTCTGACAACATCCGAAGCACCACCCGCCAGTGAACCCATCACTGAGAAATCTGCGAGGGCGGTGATGAGTAAGAGGATAATTTCGCCTGATGTCTCGTGTATCGGCAGAACCTAGGATAGTTTAACCGGTACTTCATGTTTCAGAGCCCTTTTAGCTGCGTACATCGCTGTCAGCATACAGTTTGTTGAACGCAGCTGCTCTGGAGTCTTCTTCTCCTTCAGTCCATGACCTGCGACATTCTTAGCTTGCTTGAAATTCGTACCCAAGCCCAACTTAATTTTACTATGCAGGGTTTCATCAGCTACAAATGCTGCAATGCACTGCCTTTTACCAAAATTTTTCTCCCATGTATTGGCTTGGCTGTATCAGCTAAAACTCGATCTGCATCGTGACATGCTGGGAGATCTTTACATTTCTCGTTTGCAGTATTACGTTTGAAACACTCCTCATCAAGCAGGTTAATCCCCTTATGAAGCTTTGTGCCAGATCCACAGAATAGTTCTCTGGAATATGCTATTCGACTGGAAGTTTGTCGAGAATTCCACCATCTTCTATATGTGTCTTCTACCATGCTACTATACTCGCTGAGCTCTGTGCGCACCATTATACAGCAAATTGTCAGCGTCAATGCAGCTGTTTCGTGTTGCAGGAAAACCTTCTACGTAAAACCACCCTGGAATTTCAGGGCGACTGCTATCTTTTAACCAGGAAGTACAGGGATTTGTTATTTGCATTTTGTGATTATCTCACTCTACTAGTTTGCGAGGTATGATTTCTCAAATGCTGTATTGTGTTTTGAGACATATGCCAAATAACCCATATCAAATTTCTATTTACATGGATCCAGCATTTTAATACAATACTGTAAGGTATCCATGAGTCCATTATCGTGAACATCGATTGGCCTCAACTTCATTGTGCTGTGTTTGGTTCGATTACACTGTACAATTGTTTCAGGGAGGATATCCCTCCATTTGTATGAACCGCAAAGATTAAAGCATATCCACTTTTGACCTTTTATTGTTCTGTGCAGACATTCGACTATACTCGCCTTCAGGTGGGTGAATGCTGAGCAGTGATACATTCCATACCTATTGTAAAACTCTCAAACGCGATTGGTTTGGAGGTTGTTTGAGCATCGATTCGTCCCTGTCCTCAGCAAAGGCTCAGACACCTCAGAGCCATGTCTCCCCTTTCTTTTTATTAACAGTTAATGTACAGGCAATTTTGGAGTGTGAATCAATAATCACTAAAGTATAATTGAGTCCATTATTCACATATGAATATTCCCACATAATCAGACGATCTGCCTGGCATGAGTCACCCAAACCTTTATCATAACATGCTTATGAGGGTACGTCTTACATGATGGTTTGTTCAGTTCTCGAACTAATGCCTCCATACTTATTCGATTAACCTTTCTCCTTAGCGTCAGAGTTTATTTAAACAACTCCAATCAATGAGCAGTATTACCACCAGCAGCTGACGCCATGAGCAGTCGCAGTTGATCTGTTAGCGCATTTGAATCCTCGTACTATATATACTGTGGCAGTTAATTGCTGATTATTTTATGCTGAATGTCAGTACTATCACCAATGCTATGTCGAGCACCTAATATAATTTTTATAATGGTTCCGCGTTGTGCACAGCACTGGCTTCCCCTTCCCTACGTACACCAATCCAAGTGCAGTATGTCACCATACATCTACCGATCTTTGGCTGGATAATTTACAGTTTTGGTGGAGTTAGGAAAATGGGTTCCATAGACCAGTTGTTCTTTTAAATTCCGTATCACCAACCGGTTTTTTTTCATTCAAGCTTATAGGCTGCATGGCCAACATATATGATTTCTTACGACTAATAACAATTGTTTTGTCTATCCTAGCATCGCTGTGACACATTATGAAATCAGCAACGCCATCGGCGTTTAGTAATTCCGCTGAGAATTCATCAAGACAATCAGTAACTGGTTTAAAGGTTTTTATCAGTGTCTGCTCTCGATCCAGATGCTCTAACCATAGCAGACGTATCTTCTCTCAAACAAACTTCCACGCCATGATGATGTAATGCTTAGTTAATATCTAGTCATTCACTAGGAGGACTCCATCTCAGGCGGCACCATGTACACATTTTGTCCAATTCTATCAGCCTTTACAGACATGTACATACGTTTGAATTCCCTTAGCCGTTACAGCATAGTCGTCTACTTTCTTTCTCAGAACGCTCTCGGTATACATCTCTAGCTCCTTAACCCTGGCATCTAAATCATTGATCAGTCTCAGAATGGTCTGGGCATACATCTCTAGGCCATTAATTTTATGTTCAAGACGTGAACTTCTTCATCTATGTATAATTTTCTGTCTATTCACACCTATTCTGTAAGGCCGAATACCTGATATACTTGCGAACTTGCTTGGGCTGTGATGTAAACTAATGTACTCATAACTTTATATATATATATATATATATATATATATATATATATATATATATATATATATATACTCGGGCATGGATGTGTGTGATGTCCTTAGGTTAGTTAGGTTTAACTAGTTCTAAGTTCTAGGGGATTTAAGACCTTAGATGTTAAGTCCCATAGTGCTCAGAGCCATTTGAACCATACTGTGTGTTGTTCCAACACTTTCTGCATATATCTAGAAAATCATTGAATTAGATTACATTAGATTAGATTTACTTTCATTACAATTGATCCATAGTGAGAAGGTCCTCCAGTATGTACAACATGTCAGAAATTCAATAATACATGACAAATATTTACAACTTAAGCAAATAAGCTATTGTACCACCCACAGATCCCTAGCGGGATGATCGTCAATTCTTTTTCGTTTAATGTTTTTCGTTTATTATGAAAGGATCATTTTATAGCACTCATTTACTAACATCGCATTAATGCACTGAATTTAAAATTTAAAAAAATCTATTTATAAGTTAATAAACATGTAATAGAGCTACTACAATCCTTATTTACGATGAACACATTACTGCACTGAAATGGTGCAGAAGTTGGATTGTATTTTATACACACACACACACACACACACACACACACATACACATACACACGCAAAATCAGTTGGCTCTACTGTGAAATTCATTAATGGAGTAGAAGGTGTTGGCCACCAATAAATCCTTTAGGCTTCTCTTAAACTGAATTTCATTAGTTGTTAAGCTTTTTATCGCTGCTGACAAGTTATAGAACTGTGTGTTCCTGAACAATCAACTCTTTTTCTGTACCAGAGTAAGTGACTTTAAATCGTTATGAAGACTGTTCTTATTTCTAGTACTGATTCATGAACTGGGCTGATGATTTGAAAACGTGATATACGAAGCGACAAATTTCATTAAGGAATAAATGTATTCGGAAGTAATAGTTAGTATCCCTAGTTCCCTAAACAGGATGTTCTTGAGTTCAAACCACATATCCCTCTTATTGCACGCTTTTGTGCCTGGAAAACTTTAGATTGACTTGAAGAATAACACCAAAAAATTATACCATATAACATTACGGTATAACGACATGTCAGTTCCTATATGTGACCAGTATATGTGTTTGAAAGCCAAATTATATTGTTTGGAAGCTATAATCAGTTTTGCATTATAACTTACCAACCGTTTTGGGATTATGCAATATGTTTGACTCAAATAAAATATGTCAACACCTTTATGATGACCAAAACAGAAATATCGTAGAATTTGATTCTGGTCTTTCACAGCAACATCATCAAATATTAACACGGTTTTGCTTTACTTCTTCTGGTAGAGGTATTTGACTGCTTTGACTGAATGTCATGTACATTACAGCCATAACGCCTGGCAATATATTATTCAGTAACTCGTCCTACGTCTCAAATAGTGGTTTTGAAAATACACAAACATGCCCAAGGTGGACTCCATCTGGTTGTGTTTGTGGTGACGTTACAACATTTGCCTTCCAGCAGTTGGATGGAGCTACAATTATCGCTTGTATATACATGAGGTAGGAGTTTCCCACTCTTCTTCTTCTTCTTCTTCTTCTTCTGGTCTTTTTCCGCACCATCACATGACAAGTCACTTACAACAAGGTACTGATGTTTCACCCACCTTGCCATGATACTAACTACATCGTGTTTTGGTGCACAATGGGCTTTTATAGAGACAATTAACACTCATATTAATTATAATAACATTATGTTTAGCCACTAAAACGAAGTCATATTACAGATTCAGATACAATGCCTTATGTCATATAATGATGGGGTAGTTAAATAAGAAAGACAACAAAAATTTAAGTTAACATTTATTTATTTACATCAGCAGTGGTATACATCATTAAAAATCACTAATTCAATCGCAACAGTACAGTATTTTGCATATGAAGCTTTCTAGCATGCACAGAACTCAGCTTGTATTTTTCTCAAGCTGATGGGTGTTTTTTTAGCTTCATCTTTTGACACCACGCTCTAAATCGTCTGCCTGTATGCTGTATGTATGGAAACTACATCTACATCTACATCTACATTTATACTCCGCAAGCCACCCAACGGTGTGTGGCGGAGGGCACTTTACGTGCCACTGTCATTACCTCCCTTTCCTGTTCCAGTCGCGTATGGTTCGCGGGAAGAACGACTGTCTGAAAGCCTCCGAGCGCACTCTAATCTCTCTAATTTTACATTCGTGATCTCCTCGGGAGGTATAAGTAGGGGGAAGCAATATATTCGATACCTCATCCAGAAACGCACCCTCTCGAAACCTGGCGAGCACGCTACACCGTGATGCAGAGCGCCTCTCTTGCAGAGTCTGCCACTTGAGTTTGTTAAACATCTCCGTAACGCTATCACGGTTACCAAATAACCCTGTGATGAAACGCGCCGCTCTTCTTTGGATCTTCTCTATCCCCTCCGTCAACCCGATCTGGCACGGATCCCACACTGATGAGCAATACTCAAGTATAGGTCGAACGAGTGTTTTGTAAGCCACCTCCTTTGTTGATGGACTACATTTTCTAAGGACTCTCCCAATGAATCTCAACCTGGTACCCGCCTTACCAACAATTAATTTTATATGATCATTCCACTTCAAATCGTTCCGCACGCATACTCCCAGATATTTTACAGAAGTAACTGCTACCAGTGATTGTTCCGCTATCATATAATCATACAATAAAGGATCCTTCTTTCTATGTATTCGCAATACATTACATTTGTCTATGTTAAGGGTCAGTCGCCACTCCCTGCACCAAGTGCCTATCCGCTGCAGATCTTCCTGCATTTCGCTACAATTTTCTAATGCTGCAACGTCTCTGTATACTACAGCATCATCCGCGAAAAGCCGCGTGGGACTTCCGACACTATCTACTAGGTCATTTATATATATTATGAAAAGCAACGGTCCCATAACACTCCCCTGTGGCACGCCAGAGGTTACTTTAACGTCTGTAGACGTCTCTCCATTGATAACAACATGCTGTGTTCTGTTTGCTAAAAACTCTTCAATCCAGCCACACAGATGGTCTGATATTCCGTAGGCTCTTACTTTGTTTATCAGGCGACAGTGCGGAACTGTATCGAACGCCCTCCGGAAGTCAAGAAAAATAGCATCTACTGGGAGCCTGTATCTAATATTTTCTGGGTCTCATGAACAAATAAAGCGAGTTGGGTCTCACACGATCGCTGTTTCCGGAATCCATGTTGATTCCTACATAGTAGATTCTGGGTTTCCAAAAACGACATGATACTCGAGCAAAAAACATGTTCTAAAATTCTACAACAGATCGACGTCAGAGATATAGGTCTATAGTTTTCTGCATCTGCTCGACGACCCTTCTTGAAGACTGGGACTACCTGTGCTCTTTTCCACTCATTTGGAACCTTCCGTTCCTCTAGAGACTTGCGGTACACGGCTGTTAGAAGGGGGGCAAGTTCTTTCGCGTACTCTGTGTAGAATCGAATTGGTATCTCGTCAGGTCCAGTGGACTTTCCTCTGTTGAGTGATTCCAGTTGTTTTTCTATTCCTTGGACACTTATTTCGATGTCAGCCATTTTTTCGTTTGTGCGAGGATTTAGAGAAGGAACTGCAGTGCGGTCTTCCTGTGTGAAACAGCTTTGGAAAAAGGTGTTTAGTATTTCAGCTTTACGCGTGTCATCCTCTGTTTCAATGCCATCATCAACCCGGAGTGTCTGGATAGGCTGTTTCGAGCCACTTACTGATTTAACGTAAGACCAGAACTTCCTAGGATTTTCTGTCAAGTCGGTACATAGAATTTTAATTTCGAATTCACTGAACGCTTCACGCATAGCCCTCCTTACGCTAACTTTGACATCGTTTAGTTTGTCTGAGAGGTTTTGGCTGCGTTTAAACTTAGAGTGAAGCTCTCTTTGCTTTCGCAGTAGTTTCCTAACTTTGTTGTTGTACCACGGTGGGTTTTTCCCGTCCCTCACAGTTTTACTCGGTACGTACCTGTCTAAAACGCATTTTACGATTGCCTTGAACTTTTTCCATAAACACTCAACATTGTCAGTGTCGGAACAGAAATTTTCGTTTTGATCTGTTCGGTAGTCTGAAATCTGACTTCTATTACTCTTGCTAAACAGGTAAACGTTCCTCCCTTTTTTTATATTCCTACTAACTTCCATATTCAGGGATGCTGCAACGGCCTTATGATCACTGATTCCCTGTTCTGTACATACAGAGTCGAAAAGTTCAGGTCTGTTTGTTATCAGTAGGTCCAAGATGTTATCTCCACGAGTCGGTTCTCTGTTTAATTGCTCGAGGTAATTTTCGGATAGTGCACTCAGTATAATGTCACTCGATGCTCTGTCCCTACCACCCGTCCTAAACATCTGAGTGTCCCAGTCTATATTTGGTAAATTGAAATCTCCACCTAAGACTATAACATGCTGAGAAAATTTATGTGCAATGTATTCCAATTTTTCTCTCAGTTGTTCTGCCACTAATGCTGCTGAGTCGGGAGGTCGGTAAAAGGAGCCAATTATTAACCTAGCTCGGTTTTTGAGTGTAACCTCCACCCATAATAATTCACAGAACTATCTACTTCTACTTCACTACAGGATAAACTACTACTAACAGCGACGAACACTCCACCACCGGTTGCATGCAATCTATCCTTTCTAAACACAGTCTGTACCTTTGTAAAAATTTCGGCAGAATTTATCTCTGGCTTCAACCAGCTTTCTGTACCTATAACGATTTCGGCTTCGGTGCTTTCTATCAGCGCTTGAAGTTCCGGTACTTTACCGACGCAGCTTCGACAGTTTACAATTACAATACCGATTGCTGCTTGGTCCCCGCATGTCCTGACTTAGCCCTGCACCCGTTGAGGCTGTTGCCCTTTCTGTACTTGCCCGAGGCCATCTAACCTAAAAAACCGCCCAGCCCACGCCACGCAACCCCTGCTACCCGTGTAGCCGCTTGTTGCGTCTAGTGGACTCCTGACCTATCCAGCGGAACCCGAAACCCCACCACCCTACGGCGCAAGTCGAGGAATCTGCAGCCCGTACGGTCGCAAACCGTCTCAGCCTCTGATTCAGACCCTCCACTCGGCTCTGTACCAAAGGTCCGCAGTCAGTCCTGTCGACGATGCTGCAGATGGTGAGCTCTGCTTTCATCCCGCTAGCGAGACTGGCAGTCTTCACCAAATCAGATAGCCGCCGGAAGCCAGAGAGGATTTCCTCGGATCCATAGCGACACACATCATTGGTGCCGCCATGAGCGACCACCTGCAGATGGGTGCACCCTGTACCCTTCATGGCATCCGGAAGGACCCTTTCCACATCTGGAATGACTCCCCCCGGTATGCACACGGAGTGCACATTGGTTTTCTTCCCCTCTCTTGCTGCCATATCCCTAAGGGGCCCCATTACGCGCCTGACGTTGGAGCTCCAAACTACCAGTAAGCCCACCCTCTGCGACCAACCGGATCTTGCAGACTGAGGGGCAACCTCTGGAACAGGACAAGCGGCCATGTCAGGCCTGAGACAGAGCCTGAAACCGGTTAGTCAGACAAACTGGAGAGGCCTTCCGTTCAGCCCTCTGGAATGTCTTTCGCCCCCTGCCACACCTTGAGACGACCTCCCACTCTACCACAGGTGAGGGATCAGCCTCAATGCGGGTAGTATCCCGGGCAGCCACAGTCGTAGTCCGATCGGGGGATGCGTGGGATGAGCTGGCCGTCCCCGACAAACCCCCATCCGGACCCCCACAGTGATGCCCATTGGCAACAGCCTCAAGCTGTGTGACCGGAGCCAACACTGCCTGAAGCTGGGAGCGAAGGGATGCGAACTCAGCCTGCATCCGAACACAGCAGTTGCAGTCCCTATCCATGCTAAAAACTGTTGTGCAAAGAACGTCTGAACTAATCTACAGAGAGCGCAAACAAATCGACACAAAATTTAGACGGTTATTAAAATACAAGATTGCCTAGTAAATGCAGTAATGCTGCTACTTGCGCACTGCTGACACACTGCTCGGCGGTGGAGGAGACTACGCGATTTTACACTATTCAGGTACTAAAACGCGATGCTACAACTCTCAAATACTACAATACGCCAGAAATTTATGAATTAGACAATGGAAGTACCAAAAACACGCGAAGAAATTAAGAATTAAACTATGTAGCAAATGAGTGAGCTAGGAGTATACGACTTGCTGCTGCAGCTGCTTATCCAACGGCGGCAGGGAGCACACTGACTGTGACCAACCGACACTGGCCGTTCAAAACAAAAACAGAAGACAAACGACTACGCGATTTTACACTATTCAGGTACTAAAACGCGATGCTACAACTCTCAAATACTACAATACGCCAGAAATTTATGAATTAGACAATGCAAGTACCAAAAACACGCAAAGAAATTAAGAATTAAACTATGTAGCAAATGAGTGAGCTAGGAGTATACGACTTGCTGCTGCAGCTGCTTATCCAACGACGGCAGGGAGCACACTCAAACCGTTCACAATATCTTTTTACACAGTTTTAAAAAAATGTGTGTGAAATATTATGGGACTTAACTTCTAAGGTCATCAGTCCTTAAGCTTACACACTACTTAACCTAAATTATCCCTGGACAAACACACATACCCATGCCCGAAAGAGGACTCGAACCTCCGCCGGACCAGCCGCCCAATCCATGACTGCAGCGCCTTAGACCCTCAGCTAATCCAGTGCGGCACAGTTTTAAAACACAGCAATCCACAGTTTAGTCTTTCTAACACAAAGGACAGCACCATCTGTAGGCCAAACAAGTTTGTGACAGTGGAGTGTGGCAGATATATGAGTCGACCTCCAGATCTCACTATGAGTGTCACGCCATTCTGCAATAATGTTATAGCCAGCACAGTAAACTGTCCAGAGACAGATGAGATGAAGAATATTTGGAGGACATCCGCTGACTGATGTAAGGTTCTACACAACTGCATTCCATCTCTTTAAACTGCTTTTTAAAAATTCTCACTGTGTTTTCAGTTCCTAACACAACATGCCAGTAACTGTCTAATGATGCTTTTAATACCAGTATTTAAGCACTTCGAACGACTAGCTGCTAAATTATAAGTAGAAGTGAAAAGCAGTAGATCACTGGGATACAACGGCATCTTCTCAGTAGTAGTAGTAGTAGAGGGGTTTTGTGGGCGCACGACAGCAAGGTCTTCAGCGCCCGTTCAGTATCATAGTGAGACGGGTGTCAAGAAAAAAAAAAAAGGGCTCAGAACATTTACATAAAACGGAACATAAAACACGGGGAACAATCATTGGAAAAGATGTGCTCACCCACACCGAAGCGTGGGATGAAGCAGGGCGTCAGCAGTAAAACATGGACAACACAGGAAGAAAACGAGAGAGGGGGTTAAAATAATGTAGCAGATGGAAGTGGCTGGCTGACCGCAAGGAAAAAAAGGTAAGAGTCAGCCACTCTGCAACACACTAAAACCTCCAGCCTAAAAGTTTAGGCCAGAGTCCAGACACATCACAAAACTTAAAAACCCTAGACACACACGTCTCATCATTAGCTAAAACACAGGGCAGATCACCATCAACTTGTGCTTCTGCCCTTGCATCACGGTATAAAATGCAGTCTGTTAAAATGTGCCGGACAGAGATGTGCACACCACAGGCAGCACAAAACGGAGGATCCTCCCGCCGTAATAAATAGCTATGCGTCAGAGGACAGTGCCCGATCCGAAGACGTGTGAGGGCCACCTCTTCCCGCCTGAGCAGCCGGCAGGAGGAACGCCACGGCCGAGTGGTTGACTTTACCGACCGCAGTTTATTGGCCGTCACCGCCAGCCATTCTTCCTCCCACAACTCCATGCACTTCCTGTGGAGTGCAGCGATGACTGACTGCAAGGGGATAGGACACTGGACCACATCCTGCTCTCTGCAGGCCTCCTTGGCAGCCCGATCAGCCTGTTCATTGCCCCATATGCCGGCAAGACCAGGCACCCAGCAGAAGGATACCTCTTTACCCCGCTGTTGGAGCAGGTACAGTTGGCAATGTATCAGCTGGACCATCTCCTCAGTCGGGTATAGGTTCTGCAGTGATTGTAAGGCACTAAGAGAATCGGAGCAGAGAAGAAATCGATCGCCCCGAACACGATTCATCTGCTCCAGTGCCTTCAGGATCGCGTGGAGCTCCGCTGCGAAAACGGTATATTCAGCAGGGAGGCGAATCCGGGTAACATGATCAGGGAACACCACAGAACAGCCAAGGGAAGTCTCCTGTTTGGAGCCATCAGTATAAACGACAGTGAAACCGTGATATACATCTAAAATGTTAAAAAACAGTGACTGGAATGTAAAATCTGGCGTGCCATCCTTCTTAAAACGAGTCAAATCTAAAATAAGTTTGGGTCTCCGGAGGAGCCAAGGTGGAGATCTGCTCCAACCGCGACGTAAAACACGAAGACCAGCCATAGACATTGCAACGAGGCAATCCTGTGCGCGAATCCCATAGGGCTGCGTCGCACGTTGCCGGTTATGGAATAACCGTGCCAGAGGAGGCTGAGCAACGGTATGGTATGCAGGTGTGTATGGTGTGGACAAAGTTTTATACGCCTGGCGGACCGTAAGTAGCCGTCGCCGCATATGAAGTGGCGGTTCACCAGCCTCTGCACAGAGGCTTGGTATGGGGCTAGTTCTGAATGCCCCAGTGGCCAACCGCAGCCCTTCATGGTGGACAACGTCCAAAATCTTTAAGTACGAAGGCCTCGCAGACCCATACACCGTGCACCCATAATCGAGCCGAGATCGCACAAACGCCCTGTAAAACTGGAGCAGACAAGTCCTGTCAGCTCCCCATGTACTGTGCCTAAGACATTTTCAAATACTTAAAGCCTGAAGCGACCGCCGTTTCAGGTCTTTAAGATGAGGTAGCCACGTGAGCCTCGAGTCAAAAATGAGCCCCAGAAATCTCACCGTGTCTTTAAAAGAAAGAATAGTGTCCCTCAAGCGCAACTCAGGAAAGGTGAAAATCGAACGAGAACGGTTAAAAAGAACACATACAGACTTCTCGGTGGAAAACTTAAATCCACTCTTCAGCGCCCAGTCATCCAAACGCCTAATCGTAAGTTGCAACTGACGAGTTGTCGTTGCAAGGCTTGAAGAAGAGCAGAACAAAGAGAAATCGTCCACAAACAAAGAACACTGGACAGGACTTTTCACCATGGACGTAATGCTATTAATAGCGATGGCAAAGAGAGTCACGCTTAAAACGCTACCCTGAGGGACACCATTCTCCTGCTCAAAGCGATCAGACAGGACGTCACCAATTCGGTATCTAAAATATCGTGGCGAGAGGAAAGACTGAATAAAAAGAGGAAGACAACCACGAAAACCCCATTCGTGAAGCTGCTCCAGGATGAGACGCCGCCAAGTGGTATCGTAGGCCTTCTCGATGTCGAAAAATACACCTAGAAGGTGATGACGGCGTAGGAAAGCTTGTTGGATAGCCGCCTCCAGCAGGGCAAGGTTATCGAAGGTGGAACGAAACCTCCTGAACCCACACTGAAAGCGACTAAGTAGTTGCCGGGATTCTAATATCCAGACAAGGCGGCGGTTGACCATCCACTCCAAGGTCTTCCCTATGCAACTAGTGAGGGCAATACTACGGTAGCTACTTGGACTCATGCGGTCTTTCCCAGGTTTTAAAAAAGGGATTAAAACTGCCTCACGCCACGCGTCAGGAAAGTGACCCGACGCCCAAATGGCATTAAAAAGTGCGAGGAGGATTTCTTTGTTGCGCATTGTGAGGTGCCATAGCATACTGTAATGGATCCTGTCGTGACCAGGGGATGTGTCACGAGCTCCAGACAATGCAGAATCCAGCTCCCACATAGAAAAAGGGCAGTTGTAAACTTCATGAGAGGTGGGCTGGAAGTTCAGACTACGCCTCTCAGCAACCGCTCTATGGCGCTGGAAACCTGGATCCTGACTGGTTGTGGTAGTAACTGTCGCAAAATATGCTGCCATAGTCTGGGCAATGTCTCGCGGATCTGTGTGGAGAGTGCCGTTATTCATTACAGCAGCTATGGGGCATCTCCCTCCTCTGCCAGAAATTCTCCTAATGGTCTCCCACACAATGGAACTTTTGGTGGAACGATTAATGGTGTTCAGGAACTTTTGCCACGACCTCTTCTTGCTCTCACGAATAATGCGGCGACATCTCGCCCTCGCCACCCGAAAGGCTGCAAGATTCTCAGCAGTCGGCCGACACTTGAACCGACGCAGAGCCGCACGCCGGGTCCTGATTGCAGAGCGGCATTCATCACTCCACCAAGGCACAGGTGGCCTTTTCCGGTGGCCTGTGGACTGTGGAATGGATGCTGCAGCGGCGTGGTGGACCGTTTTGGTAATATGATCCACCCACACCTCGACATTCGCACAGTGTTCGAATTGGGCCAACTGGCTATAAAGTGTCCAGTCAGCTCCACTGAGCACCCATCGCGGTGGTCTCCTTTCGGGGCCCACGCCATCTGGCAGGTGAATCCAGATTGGGAAATGATCACTGCCGTGCAAGTCAGCGACCACTTCCCAGTGAGCACTAGCGGCAAGAGCTGGAGAGCAAAGCGAGAGATCAATGGCAGAGAACGACCCAGTCGCCGTGCAGAAATGAGTAGTCTGTCCTCCATTGAGCAAGTAGGCACAGGATGACAGGAGAAGCCTCTCAATTGCTCTACCCCTGGGGCAGGTAAATGCAGAGCCCCAAAGCACATTGTGGGCATTAAAATCACCACAAATAATGAATGGCTGGGGGAGCTGTGTAAGAAGGTCGGTGAGGGCCGCTTCATCAAGAGCATCATGTGGGGGCGAGTAAAGTGAACATACAGTCAATGGATGACGCACGTGCACGGACACAGCGACGGCCTGTAGAGTCGTCGTAAGTGAGAGAGGCGAGGAATGGTAGTCCGTCCTGACGAAAATACCTACGCCTCCTCTAGCTCTCTCTCCACGCAGGTCGTCCTTTTTGTGGAGTGTATAGCCTCGTATCTCAGGGGAGTATGATGGATGGAAATACGTCTCCTGGAGACAGAGACACAGTGGTCTACCCTGAGAAAGTAGACGAAGTTCCTCCACATGCGTCCTGAACCCTTGCAAGTTCCACTGGAGTATGGGAGCCATCTATGTTGGGGGTAGCACCTTCATCCTGTCTCTCCGACGGGGTGGGGAGACCGCAGCAGGTGGAGGGGCAGGCGTGGGACGATATGATTGCCCCACACATACATCGTACTCCATCAACTCTGGGGAAGAGTCAGATGAAGCCTCGCGTAAAACAACATCCGCATGGTCAGATGGTTTACCACGGGATTTGACCCGCTGTTGCTGCTGCACAGTAGCTTTCTGTGGCTTAGTGGACTTTGGGGGAGCGGATGTGGGAGTGGTAATTGGCGCACTGGGCTTGGGGACAACCTCAGCTGTTGGAGGCGCGAGGGGCTGGACCAAGTCCGCCACTGTACCTTTGTCTGCCGTTCGAGTAGGGGCTACTGGCTCTGGAACACTGGCTGCGGTGCAAGTGCACTGACAGCTACAGGTGCTAGTGCCAACACTCACCACCTCAGTCTGCGTTGAGGCATCGACTTTTGGAGTAGGCTTCTGTACCAGGGATGCAAAAGATGTAGCAAATGTGGGAGGTTGCATCGACTTATAAATTTTCTTGGCCTCACCATAGGGGATACGCTTGGTTGTTTTGATTTCCTGGACCTTGCGTTCCTCTAAAAATATGCGGCAGTCCCTACTCCAAACAGGGTGCTTCCCAGAGCAATTAATACATTTAGCCGGAGACGAGCAACCAACTCCTTCATGAGCAGCCTGACCACAGATTCCACAAGTCGCTTCGCCTTTGCAGCCTAAGGCGGTATGCCCAAAACGCTGGCATTTGAAACAGCGCATTGGGGCGGGGAAATAAGGCCTCACACTAAGGCGAAGGAAGCCAGCTTTAACATGTTCAGGAAGTTTTGTGCTACTGAAGGTCAGAATAAAGGAGTCGGATTTGACAAGAGTGCCATCAACCCTCTTCATGATGTGTTGGACATCAACGATACGTTCCGGAGCCCACTCACGTTGCAGTTCTTCCTTGGGAATAGCAGCTAGATCCCGGCATGTCACAACACCTTTGCTATAGTTCAAGGTGCTGTGCAGTTCAGTGTCTATGGCATACTCTCCAAGGCATTTCGCAAAATGGAGGTTAGTTGCTTGCTGGGAAGTGGAAGTTTCCACTAGCAAGGTCCCATTACGTAAGCGCTTCACCGATTTTAAGGAGCCACAGATTCCCTCCAATGCCTTTTGTATATAGAAGGGCGAAACCTTCTCGAAACTACCCTCCTTCCGTTTCACAATGAGAAACACATTCGGATTACCAGAATGCATTCTGTTGCCTAAGACTGGACTTTTCAAAGAAGCGCCGGAGTCAGGGGGACTGACTGCACGGGCCCTCTTAAGAGACTGGGTGTTAGAACCTTCCAGCGGCCCACCCTTTCCGCTGGGAGGAAGAAAAGAGGATTTCGAAGGATCCATCTCGGTCCCACGAGCAGCTAGGGAACTAGAAGTCCACCTAGACAGAGCCCCACGTGCCTAGGTAAGCCTTATACAACTGAGGTGCGGCAGGTTCCCCAGAGGTTGCCCGCAATCGACTGTTCCACCTCAACAGCCATGCATCTCATCAGCGTGCAGCACACCTTGAGATTGAGGTTTTTTTTATAGAGGTTTATTCCATCCTCGCGATCCGGGCGGTGAAGCCAAGATCCCCATTCCCTGAGACACATAACGTTCCACCGCCGCGCCGCACGGTGGTCGTTTAAGTATGCCCAGAGGTTACGGTGACAGGGGACTGGCGGCGCTTACCAGTCCCCAGCTCAGGAACCCCGGGGTCGCCAAGCCCGTACCCAGCAAATGAATGCTGAGCCCCTGGGGGCATCTTCTCATCCTCCACATCAAAAATGTGGGTATGTTCTCCAATGTTCCGTATGTTGGAGAATAGCACTGCTCTACACCAGTGGTGTAGGCCCCCAGCACAGTTCTTCTGAACGTTGGGAGAGTCTGCGTGCCTTAACTACACAAATTGCCGAACAGGATGGATAATAGCTGCTCGTTGTCCTGCTCCAACATGCTGATCAGGTGCACTACAAGATCCCATGGTACTACTGCCACTGCTCGTGCTGAGAGGTGGAGTTTGTGCAGGTTCTGATGAGCCAGCAGTGGCTGCTGCTAGCCTTGACATACCAGAGGTTGCTGCAGGTCTGGATATGTTGGGGGATGCCGCAGATCAGAACTTACCAGAGATTGCTCTACAAAGAAGACGAAACAATAAGGATCCACATACAAAGACATGGAATTGAACACAGACATATTACTAAAGCACATGTACTTCCTTTTATCCTTCTTCTGTGAGATGGAGGCACAGGATCTCAACTGCTGTTGACGATTAATGATTCTTCCACTGACTGATGCAACTGAGAAAACATCTGTCTTATATTCCCCTGATGTCACAATGATGTGCATGGATGTAGCATTCCTGCACGCCTGTTGGGAGATGGTAGACCTGAGGAGATTTCCTAGGAGGTGGAAAAGAGACTCTGATCTGAACTGGTGAGAAGTGTGGGAGAGGAGGACAGAGGAGGGTTGGCGGTTTCTCACTAGGAGGTACTATTATCAAGGAGTCATAAATCAGTCATCAGTGGGTCATAAATCAGTTGCATAACAATAGGCTAAGGGGAAGGGAAAGGTGATGATTTGTCCCTGAGTGTATGCTTGCCCCTGAATATATGAAACCTGCACAAACAAAGCTGCCAGAGTCAGCTTTGTCTCACTACATTTATTGATTGACAGAGTTGTAAGGTGCCCTACTGATGAATACAGTGACAAATACCATCCAACTGGCGCATTAGATCTTCAAAATAGCGAGCTGGTGGTGGGGGGGGGTCTTTCCCATAATGCTCCACACACTCACAGTTTAGGAGAGAGCAAGTGAACTTGCTGTTCAAGGTAGGGTTTGGTATCATGAAGACAACCAACAGAAACTCTCGCTGTGTGAGGGTGTGTATGATTTTGCTGACATTTAAGAGTAGGATGGCTTGCCATGAAGGACAACAAAATGGAGAATAGACTATCATCGAGGCATCGCGGTGCCATAAGGGTGAGACAGACAATAGCCAGAGGGGTCCTGATATGAAATGAAATGACACCCAAAACCATCACTGTTGGTTGTCAGGATGTACGACTGAAGACAGTGTAGTTAGTATCCCACAGCCATCTGGGGCGCCTCCAGGCACGTCTTTGCTGGCTCAAATGGCTCTGAGGCCTACTGGACTTAAATATCTGAGGTCATCAGTCCCCTAGAACTTAGAGCTACTTAAACCTAACTAACCTAAGGACATCACACTCATCCATGCCCGAGGCAAGATTCGAAACAGGGACCGTCGGAGTCACGCGGTTCCAGACTGAAGCGCCTAGAACCGGCCAGCCATCTTTGAGGAACCAGGTTTTAAATTGTAAGACATTTCCAGGGGCAGATGTGGACTCTGACCACAATCTATTGCTTATGGACTATAGATTAAAACTGAAGAAACTGGAAAAAGGTGGAATTTGAGGACATGGGACCTGGATAAACGGAAAGAACCAGAGATTGTAGAGAGTTTCAGGGAGAGCATTATGGAACGACTGAAAAGGATAGGGGAAAGAAATACAGTAGAAGAATGGGTAGCTTTGAGACATGAAATAGTTAAGGCAGCAGAGGATGACGTAGATAAACAGAGGAGGGCTAATAGAAATCCTTGGGTAACAAAAAAGATACTGAATTTAATCGACGAAAGGAGAAATTATAAAAATGCAGTAAATGAAGCAGGCAAAAAGGAATACAAACGTCTCAAAAACGAGATCGACAGGAAGTGCAAAATGGCTGAGCAGGGATGGCTAGAGGACAAATGTAAGGATGTAGAGGAGCATATCACTAGGGGAGAGATAGATACTGCCTACAGGAAAATTAAAGATACCTTTGGAGAAAAGAGAACCACTTGCATGAATATCAAGAGCTTAGATGGAAACCCAGTTCTAAGCCAAGAAGGGAAAGTAGAAAGGTGGAAGAAGTATATAGGGGGGCTATACAAGGGAGATGTTCTTGAGGACAATATTATAGAAATGGAAGAGAGTTTAGATGGAGATGAAATGGGAGATATGAAAATACGTGAAGAGTTTGACAGAGTACTGAAAGACCTGAGTCGAAACAAGGCCACTGGAGTAGACAACATTCCATTAGAACTACTGACAGCCTTGGGAGAGCAAGGCCTAACAAAACTCTACCATCTAGTGAGCAAGATGTATGAGACAGGCGAAATTCCCTCAGACTTCAAGAAGAGTATAATAATTCCAATTCCAAAGAAAACAGGTGTTGACAGATGTGACTATCAGTTTAATAAGCCACGACTGTGAAATATTAACGTTAACTCTTTACAGACGAATGGAAAAACTGGTAGAAGCCGACCTCGGGGACGATCAGTTTGGATTCCGTAGAAATATTGGAACACGTGAGGCAATACTGACCCTACGACTTGTCTTAGAAAATAGATTAAGGAAAGTCAAACCTACGTTTCCAGCATTTGTAAACTTAGAGGAAGCGTTTGACAATGTTGACTGGAATACTCTCTTTCAAATTCTGAAGGTTGCAGGAGTAAAATACAGGGAGTGAAAGGCTATTTGCAATTTGTACAGCAACCATATGACAGTTATAAGAGTCTAGGGACATGAAAGGGAAGCAGTGGTTGAGAAGGGAATTAGGCAATCTGTATATTGAGGAAGCAGTAAAGGAAACAAAAGAAAAATCCATGGAGAAGAAATAAAAACTTTGAGGTTCGCCAATGACATAGTAATTCTGCCAGAGACAGGAAAGGACCTGGAGGAGCAGCCGGACGGAATAAACATTGTTTTTAAAGGAGGATATAAGATGAACATCAACAAAAGCAAAGCGAGGATAATGGAATGTAGTAGAATTAAATCGTGTGATGCAGCGGGAATTAATTAGGAAATGAGACGCTTAAAGTAGTAAATGAGTTTTGCTATTTGGGGAGCCAAGTAACTGAAGATGGTCGAAGTAGAGAGGATATAAAATGTAGACTGGCAATCGCATGGAAAGCGTCTCTGGAGAAGAGAAATTTGTTCACATCGAGTATAGATTTAAGTGTCAGGAAGTCGTTTCTGAAAGTATTTGTATTGAGTGTAGCCGTGTATGGAAGTGAAACATGGACGATAAATAGTTTCGACAAGAAGAGAATAGAAGCTTTTGAAATGTGGTGCTACAGAAGAATGCTGAAGATTAGATGGGTAGATCACATAAGTAATGAGGGGGTATTGACTCGAATTGGAGAGAAGAGAAATATGTGGCACAACTTGACTAGAAGAAGGGATCGTTTGGTAGGGCATATTCTGAGGCATCAAGGGATCACCAATTTAGTATTGGAGGGCAGCGTGGAGGGTAAAAATTGTAGTGGGAGACCAAGAGATACACTAAACAGATTCAGAAGGATGTGGGTTGCAGTAGGTACTGGGAGATGAAGAACCTTGCACAGATAGAGTAGCATTGAGAGCTGCGTCAAACCAGTCTCTTGAATGAAAACTACAACAGTAACGTTAGGGAAGCTTTTGTTGTTTTTATTACGTTCTACAATGATCTGTGGATTCAATAGGAGCCTCTAAGGTTAACAATTCTCGTTAGACAGTGGAACTCCAAAAATCTGTCACCAGTGTTACAGCAGTGAAGGGTAGCTACTATTTATGTATGTTTTCATGCACGCTCTCGCATGTGTGTGTGTGTGTGTGTGTGTGTGTGTGTGTGTGTTTGTGAGGAATGAGACAGAGTAACAACTTTTCTGTAATCACTGTGATCAGCTTAGTTCTTCCTGGAGTTAAAACACCCATACTGGCTGAGTATTGACGTACTTTGCTTTGGGGACAGCACGTTGTTTTTGTTATGCTCTGACTGTCATTATATACCGCATATAGGAATCAGTGTACCGTGTTTTAAGGAATAAACAATCGTACCATAAATTAAGGTTTCATTTAGGCACTCGCGCAAAAGGATTCCGACCAATCCCGAGACTCTCCCCACGCTTCAGTTTGTATTATAAATATGTACAGCAGATTCCATACAGTAGGCCTACCATGCTTCAGTACTGAGTCAGTGTAAATCAAACCATACGTGTAACGTAACAGAATTCTATGCGCTCGCCTCGAAGTCCCTCTACGACACATGTTTGGTACTAGGTCGTAATTTCATTCTGCGGCATTAGATTATTATTTATTGGCCCACGATTTAGTATTGTCATCCTATTAGCCAAAGTAGCATCCATGGAAGCTGAAGCTGGGGATGAAAGCACAAGTCGAGAAATGCGTTCTTTCACGTAACGACCATTCACAGGGTGGTAATAACGATACAAATAGCTTACTTTCACTTCATTTACTCTGCTAATATATATTTTAGACGTACACGAGAACAAACAGCTAACTTTGAACATGCATTTCATGAGCACCATCTTAATATTCACCAAGTAAGAGAAGAGTAATTTTAACGGTTGTGACTTAGAGAACGTGGAACATAGTCTCATTTTTTTTAAGTATAATTTTTTAAAATACATTTTTCTGTTAACACGATGAAAATTATGTTACGTATGAAAATGGTTACAGAGATAAGTAACAAAGAATAAATCAAAGTGGGGTCTAAGAGTGGTTAAAGTCACAAAGTCCTTTACTATGTAAGACATCATTTGAAACCTCAAACCATTGTCTTCTTCTGGTTTGCACATGGGTCCAGTCAGCCACTTAACGAGAAACTGGAGCTACGGTACAGTAAAGCACCATTTAATTTCTGCTTCAAGCAAATCGTTAAGAGACGTGTAAGTGAAACATTCTTTTACAGAAGTAGTAATTTCATCCGTTCGAAATCCAGTATTTGTAAAATATTATGACAGTTACTCACCCACAATGGAATCATGACAAGAAACGTTTCGAAAGGGTGGTAGTGAGATAGGAAGATAAACATAGCCACATACAAAATGATTCAGAAAGATCAAGCAGTATTAACAAAAATCTTAGGAAAAATCAGGTACTAAACTTAAAATCAGATAAAAGGCACACAATTGTCATTATGAAAGGAATGAATATATTGATAAAATTCTTAAATTCTTCACAGAAAACAATCGAACAAAGAACCAACAAAAGAGTTCCATAACAAACTCAAAACATAGTTATTGAAAACACATTTCCTGATGACTGAATATATAAAGAAATACATCACCTGAATGAATCCTAAAGCTTCCCTATTCAGACCTCAGCCTTAGGTAAACAAGGAAGGAAATCCTGTAAGTCATGTAGTTAAAAGTATGAACAGGTGGGCATACGAACTATCTCACAACATCAGTCAGTTCCTAGAAATGTATATCACACTTGAAACAACATATACGGTAAAGAAACACACTAATTACTGAAATAAAAGAAATAAACATTCAGAATGGTGTCCATTTTATACCACTAGGCATTGCAAGCCTATATTCCAATATCCTGGCTAAATAAGATATGGCAGTAATAAATAACAATTTACTAAAGCACAAGAAGTGATCACAAGTTGAAATTACTGAATTTATGGAGCTGCAAGAAATAATCCTCAACAACAATAACTGTACATTCAATGGTATCATTTATTAACAATCATATGGGCTAGACGTGAGCTCCTCGATATCTGGCACAATAGGGGACAGTTTCATGAAGCACTTAGATCAAAATATATTTAGCAGTCAGGAAACCTGCTTAAAAGACATAGTATACCACAAAAGACATGCAGATGATACCCACATTTTACTCAGAGATGACACCAAAAACACCAGTAGCATCATTAAGTAGTGTAACAATGTACACAAAATAATAAAATTCACAGCTGAATACAAAAAATAATAGGACTAACTTTCTAGATTTGTGCACAGAAAACAAAACCAGCAGTCAGAGTTTCAAGATAAACAGGAAAACACAATCTTTGCCATACCATGTCAGCCAGACGTACGCAAGAAAGTTGTATACAAAACGATGGTACACAGACCTAACGCAATTCCATTGGATGAAAAGGACAGGGAAAGAGAATTAAACGTCAGAATGCAAATAGCAATGGCCTATTCTTATACTCAGTAAAGCTGCATGTCCTCGGGAAAAATTACGGCTGTAGTTTCCCCTTGCTTTCAGCCGTTCGCAGTACCAGCACAGCAAGGCCGTTTTGGTTAATGTTACAAGGCCAGATCAGTCAATCATCCAGACTGTTGCCCCTGCAACTACTGAAAAGGCTGCTGCCCCTCTTCAGGAACCACATGTTTGTCTGGCCTCTCAACAGAGCTGCATCAAACCAATCTCAGGACTGAAGACCACAACAACAACAACATTCTTATACTCGGTACGTGGAACACATTTTGATCATATAAAGTTGTTCCCCAGAAGTAATTACGTATTTGTTCCAAATTTTTTAATAGGCTTCAAGAAAAACTCTTCTTCACTTGGGAATTACGAAGCAACTACCGTCAGCTTAATTACTTGGACAATAATATTACTGTTGACAAACAAAATCCACTAATACAGGCAAAATTGTGCCCACTAGTTCAGTGCATCCTCATTCCCATAAGAAACTGTCTTTCCATTCAGCCATTCATCGTGAAGTTCCTGTACCTTTTTTGTGTGACATACTTAATGAATAGATGAAGATGATAATAACGCCTATGTTGCCACGTTCGTTGACAAGATCTTCAATGTTAAATCTGACGCTATAGTGACCACATTAGGTAGCAGTGCTGTTTCCTACTGTAACCAGTACAAACATGTTTTCTGGATTCCAATTCTGGCCCTATTTCGTATAAAATTCGTCATCTTCTGATTAAAAAATTATGGATTCAAAGTTACCTTTTCCACGAACAACAACTTGCAAAAAATTGTGTTTCAGTATCTCAGATCCACAGTTGCTCCTATACACAAATCAGGAATGTATAATATCACTTGTGATACGTGTCCCGTTTAGTATAAGGACAAACTGGAATGTCTTCTAGTGTCACGTAAAATGAAAATTTATTGGGGGAAAGAGGTATTAATGTATACAATACCACTTTTGCTGATCACCTGTTAATTTCCGGACACAGACCGAAATGCGTTAAAGAAATTTCCGTTTTACATAGAAGAAAGAGACGTCGTAGTCTCGATGTATTCGAAGACCTGGAGATTTTGAAGCATATTTCTAAGAACGATGGCCTCATCCTCAATGAACAGTTGCAAATAGGTACCAAAACTTTTTTTCAGTAGTTCCAATCTACTGCTTGCGGAATTTTGATTCTTCTATTTTTACTATATTTTCCTGTTATGTTAAATTCCATTCTAACATCAGACAGTGCTTGAAAGATCCAAAAACTTTTCAGTGCCTGGTTCCAAAAAATATTTCCTACAAAATGATTGCTCTACACAGGTAAAAGGAGCGATTAAATAAAGAGGAGTATATTTGTATTTTGAGCTCACTAAAATTTTTAGCTTACATTTTAATTTTCAGATTGATGCATTTTTGGATTTTTTTCAATGATGGGTTGGATAACTATAAGAATTGTATTGAAAAAAGACATAAGAAGAAACTGGCTAATGTTAATATTAGTTTTCAAAGGTCTGAGCATAAATTTTTCATCAGAATTCTGGATAAGACTGAAATAGACTTTGCACCAGAAGAAACTGCCTTGTTCAAAAAATGGCTTAAACACTATGTAGTGTCTTACCTGTCAGATAAAAATGTTGTACAAAATATCGTTTTGGATACTAAAATAGGCCTTGATAGCTTTAGACGATTCTCGATAAATGAGGACGGTTCATGATCTATGAACTATTTTTGAAAAAATGTCAGTATGAGTGCGATAAAAAATTGATTAAAAATATTAATGTCATGCTAACAGGAAACAATGGCAATGTAACGAAGTCTGACAAAGGGAATGCCGGCCGAAGTGGCCGTGCGGTTAAAGGCGCTGCAGTCTGGAACCGCAAGACCGCTGCGGTCGCAGGTTGGAAACCTGCCTCGGGCATGGATGTTTGTGATGTCCTTAGGTTAGTTAGGTTTAACTAGTTCTACGTTCTAGGGGACTAATGACCTCAGCAGTTGAGTCCCATAGCGCTCAGAGCCATTTTTTTTTTTTTTTTTTTTTTTGACAAAGGGAATGCTATATTCATTGCTACTCAGAACGAATACGTTTCTGAAACATTGCAATTCTTTGAGCAGAATAACGTTTCAGAGCTAGATGAGGATCGGGCCTCCAAGATAGAAAAAGAAATTTGCCTTGCTGTTCACAGCGCTGGCCATTTACTTGAACACTTTCATAGTAGATAGCTTATTAATATGAATCCATAGGCCCCAAACTTCCGTTCCCAGTTTAAAGTACATAAAAGTCACCAACCTATATGTCCGATTGTGAACAGTAAGAACAGTGAATATCGTGAGTTAACAAGGTTTCTTCAGGAAGAAATAATAAATTCTTTGTTTTTCAGAATATTTATTCTGTCATAAATCGTAAAAATCTAGTCAGTAAAGTCAAATATCTGCAGTGTGACCAAGTAATTTAATTGTTTTCATTAGATATTATGAACGTTTGTATTAAAGTAAAAGTTCATAGAATAATTGATAATGTTGAAAAAACCTATGCACTTTTTAAAAATGTATTTCCGATGTGCAAATCACTGACCTAATTCGTTTGTTAAGAATAGTAGTATAATGCAACTATTTTGTTTTCAGTGCCAAACTAAACCATCAGCCTGACGGCCTGGAAATGCGTAACCCGCTGGCAGGCCTCTTGGCTGATATTTTCATTAATTCACAGGAAGAGAATTCCTTCAATAATTTTTTAGCTGCTGTTATGTCTTATGCTCGATACTTAGATAACATTTTAACCATAGACAGCGGTACAGTGGTTCCCCAGAACGAATTTAGCATTTGTTTGAAATTTTTAATAGTCTTCAAGAAAAATTCGGCTTCACTTGTGAATTAGAAAACAAAGAGCGTCAGCTTAATTACTTGAACTTTAGTACTACTGCTGACAAAGTTTCTTTTCGAAAGTTTCGGAAAGGCACTAATACAAGTCAAATTACGCTCACTAGTTCAGTGCATCCTCATTACCATAAGGAACTATCTTTACGTTCAGCCATTCATCATGAAGTTTCTGTAAATATGTCACGTGACATGCTCAGTGAATAGATGAATGTGATAATAACGGCTATGGTGCCACGTTCGCTGACAAGATCTTCAACGTTGAAACTGACGCTATAGTGACCACATTAGGTAGCAGTGCTGTTTCTTAAGGTAACCGGTACAAACATGTTTTCTGGGTTCCATTTTTGGGCCTATTTCGTATAAAATTCGTCTTCTTCTGATTAAAAAGTATGGATTCAAAGTCACCTTTTCCACGAACAATAACTTGCAAAAAATTCTTTGTCACTATCTCAGATCCACAGTTGCTCCTATAAACAAATCAGGAATGTATAAAATCACTTGTGATACGTGTCCCGTTTAGTATAGAGGACAAACTGGAAAGTCTTCTAGTGTCACGTAAAAGGAAAATTTATTGTGAGAAAGAGGTATTAAAATATACAATACCACTTTTGCTGATCTCCTGTTAATTTCGAGGACACAGACCGAAATGCGTTAAAGAAAATTCTGTTTTACATAGAGGAAAGAGACGTCATAGTCTCGATATATTTGAAGACCTGGAGATTTTGAAGCATATTTCTAAGAACGATGGCCTCATCCTCAATGAACAGTTAAAACTAGGTACAAAAACTTTTTCAGTAGTTCCAATCTATTGCTTGCGGAATTTTGATTCTTCTATTTTTACTATATTTTCCTGTCTCTGGTTCTGAAACGTTTTCGTCGAAACTCATAGACATGTGCTACTAGAGTTACCTTCATATACATATATTTTATGGACTGTACACCTGATTGTAAAATTTTTCTATATCATTCTGTTCTTTACGTAATAGCAATTTCTGTAAAGTATACCGAGCGAGGTGGCGCAGTGGTTAGCACACTGGACTCGCATTCGGGAGGACGACGGTTCAATCCCGTCTCCGGCCATCCTGATTTAGGTTTTCCGTGATTTCCCTAAATCGCCTCAGGCAAATGCCGGGATGGTTCCTTTGAAAGGGCACGGCCGATTTCCTTCCCCATCCTTCCCTCACCCGAGCTTGCGCTCCGTCTCTAATGACCTCGTTGTCGACGGGACGTTAAACACTAATCTCCTCCTCCTCTCTGTAAAGTATAATAGATGGCTTATGGATGTACTTAATGTGCTTGACTGCTGCGTATTTTGCAAAATACATTAAGCTCTGTTCCATTATATTTTGATTTTTGAAACTGTTGGGTGTTCAATTATTTCTGTTATAATGTTTTGAAATGGGCACACGTAACTCTCCACGCCCAATAGGTGGCGCAACTTATATTGGCTTCGTGGCAGGAACGTGAGTCACTGGGCCGATCAGTCTGTAGTTGCTCCCGGCTAGGGGCACGTGGCAAAGGCTGAAACGTTTTATTTTATCTTTGACTTGAGCTTAGCTGCTTTAGTTTCTGATCACTGGTTTTTCACAATGTAATTTTACGAAAGTAGCGTTTGTATATCATGACAGTTGTGATCTCGTGTTAATGTGTTTTTCGTCATATTGAATTTTCTATGTATTATTTTACAGGTTTGAACAAAATTTCATTCTGATGAAGACACCCTTAGTGGGTGTCGAAATCTAGGACAATGTACCAAACAGTTATTAGCAACCGGTTGGCTGGAGTCAAAAATCTTATTTACATGAATGTCTTCTCAGAGATTTCAGTACTTTTTCAGTACTTTTACCTCACAGTACGAGGCACGAAAGTCGCCAGCTACGAAACACCAGCGTAACATCAGTATCTCAATGAAGTCGTGGATGCCTAACACCTCCCACTGGCTGCTGCAGTTCCACATTTCCCTGCTGCGTTCTCCAGTTGCTATAGCCAGCAGTGAGTGTATGTAAAGCTTTTAATGTCTCCATAACTCAGTACGCAGTGACATAGTGACATTCAAATGCTGTACGTATTATCGCTGATATTAATTTATTGCTTATCAGCACTACAAACGCAAAGAAATTAAGATGGAACTCCTCACGGGCGACTGCCTCATTAGGGGCTGGACACATGCTCGGAATTGGCAACGAAGGAGAAGGAAATCCTTTGAGTTGTTTTCAAGGAAACTATCCCGCCATTCATCTTAAGTAATCCACGGGAACACGGAAAACATGAGTATGGATTATCGGACGGGTATTTGGTCCCCACACCACCGGAATGTCAGCCCACTTTCTAGCCCAATAGCAGTAATTCTGTATACAAACTGTTCTACCTGAATACGTCTCCATATCGTCTGTGCAGTTCTCGAAAGCGGTCCAAGAGGACGGGCTGCTTGTAGAAGTGTAGCACGTTTCCGAGTAAGGGCAGAGTGGGAGGACCCGGCGCCGACGTCCGAAGACGGTTCGTCCACAGCCAGACGGCGAACGCCAGCAGCCCCGCACACAGCGACGCCAGAGACGCGCCAAGAACCGGCCACACAGCCATGACGCAACGTTAGTAACACTCCTGCCATCTGCTACCTTGTATTTATACTGTCGGCAGACTCGATTAACCTTCGATAAACTGTGTGTAACCCGTTTTTCCGGTCTACTTACTTATAGTGTAACGGCCGAAGTGGCCTTGCGCTTAAAGGCGCTGCAGTCTGGAACCGCAAGGCCGCTACGGTCGCAGGTTCGAATCCTGCCTCGGGCATGGATGTTTGTGATGTCCTTAGCATAGTTAGGTTTAACTAGTTCTAAGTTCAACCTCAGCAGTTGAGTCCCATAGTGCTCAGAGCCATTTGAACTTATAGTGTCGTTTTCGACGTACCAGAAATTTCCTTGTGTTTTATTACACTGGCAAGAGGTTCTTCAAGAGCGAATGATTACACAACTGCATGTCACGTGTATTCTTGTGTCGACTGCTTGGAATCCAAAATGATCTGTACATAATACTTTCAGATTAATGGGACTATTTATTTCTAAAAATTAAAAGAAATGTAACTTCTCGTTGTGAGGTGGCCTGCTCTGCTTTTGTGCCTGCTACGAGCAATTACGTATGCACACTATTCCTACTCCCATAACGCACGCTAATTATCGTCTTCCTATTAGTACTGATGAGCTCGAGGTCTGCGACCGAAGTGCGGCCGACCAGCGATGGCCGAATTCAGCGTTGACGAGGGCCACTGAAATCTGTCTGCCAGTAGGTGCGGCGACGGGCGCTGTTTCCACTGGCGTGCAGATCAGTACCTTCTTGGTTTAAATTCCCATGGGACCAAACTGCTGAGGTCATCGGTCTCTAGGCTTACACACTACTTAAACAAACTTAAACTAACTTACGCTAAGGGCAACACACACATCCATGCCCGAGGCAGGATTCAAACCTGCGACCGTAGCAGCAGCGCGGTTCCGGACTGAAGCGACTAGAAGCGCCCGGCCATAACGGCCGGCTATGTATGATTAATTACGTAGCTAGGACCAATATATACTTTAGTTTCCCAACCAAAATAAATAAAGTACAGTAATCCAACCTTCCTCTCCTGCATCTGTGCAGTTTCCTTGTATTTCAAGGGGGGGGGGGGGGGGGTGCGGTGCACTTGCGCTTTTTGTCCAGAAGAACCAAGTTTTTCCTCCAGTTCCAAGAGCCTCTGCTGCTATAATTGTGTTAGGAGGTGCACTGGGACTTTCCGTCCAGAAGAACCAGGGTTCCAGTCCCAGAAAGGTAACGCCATTTTTAATTTCCCGCCAGTTCCTGGTTGAGGGGTGGCGTAGGATGTGAGCACAGCCCTGGGACAAAGACGTTCCCTTCAAAGTTCCGGCAAAAAAAAAAAAAAAAAAAAAAAAAAAAAGAGTGGTTCAATTGGCTCTAAGCACTACGGGACTCAACTGCTGTGGTCATCAGTCCCCTAGAACTTAGAACTACTTAAACCTAACTAACCTAAGGACCTCACACACATCTATGCCCGAGGTAGGATTCGAACCTGCGAGCGTAGCGGTCGCGCGGTTCCAAACTGAAGCTCCTAGAACCGCTCGACCACACTGGCCGGCTTCCGGCAAAATTCGGAATTGCCACCAAATTCGAAATTCTGACCAAAACTGTAAATTCCTGCTTACGGGGTTATTGGGGGAGGGGGAGGGGTCGTGGAGGGAGGAGGTGTCTGGGACCCACGTGCAGACTAAGAAAAACACATGACGTCATATGTGGGCTGTGGGTGGACGTGGTTGGTGGGGTGATTAATTGCTCAATTTAATTGATTTACTTATCAATTTGATATCAAAATAGCAGCCATGCCCCTTCTCTGTAATACTCCTACACATAATGAAACCACCTGCACCCACCTTGATCCGCTCCTCTATGTACAACTGTACGCAGTGTGACACCATACGGAATGTGGAGAAGGCACTCCTAGTGGTGCCATCCTTAACTTCCCCTTTTATTCCATTCGCGAATGTTGCACATAATGAATGACAAAATGAAAGTACCTACATAATCTCAAATTACTATGATCTCATCACCGTGATGTTATTGTCGTTGGTTTGGTCGTCATTGGCCACACAAGGCTGTCGAGCTGTACAACCCGCATAGTAACTGCAATACACGTACATTTTAACACGCTAACCGTCTTCAAGCCTTGGTCCTCCTCTACCACTTTTATCAGCCACATTTGATTCCATAAATAAACTGACAATTGCTTGATACGTCAAGATGTGTCCTATCAACCGAGAGTCAAGTTGTGCCATAAAATTCTATTTCCCCAACTAGATTCGCATCTCCTCATTTGTTATTCGACCTATCAACTAGTCTGCTATAGCACCAAATTCTAAAAGCACCTAATAATTTCTTGTTTGAGTTACTTATCGTCCTCATTTCACTTCTGTAGAAGGCAACTCTCAAGACAAATATATTCAAAGTAACTCACAATTAAACTGATTTTAGACGTTGAAAACTACTGGTTTTCAAGTATGTCTTTTTGCTATTGCCAGTCTACATTCCATATGCTCTCTGCTTCGGTCATCATCATTTATTTTACTCTCCAAATAGCAAAATTCATCTGATACTTTTATTATCTCATTTCTTAACCAAATTTTTCTCATCATCACCTGAGTTAGTTGGGTCATGCTCAATGACTCTTGTTTTACTTTTGTTGATGTTCCTCTTATAATCTATTTTAAAGACACTACCCACTCTGTTCAACTGTTCTTCTAAACCCCCAATCGTATTTAACAATATATCATCAGGAAACCATAAAATTTTTATTTATTATCCAGGAACCTTCATTTCCTTTTCAAAATTCTGCTTGGTATCGTTTGCTGCTTGTCCAGTTTACAGACAGCATAACATCGGGAAGAGACTAGTACCCTTTCTCTCCCTTCTTAACAGTGGCTTCCCGTTGATTTCTTTCTCGTCTTATTACTGCTGTCTACTTTCTGTACTAGTTACAAATACGTAACGTATCGCTCCCTGTATTTCATCCCTGCTATTATCAGAATTTCAGAAAGTGTTGTCCAAACAGTAGCGTTGCTTGTCCTCAGGAAATAAATAACGACTGTTTTCTCCCCTAGCTTTTAGCCAGCCCCTCCCAGTACCACCACAGCAAGGCTATGTTGAGAAATGTTACAAGGTCGTATCCCGTGATACACTACAGGCCATTAAAATTGCTACAACACGAAGATGACGTGCTACAGACGCGAAATTTAAACGATAGGAAGAAGATGCTGCGATATGCAAATGATTAGCTTTTCAGAGCATTCACACAAGGTTGGCGCCGGTGGCGGTGCTGACATGAGGAAAGTTTACAACCGATTTCTCATACACAAACAGCAGTTGATGGCGTCGCCTGGTGGAACGTTGTTGTGATGCCTCATGCAAGGAGGAGAAATGCGGATCATCACGTTTCCGACTCTGCTAAAGGTCGGAATGTAGCCTATCGTGATTTCGGTTTATCGTATCACGATATTGCTGCTCACGTTGGACGCCATCCAATGACTGTTAGCAGAATATGGATTCTGTGGGTTCAGGAGGGTAATACGGAACGCCGTGCTGGATCCCAATGATCTTCTATCACTAGCATCTTATCCGCATGGCTGTAACGGATCGTGCAGCCACGTCTCGATCCCTGAGTCAACAGATGGGGACGTTTGCAAGACAACGACCATATGCACGAACAGTTCGACGACGTTTGCAGCAGCATGGACTATCAGCTCGGAGACCATGGTTGGGGTTACCCTTGACGCTGCATCACAGACAAGAGCGCCTACGATGGTGTACTCAACGACGAACCTGGGTGCACGAACGACAAAACGTCATTTTTTCGGATGAATCCAGGTTCTGTTTACAGCATCATGATGGTCGCATCCGTGTTTGGTCACATCGCGGTGAACGCACATTGGAAGCGTGTATTCGTCATCGCCATACTGGCGTATCACCCGGCTTGATGGTATGGGGTGCCATTGGTTATTCGTCTCGGTCACCTCTTGTTGGCATTGACGGCACTTTGAACAGTGGCCGTTAAATTTCAGATGTGTTACGACCCGTGTCTCTACCCTTCATTCGATCCCTGTGAAACCCTACATTTCAGCAGGATAATGCACGACCGCATGTTGCAGGTCCTGTACAGGCCTTTCTGGATACAGAAAATGTTCGACTGCTGCCCTGTCCAACACATTCTCCAGATCTAAACCATTTCATAACTATTTACTCTATGTAATCTAAAAATTTTTTTACTTCTGATGAAGGCTGCCTTGAAAATTTTTTACCTGTGCAACCGAAGAGCTGTATTTTCAAGTAATATTATAAAAATTCTCCAGATCTCTCACCAAATGAAAACGTCTGGTCAGTGGTGGCCGAGCAACTGGTTCGTCACAATACGCCAGCCACTACTCTTGATGAACTGTGGTATCGTGTTGGAGCTGCATGGGCAGCTGTACCTGTACACGCCATCCAAGCTCTGACTCAATGTCCAGGCGTATCAAGGCCGTTATTACGGCCAGAGGTGGTTGTTCTGGGTACTGATTTCTCAGGATCTGTGCACCCAAATTGCATGAAAATGTAATCAAATGTCAGTTCTAATATAATATATTTGTGCAATGAATACCCGTTTATCATCTGCATTTCTTCTTGGTGTTGCAATTTTAATGGCCAGTAGTGTATATGTGAGGGGAGGTAACATGATGGTCAATGTTTGTTTGAGCACAGGCTCTCGAAATTTTAACATGAAATCTTCCAGCGAAGAACAACCCCTTTCCGGCAGCGTCTGTCGGAATATTTTATTGTCCACGAACTCTCGACGAATGGCGTCGGTCTTTATGGGGTCTTTCCTGTCTGATCTATTAATCCCAACTGGTAGAGATCCTAGACTCGAAAATATATTCGATAATATGTCAAGGGTATGTTTTGCTCGCCACCTCTTTCGTGATTATACTTATATAGGAAATTTTTACGTAATCTTAGCCTGCTCCCTCATTTTCAAACTACTTTTACCTAGTCATGATAATTTAGACCACTCCGGGCGTTTACCTAGAGATATTTTGCTACCGTTAATATTTTCAGTGATTGATGATTAGTTAAAGAGAATAATAATTGGGCCTTCAACGTAATTACCAGTATTTACTTATGTTAATATTATGGGTCGACTAGCAGTTCCTGCACTACTTGATCTTCAGCTCGTCTTCCTGCATATCAGTATTATTTTCTTTGTCGAATGCCTTCAGGAAGTCAAAGATCATTACACCAATCTGCGGGCCGTTATCTACTGACCTCTGGGCATCACAGACAAAGAGCGAGCTGAGTATTACACATTACTGTGTGCGTAATCTATGTTAATTTTTCTACTGACGAGATGGTCATAATATGCATTTCTACAGCAGACTGGCGTAAGTGAATTGCGCTGAAAATAATATATAGACTTCCGAAGACTCCTCTTAAAACGGTACCTCAATATCTGTAATTTCGAAGGTAGTGCGACAGTTGAAGTGAGAGCCGTATGATGATTCAATACGGTGAAAGAATTTCGGAAGAGTGAATTCATTATTTCGTTATTCTGTCTGTTATCTTCTGTTCTGGTGCCAGTATGATCACTGAACGATTTTCATAGTTAACTTACGTACTTTACGTACGAACCAATATGTTCTTTTTATACTACTTCCTTAGCCTTCACAGTCAGGTGTGCATCTTTACCGATTCTCGGTGGCATAAGTAAGACATCAAACAGTAAAAAGGAGTGGCAATTTATTTGTGAGACAGTCTGTTATGTAATGTAAAATCATTCAGTTAATTTAATAACTATAAAATTAAACCAAATGAAATGAACTATAAAGAAAATTTAGAACAACTGTTTCTCTAAATTGCGTAGCTGGTGTGTATGAGTTGGACCTGAAATGTCAACCCAGTAACTATCAAATATACCTGATCTTCAGCGGGTCAATACTAACTACGAACTGCAATACTTGCAGTGTAATTTCATGACCCGTATTAATCATCACCTACTAAATAAAAGTTGTTTTTCTGGATGGGTCAGATCTATGTGGCAAGCAATAGAGGGATTTTCACACAAAAGTAAATTACCCACCTACGTATTATGAGAAGGAGATGTTGCCCATGCTTGACGGATGGTGTCGCTTTGTGGAAAGCGTCGACCCTTTGAGCACACCATGCTTCACATGAGCCTTCCTTTTTACTTCCGTTGCGACATGTTTAGCTTCCCCTGCCAGCCTCTTGAATGTAGCTACCTCTCCTATGTAGTCACGGCCTAAGCGTTGGAGCAATCTCAGCTATTTACCGAGCCAAAAGGACTAGTATTAGCACGTTTGACATTTTTTTTTTTGCCACTAGCAATAATAGTTGTTGCATTAGATGTCTTCATGTTTCTGTGTTGGCGAGAACGGCAGGGAGATGTAGCAAGGCAGCAGAAATAAAAGAAACAGCCATAGGCTCTTTCAGGAAAGCATCTGGGCTTCTACAGAAGTGACACTGGTTTGTTTGTGAGTGCAGGCGGGGGCCTCTCGCCGTAAAAGTCGGCTCACAAGGGCGGTATGGTCTTCAGCAGTGCAATGGACAGTGGCCCGCATTCTGGAGGCATACCGTCCACCTCTGGTGTGCGACGGACAGGTGGGCGCTGAGCTTTATGATTGCTCAGGAAGGAGAGCACTATCCATTGCAGGCTTGGAATGCTCACGCATTTCTCAGGCGCCAAGTTTAGCAGGGAAGGACAGAGTCGGGCAGCAAACTTTCTCAATGGAGTAATATCACTATGGTATGTCTAAGTGAGAGATCTGGCGAGGTGTTACAAGTACGTCATTGGAGCAATTTACGTGGCGGCTTGGCCATTGAAGGGGACAAGTTTTGGCGACTCCACATGGATTTGGTGTCTAGGAGTGAACACAGATTTTCATGGCATTCAGTGGATGTCCACTGTAGAGGTCGGTCTGAGCAGTTCGGCTGAGGTATGCTGTACACTCAGAAAATTGGCGGAGAGACACGAAAGAGGTACGTCTTGGGTTTTAGCCCGCCAGCCATTATTCTCTACACATCTTGGCGTAAGGGTATGCCGGGTATGGCCTTTGCAATTGCACACCTACCGTCAGTCTCTACACTACCTGTTGAACAGTTCATTGGTGAGCATTTTGGCAGACCAGGCCTATTATTAATCTTTGTATGAGGATTTAGTCCTAACTCTAGCGAGTCCATCTGACCTGGTCCGTGTATGTCAACCAACCTATGTCTTTATTGTTGCTATTACATTGATGGAGGCGTTATTTTAACTTGAACACCTTCCCCTGTAATAATTTTGCCAGCATCATCTACAATTGTCACCCTGAATTTTGTTTCCTGTTCGGTTTTTTGTATTTTTTTAAAAATTTGATCCGTATGTTGTTTCAGGGAATTCACATGTTGGTTTTGTAATAAACCAAGTCGGATGGGAGCAATATTTCATTTCAGTAGCCTATTCATCCTGAACATTTGTATTATAATAAACTTTTGTGAGCGGAGGCTACGAAGTAAGGATAGGAAGTTTTACAAATTGGTGAAGCATGCAAAGATTTTAACGGTAGAATCTAATGATATGATATCAGATAGGGAGCGTTTGCTTTCTATCACGCCTTGTTAGAAAGATATTGTGCGCAAATTAGACTTGCGATAATCTGAAGTTGCTGGCGCAATATGTACTAATACACATACTCGCGTCTCAGTTCTAATTTATAGCATGTTTGTGTTTTGTGGTTTCTGCTCCACATTTTTCCTTTGATCATTGGATTTGACAATGGCGGTGTGAATTTTTGGAGGGCTGTTTTCGGGATGTATTTGTGGATTTGAATTGTGAAGGAATTTAGAGGAATTGTGTTCACGGTAGGTTTGTGTTCTGACATGTTTGTCTGTCAATGTAATGATAACTTGAGCAGGACTAGAGTCGTTACTGCAAAACGCAAAGTAGTGGACTCTCTTAACAAGGAGATCAATCAGAGTATAGATCGGGATGAACCAGGAGATGAGGCAGTTATTTTTCCACGGAGCAATGAAATTCAGGGGTAGCTAATAGGCACGATTCAGCGTCACGTATAGAGGATTCTGAAGTCGCCAGTGATGTAAGTAAGGGTGAAGGTACGGGAGACACTTGTCATCTCAGTGTAATAGTTCACAGTTTTCACAGCACTCTAAGAAAAATAAGAGCCTATAATACAAGCAGACAAAATTGACACAGCTGGAGCAAGACAAGCTGAGATCATGAAGGATATTACAGACACATGAAGCCTCATATTATTACGGGGCAGTAAAAGACAGAAGTGGGACGAAGAACATTAGAGACAAACCAAACGGGAGACGAGTAGGACTAGCACTTGTTCCGATATTACTGAACCGGTAAATATCATTGAATCTCAGCAGCAGAGATCTACTTATCTTTACCTACCACAATTGTGCACAATGCAAGTAGCGGGCCTAGCCACAGTATCGGAGCAATCACATACTTGCATGTCAATTAGAAGCTTTGATACACAAATCTATTATGGTAGCAGTATTCGCATGGCTGTAATAGTCGACGGGACAGTGTTTTACAGAATAACGAATGCATGAAATTCACAGAGATGGGCCGTGGGTTTCGACTACAGACATTTTCAAACCTGTCGCGGTAGTGGAAACACTCTACATTCCAAAGCTTGGTTAGTTGAACAGGACAAATCTCTGCATCCTGCTTGGCCACTACGGTACAAGTCTGAATTTATTTTCAGACACATTGAGGGTTCGGTGGCTGTTACATTGAGAGATATTGCGGTGACGTATCGATCATGTAAGGAATTCAGAGAGGCATGTCTCAGATTATATTGCTCGAAACAGATATAGCATAAGACCAAGCAGAATATAATGAGGAAAAGGGACCTGGCTTCATCTGGATTCCGACGCCCAGGGAAAGTTTTTGAGTCAGTGATAAAGAGAAATCAGTTTCTATGTACACGATAAAGCTCATGTGGCATTATACGATTCTGTTATATGAAGCTCCCCATCTGGTACCAGCAAGTTCTAGGAGGTAGATGTGGAGACGACACATAGGCACTTAAAAGTATTCTCCGAGAGCTGGAGTATGCCTATGAATCCCAAAATGAAAACGAGGAATGGCGTGGCATGGAAAACTATAACGGTAGATCATCTATGAGAAACAATAATCAAAGAGACAGTCGGAGTGGACCATCAGGTCAACAGTATCATTTTGGACCACAACCCAGAAGACTAGGAAACTGGAATGATTTTAATGGTGTGTGTAATAGCATGTCCGAAAGAACAGACACCATTGACCTGCAGCCGTCTGGAAAGAAATTAGAATTACATATTAATACCTGCAGCTACTGACGGGCTTTGGTATATTTCAACGGGGACAATTGTAAATGTGTGCCCCGACCGGGACTCGAACCCGGGATCTCCTGCTTACAGTGCAGACGCTGTATCCCTCTGAGCCACAGAGGGCACCGAGGACAGTGCGACTGCAGGGACCATCTCGCGCACGCCTCCCGCGAGACCCACATTCTCACCTTATATGTCCACACACTATATTTGTAGTGTCCCTACCCAACACACTCATTACTCGTGGAAGACATTGTTACAAAGTCCCGTAAGAGTTCGGGTAATATGTGTGCATCCGCACAGAAGAAGAAGGTCACGACCGGTATCGCCAGAACTATATACTTATATGGATATGGTGTCTGACTTTCGGGCATGTCCGAAAGAAGCCAAAAAAATATGTGTGCGGATGCACACATATTGCTTGAACTCTTACGGGACTTCGTAAGAATGTCTTCCAAAAGTAATGAGTGTGCTGGGTAGGGACACTACGAATGTAGTGTGTGGACAAATAAGGTGAGAATGTCGGTCACTCGGGAGGCGCGCGCGAGATAGTCCCTGCAATCGCAATATCCTCGGTGCCCTCTGTGGCTCAGAGATGCCGGCACGGTAGCTCAGTGTGTTCGGTCAGAGGGGTGCCTGCCCTCTGTAATAAAAAAGAACTGAGTGAATGGCTCGATAATGAACTTCAATGGGCGTTAGGGGACGTCCGCCACGAACAATTGCAATGAACTATGAAGAACAAAATGAGATTAAAAAAAAAACAAAGAGGGATAGAGCGTCTGTACTGTAAGCAGGAGACCGCGGGTTCGAGTCCCGGTCTGGGCACATATTTTCGCTTGTCCCCCTTGATATATATCAACGACCGTCAGCAGATGAACGTATTAATATATAATTCTAATTTAGATAATGGAGTGGTTTCGGCAAGAAATTTACCAGCACAAAGAAAAGTCAGATTGAGGTAGGTTAATTTGTTAGATACAGGAAGATTGTTGTTAGAAGGGAAAGTGAGATCATACGAACAATATACATTCCCTAACCGAAGTTTCAGTAGGGGGTTTATTGCTGAAAGGCATTGTGGACAGCAGAAGCAGCATAACCACTATATCACAATCGCCTTTTGAAAGATGCACTCATAATCGATCATCGCTGACTCTGTCTCGCAAGGAAACGAGGATTTAGGGAGCTTTATTGGGTAAACACACTGAACTCACTCTGCGGTCGCGACTCGTATTTGTATCGCATGGACACACACTAGATGCCTATTCCTTGCCAGTGCCACATTTGGCGAACGATCTGATAATCGGAATGATTTTCCTTAATGAACAGAAGTCCATACTAGACAATGCTAAATGTGAGGTCACCCTAAAAAAGGAACCCTACATTCGAGTTTGGTTTGAGGAGCAAGCAATCAAGGTATGAATTCCAAAAATTTTTAAAAACTTCGTTTTTCCCACAGAACAGAAGAAGGGGAAGTGAGATGGACTCGACATGACCGGGACGTCCATCAAGCATACACAGAATTTTTGAGAAAAGAAGTTAACGTTGCAATAAAGCAGAACATTCAGTCTATGCAAAACATGCGAAAGAAATATAAGGAAGAACTGTGTGATATTTTATCAGGGGATGCAGACGTATGTTTACCAAAGCTTGGTACAATAAAGAACTTTCAGTACCAACTTCAGCTGAGGGAACACCATCGACTTTTCGTGCCTCTATACAATGTCCCACCCGTTTGCAGAGATCAGGTATTTGCAGAAATTCGAAGAATGTTGGGATACGAAGTTATAGAGCCTGAAGCCCTCTACGTGTAGTAGAAAAGCATAGTTTCATTCGAATGGTGTTGAACTGGGATCAAACCAATACAATTATTTACCCCGAGGCAGACAGGTCCTAGAAATTAGATTTCTCATGGGGTGTCAGTTTGCTCATTGACAGATTTACGCACTATTTATGGCAGATTGAGTTTCACGCTGAGTGCTAGCAGTGCATCGCCTTTCTGGTATTTAGACAGTGTTATAAGTTTACACGTTTGCTGCTTGGGTTAAAATTGTTTTCATCTACGGTTCATTCATGGTTTAGATAGTATTCTCAGTGAAACATTGAAACAAAGAATCACGTGTTGTGTGGATGATGTCTTAATAGCCAGAAGAAATTGGGAGTAACACCAAAGAGTCTTGATGGATGTTTTGTGGATGTTCTGAGAAACTGGTGAGGTTGCTAATAGAGGGAAATCAGATTTCGTGTCCAGAAAAGTACAGTGCCTTGGGAAAATTATTTCAGCTGAAGGTACAGCATCAAACTCGAAAAAAATTGAGGCCTTTGCACAATTGTGCAGAGGTCTCAATACGCATGGCCCTCTACCAAGAACCACCTAAGAGGATTTCTTGGAATCATACATATCCATAATAAATTAGTAAGTATTGACACTTTAGCAGCTCGTCGGACTGGGCAATTTGACGGAGGTATTATGCACGCTCGGAAAATCGGCGGAGAGCCACTACAGTGGACAGTCTTGGGTTTCTCAGCGTGCCAGCCATGACTCTCTGCACATCTCGGTGCTAGGATATGCCAGCAGCGGTCTTTTCATTTGCTCACCTGCGGCCAATCTCCCATTGGCTGTTAAGTGATGAGCATTTTGGCAGCCTGGAACTAATAGCAATCTCTGTGTGAAGACATAGTCTGCATAGCGGCGAATCCATCTCACCTGCAGCCCTATATTTCAACCAACCTATGTCGTATTGACGTTCAGCTAGCAGTGCACAGTCTCTGTCATCACCTCACAAGTAGGCTGAGAGCGCTGTTGCTATTACATTGAGGGAGGAATCGTTTTAGCTTGACGACCTTTACCTTTAATAGCGTCGCCAGCCACCAACATCATCTGTCATGATGTATTTTGTTTTTTGTAGTTTGATCTGTTTGCTAATTCTGTGAATCATGTGTTGGTTTTGTAATAAACTAAGTCTCAGAGGAACACTCATTCACTGCAGTGCCACATTAATCCTGAGCGTGTGAATAACAATAAATCTTTCTGAGCTGAGTGTGCGGAATAAGGGTAGGAAATATTACGTTTGTAATCAGAAGATCGACTGTAGAGTGAAAGTGATTAACATTTGTTATTGAGTAAAGTGCAGCTCATTCTGGTACCATGGGAGTTATTTCCTGACGTGTTAACTGATGTCGTATCATCCTGTCTCTTCTTCCTGTCAGTCTCTTCGATGTATAGATTGCATAATGCATCCTCATACGAACCTTACCATTCACCTAATTTTCAACATTCTTCTGTAGTACCACATTTCAAATGGTTCGATTCTCTTCTGTTCCGGTTTTCTCACAGCCCATGTTTCACTACTGTTCAACGCTGTGCTCCAGACATACTCTCTCAGAAGTTTCTTCCTCACATTAAGGACTGTCTTTGTACTGTTAGAATTCTCTTGACCAGAGCTGCCGTTCATGCTAGTCGTACAGTAGCTTTTTATGTCATCCTTGCTCCGCCCTGTATGGATTATTTTTGTATCTAGGTAGCAGAACTTAAATTCGTCTCCGTCGTTATTCCCAATTCCTCTGTTTCTACTGTTCTCATTTCTACTACTTCTCATTACGTTCATCTTTCTTCGATTTACTCTGATCTATAGCCTGTACTCATCAGACGGATCATTTAATTTAAAAATCCAGTAATTCTTCTTAATTTTCGCTGAGGATAGCATTTTTGGGGTGTCGTAGAATGCTGTTGCTACACACTCTGTGGGTATGAGCTGGATCTGATTCCCTGTCATCTGCTCCAAGTAAAAACTGTAAATATTTATAAGTGTACCCTAGCATGGAACTTTCCGTTCAACATTATTACGTATTACGTTCTGGCGACTGCGATATCGTGTTCATAGCGAGAAAAACATACTGCATGAGTAATGCAACAGCTCTTAGAAAGCTATGTAAATTTTAGTTTCAATGGCTTTCAGCATCTGGCCTCTTGCTACATACTACGGTCTTCTTAAAAGTGTGGTATTCACTATTATGAAATCTCCTCACCGAGGCCGTCTTCGCGCGGTCTCACGCGCTCTTCAAATCACAGCGGGTCCAGCCCCTCCCCCCCCCCCCCCCCCCGCCCCCGGGCCCTATAACACTGAGCGACTGGCGTCTCAAAATATACAGCGATCACAGCCGCCGGCTACATTAACTGTGGAGCCTTATTTAACGCCGCTCCTGACGTGTACAAGCCAATATTCTCGTCGCGCTATGCTCTGCTCCACAGCTAGGGAATGCTACGCTGCTGTGGACCTGCTGCTCGATGTTGATTTGGCTGCGCTCTGTACTTAGAACCCGATTCTGTGGTGGAGGTTGGACTTCACCGTTCACTAGGCTTAGTATCTAAACCAACTTTTGATTTCCGCCGGAATTCTGCATTTCACTTGCACTTCCTGACCATTGCTATAAGCACCATCAGTTTATATAATTTCCATGAAATCTTGATAAGCAACTTGGCGCTTGGTAACAGAATTATTTTTTATCAGCGTTGTGTCAATAAACCGTACAGCGGTGACATACTTATTGCGTTATTCCTGGTTATAACAAAAAGGTCACATCGTAAGGCAAAGAAAGGTCACATACGGTGCATCATGGCAAGAAAACAAGTTATGCGACTTCAACGGTTCTAGTAAACAGCTAACCCGACTTTCCTAAGTTACAAATTTCATATAACCCATGAAACAGATTCATATTTGTCAAATCTGGAAGATTTGCACATCACCCATTTACTGCTATAATAATGTTTCTATCGATTCAGTCATCTTTAGACGTGGGAATAGCTCCAAGACACAGGAAACAAAACCTGGAGAAGTTTATAGATGTACCAGCATTTAATACTTTAAGTTTCTACCTTTTCCTGTTGCAAATTATATTGAATTAGTACACTGTCCAAATTTCCCAGTCATGGCATCTTCTTACCGATTTTTTTTTTTCAATCTTGTTAGTCCATAATGATTCGTTGCCTACATTTATACTGTAATGTGTAACAGGTGTAATCGTACACCACCCCACTCGCCTGGCGTCCCTCAGTTTCGTGTACGGTCCCGTGATAACGCTCACAAAACCTCTACCTCTTTCAGTTTCCGAGATACTTGCTCCATCATATCGTACATGCCCGCCGATAGTCTGTGGAGGCAACAGGGAACGCAGCCAATCGTGGATCAGATCGCTACCGTCGTGCACTAGTAGACCTGAAAATCCTTCTGCTGTCAAGCACTGTAATACGATCGGCCATGTACACTTATGCAGTTATCACCCTGTAATCAGTGCCTCTACCAGCCAGTCTTGTGCCACTGATGACTAAGGGCTGCAGAGTTATTAGATATCATTGTACTAGATTTAGAACACCAACTACCATCCATCATACTGTATCCAAGTTAAGTACGATTTAGTAACATAATCTTAATATATACACTCCTGGAAATGGAAAAAAGAACACATTGACACCGGTGTGTCAGACCCACCATACTTGCTCCGGACACTGCGAGAGGGCTGTACAAGCAATGATCACACGCACGGCGCAGCGGACACACCAGGAACCGCGGTGTTGGCCGTCGAATGGCGCTAGCTGCGCAGCATTTGTGCACCGCCGCCGTCAGTGTCAGCCAGTTTGCCGTGGCATACGGAGCTCCATCGCAGTCTTTAACACTGGTAGCATGCCGCGACAGCGTGGACGTGAACCGTATGTGCAGTTGACGGACTTTGAGCGAGGGCGTTGAGTGGGCATGCGGGAGGCCGGGTGGACGTACCGCCGAATTGCTCAACACGTGCGGCGTGAGGTCTCCACAGTACATCGATGTTGTCGCCAGTGGTCGGCGGAAGGTGCACGTGCCCGTCGACCTGGGACCGGACCGCAGCGACGCACGGATGCACGCCAAGACCGTAGGATCCTACGCAGTGCCGTAGGGGACCGCACCGCCACTTCCCAGCAAATTAGGGACACTGTTGCTCCTGGGGTATCGGCGAGGACCATTCGCAACCGTCTCCATGAAGCTGGGCTACGGTCCCGCACACCGTTAGGCCGTCTTCCGCTCACGCCCCAACATCGTGCAGCCCGCCTCCAGTGGTGTCGCGACAGGCGTGATTGGAGGGACGAATGGAGACGTGTCGTCTTCAGCGATGAGAGTTGCTTCTGCCTTGGTGCCAATGATGGTCGTATGCGTGTTTGGCGCCGTGCAGGTGAGCGCCACAATCAGGACTGCATACGACCGAGGCACACAGGGCCAACACCCGGCATCATGGTGTGGGGAGCGATCTCCTACACTGGCCGTACACCACTGGTGATCGTCGAGGGGACACTGAATAGTGCACGGTACATCCAAACCGTCATCGAACCCATCGTTCTACCATTCCTAGACCGGCAAGGGAACTTGCTGTTCCAACAGGACAATGCACGTCCGCATGTATCCCGTGCCACCCAACGTGCTCTAGAAGGTGTAAGTCAACTACCCTGGCCAGCAAGATCTCCGGATCTGTCCCCCATGGAGCATGTTTGGGACTGGATGAAGCGTTGTCTCACGCGGTCTGCACGTCCAGCACGAACGCTGGTCCAACTGAGGCGCCAGGTGGAAATGGCATGGCAAGCCGTTCCACAGGACTACATCCAGCATCTCTACGATCGTCTCCATGGGAGAATAGCAGCCTGCATTGCTGCGAAAGGTGGATATACACTGTACTAGTGCCGACATTGTGCATGCTCTGTTGCCTGTGTCTATGTGCCTGTGGTTCTGTCAGTGTGATCATGTGATGTATCTGACCCCAGGAATGTGTCAATAAAGTTTCCCCTTCCTGGGACAATGAATTCACGGTGTTCTTATTTCAATTTCCAGGAGTGTATATTACTTATTGTTCCTTACTGTGTTGCCAAATTCCTATTTCATTGTGCCCTATGAGGCAACTGTTTACTTAAAAATTATGGTGTTCCATGGCTGCCTTCAGTGAAGTGTAGCAGTTTCCTGCTACTGTCGAAGTTTGGACTGAATTACTAGCAGCATTCAATTACAACATGAACAACACATGGTTTGCCAAGTAATGGATGAGAATTCTCCCATCCGCCTTCCAGACCATACAGGTAGAAACTTTAGGCAGATCAAATCGATCCTGTTTTGTTCGGAACACTGGCCAATGGAGACTGAAGTTTGTCACTCTGCGATATTGTTGGTTGTGTTAACGAATATAGAACTGATGGGTTCGTGTGGGCCATTGTCAGTGCCAGGCAGGATCTCCAGAGAGGGGAGACACACTGTTTGTTCTGCTGTGCAGGATCGTACTGCTGTGCCACGTACCTATAGGACCAACATAGGCCTGTTTGCAGAAAGACAAACATACACAGAGAGAGTGTGACGAAGTCTGCACTACGGACTGGCAGTATGCTTATTATTGTTGCGATTTCCCTTAACGCAGCAGTAGAAGGACATACACGGACAGTAGTCCAGTCAACGACCACACAGGATGCCGAAATGACACAACGTCGTCTTCTAGGTAAAATCGTGTTTCTCGTACACCACGATGTGAAGGCTCCTGAGGGAACGAAAGCTGGCAAATTTTATTCGTCATTATCATATGGGCCAAGCGTTTGGCATGATGGAGCGGGGTGCCTTTGGGTACACAGAACGTTTCTCTGTTTTGTCTTTCTTTATGTTCTTTTTTTTTTTTAATAATCTGTTAATGCCAATGGCTGTGCCCTATTTTCGAGATTTTCGTGGCCTTATCTTTCAACAAGACAACATAAAACCGAATGTTCTACAGCGACACAAAAGGGATCCGACCGTCGTCCTGGCCAGCACGTTCCTCAGATCCCTCTCCCATTGAAAGGATCTCTTCAAGGACTGAAGAGAGGCTCGCATGCCACTTTGTTTTATCAACTCAGGCACAGAGTTGAAACAGCACAGAGTCACCTATCCATGACTGTCATCCTAAGTTAGCTCGATACCAAGCTACAGTTGCTGCCACTTTTGGCAAATTTCGCCCCATCGATACCCCAAAACACCGAATTTAATAATGTATTCTGCTCATTATGGGGGAGAGTGCATAAGGTTTTCTTACGTTTTCAGCCATTGTAAATAACTCCACTCTACTGGGACAAAGATGAATGAGCGTCCTGCACGAGTAGTGAATAATATCCTTGACTCTCCGTTAAAGTCTAGCTGTGGTTCGCTTGTTTTCCTGTCAGCTGTGCAGCGCTGGGGCATTCTTATTTGAGGCATAGTGTGGAGCAGTTTAGTTTTTAGGGAAGGAGATTTGATATTTGAGAATCTGAGAGATATTATCTGGAGTACTTTATTATGTAGACGAAAACTTGTTTCTAAACATATGTTATTGATCCGATTGATGGAGAAATTTTTTGGAGGTACTTTTCAAGGCAATCAGTGTGTGAGCAAGAATGGAATTTTTGAGTATCAGAACTATTAATTGAAGGAAATTTTTTTCCCGCGGATAACTTATAATATTCATGATCAGTATTAATTTGATCTCTTTTTTCACTATGCCACAAATAATGCAATTAGCGTAAACGTTTTTAATTTTTGTATTTAGAGAATTTTGTGACTGTTAGGGTCTTCTTATGTTGTACAGTCTGTTTTGTCAATAATCACAGTTTAATTTTTCAAGAATGATTTTCTTTAAAATAAAACCCATCTCCATCATTCTCAGTAAAGTTCTGAACACTTTTGTCTAGTGTGCAGTGCACCTCAGGCTACAAGATGCCACAGACTGTTTCTGACAAGAAAACAAATTTTGTAGGACGTAGTTTACTTTTCTTTAGGTGCTGCATATGATGATTTCTATTTGCTTTCTAGAACATCACTACACCAGACACAAAACAGCGGGCTCAGCATGAGGTGGGTTACTTTTATTTCTGGTCGAATTTCAGTTTACATTGTTATGAGGAAGCAGTGCATAGAGAGAATTTTTGGTGGTGTGCTAAATAAGCAGATTAATTGACTGTGAACAGTGTAGGTAAACTCAAACAGTTATCTTCTTCCGAGTACAGCAGTATTTTATTTCTGTCGATATTTCAAGTCAGTCGATGCAGTTTAGGTTACAGAACTTTCATAATGAACTGTATTATTCAGTTTCAGTTAAATAGTTTTGACTCAGAACACATTTAGTTTCTTTGTCATGTAATTAGATTCATTTTCACCATCTCAAATTCAGTATTTCATTAAGATTAAACTTCTCTTTCACGACACTCTTCTCAAGCGCTACACAGGGTCAACCAACAGGCAATATTTCTCAGTAGTCGAACAAGATTTCTAAAGAACACGTTACATGAGGAGAAAGTTCCTGGAACAAGAATACTGAGTATTTCCATTTACAGATAAAGTTTTTATACGAAGCATATACCCGTTTTTTTAACACTTTTCGGACTGACATTTGTAACCAGCCCTGTAATAGACGTTTAACGTATTTTATTATTACATTCTGAAATGAGCGGGAGTATTCACTTTATGTGTGCTAGAGTCTTCTTCTGAAATTACGAAAATTCTTCCAGAAAAGTACAGTTTTTCTAACTCTGAATAACTATTCCGAGCATGATCATGTACATAGGAACAAATAATCTGTTCTTATTTAAAACGGCTGCAATGCATAAAATCTTATCAGTACTATAATTTGACGGTCTGTATGTTACATTATTAATCCATCGCACGCCGAAACTCACTCAGTAAAATCAGATTAAGAAGAAATATTATCATATACCATTTAAAGGTTAAAAATATTCAAGACAAGGAAAATTTGTTAGGTAATTGAAGAAGTTCAGTTCATTTGCAAATATCATGTAGTGAATGACTTTCTGCCACCCCGAGGTACAAGATAGAGCACGACCGATGTAGTATGGTTTAACCTTTCACACGTAACTATTTTTAAGAACATAGAGAATTCAACATAGCTTACAGCACTCTAATTGAAGCATTAACAATATCTTTGAAATAAAGTTAATATATTACACAGCACTTACAGTATGTACAACTAGGGGACTCTGAGCACTATGGGACTTAACTGCTGAGGTCATCAGTCCTCTAGAACTTAGAACTACTTAAACCTAACTAACCTATGGACATAACACACATCCATGCCCGAGGCAGGATTCGAGCCTGCGACCGTAGCGGTCGCGCGGTTCCACACTGTAGCGCCTAGAACCGCTCGGCCACTCCGGCCGGCATTGTACAACTCATAATGATTACAAACGCTACACACAACTCAACCACTTGTATCGGACCAACGAAGACAGCAGAAAATGGTAGAAACTCCTTATAATGGTACCTCGTGCGCATTCCTTCATGCGAATGTAAAATCTCTTACTAAAACTGAACATCGACTGGGATACGTTTGATGTTCCTAGGCACACTATCCTCCAGTCATAAAATTCCACTCCATTGAATACGGAAGATTCAATATTTTCTTGAAATAATGGTGTAGGAGTTTTGAAGGTTACTAACGTCCTTCGTTAATATTTCCACCCTTCTGATTAATACCCGTCAATGCCTTTGCGAAAATTTAGTTAGAAAATAGTTCTAATTAATTCAAAAGGACGCATTTTAGTACAAAATGCATATTTAAGCTACTACTGCAGGTCAGATGATGTTACTAACTACAATAAAAGATAGATACTGTAGTTAATCGATAATTTTTCGTTTTTGACACTACATAACATGAAATGTACCAATCGTCCACATTGGGAACCAATAGTTAACTGATGTTTTTGTGTGGTCTTCAGTCCAGAGACTGGTTTGATGCAGCTCTCCATGCTACTCTCTTCTGTGCAACCTTCTTCATTTCCCAGTACCTACTGCAACCTACATCCTTCTGAATCTGTTTAGTGTATTCATCTCTTGGTCTCCCTCTACGATTTTTACCCTCCACCCTGCCCTACAGTACTAAATTGATGATCCCGTGATGCCTCAGAATATGCCCTACCAACCGATCCCTTCTTTGAGCCAAGTTGTGCCAGAAATTTCTCTTCTCTCCAATTCAATTCAATACCTCCTCATTAGTTATGTGATCTACTCATCTAATCTTCAGCATTTTTCTATAGCACCACATTTCGAGAGCTTCTATTCTCTTCTTGTCTAAACTATTTATCGTCCACGTTTCACTTCCATACATGGCTACACTCAATAGAAATACTTTCACAAACGACTTCCTGACACTTAAATCTATACTCGATGTTAACAAATTTCTCTTCTTCAGAAACGCTTTCCTCGCCATAGCCAGCCAAAATTTTATATCTTCGCTACTTCGACCATCATCAGTTATTTTACTCCCTAAATAGCAAAACTCCTTTACTACTTTAACCGTTTCATTTCCTAATGTAATTCCCGCAGCATCACCTGATTTAATTCGACAGCATTCCATTATCCTCGTTTTGCTTATATCTTCCTTTCAAGACGTTGTCCATTCCGTTCAGCTGCTCTTCCAGGTCCTTTGCTGTCTCTGACAGAATTACAATGTCATCGGCGAACCTCAAAGTTTTTATTTCTGCTCCATGGATTTTAATTCCAACTCCGAATTTTTCTTTTGTTTCCTTTACTGTTTGCTCAATATACAGATTGGATAACATTGAGGATATGCTACAACCCTGTCTCATTCCCTTCCCAACCACTGCTTCCCTCACATGCCCCTGGACCCTTAAAAGTGCCATCTGGTTTCTGTCCAAATTGTAAATAGCCTTTCGCTCCCTGTATTTTACCCCTGCCACCTTCAGAATTTGAAAGAGAGTATTCCATGTCAACATTGACAAAAGCTTTCTCTAAGTCTACAAATACTACAAACGTATGTTTGCCTTTCCTTAATCTGTTTCCTAAGATAAGTCGTAGGGTCAGTATTGCCTCACGTGTTCCAACATTTCTACGGAATCCAAACTGATCTTCCCCGAGGTCGGCTTCTACCAGTTTCTCCATTCGTCTGTAATTAAATGAACCCAAGTACCAAAGATTATGCGGTTAAGAGGTTGATGTATGAATGGATGATCAAAAAAAAATGAAGGAAATATATTCATTCCAGTACTGTTTCCACAAATCAAAAATAAAAATCTGAGAGGCCTAATACTGGATGTGGATACGACTCAGTTTCTAATGGGAAGCAGGCAGGGACGAACCATCTCAGCATTATTGGTGATTAATCGTCGTGCAGTGCCGTCGGCGGCAGGCGCGGAGTCGATCGTAGCATCGCCTCGGAGCTGTGTGGCGCGAGTCGGCTGCTACCATCGGCGTCTGTGGCTTTGTGTAGAGGCCCGCGTACGATCTCCACGCTGTCTGCCCTTTGTGCGTTGCGTGACCAAAGCTGCAGTATCAGCGTATCGGACGGCGGATGTTGGCGATGGATGGAAGAGACCCCAGGTCCCCTTTCTCACAGACTATCATTTTCATTCCTTATTCACCTCTCAGCTCAATCGTTCCTCGAAATTTTCTTCTCTCGTGGCGTTGTCAGAGGCGGACTGAATTTGCAATTCCGCCCAATTACTGATCGCCGTTTCATGCCTACGCCTCTCCTGCTGATTGGAAATTTCCTATCTTGCGTGGGCTTGCGTGTGACTCGAAAATTGGCATCTTTCTCAGGATTTCACATTCTTGCAATGTTTTTCTGCATTCAGAAATAGTTTTGAAAGTAGTCATACAACAATTTTTAGTAACTGCTGTCTCTGTGTTTGTCAGGACAGAGTCATGTTTCGGCTTCGTCTCAGTCTGCTGCCATCCACGATTTATAATAAATGTTCTTAATGGCTATAAAACATCTTCTTAATGCGGTTGACATACACTGCTGGCCACCGTAAATGCAACACCAAGAAAGACAAGAGGTAGGACAACAAAATTTATTTTGTAGATAACATGTTGACCAAGTATCAAAGGATTACGTTTACAGACGTCTGTGACATGTGGTTCCTGCCAGAATCAGTAGCCAGAGTAGCCGCCATTGTTGGAGATCACCGCTGCCACACGTCTCGGCATTGAGTCGAAGAGACGTTGGATGTGTTCCTGGGGTACAGCAGCCCAAGCAGCTTCCACACGTTGCCAAAGATCATCTGGTGTGGCAGCTGGGGATGTAATCTGGGTCACTCGTTGAGCAACCATGGACCACATGTTTTCTATCGGCGAAAGATCCGGAGAGCGAGCTGGCCAGGGAAGCAGTTCAATCTGGTTATTGACGAAGAACCTTTGTACAATGCGTGCCACGTGTGGTCGCGCATTATCCTGTTGAAATATGGCTGTGGCCGAGCCCTGAAGGTAAGGAAGGACAACTGGCTCCAGCACCTCGGATATGTAGCGCCGGCTATTTAAAGTACCGGCAATGCGTACTAGAGGCGTGCGAGAGTAATATCCAATACCGCCCCATACCATAATACCCGGTGCAAGACCAGTGTGGCGGTGCATAATGCAGCTGTCCAGTATCCTCTCTCCACGGTGTCTCCACACTCGAATCCGACCATCGTGGTGCTGCAGACAGAAGCGTGCCTCGTCAGTAAAGACAACGTCATTCCATTCTGCAGTCCACATCCGTCTGTCATCACACCATTGGCGACGGAGACGTCTGTGGTTCTGCGTCAATGGTAGACGAAGCAATGGACGTCTTGCGGACAGACCACTCTGCTGTAAACGGCGTCGAATGGTACGCGCAGACACTGGATGATGCGTTACAGACGCAATGTGCTGTGCTATGGTTCGGGATGTCACTGAGCGATCCGTCACTGCCATGCGCACAATTTGCCTATCAGCACGTGCAGTGGTGCACCGAGATGAATGCGATCGACCACGTCGGTCCGTCGTACCCTCCTGCATCCAACGGTCACATATCCGCATTACAGTTGTTTGGTTTCGTCCAACACGACTAGCGATTTCTCTATATGATAATCCACAATCTCGGTAAGCCACTATCCTTCCTCTGTCGAACTCGGATACTTGATCAAACGATTTTCGCTGTTGTCTACAAGGCATAACTGATCGTCTTGTGAAACAACCACAAGGTAAACACACGTGCCGAACGTACACTCGTCGAAATCGACAAGCCTTAAATGGCGCTATGAGGTGGCGCCACAGGCGCGCGTGATGTGCGTCTGCGCTGAAATTCTAATCAGTTGCATATCTCATCGCAGCAAACCCATGGTGTAAATTTCACTTGATTCGGATACTTCCTTCAGGGTGTTGCATTTACGGTGGCCAGCAGTGTATTTCACACCCCCAACTCTGCGAATTCTTCGCGCTTTGCGTACATTCGTACCAGTGCCTGTGGGGTGCTGGAATTGACAAGTTCGTGCATTCTAAGGCTGGTAAAAGACCGCTGCCAGGCTAGAAAAAATTCACACCCTTTCACATGTGCATTCTCGACGTTCGATCTTAATGGCTGCAGGGGTCCACCAGGTTTTGGTACACTTCTCTTTGTCCTCTAGGCTCTCCCAACGTGCCCATTGCTAAGCGAGGTGAGAGCGCCCGCAGGCAACCCCCAGTGTGGTTGCAGAATGGCTCCAGTGTCACATCTCCGGCGCTAGTCGTATGGGTTCCAGCCGGCTATCTCCTGGACCACTGGAAATGTGGGTCGGCAAAGGAGCCCCTGGGTGGAGGCAACACACTACTTCTGGACACAGCGGATACATCAATTTTATCGTTTTATTCTTACCAGCTTTTGCAGCTTTCCATGATAAATTCGTGTTAAGGTTTGTTACTTATTCTTCAGCGTAAGATATATTTTATGTAAAACCTGCTAATCACAAAAAACATGTTTCAGACACGTAACACTGTGAATCTGTATTTAGTTTTAGTACAACAGTGTATACGTATCTCACATACTGGATCAGATATCCCAGAAATTGTTCTGAGTATCTTACCTGTTATATACACTGAAGTAATGTGATTATTAGTAGGTAACCAGATGATGTTGCAGTAACGAATAAAATCTGCAGGAAAATAACACATAACTTCATTTTATCCATTACACATTGGTTGTGCAGAAATCTAAGACTATATTAAGTGATGACTTGGATCAGAGCCAAACAATGTCACAGGGCATCTGCGAGAGATGCGACATGATGCTTGCAGTACGAATCTAATGGAATTCAGGGGTCTGATTAACGCTATCTATTTGTAATCAGCTCACTATGAACATTAGAAAAAGCCAACGAGGCATTTGATGGCACAACAGCGAACTGATTGAGGACTCCTCTTTGAATATATAAACATGGGTTTTTAAAGAATCGTGTCGGCTTACCATTTCCCTTCCTGTAGTTGACTCATCAATCCACTATACTTCACAAGCTTCGGCCAGTCTGACGATTCCTTACACTCATCCAGGGCGCCTCTCGCCAACCGCATTTAAATTCCTCCGCAACTTCTACTCGGTAGGTAGGGATGCTTCTGCGTTTCGCATTAACAAACTCCACGTTTGGTATCATCAGCGTTCAGCTGAAAGCTAAATGTCACTGCTACTCGCATTACGGCTAGCAACAACTGTGCTTTACGTCACTTGGCCCGGCCCTCTGCCCTTCTTTTGTGGGTGGGGACTGCTGTAGTAGCACTCTGACCTTTGTAAACCCACTGACGTTGCAGTTCCCAGGAGCAAATACCAACCTTGCTGCCTCTGTTAAGACGTATCGTTTCGTGACCATCCTGTACAGTGACGCTTGCGACAGCGTCTTGGCGGCGGATGGAATTACCAGCTAATTCCTGAAGTGAAACTTCTCCTCTGGACAGCTGCACAGATCGTCTACAATTTGCACGGCTCTGGTGTTTCAATTTCTCTGGAGTGTCCGTGATGGCTCCAAATAGTCTTAAGCGTAACAACATACAACTCGTCGTGTCGTCAGTATATATATGCCATCTCCCCCCCCCCTCCCCTCCATGGGAAAAAATTGTTGGCAATTATTTAGCAACCAATTTGTAATCATGAGTCTGTAGTAGTGAAGACTTCTTAGCTCTAGAAATAACATTATAGACGTTCTTCGTTACTGACTTCATTTATCTCTACATTTTGCCCTTTGTAAAGTTGGTATTTCACTACACTTTTGCACACATTTAAACACCAGCATGAAAACCGTTTCATTTTTCACTGTACTTATGTACTCGTAGATACATGCCCATAGATGCGCCGTCGTAAAACACTGTTTCATTTATCATGAAGACGTACATTACATAAATATAAATTTTAATCACTGGCTGATTAACTTTTCCCTTTCACAGATACAAATACACAAAAAAATCAAATATTTTTCTCTCTCTTTTGCTTTTACACTACATTTACGCTTCCGCATTTATTTGCTTATTTTCTTGATATAACTTATACATAAAAATATCAATACAACACATTACTTATCACAACTACAACAATGAATCTGAAAGAAAACAGTCTTACAAAATTCTTGTTTGCATTTTACTTGTTATTCACAACAGTAATTTCTCACATACTAAGGGTGTTTTGCAGGGCCTTGCACTATCTATGATCTCTTCGTAATGATGGCAAAGGTAGTGCGGCTCCTTCCTCATCGTGTTCAAACGTAACGGAGCTTCATCACGCTCTTCACTATTACCTCTGGTTGACGAACAGGCACATTTGTTTACGCTGGTCGTCCTCACACGTACTTCGCCACAACAATCACTGCCCGTGCCTTTTCACAAGTACTTAAAATAATCTCTAAAACAGCCGCAGTACCTGTATAATCAACATATAAACATAATGGTAAATATTACAACTCCTAAGTAATACCAAAAAGAATAATGATACCAACGTATTTCTGTGAAACTATATCACTCCTGGAAAGATATTTCCTTTTCTGTTCGTTATTGTATGACCTGCTACTTTAAGGTCATCTAAATGTTGTATTACGGGTTCCAGCCACATATCTGACAGTAACTCAGAAATGTGCCTCTTTTCCTTATTTATGACACAACAACCAGTCTCCATATTTAAAGCTGGCACTATGTCTTCACTGGTCACATTAATTCTTATTATTTGTTCAGACAGCATGAACACCTGAGTTCCATACCCTTTACGTTTTCCTTAAAATATTAGTTTCCCTGTACATTTGACCAGAGCATCTGTTGGCTTATTGTCACTGAACATAATTGTCAAGTCTCCCTCTTTTGGAGCAACATATAACCATTGGTCCTAACTCAATCGACTCCAAATACTATCATTTATTTTCACAGATATCTTGATACAGTGTTTGGAAATTTCCTTTTTGGATTGCAACATCTTTGCTTCACATGTGTATGATCATATGTGGGCATTAACACAAACTCCTGCTTACAGATTTTGCGAACGGTGTATACCTATTTACACAAAATTTATTCGTTACACAGTTTTGCGTAGTGCCGTTTGGATTCATCAAATAACAGATATCTTTTTCTGGCTGTGTGTACATAAATAAGCCTTGAATTTCATCAACTTCTCGAGGTAGGGGTAGTAATTTGTACAAATTAAACTGTTTGTTTTCTACTGTGCTACTTCAGTACAAAACGCAGCATATGGTGAGATATAAACGCATGAACATCAGTTATGCGTAATAACTGGTATTTCTTCTGTTCTGTGGGAGCAGTTGGGAACTTCTTGTTTTTAATATCGTACTGAATGAAATGTAGGTGTACAACTATTTGCAATGGATAAATTACATGAGGTTCCAATAGTCCTTTCTGAGCGTTCACTACGACAGAAAATAGCATCGCATATTCCCTAACTCAGTGTAAACTGATACCAGCTTCAGTAACTGTTCATTAACAATAGTGATCACAGCTAAGTGCTGCATCTTTTGATCAGTAATATTATCATATTGATTCGTGTAACGATGGAGCTTTACGATGTTTCTAGCAATTATTTCTTCGTTACATTCAAGGCTAGCTACTGCAAGACCCAAACTTGTCGTAGTTCCTTTTACCACCGTTACTTGCTGTTTAGTCAACTTTAGCAATTGCCTCGGTTCGTTTTCAATTAAATCAGTGTTTCATTTGAAGCACAAGACAACCTGTTCATCTAATGTCCGAAATGTTTTACCAATTTCACTGAAAACACCTCGTTTCCTATCTGTCTCATGTCTGGTTTATTGTCCTGTTAGACCTTGCAAATATTTTATATTTTTGGAGTGTAATTCTAAGCTTTGCTCTACAGCAGTACATTCCTAAACTTGTTAACTTCTTTCTACAATACCCCACCGATGAAGGTGCCAGCCTCTCTGTCTCGTCAGATTTTTTCTCAAGTTCTCCGAGATTAATGTAACACGATTTTCTACGTCATGCTGTACATCTGGTCCTTGCCAATACTGTCATAATTTAAGCCTGGCGATGAACTAACTTCTCAATGCTAAAATCTTGAAATTGTCTACGTGTGTACACTGCGGTAACATAGCTCACCAGGTGCAACAAAAGTTCTATTTCACTAGAACTCCTTTAACCTATTGCCATGCAACGTTAAAAATTCGTTTCTCTTTAAACGGATGACAACATTTGGGATCTTTGTCCTTTTTACAGCGTATCGGCCAAGCCACTGTATGTGTAGCTTACAGCTTCTACCCATTCTAACGCTATCATCGCACAATGGGACATGATCACCTGCTTTAATATCTATCGGTTTCTGGTCTCTTATCATAGTATTCTTTGTTCTTCTCCTTACATTGTTTATTATATTCTCTGGCACACTGGTGCATTAGTTTCATTTTCTATTTTAATTCGAGCACACTGTCTTCATAATTATAAGTAACACGTGCGTGATTCCTCTACAATATACCCAGTAGGTTACATGTATGATATATAATTCGTTGCTTGATGGGGCATGGTATTGACCACAAATACCGTGAATGAGAGTCATTCATCACCAGTTTGATTGAGCCTTATTGAGAAAGTGTCTAAATAATTTTGTTATAAATCAGTGTCATCTTTCCAATGCTCCGTTCAGTTGGGAATGGTAACATGAGGTCTGTACTCTACCAGTCCTTAACATTCCGCATATGTTCTTTAGTGTGTGACTCAAAAAATTGCTACCATTGTCGCTGAGGGTAATCCAAACCATCAGCACACTAGTTATTATATATTGCGGGCTTCCAAAAGAAATTTTGGCCCTCAACTACGTACCCTCAGACTCAGAGTTGAAACAATAAATGTTTTGGCTGGTTTCGTTATCTAGGGGTGGGATACGTAGTTGCCGCATTACGTACCAAATACTGCAGAGTCTGCAGTATACAACATGAATACGCACGTGAATCGAATGGTCAAAGGTTCCTATCACTACGCAGTTGCGAATTTTGATTGTAACATAGAAATTTATAAATGAAAGATATCAATTAAATAATATCTGAAGGTTCTATTTTAAAGACTTTAAATTATGAGTATGATAGCACAAGTATTGTTAAGAATGCCTATTATTTATGCAAAACACTTATTCGTGTCAATTGTCCAACAATTAAATAAAATATAAGTTGACTAACAGGGAAACAATAGATTCCTATAACTCGTAAGTAGTTTGAACAACAACATAGCTCGCGAGATATTCTTTTCTAAATGCATACTACATCTTCACGGCAGAAGCCACAGACATCTCACTGGTGCACAAGCGGCTCCTACGAAATATTTCTATCTCCCGCTATCACGCGCAAACTAATCAACACTCTCCAAGTATTCCCTGAGACCTTCTGTCTCGCCTTCCCATCCAGCACTCCCCCGTGCCCTGTGCCACCCGATAATCCTCCCCCACTTCCATACAGTCTCTCCATTGACTTCGGTAGTCGTCTACCATAGTAATGAGGGCTGTGATTGGCTAAAGCACTCCAGCCATCTCTCCAAGCCAACGCACACTCACAAACACAATGAAACACATACGAAATACTAGATTTAGATTTAAATAACTTGAAATTAAATAAATATTCCTATGGCTGGACCATAAACATGCTCAACACACATTATTATATACATAAACAAATTAAATACACATATATCAAAGGAATAGAAACAAATTTAGGACAGTAGCCTAATGCTTTTTGTTCTTTCTAAACACAGTAATTATTTGACCAAATTCTTAATGAATAGTATATATAGGATATAAACAAAGACATAGATGAATAAATATACTTATATGCATGCTGCTACCGTTTTCTTTCTTTTTTTTTCATGTAACTTTGTAGTATTTATGACCTGACACGATCAATAGTAATCGGCTACTCTGACGTCCCGTAACTCATGTACTATTGAAGTTACATGCCTGTAATTCATGACAATTTAGGTTTACACTAATAGCTTTCTAAAGCCACGTCGATCGACAAAATTGGATGAACTGTTAAGATTTTGAAAATTTGTCGCTGGATGTTACTTGTACAATTTACAGACAGATACTAAATTTTAAACTAGTAAAGATATTGAAAATCTCAATACACCATCAGAATCGTCATGCAAATAATAGCAGTTTACATGTTTCTTTTTAAGTTATCATGATTCCTCTGGCTGTTATTAATTTCTACATGAACTATGAAATGTCTGCCATTATGGTTACACAAAGTCTACCATCTTTGGCACTCCCGGAATACAAATCTCGTTTATTGACACGAAGCACAGTCCTCAACACAGAGTCAAAGTGGAATTCCCACCCACACAGTTGGCCTGGACCATGCGCTTGGGCTAATGTTTGGCACTACGCAGTTGCTGATGGGCCCCAGCTTGCTGAGCAGCCTGTGTGCCCATACCAGCTCTGAACTTAGAATATTTTCAGGCCGCCGCAACTCACCCATTACCTCACATTTATTTTTGGCTTGCCAGTGTGTTCAGAATTAGCACCCTTCAGTTCATAGAAGTACATTAAACAAATTACAAAGAACGGAATTAAATGGTAAAAACGCCAGGCCAATAGTGTTTACAAAATTTTTGTAGTGGTGTGGGAGCAGCATAAATTTCGAAATAAATTAATACAAATAATGAACGAAAAGGCAATTTAAATAAATCTCTGCGTTTCTGTTATGCATAAACGATTTTTTTTTACAAGAAATAGAGATTTTTAAATGCACTTGCACTTATGTGCGATTTTGTAAGCACTTCTTGTGCCACTTACTCAGTGCTAGGGCGCCTTCTTGCACTAACTTTTCCATCACACTACACTCACTCACACAGATCTTAGCTGGGGCTCGTCAGCAACCATGTGGTACCGGACATTAGCCGCAGCAAGAGTGGTAGCCCCTGTGCGTGGTCCAGGCAGACCGTGTGGGTGGCAATTCCACACTGACACTGTGTCGAGGACTGTGCTTTGTGTCCATGAATGAGATTTGTATCCCGGGAGTGCCAAAGATGGCAGAATTCGTGCAACCATAATGACAGGCATTTCACAGTTCATTATTTGTGTTATTTCGAAATTCATGCTGCTCCCACATAGCTACAAAAATTTTGTAAACGCTATAGGCCTGACGTTTTAACCATTTAATTCTGTTCTTTGTAATTTGTTTTAGATGTATGAACTGAAGGGTGCTACTTCTGAACATTATGGCAAGCCAGAATGATAATAAGTGGAGGTGTGTGAGGTAACGGGCGAGTTGTGGCGGCCTGAAAATATTCCAAGTTCGGTAAGTTCGGAGTTAGCGTGGCAGCACAGGACGCTCGGCAAGCCGGGGCTCATCAACAACTGCGTGGTGGCGAACTTTAGCTCCAGCGCGTGGTCCAGGCCAACCGCATGGTTGGGAATTCCACACTGACACTGTGTCGAGGACTGTGCTTTGTGTCAATGAAGGAGATTCGTATCCTGGGAGTGCCAAAGATGGCGGACTTTGTGACACCATAATGTCAGACGTTTCATAGTTCATGTAGAAATTAATAACAGCCAGAGGAATTATGATACCTTAAAAAGAAACATGTACATTGCCATTATTTGCATGACGATTCTGATGGTGTATTCAGATTTACAATAACTTTACTAGATTAAAGTTTAGTATCTGTCTGTAAGTTATACAAGTAGCTGTTGATATACTTTCCGGGATGCGAGGTGGTGGTCCAAGAACTTTTCTGCTCCTTACGTTTCGTCCAGGACTGCTCCGCAGCCGGCCGCTGGTGGCCGAGCGGTTCTGGCGCTACAGTCTGGAACCGCGCGACCGCTACGGTCGCAGGTTCGAATCCTGCCTCGGGCATGGATGTGTGTGTTGTCCTTAGGTTAGTTAGGTTTAAGTAGTTCTAAGTTCTAGGGGACTTATGACCTCAGCAGTTGAGTCCCATAGTGCTCAGAGCCATTTGAACCATTTTTGACTGCTCCGCTGAGTCTTGCCGACTGACTCGTCGGGTGTCTGAGAGCGACTTACATATTGTGAGAAAGGGGGGCGTGGTTCAGGTGACACGAGCAGTGATAATCCATAGCAAAGATAAGGTTCACTATCGATTACCACCTTGTCAAAGATAAAAATTGTTAGCAATTTTGTAGAGCCACTGTCCATATATCGCTAAGTTTCATAGCCTCCTCTTTCCTATTAAAATTATCGTGGTGTTTATAAATTTCAATAGCTTCTCCATATAGCCGTGGATAGTAATTTAACGTTGTAGATAAAACTTCGGTATCCGAAAACTTCACTTGGTGGTTGCCTGGTTGAAGAGCATGTTCCGCTACAGCTGATTTTTCTATTTTTCCAAGTCGTCAAAGACTTTTATGCTCTTTCAGTCGCGTGTTTACGCTTCTTTTGGTAGTACCAATGTAAACTTTACCACAGGTACATGGAATTTTATACACACCACATGTCGACAGGGGAGGGCGTTTATCCTTCACAGATCGTAGTACTTGACTTATTTTCATTGTTGGTTTAAAGACCGGTTTTATGTCATGTTTTCGTAAAATCTTACCGATCCGCTCTGTTACTTTTTTAATAAAAGGGAGAACTACTGTATTTTTCTGTCGTTGTGGTTCATTCTTATCTTTTGGTCTTCTGTTCCTTGGACGCAAAATTCTATTTCTCTCTTTTCTTGAGTAGCCGTTTTTTTCAAAAGCCTGCTTCAGATGTTTCACTTCAGCATCCAAATGTTCAGGTGTACATATCCGTTCCGCTCGATCGACAAGACTTTTTATGACACCCCTTTTTTGTTGTGGATGATGATTAGAATTTTTATGTAAATATCTGTCACAAAAAGTCTTGTCGATCGAGCGGAACGGATGAAGTCCAGCGCAGTCCTCGACGAAACGTAAGGAGCAGAAAAGTTCTTGGACCACGACCGCACATCCCGGAAAGTATATCAACAGCCATGTCACCCGGTCGTGAAAGCCTTCATTCTACAGTAATACAAGTAACAGCCAGCAACGAATTTCCAAAATCTAAACGGTTCATCCGATTTTGTATATCGACATGTCTTTAGAAAGCTATTAAAGTAAACCTAAATTGTTATGAATTATAGGCATGTAACTTTAATAGTACACGAGTTACTGGAGATCAAAATGGCAGATTACTATTGATCATTTCAGACCATAAGTACTACACAGTTACACGAAAAAAAAAATCAGTAACATCATGCTTATAAATATATTTATTCATCTATGTCTTTGCTTACATCTGATATATACTATTCATGAAGAAATTGCTTAAATAATTACTGTGTTTAGAAAGTACAGAAGCATTAGGTTACTGGCCTACCTTTCGTTGCTATTCCTTTCATATATATTTATTTGATTTGTTAATATATATAATAGTGTGTGTTAGAGCATGTTTATGGTCCAGCCATAGGAATATTTATTTAATTTCGAGTTATTTAAATCTAAACCCAGTATTTCGTACGTGTTTCATTGTGTTTGTGAGCGTGCGTTGACTTGGAGACATGGCTGGAGTGCTTTAGCCAATCACAGCGCTCGTTACTATGTTAGGCGACTACCGAAGTCAATGGAGAGACTGTATGGAAGTGGGGGAGGATTATCGGGTGGCACAGGACACGGGGGAGTGCTGGATGGGAAGGCGAGACAGACGGTCTCAGGAAATACTTGGAGAGTGTTGATTAGTTTGCACGTGATAGCGGGAGATTGAAATACTTCGTAGTGCCCGCTTGTGCACTAGTGAGATGTCTGTGGCTTCTGCCGTGAAGATGTAGTATGCATTTAGAAAAGAATATATCGCGAGCTATGTTGTTGTTCATAACTACTTACGAGTTATAGAAATCTATTGTTTCCCTATTACTCAACTTATATTTTATTTAATTACTGGACCATCGACACGAATAAGTGTTTTGCAGAAATAATCGGTATTCTTAAAAGTACTTCTGCTATCGTAATCATCATTTAAGTCATTCAAATAGGACCTTCAGATATTATTTAATTGATATCTTTCATTTATAAATTTCTATGTTACAATCAAAATTCGCAACTGCCTAGTGATAGGAACCTTTGACCATTCGATTCATGTGCGTATTCATGTTGTATACTGCAGAGTCAGCAGTATTTGGCTCGTATTGCGCAAACTACGTATCGCACCACTAGATGACGACACCAGCCAAACGTTTGACATTACAACTCTGAGCCACAGAGTATGTTGTTGCGGGCTGCATTTTTTTTCAAAGCCTGCAGTTGAAGGTTTCTCGTCCAGGATTTGTGTCCCGCAAAGTGATATTTCGTTTGCTCTCTGTTATTCAGCGTGCTATGCGAAGTGTAAAAGCCTTTGAAAAACGAGTAGCGATTTCTGTAAAATGAACCTCTCACAAAACTCAGTGTGAGATTGGTTTTTATTTCGCAATTAGATTTCTGGAATTAGTTAAATTTTCACATGTAACTCATTCTATTGATAGAGGTCCCAATCTATCAAGTTAAAGGCAATTTGCGTGGGGGGCTCAGAGTCTAAACAAGTTGAGTGCACGAAACGGTAGCGGTCAGAGCGTTTAACAGATAGCAGTATCGGAGACAGTTGGAACACGCGGTAACCGGAAATAGCTACAGTTACATCAGGTGACTTCTCCAGTGGCGGAAGCAGATCAACAGCAGGACGACGGTCGCGTCTTCGAGTACTACAGGGCAGTCTTCAATGTCGACATCCACTACAACCGACGGTATTGCAGTGGCAGAGGGAACCATCTCAGATCAGAGAAGTGCCTGCGCGAATAGAAACCTAGTGTTTAACTCTGAAGTTCAAGCTCCATTTATAGATCTCGCGAATACAAAACAGTCACCGTGTATGTGTAATTCTGAAAACGGAAGTGAGCCGGTTAGTTCGAAATCAGAGCGCGAAAGTGTAACCAGTAGGAATTCAGGCAAGGGGAATGAATATGTGAGTGATATGATGTCTCAGCTAATACAAATTATCCAGGGATTGGGAAATAATATGAATACCATGGCAAATAATATCAGTACAATTCGAACAGATATGGGTACATTGCGAAAGATATGGGCACATTGCGAACAGTTACTGATACAATTCGGACTGATATGGGTACAAGAAGAAATGAAATAGGTTCCGCTATGAAAGAGGAAGTTGAAAAATTATGGGTTATCTTGAAAAAGCATTTGATGATAAATTAAAATGTGTCCAAGTGGATATGGGGAAAATTACAGACGCAGTTATAACAGTAAAATCTAAAATCGAATGATTCGAAAAAGATCTTGGGGAAAAAATGGATAAGATACAGAAAGAACTTGGAGGCAAGGTAAACGACTGTATAAAAGTGCAAGATGCACATAAAACCAACCTAAATCTAGCAATTAGTGACACTGATAATCGTTTAAGTGAGGGGGACAAAGAAAACAAGTATGTTAATTGGCATTTGGAGGGAGACCCACAGTGTTGGGCAAATGTTAAATGTGCGAATCGTATGAAGAGTTCGAAAGATGTTTTTGAATAAATTTTGGAGCGAGGCAAAACAGACACGGATCCAAAATTAATTTTTTAAATGGGTCGAGTTACAGGTACGGTAATGGGACGATGAAAGATTTTTGCAATTGCGAACTTGGCAAGCTTAAGCATGTGAAACATCCGTTGGGGGTTCTAACGCAAATCACCACGCTAAAAAGGCGATTAGCCGAAAATTTTCAGTCGGCTCTTGTCCATAGTCCATGTGATTCCGTGTACGATTTTCTAAAATTTATAGGAAAATTAGAGAGGGCTTTGAAGTTCAAACCTCAGAGAAAACCGGGTAGTAGTTATCAAAATGGGAATCCAAATAATTCTCATGACGTAATAATAGTGAGAAAAATCAAAGGAATTCTCTACATCTACATCCATACTCCTCAAGCCACCTGACGGTGTGTGGCGGAGGGTACCTTGAGTACCTCTATCGGTTCTCCCTTCTATTCCAGTCTCGTTCGTAGAAAGAATGATTGTCGGTATGCCTCTGTGTGGGCTCTAATCTCTCTGATTTTATCCTCATGGTCTCTTCGCGAGATATACGTAGGAGGGAGCAACATACTGCTTGACTCCTCGATGGTAGTATGTTCTCGAAACTTCAACAAAAGCCCGTACCGAGCTACTGAGCGTCTCTCCTGCAGAGTCTTCCACTGGAGTTTATCTATCATCTCCGTAACGCTTTCGCGATTACTAACTGATCCTGTAACGAAGCGCGCTGATTTCCGTTGGATCTTCTCTATCTCTTCTATGAACCCCACACTGCTGAGCAGTATTCAAGCAGTGGGCGAACAAGCGTACTGTAACCTACTTTCTTTGTTTTCGGATTGCATTTCCTTAGGATTCTTCCAATGAATCTCAGTCTGGCATCTGCTTTACCGACGATCAGCTTTATATGATCATTTCATTTTAAATCACTCCTAATGCCTACTCCCAGATAATTTATGGAATTAACTGCTCCAGTTGCTGACCTGCTATATTGTAGCTGAATGATAAGGGATCTTTCTTTCTATGTATTTGCAGCACATTACACTTGTCTACATTGAGATTCAATTGCCATTCCCTGCACCATGCGCCAATTCGCTGCAGATCCTCCTGTATTTCAGTACAATTTTCCATTGTTACCACCTCTCGATGTACCACAGCATCATCCGCAAAAAGCCTCAGTGAACTCCCGATGTCATCCACAAGGTCATTTATCTATACTGTGAAAATCAACGGCCTTACGACATTCCCCTGCGGCACACCTGAAATCACTCTTACTTCGGAAGACTTCTCTCCATTGAGAATGACATGCTGCGTTCTGTTATCTAGGAGCTCTTCAATCCAATCACACAATTGGTCTGATAGTCCATATTCTCTTACCTTGTTCATTAAACGACTGTGGGGAACTGTATCGAACGCCTTGCGGAAGTCAAGAAACACGGCATCTACCTGGGAACCCGTGTCTATGGCCCTCTGAGTCTCGTGGACGAATAGCGCGAGCTCGGTTTCACATGACCGTCTTTTTCGAAACCCTTGCTGATTCCTACAGAGTAGATTTCTAGTCTCCAGAAAAGTCATTATACTCGAACATAATACGTGTTCCAAAATTCTACAACTGATCGACGTTAGAGATATAGGTCTATAGTTCTGCACATCTGTTCGACGTCCCTTCTTGAAAACGTGGATGACCTGTGCCCTTTTCCAGTCCTTTGGAACGCTGTGCTATTCTAGAGACCTACGGTACACCGCTGCAAGAAGGGAGGCAAGTTCCTTCCCGTACTTTGTGTAAATTCGAACTGGTATCCCATCAGGTCCAGCGGCCTTTCCTCTTTTGAACGATTTTAATTGTTTCTCTAACCCTCTGTCGTCTATTTCGATATCTACCATTTAGTCATCTGTGGGACAATCTAGAGAAGGAACTACAGTGCAGTCTTCCTCTGTGAAACAGCTTTGGAAAAAGACATTTAGTATTTCGGCCTTTAGTCTGTCATCCTATGCTTCAGTGCCATTTTGGTCACAGATTGTCTGGACATTTTGTTTACATCCACCTACCGCTTTGACATAAGACCATAATTTCTTAGGATTTTCTGCCAAGTTAGTACATAGAACTTTACTTTCGAATTCATTGAACGCCTCTCGCATAGCCCTCCTCACACTAGATTTCGCTTCGCGTAATTTTTGTTTGTCTGCAAGGCTTTGGCTATGTTTATGTTTGCTGTGAAGTTCCCTTTGCTTCCGCAGCAGTTTTCTAACTCGGTTGCTGTACCACGGTGGCTCTTTTCCATCTGTTACGATCTTGCGTGGCACATACTCATTTAACGCATATAGTACGATGGTTTTTAACTTTGTCCACTGATCTTCAACACTATCTGTACTTGAGACAAAACTTTCGTGTCGAGCCGTTAGGTACTCTGAAATCTGCTTTTTGTCACTTTTGCTAAACAGAAAAATCTTCCTACTTTTTTTAATATTTCTATTTATGGCTGAAATCATCGATGCAGTAACCGCTTTATGATCTCTGATTCCCTGTTCTGCGTTAACTGTTTCAAATAGTTCCGGTCTGCTTGTCACCAGAAGGTCTAATACGTTATCGCCACGAGTCGGTTCTCTGTTTAACTGCTCAAGGTAGTTTTCAGATAAAGCACTTAAAAAAATTTCAGTGGATTCTTTGTCCCTGCCACCCGTTATGAACGTTTGAGTCTCCCAGTGTATATACGGAAAATTAAAATCTCCACCCAGAGCTATAACATGGTGGGGAAATCTACTCGAACTATTTTCCAAATTATCCTTCAGGTGCTCCGCCACAACAGTTGCTAAGCCAGGGAGCCTATTGAGACATCCAATTACAATGTCTGAGCCTGATTTAACCGTGACCTTCACCCAAATTATTTCACATCTCGGATCTCCAAGGAGATAATAGCCGGAATGAGCAGAATGGTCGGAGAACGAACGGGAGTGATAACTTCCGTGAACGGGACCCAAGTAAAGAACGCAGATTTGATGGGGGAAATTCGCGCGAAGTGCAATCGCGTAACAACCGGTCGGGAAACTGATGTTCGCCACATCTCAGGTCTGGGGATGGTGATCTGAACAGGAAATGAAAAGGACTGGAGATAATGGTAATGGTAGAAATGTTGATAGGGTTCAAGAAAGGTAACAGATTTGTAATATCGAGTATGTTAAAGAAGAAGGCCATATAGGTGGCTCTTCAATAAAAGCAGGCGCGAATGGCGGAAACTTATATTTGTGAGAGATTTAAGTAAAAGTAATGGGAATGACGTAAGTTGTGAATGTGTAATGAATGAGTATGTGAATGGTGATGAATGGTAAGAGTCAGTGGTCCAAAAAGAAGTTAAAGAGGAGATGAATTTTGTGAAAGCAAATTGTGTCGAGAGTTATGAAGAGGTATTAGCAAATAATAGCAATTGCAGTAAGGAATGTGTTGTAGTAGCAAGTATTTGTGAGTCGGCGAAAAGCGTCGATGTTAGTGAAGGTCGCGTAACTTTGGTCTCGCCAGCTGCAAGTGAGGGCGATTGTGTTTCGGCGGGAAGCGTCAATGTTACCAAGGGAGGCTAAGCATTCGTCTCGCCAGCAATTGAAGTTAAAAAATGTATCGGCGGAGGTAGATGATTTCTGTTTAAAGGAACAGAGTAATGGTAATTTATGTTATAATGTAAAAACTACTGGCATTGATACTTCGGAGGAAGGAATTTACAGCTTTCTAGTCACGAATGAACGCGAAACGACACTTATTGATGAATTAGTGGATCTAAAACGTTTGTCAGAGTGTGAATGTGAGAATGTACGTAGAGTAGGATCTGGGATTAATCTGGATGAAAAGGGTGTAGAAATGGAGAAATGACAGTGTGTGCTGATTTTTGTCCGATCACAGCGGAATGTAGCAAGTCTGGAAGTCCCAAAATGGTACGACAAGGTAGCAGCAATTTGTGTAATGCAGCGGCGAAGGATAAAGCTGTGTACGATTTACGTAAAGTTAATTTGTCGACGGAGGAAAGTAAGATTTATGATGTGAATTTATGTAGTGATTTAAATAGTGTATCATCAGATATGATTGCTAAAGGGAACATTTATGGTAATGGTGGCTTAGGCATCGATGTATTATTTCAGGAAGATAAAATGTTTAGCAGTGAATTGACGTATAGATTTGTTGGAGATGGAAGTGTCGATATTTTGAAGGGGAAAAACAGTAAAGTTGTGCAAGATGTGGGTAGTGAATCGGCGAAAGGTGTGGAAGAACTAACAGAAAATTTAGAGAGGGCTGAAGTAAATAGTGTAGATGGAGATAGTTTGTGTAACGAAGTTCATACGAATTGGTATATGAAGGAGGAGTGTGATTTTAGTGTGACCGATTGGCGTTGGTACGGTAGCACGTTACGGTCGTTACTGCCGTATATGGGGAAACGAGAGACTTTTAAAATTGCTAGAGGTTTAGAAAATATTTAGGAAGGAATGAATTGGGGCGAAGAAAATATTTAATGAATTATTTTGGAATGAACATGAAACTGAGGGATGGATAAAACAGGATGTGTGTACGATAGAATTGGAAGAGATGGGACGAGACGAAGAAAAAATTTTTATTAAAGGAGAGATATTTAGACCGAAAGGAAATGGTAAATGTACAGCCAATTATCAGAATTAAAGTTGGCAAAGAAATGGTAGGTACACTTCTAGATTCAGGCAGTAATGCGTCAGCGGTGTTGGAAAGTTTTATGAACATGATCAAAAATGGGAAACTAGTAATCTTCCCAGTCACTAGCGTTCAGATTAAAACGGCAGTTGGTCGTTTGAGTAAGCCAGTAACACAACAAATACTTTTAGAATTTAAATGTGGAGAAAATAAATTCGAAGTAGAATGTTTTGTACTCAGTGGTCTAGTAAAGGCAGTAATTTTAGGAACTTACTTCCTGTGCAAATACAATACTTCGCTTAATTTTGTAGGGAAACGCCCAGAATTTGAATTTCAGAATGAGAAGGAAAAGTAAAATTTAAAAGACTTTTAACAAGTGAAAATCAGATTGCTCATTCGATAGTTACTAAGAGTTGGAGTGAGGAAGTCGATGTGCACAACAGAATTAAGGAAGTGATTGATGTAGTCAAGGGTGTATCAGAAGGGGAAAAGAAAGAGTTAATGTGGGTTGTTGTACCGCTACGAGGACGTGTTCTCGGATCGACCTGGTAAAGTTACCGATTTCGAGTACTCCATAAAAGTGAAACCTCACGAACCAATAAAGTGCAAACTGTATGTAATACCTATAGATGATAGGGATGCCGACAGAGTTCAATTAAAACAAATGTCGGATTCGGGTATAGTCTAATGGTTCAAATGGCTCTGAGCACTATGGGACTCAACTGCTGTGGTCATCAGTCCCCTAGAACTTAGAACTACTTAAACCTAACTAACCTAAGGACATCACACACACCCATGCCCGGGGCAGGATTCGAACCTGCGACCGTAGCAGCAGCGCGGCTCCGGACTGGAGCGCCTAGAACCGCACGGGCACCGCGGCCGGCTCGGGTATAGTCGAAGAATGTAAGAGCGATTACTGCACTCCTATCAATGTTGTTAAAGAAACGTGATAACTCGGTCAGAATTGTATTAGATGAGAGAAAAATAAATAAAGTAATTGTAAGGGAATTAGGTCAGCCTGGCAATATGGACAAACTGCTGTAGAATTTTAATAATATCAATTTATTCTACAGTGTTGATCTGACCTCGGGATTTTGGCAGAACCAGTTGGCAGAGGAAAGCAGACGGTACATTTCTTTCCTTTTTGAAGGATGAAGCTACCGCTTTAGGGTAGTAACATTCGGAGTTACAATTTCTGTGGCAGTTTTTGTAAGAGCATTGAGTCATGTCCTGGAGGAGAGTCTAATGAGAAAAACTCGTGATATACATAGATGATACATTGTTCGCTACAGAAACCTGGACTGAGCATTGTCAAGTTTTGGAGGAGGTTCTCATGGCTCTGAGACGAGGTGGAATGACTTTAAAGCTCGCAAAATGTGAGTTTGTTGGAGCAGAAATTCAATTTCTGGGGCATATCCTTACTTCGGAAGGAATTTTACCAAGTTCCGGAAAATTAAAGTCCATTGTCGAATGTAATATACCCAAAGGTAGGAAACAACTGAAGTTATTCTTAAGCTTGTGCGGTTTCTACAGAAAATTCTTGGGGGAGGAAGGAATGAATATTCCGTATTTAGGCAAATTGTTGAAGAAAAAAGCAGTTTGGAGGTGGACCGAGGAATGTGAAACGGAATTCCAGGATACAAAGGATCAATTGTGCAATATGTAAGATGTTGTACTACCCAGATATGAATCTCCCTTTCAGTTTATCGTCGGACAGTTCGGGCTATGGAATAGGTTGTGAGGCATTTCAGGAAAAGCTAGTAGATGGTACAATTTAACACCGTAGTGTGGCACTCTCCACCCGCATGCTAAATAAGCACGAACGGAGATACAGCCTATCGGAGAAAGAAATGCTCACGACTGTGCATGGATTTAAGAAATTCCGCATGTATTTAGAGGGTAGAAAAGTCACGATGTTGTCCGACCACAAGGCGCTGAGCTATCTGCAGAACTGCAGGATATGGAACGACCACTTAATGCGTTGGGCAATGTTCTTGCAGAAATTCGAATATGAAATCCGCTACATCAAGGATACAGAAAATTGTGTTGCCGATGCTCTGTCCAGATTACCAGTGGGGGCGGAAGACGATGGAAGGGAGGAGCCGAACGAATTTAAGCTACATTATATGAAGAGTGTAGCGGGGAAGAAAGAAATTCGTGCTTTGTGCAAAGATATGCGGCGAGCACAAAACGACGATCCTAACTGAAACACATTAAGGAAATTTCGACAGCAAGGGATACGAGAAAGTACCCATACATTTTTAGATACACAAGGGAGTGTTATTCCGGCGGAAACATGAAGAGACGGACAAATGGAGACTGTGTTTTCCCAATAGTATGTGGAACAGTTAATAGACTGCGTCCATTTAAGTCACGGACATTACGTGTCCGAAAAGTGCACCGAAATAATCGAGGAATAGACCCGCGTAAATAGCCTAGCCAGACGGGTCCGCGTGCAGCTGGCGGTGTGCGACCGTTGGTAACGGGTCAAATACTGCACGACCGCGGAACACGGGGAAATGCAAAGCATTGTACCCAATAAAAGTGGGTGAGATACTGGCTGTGGACAATTTTAGCCCACCACCCACAGGACGCGGCGGCATTAAGTACATCTTTGTTGTGGCGCACGTATTCCCTAAGTTCATTAAACTGTATCCGATACGGAAAGCGAATACTAATACTCTGATCACCAACCTGGAGAAAGATTTCTTCAAGAATATTGTAAAACCAGTAAGGTTGTTGTCTGACAACGGATCATAGTTTACTTCGAACGATTGGAACACGTTCATGAAGGACCAGCGTGTGCAACACATCCGTATATCCGTCTACCACCCAGCAAGCAACAAGTGTGAACGATTTATGCGGGAAGTAGGACGTTTATGTAGGACGTGTGCCAGCAATCGTCATTCCACGTGGGTGGAGTACGTGCGCGCCTTTGAGGACGTACTCAACAGCGCAGAAAGTAAGGCTACGGGGTACTCACCTTTGGAAGTCATGACCGGGGTGAAATCATAGTTCCTGCTCACAGAAACGGTAGAATTCCCGCCGCTAAAAGCTGAATCGGCTGCTGAAAGAGAGAAGGCAGTAACGGCCCGCAAGAAAAAAATAATGGCTCTAAGCACTATGGGACTCAACTGCTGTGGTTATCAGTCCCATAGAACTTAGAACTACTTAAACCTAACTAACCTAAGGACATCACACACATCCATGCCCGAGGCAGGATTCGAACCTGCGACGGCTCCGGACTGCGCGCCTAGAAACGCGAGACCACCGCGGCCGGCCCGCAAGAAAAAGTTAGCCGCTGAAAGGAAAAGGCGACGCGTTCGGCGATACAAACCGATGAAGCACAAAGTGAGGGACAAAATGCTTGTATGCACAAAAGAGTGTTCCAGCGATGTGGACGGGGAGAACTATTGGAGATATAAGAACTATTGGAGTTATACTATGGACCATTTGCGGTGGCAGAGTGTCCTCACCCAAATGCATACCGTTTAAAATACCCTGTCCCAGGAAAACCTTTGGGGCTAACATATGAGACGGAGTTGAGGTTATATATAGAGAAAGGGGAGAAATTAAAAGCTGTTCTAACCTGTAATTTGTGGAAGTAATTTTAGAGGGATAATTTTATATGTTTTACTTGGGGATTCATTGGTAATTTGTTAGTTTATTGTGGCAGTGTACGTGTGCAAGAAACGGAAGTCTAGGCGCTGAGGGATCGTGTAGCTCAGTGACGTCGTGGATGTAAGTAAAATATGTATTGATTTATGCTTTGTATAAGAGTGTGGCAAAGAATTTAATGGCCAATTTGAAGGGTATTAAAATTGTAATTGTATGTGCACATATTTTTTGGTGCGTGGAGGTAAGAAGGATTCATTAAAGTCAATTAAACAGAACATGTGGGAATTTCAGCTTACTGTTGTTCAGTCGTTTGCCTTGTGACTTTGTTCCTAAAGTATCGTTTTCCGCTGAAGGGAATCTTTAGCGAGGATCCTGATTGGGTTTGGGAAATGGTTTGTTGACGGGATTCTACTTTTTGTTTTCGCTGTAGACAGATTTGTCACGATAAACGGTGGAGCTCGGAATTCAGAGCCAGAAACTATCTCTCAGAGACACTTGGTCAAAAGACTGATATCTTGCCAAGCGGCTCATGCAGCTGCGCCAACTCTGAACTTAGAATATTTTCAGGGCGCCACAACTCGTCCATTACCTCACAATCTGTGTCCTGTCTTTCTAACCGTTCTGTCTGAAATGTTAGTATATTATTAGTATATATCTATGATTTTTGGCTATTATCGTCAGTGGACCACCGATTTCAATATCACACCTAACAAACACTTGTTATAACCAACGGCATTTGTGTCTCGTTTTACGGTTATTTTTCTGTTCCTTGACACCTAGCGCATTTTCTGATGGAGTCCTCGATATCCTTTTGCATACCGGACCACTTTCGGTTTTTCATAATTCGATCGTAAGTTCTTACGATCCCATGATGGCCACCTATGGGTTCGTCATGGAATTCCTGCAAAATTTTAGCCTTTTCTTCAACAGTTGTCGTCTGCTGTTCATCTTCCTCAACTACCGGCAATTCCTCCTTCTCATTTTGCCCTCTTTAGATATCGGCTGACTGTACGTCACTTAGCCTTGACAATGCATCCACTACGCAGTTGCTTCTGCCTTTCTTGTATATCATTTCACAATCATATTCCTCCACTTACAATCTGAACTTCATCAGTCGTGAGGACGGACCGCTAATATTTCCGGCCCACTGCAATGGTTTATTATTTGTGAAAATGGTAAACTTACGACCAAAAACATATGGTCAGAAATGTTTCACCGCCCAAACTACGGCCAATAACTCTCTCTCAATTGTGCTATAATTTCTCTCTCCATTATTCGAAGTTCTAGGCTCATATGCTACTGGACAGTCTTTACCTAACTCCCCTTGACTATGAACTGAGCCAGTAGCGTCTTGGCACGCATCCGTAGTGATTATAAACTTTTTTGGAAAATCTAGCCACTGTAATACGATGGCAGGGGGGGGGGGGGGCGTCCGAATTGCTTGTAGCTCCTGCTTTAGCACTTGGAATGTCTCGTCTTGCTTGACGCCCCATTCATACTTAAAACCTTTTTAAACAACTCATGTAGTGGTTTTACCACTTTCTTAAAGTCGTTTAGGAAGCTTCTGTAGTACCCAACTAAACCTAGGAAACTTTTTAGTGCTTTGGTTGTGCTGGGCTGGGGATGTTCCGCCACTGCCTTTCGTTTGTTTGGGTCTCGTTTTAACCAATCTACGGTTCATACTTCTCCCAGATATGTGACCTCCTTCCTTCCTTAAACATTCTCATTTATCCACCTGCAACTTCAAGTTAAATTGCCTTAGTCTCTCGAAAGCCTCGCCCATACGTGCATTGAGTTCTTCCAGCGATGGGCCGAAAATTACTACGTCGTTTACATAAATAAACGCGCGACCGCTACGGTCGTTGGTTCGAATCCTGCCTCGGGCATGGATGTGTGTGATGTCCTTAGGTTAGTTAGGCTTAAGTAGTTCTAAGTTCTAGGGGACTGATGACCTCAGATGTTAAGTCCCACAGTGCTCAGAGCCATTTGAACCATTTGAATCATCTTCTCATTCTGTAAACACATGAGAAGCGAATTCTCCCATTTCCGGAATGTGGAGGGTGCAGAACGGAGTCCCACTGGAATTCTTTTGTACATAAAATGAGCGTATGGTGAGCTGAAAGCTATAAGCTCCCTGTCTCTCTCATTTAGTAACAACTGATAGTACCCCTTTGCCAAATCAAGATTTGAAAAATATTTTGCTTACGCAGTCTGTCTAAAATTTCATCTATATTTCTAACTGGGACGACGGTGTTCACCGTATTGTGATTTAGTTTTCTGTAATCAATTACCGCCCCCCATTTCCTTTTACCAGATACATCCATCATTTAGGGAATCATGAGTAATGGAGAATTATAGACGCTTGTTGAAGGCACTATTTTATAGTCCTCCTGCATGTGATTTATCTCTCGTTGAAACATCACTTTCTGCGCATCTGGTATTCTGTAAGGGCGAAAACAGATTACTCGTCCCTCTGCCTCGGGAATCAGTTTTATCTGGTGCCAGATTGTATCTGTAAATGTCAACTTATCCCATGGTAAATGGATGATATCACTGTACATGTCGGGTTGGCATCAGGTGCTCAGGTGCTTTTCCTACACATAAAATGGTAAATGCCAGAATTCAGGGAAAATGAGTTTTATTACCAAGAACTGCCCTAATGGGTACAATATACGTGAAAAGTGGCTACGGCTGCAGAGTGAATCGCACATGGTACGAAAAGGTCATTTGGACCTGAATAGGAAGGACCGGTGGACACTTCCAGAGGGTAAGGAAGCTGGCAGCAAAGAGAGCGACCCGCTGTTGCAGACTCTACATCACCGACCCTCCTGCGTACCTCACGTGACGGCACCTGGTCTTCCCACTGCCGGGTGTGTGGCGTCTCTCACTCAGCAATGCCGTGGTGGCGTCCCAAGCTCATCGTAGTAGAGTGGGAGCCGGCCACAAGTACTGCAGATTAGTTTACGTAACTGCTCGCACCACTGCCTGAGGCTAAGTTCAAATGATGGAAGCAGAATACGATAAATAATTTTACGATTATTACCCGTTACCATGTTCAATTCCTTCCCCCTTCCACGAGAGCCGGTTACGGGTCTTTGATTGTTACAATGATTGACATGAAGCACTCTTAACGACCAGTTCAAAACACAAAAAGTTTTTGTTTTGACGTACATGGAAGGTGACCACCCGCCACGATAGCCGGGAGCACTAACGCGCTGCTTCCTGGACTCGGGTGAGCGCGCCGGCCCCCGATTGAATCCGCCCAGCGGATTAACGACGACGGCCGATGTGCAAGCCAGCCTGGATGTGGTTTTTAGGCGGTTTTCCACATCCCACTAGGTGAATACCGGGCTGGTCCCCACGTCCCGCCTCAGTTACACGACTCGCAGACATTTCAAGCACATTCCCACTATTTCACGATTTACACTAGACACAGACAGCTGGGGTACACTAATTTCGTCCCGGGGGGTATGGGGTGGTGGCAGGAAGGGCATCCGGCCACCCTTTAAAATTAACCATGCCAGATCCGTTCTTAACCCTGCAGACCATGCGCACAATGCCGGCCAAAGTGGCCGTGCGGTTATAGGCGCTGCAGTCTGGAACCGCAAGACCGGTACGGTCGCAGGTTCGAATCCTGCCTCGGGCATGGATGTTTGTGATGTCCTTAGGTTAGTTAGGTTAAACTAGTTCTAAGTTCTAGGGGACTGATGACCTCAGCAGTTGAGTCCCATAGTGCTCAGAGCCATTTGAACCTGCGCACAATGTGGGATAAAGGCAGTAGCAAACGACAGAAAGAAAGAAGGCGACCAACATTTAGTGTTTTTTATTTAAATGTGTGGTCTTAAAACTAATGCCCCCCCTCCCCATAAGAACCATGGTTCTTGCCGTTGGTGGGGATGCTTGCGTGCCTCAGTGATACAGATGGCCGTACCGTAGGTGCAACCACAACGGAGGGGTATCTGTTGAGAGGCCAGACAAACGTGTGGTTCCTGAAGAGGAGCAGCAGCCTTTTCAGTAGTTGTAGGGGCAACGGCTGAAAGGAAGGGGAAACTACAGCCGTTATTTTTCCGTAGGGCATGCAGGTTTACTGTATGGTTAAATGATGATGGCGTCCTCTTAAGTGAAATATTCCGGGGGTAAAAATGTCCCCCATTCGGATCTCCGGACGAGGACTACTCAGGAGGACGTCGTTATCAGGAGAAAGTAAACTGACGTTCTACGGGTCAGAGTGTGGAATGTCAGCCGGCCGCGGTGGTCTAGCGGTTCTAGGCGCTCAGTCCAAAACCGCGCGGCTGCTACGGTCGCAGGTTCGAATCCTGCCTCGGGCATGGATGTGTGTGATGTCCTTAGGTTAGTTAGGTTTAAGTAGTTCTAAGTTCTAGGGGACTGATGACCACAGCTGTTAAGTCCCATAGTGCTCAGAGCCATTTGAACCATTTTTTGTGGAATGTCAGATCCCTTAATCGAGCAGGTATGTTATGGAAGTAGGCTGTTTAGGTTTTCTTACTGGTAACGCCACGTAGCGCTCTGTATGAAAATCACTGGCTGTGCTGTGTGCAGTCTGTGGCTAGTTTGCATTGTTGTCTGCCATTGTAGTGTTGGGCAGCTGGATGTTAACAGCGTATAGTGTTCGGCAGTTGGAGGTGAGCCGGCAGCAGTGGTGGATGTGGGGAAGTGAGATGGCGGATTTTTAAGAGCGGATGATCTGGACGTGTGTCCCTCAGAGACAGTACGTTTGTAAGACTGGATGTCATGAACTGATATATATACATTATGACATTTGAACACTATTGAGGTAAATACATTGTTTGTTCTCTATCAAAATCTTTCATTTGCTAACTATGCCTATCAGTAGTTAGTGCCTTCCGTAGTTTGAATCTTTTATTTAGGTGGCAGTAGTGGCGCTCGCTGTATTGCAGTAGTTCGAGTAACGAAGATTTTTGTGAAGTAAGTGATTTGTGAAAGGTATAGCTTAATGTTAGTCAGGGCCATTCCTTTTTAGGGATTATTGAAAGTCAGATTGCGTTGCGCTAAAAAATATTGTGTGTCAGTTTAAGGACAGCCATCTATAATTGTTCTAAGGGGACGTTTCAGTTAGTAAAATTTAAAAAGGGGAATGGATAGGTTAAAGTTACATATAGTAGGAATTAGTGAAGTTCGGTGGCAGGAGGAACAAGACTTTTGGTCAGGCGAATACAGGGTTATAAATACAAAATCAAATAGGGGTAATGCAGGAGTCGGTTTAACAATGAATAAAAAATAGGAGTGCGGGTAAACTACTGCAAAAAGCATAGTGAACGACTTATTGTGGCCAAGATAGACACGAAGCCCACGCCTACTACAGTAGTACAAGTTTATATGCCAACTAGCTCTGCAGATGACTTGAAATTGAAGAAGTGTATGATAAAATAAAATAAATTAATCAGATAGAGGAGACGAAATTTTAATAGTCATGGGTGACTAGAATTCGGTAGTAGGAGAAAGGAGAGAGGGAAACGTAGTAGGTGAATATGGATTGGGGCTAAGAAATGAAAGAGGAAGCCGCCTAGTAGAATTCTGCACATAACGCAACTTAATCAAAGCTAACACTTGGTTCAAAAATCATGAAAGAAGGTTGTATACGTGGAATAAGCCTGGAGATACTGACAGGTTTCAGATAGATTATATAATGGTAAGACAGAGGTTTAGGAACCAGGTTTTAAACTGTAAGACATTTCCAGGGGCAGATGTGGGCTCTGACCACAATCTATTGGTTATGAACTGTAGATTAAAACTGAAGAAACTGCAAAAAGGTGGGAATTTAAGGAGATGGGACCTGGATAAACTGACTAAACCAGAGGTTGTACAGAGTTTCAGGGAGAGCATAAGGGAACAATTGACAGGAATGAAGGAAATAAATACAGTAGAAGAAGAATGGGTAGCTTTGAGGGATGAAAAAGGCAGCAAAGGATCAAGTAGGTAAAAAGACGAGGACTAGTAGAAATCCTTGGGTAACAGAAGAAATATTGAATTTAATTTATGAAAGGAGAAAATATAAAAATGCAGAAAATGAAGCAGGCAAAAAGGAATACAAACGTCTCAAAAATGAGATCGACAGAAAGTGCAAAATGGCTAAGCAGGGATGGCTAGAAGACAAATGTAAGGATGTAGAGGCTTATCTCACTAGGGGTAAGATAGATACTGCCTACAGAAAAATTAAAGAGACCTTTGGAGAAAAGAGAACCACTTGTATAAATATCAAGAGCTCAGATGGAAATCCAGTTCTAAGCACAGAAGGGAAAGCAGAAAGGTGGAAGGAGTATATAGAGGGTCTATACAAGGGCGATATACTTCAGGGCAATATTATGGAAATGGAAGAGGATGTAGATGAAGATGAAATGGGAGATATGATACTGCGTGAAGAGTTTGACAGAGCACTGAAAGACCTAAGTCGAAACAAGGCCCCGGGTGTAGACAACATTCCATTAGAACTACTGACTGCCTTGGGAGAGCCAGTCCTGACAAAACTCTACCATCTGGTGAGCAAAACTTATGAGAGAGATGAAACACCCTCAGACTTCAAGAAGAATATAATAATTCCAATCCCAAAGAAAGCAGGTGTTGACAGATGTGAAAATTACCTAACTATCAGTTCAATAAGTCACAGCTGCAAAACACTAACGCGAATTCTTTACAGACAAATGGAAAAACTGGTAGAAGCCGACCTCGGGGAAGATCATTTTGGATTTCGTAGAAATAATGGAACACGTGAGGCAATACTAAACCTAAGACTTATCTTAGAAGCTAGATTAAGGAAAGGCAAACCTACGTTTCTAGCATTTGTAGACTTAGAGGAAGCTTTTGACAATGTTGACTGTAATACTCTCTTTCAAATTCTGAAAGTGGCAGGGGTAAAATAGAGGGAGCGAAAGGCAATTTACAGAAAGGCTATGTAGAGAAACCAGATGGCAGTTACATGAGTCGAGGGACATGAAAGGGAAGCAGTGGTTGGGAAGGGAGTGAGACAGGGTTGTAGTCTCTCCCCGATGTTATTCAAACTGTATATTGAGCAAGCAGTGCAGGAAACAAAAGAAAAATTCGGAGTAGGTATTAAAATCCATGGAGAAGAAATAAAAACTTTGAGGTTCGCCGATGACATTGTAATTCTGTCAGAGACAGCAAAGGACTTAGAAGAGCAGTTGAACGGAATGGATAGTGTCTTGAAAGGAGGATATAAGATGAACATGAACAAAAGGAAAACGTGGATAATGGAATACAGTCGAATTAAGTCGGGTGATGCTGAGGGAATTAGATTAGGAAACGAGATACTTAAAGTAGTAAAGGAGTTTTGCTATTTGGGGAGCAAAATAACTGATGATGGTCGAAGTAGAGAGGATATAAAATGTGTACTGGAAATGGCAAGGAAAGCGTTTCTGAAGAAGAGAAATTTGGTAACATCGAATATAAATTTAAGTGTCAGGAAGCCGTTTCTGAAAATATTTGTATGGAGTGTAGCCATGTATGGAAGTGAAACATGGACGATAACTAGTTTGGACAAGAAGAGAACAAAAGCTTTCGAAATGTGGTGCTACAGAAGAATGCTGAAGATTAGATGGGTAGATCATATAACTAGTGAGGAGGTATTGAATAGGATTGGGGAAAAGAGAAGTTTGTGGCACAACTTGACTAGAAGAAGGGATCGGTTGGTAGGACATGTTCTGAGGCATCAAAGGATCACCAATTTGGTATTGGAGGGCAGCGTGGAGGGTAAAAATCGTAGGGGGAGACCAAGAGATGAATACACTAGACAGATACAGAAAAATGTAGGTTGTAGTAGGTACTGGGAGATGGAGAAGCTTGCACAGGATGGAGTAGCATGGAGAGCTGCATCAAACCAGTCTCAGGACTGAAGACCACAACAACACATCAAAACTAATGGAGGGATGAACCTTAATTTTTAAAAAAATGATCATGAAATATGCAACAGGGGCAGTGGGTACGAAGTTTGGTTTTTTACTTCACAGTGTCATTATCCATTGGTGTCACTTGAGGCGTTCATAACTGGAAGTCTCTGTTAATATAATGTCTTCTCCTGCACACTTTGCGAAGCCGTCAGAGCCATGTCAGTGGCCAGTAGTCGACTGCGTTCGTGGTGCCAAGGTGATGATGGTGGCAAGCTGGACTGCAGCTGAACCGAAGTGTATGATCACCCACACACCGTAACACGGATCCAGAGTCGACATTGCTGGCTGGTCGGAAGAGCGCGTGTCGAGTACCAGCTACTGCAACACTCGTAGGCATGATTCGCGTCAATGGAGGCTCAAGTTACTCAAAAAAAACTGAGGTTAAATGATACATACGAATACACTATAAACCTGTAAGAGGCGTAATTGACAGTTGAAGAAGCCAGGTATCAAACCCTTTCATTGCAAATTAGTTTCTACTCCTAGAATCTAAAAACTAGTTTCCCATAATTTTTTTTTAACAGACCTGCACAAAACTTTAGTAGACACTTACAAAAAAACTCTATATCTTAACCTATTGGGAGCTCCATGCCTGCGAAGTAATGTGACTCACAAGAAATTACCCACAGTATTCACCGTCTGGCTGTGGGTCTGGTACAACCTGTGGTGGTGGCTCGCAGGATTTACAGTAGCCATATTTATATCAAATCCGTGCAAAGAGTCCAATGCCTAGTAGAACTACAGGCACAGACGTAACTTTCGAAATGATCACTCGACTGGAATAATTCTGATTGTGCCATTTGACAGTTTGCACGGTGGCATATGGAATGATGAAGAAACACAGTTTCGCGACAATCGACATGCAGCAAAGCTGTATTTCTATTCCTTAAGGTTAGACATGCGTTACCGAAGTGCGAAGCGTTGGACATCTTTTTAAGGCTGTACTTTCTGACATGTAAGTGATATACTTGGTTAATTAATTAGGACTCTGTTGATGCCTTACGGCAAGACCTGACTAAGCGAGACGGATCACTGCCTAGATAAATTTTGTAAAAAATATCGTGAACAACCATGAGCGCGAAGTGTTTGTGCTGCCGTAGAAAAGTCAGTTCTGGGGTTCTGTGCTGCTTTTGTGGCAGATGGTTACATTGGGGTGAATGTAGTGGCATGGGAATTGGGGAAGTAAATGGGTCTCTTCCATGGTATTGCAGATTATGTTCAAGGGATAGGAAAATAGCGGAATAGGGAGGAAGATTAGAGCCCTTCAGGCTGAGCTGGATAGTGCTATGGAGGAACTGATGAGGTGAAGGGGGGAGGAGGGTGAAGACAGGTGGAAAGTGGTAGCAAGGTACAGGGGCCACAGAAAGAGAACAGTATCAGACAGTTTCATCATTGGCACAAACAACAGATTTGCCTTGCTACCTCAGTCAGCTTAGGAAGAGGGTCATGTAGATGTAAGTATAGTCAGCACTCAACACACTTTCACTAGGAAACCAACTGTTACAAAAAAGTAGAGAGTAGGAAGAAAGCTCTGTTGTTAGGTAGTAGCCATTCGAGAGGTGTGGGCCAGATTTTGCAGGAAAAATTTGGTGACAGGTACCAGGTCACAAGTATTTTCAAGGGCAAGTCTTAGCCAAGTGATAGAGGATGTAGGATCATTGTGCAGAGGTTTTACAAAGCAGTGGTAGTGGGTGGAGCGGGAAACAGTATTGATAGGGATCAGGGCTACAATATTGAATGTGACCTGGTAAAAATAGCATCTGCAACGAACCATACAAATGTTCGCTTGGTTCCTGCTTTCATGCGGTATGATCAGCCCCAATTGAACAGATCTGTCAGGTGGGTCAATATGGAGCTAGATCAGCTGCTTTGGGCAGATACTTCGTCAAGCATAGGTTTGGTTCCTGTTGATGGTATTGGTAGGTGGGACTTCACAAGACATATGCATCTCAGTAGGAAAGGGAAGGGTAAACTGGCTGGGATGATAGCAAAAATTTAACGGAGCACTGAAACTCATGGGAATACTTTTTTAGGCTAACATCAGTATCCAGTAATCCTACATTGATTGAAATTAAGCTTAATGAAAAGGTCAGACAGGCAGGTACTAGAGATGTGAAAATATCACAAGATTCTCATAACAGTATAGTAAAAAATAATGTTAGTATGTCACAAGATTCACATAAAAGCACAATAAAAAATAATGTTAATATATTGCATCAGAATATCAGGGGATTAAAAAACAAAGTAGATGAGCTTCTTGTTTGTACAGAAGATTTAGAAACTGAAGGTGGAATAGATGTACTATGCCTGTCCAAACATCATTTAGTCACAGGTATGGAAATGGTAGATGTAGGTGGATATAAGCTTTCAGCACATGTAAGTAGAGACGCTATGGAGAGAGGAGGAGTTGCCATATATTTTAAAATCATAGTGTGAAAAATTCTTTCAATTTGACATCAGTTATTGATTTTCCTACTCAGGTGGTACAGGAAAGCGGCACACTGAGAGATAACGTTTTCATAGACAAAGATAAATTTAATCAAATAAAAACTGTTCCTGTTAAGCTGATATGTCTGATCATGACGCAGAGCTAGTTACAGTATCTGATATATCTCCATAGAGTAATGCAAAACAGTCCTCCAAAATAGTCCATTCCATTAACGACTTAACACTTCTAAATTTTAGGGAAAGCTTGCAACAGTTAGACTGGAATTAGGTGAAAAGGAAACATGACGCTAATTTAAAATTTAACCAGTTTCATGGTGCCTTTGGGAGTGTATTTGAAAACAGTTTCCCCAAGGAAACAGTGAAATATAATTGTAAGAAACCTTGTAAAAAGTCATGGCTTACTAAAGGGATAAAAATATCTTGTAAACAGAAAAGGGAAATGTATCTTATAGCTAGGAGGAGTAAATATCCCAAAACAATGAAACATTATAAAAACTACTGCACTGTATTAAGATAAGTTATTATGTCTGAAATTAGCTCATCTGATAATAAAATTAAAACAATTTGGAATATTGTGAAAAGGGAAACAGGGCAACTGAGAACACAGAAAGACTGTATTTCTATCAAACACAATGAAAAGTTTGTTAACAAGAAGTCAGAAGTAGAGACCATTTTTAATAACCATTTTTTAAGTGTTGTAGAGAAAATAGGTTCCAGCTATTCATCAGAAAATGCAAGGCATTACATGGAAAAGGCAGTACCTACACAATTTGATGAAACTGAAATTCAACCCACCTCTCCTACTGAAATTAGGAAATTAATAAATTCACTCAAAAGTAAAAGCTCATTTGGAACTGATACCATTTCCAACAGAGTACTAAAAGCTTGTTGCCAATAAATAAGTAGGATTCTCAGCCATATATGTAGTAGCTCACTGAAATAGGGCATTTTTCCAGATAGACTGAAACATGCTATTGTTAAACCATTGCATAAAAAATGGGACAGATCTGATGCTAACAACTACCGCCCAATCTCACTTCTGACAGCATTATCCAAAATTCTTGAAAACGTAATGTATTCAAGAGTAGCATCACATATTTGTAAAAATGAAGTACTAACAAAATGTCAGTTTGATTTTCAGAAAGGCTTTTCAACAGAAAATGCTATATATGCTTTCACTGATCAAATATGAAATGCAATGAATAACCAAACATCTCCCATTGGGATATTTTGTGATCTCTCATAGGATTTTGATTGTGTGAATCATGAAATTCTTGTAGATAAGCTTAAGTATTGTGGTATGAGTGGGACAATGCACAAATGGTTTAATTCATACTTAACTGAAAGAATGCAGAAGGTTGAAATTAACAGCACAGATAGTCTACAGAAACCAGCAGAGTCCTCTAACCGGGGAGGTATCAAGAATGGTGTCCCACAGGGTTCAGTCTTGGGTCCCTTATTGTTCTTAATACATATTAACGACTTGCCACTCTATATTCATGAAGATACAAAGTTAGTTCCTTTTGCTGATGATACAAGTATAGTAATCACACCAAAGAAGCAAGAATCAGCTGAGGAAATTACAAATAATGTCTTTCATAAAATTATTTAGTCTTTCTCTGCAAATGGACAATTTTGAGGAAACTCAGTTTATACAATTCTGTACAGCAAATGGCATAAAACCATTGATAAATATAGACTTCGAACGGAAGTCTGTCGCTAAGGTAGAATACTCAAAATTTCTAGGAGTGTGCATTGATGAGAAATTGAATTGGAAGAAACACAACGATGATCTACTGAAGCGTTTATGTTTAGCTACTTATGCTATTGGGGTTATTGCAAATTTTGGTGATAAACATATCAGTAAATTAGCCTACTATGCCTGTTTTCATTCACTGCTTTCATATGGCATCATATTTTGGGGCAATTCGTCATTAAGAGAGAAAGTATTCATTACACAAATGAGTGTACCGAGAATAATAACTGGAGCCATCACAAGATCACCTTGCAGACATTTATTTAAGGAACTCGGGATGTACCTTCGCAATACATATATTCACTTATGAAATTTGTCATTAAAAACCCATCCCAATTCAAAAATAACAGCGAAGTGCATAGCTACAACATTAGAAGAAAGGATGATATTCACTATTCTGGATTAAATCTCGCTTTGGAACAGAATTCCTCTGAATTATTTAATTTATCGCGTGTATTTAAATTGTTTCCATATGCTCATTCCCTCAATTTGCTTGGTTCTTTTTATTAATGTTATCACATTTAAAAGCAAATTAAAAGACTTTCTGAATGATAACTCCTTCTGCTCAATAGATGAATTCTTAGATATGAAATAGTAACTGTAAGAAAAAAATTAATTAATTAGTTATTTTGTGTAAAGAAAACTTATGTTAAAGTGACAGGTTCCACATAATTATGAAATTTCGTATTCGTGATCTATGGAACAAGGATTAATGTATGTATGTATGTATGTATAACAAGAGAGGAGCGATACCTCCATATAATGTGGCTGGAATAGAATGTGATAGTCTTGATACTGTCCGAGGGCTTAGTCCTGCTCAATCCGGCTAGCTCCTTAGCGACAGATGAAAGAAGTACAGAATAGGGCTGACACCACGGCAACAGAGTAAGTAATGAAAGCGGGAGGGTCAAAAAATTAACTGCAGTACCATGCGGTCATGGGCGCCCACTGGCAAATCTAGCAAAAAGGATACGCATGTAACGTGCCCAGTCAGTAACGTAAATTACTGTGTTGTCAGGATCGAGACAAGCTTACTCGGTCTATCACGGAAGTCAACTGGTGTGTAGTGTCGCGTCAATCGATAAGACTGCGCGTTTCGCAGTTTCTGTTCTCCTATGTGCTTACTGGCGTGACCCGTAAGCGGGTTCTTCGCAGGTCGACGTGCCTTATTGTGGCATATGCGATAGAGCTTGTGGCGTCACCGAGGCAATGTTTCTGAACGTATTTTAGTGCAGGTAACTACTATCAGTTCTCATGGGCTAATCTTTTCCTCTTTCCCGTTTTGTTTTATTGGGGACTGCTACTCTACAGAAATTATTGATGCTTCCTGGCGGGCGCACTGTGCTTCGATGTAGCACGAAAACTATTCGTTCCGAAAAGTGCACTGTGTTTCTTAGCGAGAGCGAATAATTATTTACAATATATAGATAGTGAGGTATGTCCTCGTATTTGGGATTTTTCCCTCAACTGCCGTTCTCAGATGAACAAATCTGCAATAACATGAAGTATCTATATGTGCTATCTCTCGTAGCTGAGTTTGAGCATCCTCTCAACTGAATTGGACATTTTTATGCATGAGTTAATAAAATAAAAATACACTTCAAAGTAGGGAGGCAACCTCAGAGAGAGGGGGCAGAGTGTCAGATCAAATACATAAATACATAATGAAATAAAAAGGCATGCAGGCGGATCTCCAAAATCTTAGGTTAGACACAATAATCAATTTCATATATATTTTGTAGTAGCTAGAGTAGGGTTTGTTGCGATAACTTTAACTTTTCTCTCATTATCTGTGTTGCCAAGTACTTCCGCTTACAGGAAAGTACTAACCACTGCGCGCGTAACAGTTCTTCCTACACCTTAATATGCGTCATGAATTCTGATACTACTTCTGCCTGTCGCTAAGGCATGATCTTCTTAACAATTTTTTATCTCTCTCAGGTGCTCTTGTACTAGGGTGATGTATTCATTGATGATCTTGTATGATTGAGTGTTTTGTTTCTTGATGCCTGTTCTCTTTATTCCCGTAAGTCATCACTGATCACTTTTGTGATTATTATTTCTGAAGCGCAAAAGGCAGACCTTATATTTCTAAATTTTTGTCTAATTGTTATTTCTTTGTTGTTGAGGCTTAAGCTCCTGCTTCCTCTGAATTATTTGATTTATCGCGTGTATTTAAATTGTTTCCATACACTCATTCCCTCTATTAGCTTGGTTCTTTTTATTAATGTTATCACTTTGAAAATGCTTACCAATTCAATGATTCATTCAGTTCTTTTGTCTCATATCTTCCGAATTGTAATTAAATTGGATGGCTACCTAGCAAGGTTTTGTTGTACGTGGAACTTACACTACACTTCAGAGTTTCACATTGGCCTACTTCCCCAGTTCCTGTTTGCAAATCTCTTTCCAGTTAACCGTACACACATTAATAACCATTTAATAACATTAAAAACTCTTCCTTTAAAATAACGCAACACAGCGAACAGTAAGTAACAAACCCTTCCACAATTTGTCACTGGCCAATAAGCGACCAGAATATTAGTATAGGGAATTTTGATTGCTATAAAGCCGAGTACAATTAGAAAAAAGAGTTGATAACACCGGTGAAGACGATCTAGACCTGGCAGAAATTTACAAATAATGACACAGTCTAAATAACTCCCAAAAGTTGATCATCAAGCGCAGAAACAATAATAAAATACATCGATCAACATACAGAGCAAGAGACTGAGCTGTATCAGAAGGGGGCGGGGGGAGGGACGGAGGGTCAGAGTTGGCAAAGCGCCTGTGTAATGCGGCCGACACACCGCCACTGTTCAGTCACAATTTAACCAATTCTAAACACTCTCAGACGGTATAGTCCTTTGGTAGCAGTGGTCTACCGATGACACAGGTTGTCCGGGAAGTAGGGACGAATATTAAAGTGCTATAGAACATACCCCCCCATGAACCATAGACCTTGCCGTTGGTGGGGAGGCTTGCGTGCCTCAGCGATACAGATGGCCATACCGTAGGTGCAACCACAACGGAGGGGTATCTGTTGAGAGGCCAGACAAACATGTGGTTCCTGAAGAGGGGCAGCAGCCTTTTCAGTAGTTGCAGGGGCAACAGTCTGGATGATTGATTGATCTGGCCTTGTAACATTAACCAAAACGGCCTTGCTGTGCTGGTACTGCGAACGGCTGAAAGCAAGGGGAAACTACAGCCGTAATTTTTCCCGAGGACATGCAGCTCTACTGTATGATTAAATGATGATGGCGTCCTCTTGGGTAAAATATTCCGGAGGTAAAATAGTCCCCCATTCGGATCTCCGGGCGGGGACTACTCAAGAGGACGTCGTTATCAGGAGAAAGAAAACTGGGGTTCTACGGATCGGAGCGTGGAATGTCAGATCACTTAATCGGGCAGGTAGGTTAGAAAATTTGAAAAGGGAAATGGATAGGTTAAAGTTAGATATAGTGGGAATTAGTGAAGTTCGGTGGCAGGAGGAACAAGACTTTTGGTCAGGTGATTACAGGGTTATAAATACAAAATCAAATAGGGGTAATGCAGGAGTAGGTTTAATAATGAATAAAAAAATAGGAGTGCGGGTTAGCTACTACAAACACCATAGTGAACGCATTATTGTGGCCAAGATAGACACAAAGCCCATGCCTACTACAGTAGTACAAGTTTATATGCCAACTAGCTCTGCAGATGATGAAGAAATAGATGAAATGTATGACGAGATAAAAGAAATTATTCAGGTAGTGAAGGGAGACGAAAATTTAATAGTCATGGGTGACTGGAATTCGTCAGTAGGAAAAGGGAGAGAAGGAAACATAGTAGGTGAATATGGATTGGGGGGAAGGAATGAAAGAGGAAGCCGCCTTGTAGAATTTTGCACAGAGCATAACTTAATCATAGCTAACACTTGGTTCAAGAATCATGAAAGGAGGCTGTATACATGGAAGAAGCCTGGAGATACTGACAGGTTTCAGATAGATTATATAATGGTAAGACAGAGATTTAGGAACCAGGTTTTAAATTGTAAGACATTTCCTGGGGCAGATGTGGATTCTGACCACAATCTATTGGTTATGAACTGCAGATTGAAACTGAAGAAACTGCAAAAAGGTGGGAATTTAAGGAGATGGGACCTGGATAAACTGAAAGAACCAGAGGTTGTAGAGAGTTTCAGGGAGAGCATAAGGGAACAATTGACAGGAATGGGGGAAAGAAATACAGTAGAAGAAGAATGGGTAGCTCTGAGGGATGAAGTGGTGAAGGCAGCAGACGATCAAGTAGGTAAAAAGACGAGGGTTAATAGAAATCCTTGGATAACAGAAGAAATATTGAATTTAATTGATGAAAGGAGAAAATATAAAAATGCAGTAAATGAAGCAGGCAAAAAGGAATACAAACGTCTCAAAAATGAAATCGACAGGAAGTGCAAAATGGCTAAGCAGGGATGGCTAGAGGACAAATGTAAGGATGTAGAGGCTTGTCTCACTAGGGGTAAGATAGATACTGCCTACAGGAAAATTAAAGAGACCTTTGGAGAGAAGAGAACCACATGTATGAATATCAAGAGCTCAGATGGAAACCCAGTTCTAAGCAAAGAAGGGAAGGCAGAAAGGTGGAAGGAGTATATAGAGGGTTTATACAAGGGAGATGTACTTGAGGACAATATTATGGAAATGGAAGAGGATGTAGATGAGGATGAAATGGGAGATAAGATACTGCGTGAAGAGTTTGACAGAGCACTGAAAGACCTGAGTCGAAACAAGGCCCCGGGAGTAGACAACATTCCACTAGAACTACTGATGGCCTCGGGAGAGCCAGTCATGACAAAACTCTACCATCTGGTGAGCAAGATGTATGAGACAGGCGAAATACCCACAGACTTCAAGAAGAATATAATAATTCCAATCCCAAAGAAAGCAGGTGTTGACAGATGTGAAAATTACCGAACTATCAGTTTAATAAGTCACAGCTGCAAAATACTAACGCGAATTCTTTACAGACGAATGGAAAAACTGGTAGAAGCCGACCTCGGAGAAGATCAGTTTGGATTCCGTAGAAATGTTGGAACACGTGAGGCAATACTGACCTTACGACTTATCTTGGAAGAAAGATTAAGAAAAGGCAAACCTACGTTTCTGGCATTTGTAGACTTAGAGAAAGCTTTTGACAATGTTGACTGGAATACTCTCTTTCAAATTCTGAAGGTGGCAGGGGTAAAATACAGGGAGCGAAAGGCTATTTACAATTTGTACAGAAACCAGATGGCAGTTATAAGAGTCGAGGGGCATGAAAGGGAAGCAGTGGTTGGGAAAGGAGTGAGACAGGGTTGTAGCCTCTCCCCGATGTTATTCAATCTGTATATTGAGCAAGCAGTAAAGGAAACAAAAGAAAAATTCGGAGTAGGTATTAAAATTCATGGAGAAGAAGTAAAAACTTTGAGGTTCGCCGATGACATTGTAATTCTGTCAGAGACAGCAAAGGACTTGGAAGAGCAGTTGAACGGAATGGACAGTGTCTTGAAAGGAGGATATAAGATGAACATCAACAAAAGCAAAACGAGGATAATGGAATGTAGTCGAATTAAGTCGGGTGATGTTGAGGGTATTAGATTAGGAAATGAGACACTTAAAGTAGTAAAGGAGTTTTGCTATTTGGGGAGCAAAATAACCGATGATGGTCGAAGTAGAGAGGACATAAAATGTAGACTGGCAATGGCAAGGAAAGCGTTTCTGAAGAAGAGAAATTTGTTAACATCGAGTATAGATTTAGGTGTCAGGAAGTCGTTTCTGAAAGTATTTGTATGGAGTGTAGCCATGTATGGAAGTGAGACATGGACGATAACTAGTTTGGACAAGAAGAGAATAGAAGCTTTCGAAATGTGGTGCTACAGAAGAATGCTGAAGATAAGGTGGGTAGATCACGTAACTAATGAGGAGGTATTGAATAGGATTGGGGAGAAGAGAAATTTGTGGCACAACTTGACCAGAAGAAGGGATCGGTTGGTAGGACATGTTTTGAGGCATCAAGGGATCACAAATTTAGCATTGGAGGGCAGCGTGGAGGGTAAAAATCGTAGAGGGAGACCAAGAGATCAATACACTAAGCAGATTCAGAAGGATGTAGGTTGCAGTAGGTACTGGGAGATGAAGAAGCTTGCACAGGATAGAGTAGCATGGAGAGCTGCATCAAACCAGTCTCAGGACTGAAGACCACAACAACAACATAGAACATACAAAACTTATTAAAATGTTGTGTTTCTTTTACTACCGAAAGAAAATACCATCGCGTTCCCCGCATGGCATCAGCGCATTGCACGGCATCTGCAGCAGCAATTTGAGCCGCAGTTGGTACCACAGAGACACAACCAACTGTTACAAATCGACTACCTGAAGGTTGGCTTCGAGCCGGACTCCCTGTAGCGTGCATTTCACTGAACCCAAACCACCGCTATTTGCGACTTCATAGGTGTTAAACGAGACTACACGGGAGGGAAAGACGGAGGTCTGTTGTACTTCTTGATGAAAGCTGGTTCAGCCTCGGTGCCAGTGATGGCCGTGTGTTGGATTCGAACCTGCGACCGTAGCGGTCTCGCAGTTCCAGATTGCAGAGCCTAGAACCGCACGGCCACTTCGGCCGGCCGCATTGGTTTCTTTTGCAGTCAATGTATATTGTAAATTGTGGTTTAAAATGTTGCAGTGAAATAAAATTATAATGTCGTAAGTGTTTAAAGCTTAAAGCTTAAGCGCCTTAGACCAAATGTGTGCTCCATTATATCCAATAAGTCTAAATTACAGACGTATCATGCTGGTGCTTGTACAGAATTGCTTTGTGCTTATCGATTCTAAAACGCAAAGCATGAGCTGGCCAATGTGTGCGTAGAATAATCGTTAGACGGCTATATTCACTCTAGGTATGAAGTATTGACATATAAAACCTAAAGTAAGAGGATATGTTCTCCTTTCTGTAGAGTGTTTTAATCTTACTACCAAATAAGTTTGTATATACTTTAGACACTGGTGTGTGTAAAATGTGTGGGCGAAAGTAGCTTGTGTATGATATGTCACCGCCACGTAACATAGATCGATGTAACGTCGACCACTCATAGAAAGAACTCCGCTGGTATAGTATGGAAGACAGTGGAAGAAAAACATAATGAGAGAAACAGAAATAACGCTTTTATTCAAACATAACAATTACACGTAAGTCATCGCGGTTTGTGGTGGGTCCCTGGATATTACAAATGGCGTGACTTGGTTCTTAACAGAGTGTGTGACGACCACGGAGGGCAGTGCAAAGTACACCCATGCTTGCCTCAGTGTTGGTAAGGAATTCTTCTGGGTGTGGCCTCCATTCCCACAACAGCGCGTTTGACAACTGCTGGATGGTCGTTGTTTCAGCTGGACGGAATATGACAGATGTCCCGAATGCATCCAACATGTGCTCAACGGAATGTAAGTGGGGGGAACGGGCAGTCCAGTCAATTTACAGAACGTTCTGTCGTCGCAAGGGCTCCTCCACCGGCACTGTTCGATGCTGTCACGCGTTGTCATCCATAACAATGAACGGGCAAGGAGTGGTCTCACAATAGCGTTGACCAGTGACTGTACCGTTATAAAATGTTCGCAAATCAGTTCGTCCATGTAACATTACGCCTCTCCACAACATATTAGGTGCACCACAAAAACGACCACGTATGACAATGTGGTTGGATTACGTGTTCCCACTCTCTCACCACATGAGGTTATATCCACAGTCGTAATCAGACGGCTCAGATTAGCGTGAGAGGTCAATAGTTATCGGCGAGCTAACTGATGTAATCTGATTTGACTTCGACACAGAAAATCCTGCAGATACTCAGGAAACCGAGCTGAAAGTAATAAATAGGGCAAAAGAACATTCATTGTTCGAAACTCGATTGACAAGGAATCTCTGAAAACAGTAATAACAACAGGAATAATAATAAAATACCTCATTTTCAGAGCGCTGAAAGACCTAAAGTAGAACGATCACACAGAACTACTGGAAAAGCAGAGACGAAGCTAATTTCAGAGGTTCCTATAGACTTTTTTTATCCATCCATGAAAGAGGTGGCTTAAAAACCAATCTTTCGACGTATTCTTTAGTTCGCCGGTCTTGGGTCCTTACGAGGTGACATTAATAGAAGAGGGAGTAATGGCTCAACATAGCGGGACGCTTTTCGTCGCTAGGTCGTTTAGTAACTATGAGATTGTAGTGGAAAGGCGCACTTAAGTATTCAAGCAGACGCTAAAAGAGAGGCGGTATGCATTAGAGACAGAATTAAAGTTAAAATTTGGAACGCGTGCTCTCTAAGGAGAGTGAGGTATCGTATTGCGTTGGTGCATAAGTCTGTAGAATTTCTCCACAACTTTAATAAAGAACAGGTACACATAACAGTGACATTAGCCATCAGTAATATATTCTTCTTCACTATTTACAAAAGTCTGCCAACGCTGGGGTAACTTTTCGATTTCACGATAAAGAAATCACATGAGTTTGAAGCGAAGAACTCATCAAGCCACTTTCGGGGTGCATTTTCATCTGGGAAGGAAGTTCCTTGAAAGTTGTTTGGTAGAGAACGAAAAATGTGAAGACGTGAGGGCGCAATGTCAGGTGAACAAGATGGGTGCGGAATAACTTCCCACCCCAGATCCTGTACAGTGTTTACGCCAGTCTAGCAGAATGCGACCTGATGTCATCGTGGAATAGCTTCACGTCACTCAGTGTTCCTGGTCGTTGTTCTTGGACTTCATCTTCAAGATGTTTCAGTTGCTAGCAACAGATGTTAGCAGTGATGTTTACACCTCGAGGAAGCAATTCGTAGCTCACCACACAGTCGCTGTTCCACTAGATGCATTACATTATCTTTTGTAGATGCGCTCATGTCTTTGTACGAGCAGTTGATTCTTTGTTTGGGCTCAACCATTCCTTTCTTTTCCTTATGTCAGCATAAAGAAACCATTTCTCGTCACCAACAACGATGCAGGATATGAATGGTCGCTGTTCTTCACGAGCCAGTTGATGACTAGCAAGGAGAGTTGCACACGTGGCCACACGCTGGTTTTTGGGATTTTGGATTTTAGGGTGCAGTACCCGCACACTCTATTTATGAACCTTCCCCACTGATGCAACTGTCGCACGATGGTGGACTGATCACAGTTAATCACATTTGCCGGTTCTCGAATACGTTGACGTGGATAATTGCAGATTAATGCTTTTAAAATATCTTCATCAAACTCTAAATGTCTTCGTAAACATAGAGAGTCACTAATGTCAAAACGATCCTACTTAAAACGAGAAAACCATTTTCTTTGCCGCGTTCTATCCAGTGGCATTATACTCATATACAGCACAAATGTCTCCCCCTACTGAATTCAACTAAAGGAATATGTTGGAAATGTTCCGATTTCTCCACTTGGCACTCAATTTTCTAGCTCCCACAGCTCCACTCATTCTTAAAATGAATAAATAACTGTATGTAATCCCAAATAGCATCAGTTAACTACATATAAAAAATGAAAGTCAATAAATATGCCCCTGGCTACCGGAATACCAACACGCAAAACAAAAGCCGCTACGAACTTATGCATCAACCTAATATTGTTTCCCTTCTCATGCATTGTCCGATATGACCTTAGTGGGAAAATCATAGTATTTTGTAACATCCACGAGATAAATTTTTAGCTACAGTGTGACGAGAGGAATTTATGCCTCTAACAGTTGTAAGCATTATCTGTCCGACATATGAAAAAACAGTTAAACAAAACGATGATAAATATTAATTATTTATATTATATTTTATGATGTAATTGGACATATCGATGTGTATCATACAAAGACAATGATAATTGTAAATTCCTTTTATAATTTGCGTTTGTCTTCCTTTGTTTTTACCTTTTGATGGTTGGCTTTTGTAGGTTGCGGACGCAAGACGCATATCAATCTGACGTCTATTAAGAAATATAATTATTTGTTAATTATTACTTGAGAATAGAGTTCAGTATTACTATAAGTATGAGTGAATAATTATTTGTAACTTTAATTCCTCCCTCAATTAGCATTATCTCTGTTAACTATTTCTTTCCGCAGCAAGGTGCGCAGCCATTGATAATAGAAATTCGTATCGCGTTTTTATCTGTGTTTCTTGGGAAAAAATCACAGGTTTTCTTGATGAAAATTAGTCTAAATAGTGCACAACATGAAAGTAAAGTTTAATAACCATTTCAAATACTTATCCTGGTAAAAGGAAAGTTGACCTAACAACAGAAAGTCTCTATCAATTGTCTGCCGCCATCTTAACAATTATCCCAGCGGCAAATTCAAATTACGCAACTCCGCAGACGTAAATGCCGAAGGTAATAAGAACGTGTTAAAATAAATGTGCAACGGCTGTCCCGAACTTATTTTAATAGAAATAGTTCGAATCAGATTGGTTCTTTAAAAACATTGCTCATAGCACGATCCATGTAACAAACTTTTTCATGCTGATGTGTGGAGCTGCAATTAATTGCGCACGAGTTGCGAAGAATATTGTTTCAGCTAACATACGTCAGTGTTGTGCGCGGCTGATATTCGGTGGTTTTAATGATCATTTTGCAGAAGATAACTGTTTCCATCGTAATCAATAGTTGTACAGAATCTGTTGTATGAACTGCGATTTAGTGACACACAGCTTACAGACAACACTTTAACACTACGTTAACTTGGATTTCTTTAGCAACTTGACCAAATCTTTAGCCGTGAGAAAAATTTTTTTTAGTAATTACTCAGTGTAATAAAGACTTTCTTCGGACCATAAGCACTGAAAGTCACACTGCACACATTAGCGTGAGACAGATTTCTGCGTCAGAGAATAATAAAAATTTTGTCCTCAGGATATACAGACAGCAAGATACAGCTTTTAAGTCATCAAACACCTTAACATAAATTTTCTGCTTCGACCACGTTTTCTGTATTTTGATGTTTTCACCCTGCTTCTCATCGGTTTATTTTGACGGAAAGTCGCGGATATAGTGGCCGGGAAAGGGCTTGACTTACTAGAGTTCACACTTAGAAGCACAATAAATGTATAACACCGAATCATTAAGAAGATAAACGAATAATAGATACCGACAAAAGTTCTACTAGCTGTTTACTATGACCGACGAGGTTTTATCCGGCCGGAGTGGCCGTGCGGTTCTGGGCGCTACAGTCTGGAGCCGGGCGACCGCTGCGGTCGCAGGTTCGAATCCTGCCTCGGGCATGGATGTGTGTGATGTCCTTAGGTTAGTTAGGTTTAATTAGTCCTAAGTTCTAGGCGACTGATGACCTCAGCAGTTAAGTCGCTTAGTGCTCAGAGCCATTTGAACATTTTGACGAGGTTTTAATTAGCGAGTTGAATGATTATTTAAACACAATTTAAATATGGGGGAACGGCACCTTCTAGATTTTAGCCTGTGCGGACCTCCAGATTATGCTACAGGTGAGGATAGGCATTGTAGGTATGGTGTCAGTTAGAGCAGAACAGGGAACCAATGATCATAAAGCCGTTACAGTATCACTGAAAAAGGCTGTAAATAGTAATACAAAGAAAGGCGGGAAGATATTTTCGTTTAGCGAGAGTGACAAGAGACGGATTTCAGATTGACAGGTCATCACGAAAGTTGTCTCTGGCACTGACGATGTTGAGCATCAGGGAACAAAATTGAAAAGCTTCATACGATACGATTTGGACTAGCATGTCCCGAGAAAAGTTGTGACGGATGAAAAGGACCCACCGTGGTTCGACCACAGTTAGGAAGCTGCAAGAAAAGTACACAGAACATTGCTGCAGATTTAAACGTGGCAAAAACCTCACAGATAAAGATTAAACGAACCCAAAATTAGCGTAAGGAGAGCTATGCGTGAAATGTTCAGTTTCGAAACTGAAACTCTAGCTACCAATTTGAGAAAAGACCGATTGGAGTTCTGATTTTTTTAAAGTAAAGGTCCGCCATTTCACAGAATGTATCGTTTATTCTACTGTACAATAATGATTTCGGCCTCGTACTTAGTGCGAAGAATAAACACATAAATAGAAACACAGAATTAATGGGGAAAGGACCACAGAAGTAAACGCTCTGTCTCGGTAGTGTAAGGTGTTGAAACAGACCACGCACAGGAAGCGAACTTTGAAGTAAAAAATTTATTACTTAAAACTGTTACAATATTAATTGAAAATTCGACAAATAAGTGATTCCAGTTGCGGAAGCAACCAACTACAGGTCCTCAATGAACGCCAGCATCAGCTGCCTGTGTTCAGCTTTACGCAATAGTTTACACCAGTATTAACAGGAATTTCAGAAGCACACCTAAAATAAAACAATTGCCATACACGAAATACTTCGATAAACCACTGACCTAATGTGAGGTCCCGCTTAAAAGGAAAGCCACCTGACCTCTGAACTATATCTTACTTTAAAGTAAAAAATTGGTGTGTCATCACTCAAACTTGATAAAACACAGATTGCCCAGACATAAAGAGATTAGCATGACATTAAAAATTATCTATAAGAGAACGAAACTTTAAAACAAGTTGGCTAGTACAGCAATTAAAAGTAACGGCTCTGACTTAGAATTTTAAATAGCTACACTAACTGTTAGTCGTTCAGTTCTGAAACAAATCACGAGCAGGCACAGTCGTGAATCAAAAGTGCCAGAATATGCTTTAAATTAACAACAGACAAGTAAAGCTGCACGCGGTTTGGCACTGCTACTTTATAGTTTCAGATGAATACATAAAATTCTTAAAAACCAATAACTCTGTGCAAGCAGCACCCACAGGGTGCCACAAGATTACACGGAAGTAAGTTCCTAACAGCCCATTGCAATTAAAACTTAACAAAAACGGTTTAAGGGAGAGCACCACTTTAAACCAGTTATCTCACGGTGAAAGCAAGGAATTTTAACATGTAACGAATCCATACTCACCGATTACATAATTCAGTGCGGCAGACACGACAAATAGATTCCAGGAGCCAGTTATCCTTCCACTGACAGTGCTCGACAACTGTGAAGACAGGATTTAGCAAACGCCCCCGTTTATCCAAACTGAATCCACCAAACTCCTTTTACTTTGGTCCTTGAACACACCCACACACCGCGGCTATACCGGCTAGACACATCTAACATTCAGTGTGCCGATGGACACATAGCACACCGTGCCCCAGTACAGGCAACAAACCACGGTGAGCCTGGTACAACTTCGCCACCTCAAACGGAAGCATTCAAGACCGCTAACACAGCAGTCAAGGCACAAGGCAGAGCGCGCCAACAGACTCTCTCGGAGTCGGCCCGCGAGCCAGCTTTATTGGCGACACGATTCGCCGCCAAGAAGGCGCCAAATTACTAAACGGTTTTTTCCAAAACTGTTTCACAGAGGAAGATCACATTGTAGTTCCCCTTTTTTTCCATTGGACGAACGACACAATGATAATATCGAAATAAGTGTGCAAGGGGTACAAAAGCAACCGAAATCGCTCAACATAGGAAAGGCCATTGGACTGGACCTAACAGATACCGATTCAATTCCACACGTAGTATGCAAAATAACTTACCCCTCTACTAGAAGCAGTGGTCCGTAGGTCTTGAGGAGAGAACCTTTCATAATGATAGGTCATTCTCGTTCTCAAGAAGTGTCGTCGAAAAAACGCTCAAAACCATAGGTGTGTATCTCTGATATTGGACTAGTGTAGATTTTCGAGCATGTTTTATGCTCACGTATTGTGACATCTCCTCTGTAGGAACCAGTATGGGTTCGAAAACGATTGTTTGAGACCCAGCTCGCTCTGTTCGTCCACGAGACACAAATGATCTTGTAGATAAGACGGAAATTTCATGAACCTTTTCGCGAGTGAGGCTGCTGTATGCAAAGAAGGCGCGACGCTAGAAAATTAAAGGAAAATGCAGATGTAACATAGACTGAAATACCTTTTGCTGTACGATTACGAAATTGCAGAACAGCCACAGGTGCACTTGTAAAATATCTGACAGTAAGCCTACGGAGCAATGTGAAGTCGAACGACCACATAAAATTAATCGTGGATAAGGCAGATGCCAGACTGAAAGAATGCTCAGGAAAGGTAGTCCATCAACGGAGGAAGAAGTTCAGGCGACTAATATTTGAATAATTCTCGCCGGTTTGGGATCTGTACAAGGTAGAACTGACGGAGGTAAAAGAGAAGATTCAAAGAAGAGCAGCACGTTTCGTTACGGATTCTTTTAGCAAGTGCGAATTCGCCATGGAGATGGTCAGCCAACTCCAGTGCCAGACGCTGCGGGGGAGGCTTTCTGCATTATGTTATAACCTGTTGTTAAAGTCCGAGACCGTACATTCCTAGAAGAGCTAAACAGTATATTGGCTCTTCTTACGTATACCTCATGAAAAGGTCATGAAGTTAAAATCAGGGAGATTCGCGCCCACCCGGACGCTTAACACCGATCGTTCTTTCCATGAACCAGACCCGACTGGAACAGGAAAAGGGGGAAGTGTCACTGCCACAGGAAATATCCTCCGCCACACACCGTAAGATGGCTTGTATCGTAAAGATGTAGATGCAGAAGCACAATAACGCCTCATTGGTGGTGAGCAAAGGTGGGCACAGCCTTCAAGCAGTTAAACACCAGAATGACCTTAGTTCAAGATGGCTGATACATATATTACTAGAGGCCATTGGATTTCAAGTCCCTGGCGAATTTGATGGAGGTACCCGTTCCCCGCTACTCTAATTTAGCGGCGGCTGTGGCGGAGTGCGCACTAAGTGGCGTCGGAGGTAACAATGAAGTAGCAAAAGTACATCTAGACCAGTGGTCGTCAAACTGTGGCCCAAATGAATTATTCGTGCCTCCCGCGGTTCTCAGACGTTGTTTATAATACTCTGTCCAGTCCTATTAACGTGACCACATGCCCAAAAGCCTAAATAACCACCTTTTTCAGAGACACAGTGAGATCCTGGAAGGTGAGAGATTGCAGGGCACTCTCACATCTGTTTCGGTGATATGCCACTTCATGTTCTTAGGGAATATGATCGTCATTGCAATTTGATTTCATACATCATGATGAAATGGTGGGCAGTAGATGATGCTCTTGCTTGCGTGCTCTAGGCAAGGAATAATGGTAAACTTTACCAGCGTTCAAGCGAATAGAGTGCCAATTTAAACGACTGCAGTGAAAGCAGTAACAGTGGGCACAGGGAAGCGCGTTTTTTTCGGCGGAACCTGTATGGAAACATTTCTGGACGGCCGAGTTCCGTGGTCTCACTGTGCAGACACGTTGGTTGGCACCGGCCGGTTGGCAGCCTCGTCCAGGTAGACGACTAGCGCCGAGAAGTCTCCGCTGCAGTGGCCAGCGCATTGTAGACCGGCAATAAAGCGGAGGTGGGCCCTTGTTAGGCAAATAGCCGACAAGCCAACTGTGAGCGTTCTGCGAATTTCTGTGGGACAGGTACTGGAGCCCAGATGTCCTGACTGTTACAAAACATATTTGTGAAAGCACGAGGCTTTTAGCGAGTTTACGGCCGCTCTTTGGGAACTTCGAAATGGACGCAATAGGGGAGATAACAAGCTTTCATGGAGGGTTGTGGTTGCATCCTGGTCATGTTGTTAGCAAAAGACACGGCGTCAACGCGTGGGAAAGAGGCCGCGAAGCTGAATCTCTTATTTTTCTTTTCCCTGATTAATTTTAAAGTCTCTGATTGGTCAAATCAGTGTATACAGAGCAATAGGCGCTCTCTGAACTTCGAATGCCACACTCCAGCTCTTGATTAGCTTGTGCTAAAGCGGGGGAAGTGTAAGATGTAAATAGCCTTTCGCTACCGAGCTGAGGAGGAAAGGAGACAGAAGGAGAACACTCTTGTACTGGCACTTCGCTAGTAAAGAACTGCAGGCCAGTGCCTAAACAGTGAGACTTGTGCCCTTTGCTAGTGTCCCACAGAGCACCTTCCGAACCATCAGAGGTACTGCTTCCAGCATCACACACACAACGAGTGATGTGTGGGTGTATGTATTTGTCTCGAATCGGCCGTCTAAACATTTGACATATTCTGTCATGCATAGTCGTAGGACGGAGTCAAACTGGTTTGGCAGACCAGCAAACGGGTCCACCTGCACACTGGAATCCACCGGGGTTTCAGAGGCTCATAGGGAAGTACCTGCATTCTGAATTAACTGAACGCGAGACCGCGTACTTGCATTTTTCGGGCGTGCGCCATTAATAACAGATTGCGGCCCTCCATAACTTCAGTTGCCGAACGCACCATGCTGTGCCGCCTGGACCAGCAGGAGGGTGACGTATTCGCTGCTACGGCATAGGGTTCAAATATATGTTTCTCAGCACTCTGTTCCTTCGAACCATAGTTTTCTTTTTTTGCTTGATGGTGGTGTAGTTTTGTGCCATAACTCGAATCCACGTGTATGAAGTCAGACAAAGCGATTAGTGTTTTTGTTAGTGTCGTGTGTCGATCCCCAGCTGATCACTTTGTCCAGCATAGAACCCATGTTAGTGAAAGCGTTTGTCAAATGAAAATGTTTGTGTGACGGTTCTTTAGTAATTTTTTTGTCTTGTGATGTTAAGAATGGATAAATCTATTCTCATTTAGACCACAACGTATCCCTGTGTTCTGATTAAAAGTACCTTGCCATTTTTATTAAAGACCAGATTATAAAACGAGAGCAGCAAGTTTGCAATTGGCGAACCACTGCCAGGATATAGGTCTTGACACTTCTGTGATGCTGCCAGTTTGCGTACTTGCAGAGTGCTCATTAGAAATCCGGACAGAGCGGACAGGACGATATCAGAACGCAGTATTGCGGATACAACACCGAAGAAATTATGTATGAGTTCGGACGATCACGATACTGAGGAAGATGAGGAGGGCTTCAGTCTAGTGGCATTTTTAATGGGAATGGAGAAGAAACTGGATAGACTGAAGGGAATGGAGGCTGGAGCAAAAGGAATGGAGGACAAAATTAATGAGACGAGGACGGACATAAGAAATATCGGTGGTCAGGTAAATCAGATGCGAGAGGAAAACAAGTCTTGGGCAAGTAAACTCCTGGAAAACCTACGGAAAGTAAACACCAAAGCAATGAAAGGTTTAAACATTGAACATGATGCTAAGAAGATGGCAGAGAATGCCAAGACAGTTGCAAGTATCGCAAGACGAGTAGCGCCTGAAGCATCGGAAGCGAGTAAACACATAGGATTGCAAGGACGAGAGGCGTTGATCAGTTTGAACAAGAAGGTCGAAAGCCTGGAAAAAGAGGCAAAATGACGCGGAGCAGCGCATCGACACAAAAATACGTGAAGCCACGTGTTTTCATGCGACAGCGCCCATGGACAAATTAGAATCTGAGCTGCAAAAAATTAAGGACTGGTTCGGAGGTAACAACTGCCACTCCAGTGAGCGAGAATGAAGAGATCCGGACTCAGTTTTCGTTCAAATCGCAGCAGGAAGCGATCGACACGCATGTGGAGAAGAAACTGGAGGAGTCGCTAAGGAAACAAATTCAAATACGGCCAAACGCGAACGCAACAGAACCGGAAAGAAATTCAGACGGGGCGGATAACCGCATACCGTTAGCAGCGAGCAGAGGACATGGTGAGATGACGTCGCATTTTCTCGAAGCCGAGGAGGGAGCACAAATATGGGGACGTCGAAAGAGGACATCCAAAGGTCTGATATTTTCAGTAAGATGGAAGTTGTCGATTAAACGCCATTTGATTTTCAACACTTCTTACAAGTACGAAAATCGAAATCTTCCGAGATGGGGGTAGTTTTACTCACCCACGCACATGGATATCACAATTTGACCTCTCCTTATCTCCAAATTGGCCTTTAAAATACAAGCTGGACTTTATTTGCGTACACTTGAAAGTATCAGTTGCGGAGAAAATTCGTGGAATATCAGCATCGTGAAGAGGTTACTAGGAGTTCAAGGACAGCTTCCTAAATATCTACTGGTCCAAGGAGACGCAAGAGCGCATTAAATACGAAATGATTGTTGGCAAAGATTTCGACAGTTTAGGCTACAAAAGCGCAGTCATGTTCCTTGATGCAATGATTGACAAGAACCAGTATGTTGACGTACCATGCTCTACCTGTGAAATTATTCGTCATTGTTACACCAAACCTCTGTCAGCATATCAACATGTATTAGCTGGCAGTTGCAATGTGAAGCTTAGTACTTCCCGTAACACACTTTACGAATTCGACTACGCATTCCGAGCAGAAAATATCAGAGAATACAGAGGAAAGTCTGACAGATACGTCGCAGCCTATATGACGCGTTCACAATATAACTCCAATAACAGGAACGGAAATGTACGGAATTGAACGCCTTACGGAAACCATTCACGGTCGGGAAATTTCGGGAGTAATGAAGTTGAACAACGAAGAGACTGGAATGGAAGCCGCAATAATTATGTACTACTCAACAGAGGCGGGAATGCAAAGAGCAATGAAGGCTACGGACCACAAAACAACGGATGGCGAAACCGTGACACCGGTTTCAATGACAATAGAAGATGGGCGGAATTGAACAACAGAGGATACGGAAATATAGCCCCGATCGAGGAAATCGCGCTTCGGGGGCAGAATCCATGTCGAGGGGCGCAAGGAAATGATAACCAACGTCAATGACTAGTTAAGTATGCAGAAGAGGCTCAAAACGCATCGGCAACTAAATTCGGACCTAGCCTCATCAATGTTGAAACTTCCTGGCAGATTAAAACGGTGTGCCGGACCGAGACTCGATCTCGGGAAGGCAAACTTCCCGAGTTCGAGTCTCGGTCCGGCACACCGTTTTAATCTGCCAGAAGTTTCATCTCAGAGCACACTCCGCTGCAGAGTGAAAATCTCATTCTGGACTCATCAATGTTATTAGATATGACGATATTGAAGAAACTTTGTTGGAAGAAAGAGCACAGTTCACTCAAGATGACGTGCATCCAATTGTTATGGTTACCACCGGAGGGAAGGAAGTTAGAGCAATCCTGGATAGTGGTAGTGAGATTCGGCCATCGCGGAAGAGACTTACAGACAATGTAAGGGACTGCAAGACAGGGTGGAACTATCGGTGAAGAGACTAAGAATAAAAGGAGCAACAGTGGGGAAGGTAACTGAAGTAAACATGCAGACAAGGCTAGAGCTACTTTGTCAAGGACACCTGCTGGTGAGAAACTTCCTGATCGTCGCAAAACTGACAACTGAGTTGATTATTGGAACCGATTTTCTAAGCGAGTACAATGCAATACTGGATCTAGGACGTCGTGCAACTTCATCAAATAACGATAAAAGTATCATGCTTCATTTCATTGGTCGGGCGATACGGGTGCAAGTCCCGGCTAGGTGCCTTAAGATCTGCGTAGGAACAGACGACTGGCATTTAGTGAAGGCGAAATCAGTGATGAGAGATGAAAGGGATCGCCATTGTGACCTAGAGGACACTGAGGACGAGATCTGTCGTCATGCGATACAAGAGAGGGATTGTGGTATTGACAATATTACCGAAGAGGAGAGAGCAGAACTACAAATCGTGCTACTGAACAGCACTGAAATGTTCCTAAGACAGGACCCAACAAGAACTTCCAGTATGCATTCCGTGTCAACGAACATCAAAAGTTCTTCGGCCCACCTTATCTCATTCCCATCGCATACACAGAGAAATTCCAAACAGAAGTACCGTGGATGCTGCAAGAAGGGATCATTGAAACCATTGTGTCCACATACAATAACCCATTGCAATTAGTTGAAAAGGAAGATGGGTGTTTGATTCGAGGCAGATCAACACGATAATCTTGCCGGAGAAAGACCGTCCGGAGAAGCTGGAAGATCTCTTGCAAAGATTTCATGGTGTCAAAGTGTTTTCGTCCATTGACCTCCGTTCAAGTTTCTGGCACACTAAATTGCACCCTTCGTGTCGTCAATACACGGCTTTCCTAGTTGAACGACACTGCTCTCAGTCTGCTGCATTCATCATGGGGCTGAAGCGAATTTTGTCGGAGAGTCTGAAGAACGACATCACGTCCTATGTTGATGATATCCTCATCGTAAAGCTCGCTTGGGACGAACACAACAAGGTCCTTGGCGAACTACTACGAACATGAAGGCAACATGGTGTCCCAATTAATTTAGAAAAATATTGTTTCCGAACGAGGAAGGTGAATTTTTTTGGCCACGTGATTTCAGATGAAGTTATTGCACCTAATCCGGAAAAACACGAAGGTATAGCACAATTCCCGAGACCACAGACCACGAAGGACCTCAGAGGGTTCCTGGGCGTCTTAAGTTTTTGTAGGAAGTTAATTGCAACGACAGAGAATAGTGCATCAATGCTTTGTGCCTTAACAAGAAAGAAGACACCGTGGTTATGGGACGAGGCAGCGGATCACGAATTCAGTTGGCTTAAAAAAAACCTTTGTAGAGGCACCTATCCTAGCTCACCCAGACCTAACAGCGGATTTTTGCATGTGGACTGACGCAGAGAAAACAGGTCCTGACATAGTAATATTCCAACAAATTACGGAAGAGGGGACATTAGTAAACAAGACCATAGCATTTAGGAGCCGGGTCCTTACAAAGTGAGAAAGGAATTACTCAGTAACTGAGTTGGAGGCACTGGCAACCGTGTGGGCTTTCAAAAAATTCAAATATTTCCTGCTGGGACACAAAACCCATGTCTTTAAAGACCACAGAGCATTGGAATTTTTACTGTCGGCAAAACTGGGACGCGATAGGTTGACACGTGGGTTTTATTCCTCCAGCAATTGGACTTCAGCATCACATATGTTCCGGGAAAAACAAATGTGTTTGCGGGCGCATTTTCACGTTTGCCGATTGGGGGACCAGATGAAAAGGGAGAAAATGCGAAGGATAGTCACTTCAGTCTATTCTATCTGCGGGGAGTCGCCTTAGAGAACTTCATGACAGCATCATTACAGGATGTAAGAAGAGAGCAAGATAAACATCCGGAATTGAAGCAGCTGAAAGAACGATGGAAGGAGCGCCAGAAAGTCGAAATACGAATGTTCTACCTTGTAAGGAAGTAGATCTTATTCCACCGCCGTAACGCAAAAAAATGGTTCAAATGGCTCTGAGCACTATGGGACTCAAGTGCTGTGGTCATCAGTCCCCTAGAACTTAGAATTACTTAAACCTAACTAACCTAAGGGCATCACACACACCCATGCCCGAGGCAGGATTCGAACCTGCGACCACAGCAGCAGCGCGGCTCCGGACTGGAGCGCCTAGAACCGCACGGCCACCGCGGCCGGCACCGTAACGCAACCAGCACGATATGGAGCCTTTCTATACCAGACGAGCTAGTTAATAAGTTAATCTGGTACACAAACTTAAGTTATTGTCACTTCGGACCACGGAAATCCTTCCTTAAATTCAAGGACCTGTGCCATTTTAAACAAATGGAAAGACGCATAAGGAAGGTTCTATCAGTATGCAAGGCATGTCAGAGGGCAAAACCCGGCACCCCTCCATCCAATCGTTCCAAAGAAACTGCGAAACATGGTGTCCGTGGACTTAATGAGACCGCTCGCGGTCATTCGGCGTGGTTTCCAATACGTTTTAGAAGTCGTTGAATCAACATTGAAGTTTGCTACATTTACTCCGTTACGATGAGTGACGGCAGTCACTGTTTGCAAAGCGTTAATGAAAGACTTCCTAGTGCAAGTAGGTAGGGTGGACAAAATTGTTACAGATAGCGGGGCTCAGTTCCGGTCAAAACGATGGAAGTGCACTCTGGAGAGATATAGGATGGCACCCACCTACATATCGGGACATCACCAGAGTTCGAACCCCGCTGCACGATGGATGAAGAACCTGGGGAATCTGTGTCGCATCTACTGTCATCGACAGCGCAGCACATGGGATGTGATGTTGTGGGATTTCCAAAATGTCGTGATTGAACTTCCACATGGTTCAACTCTCTTGGCACCGATAACTGTGTTGAAGAACAGAGACCCACCAGAGAAAGTACGGGAGCTACTTGAATTTCCCCGGCGTAAACAGATTCCGCAGCGGGAGATAATCGGGATGGTGCTGGAAAGGCTTCGGGAAGCTGGAAGGAGAAGGAAAGAGTGACAGTATAAGAAGGCTCGGGTCCGTGAATTTCGCGTTGGACAGAAGGTTCTCATCAAATCGTTTAGGCTCTGAAACAAACGAAAGAGACAGTGACAAACGTTCTTCAGCGTGTATAATGGACCGCTTCGGATACGGCGTTTCGCGCACGAAAATGCTTATGAGCTGGAGTTCCTGAGGTCTGGAAGATCGGCAGGAATGCATCACATATCGCATATCAAACCCATCATTGAATAAAGCTGACGGTAACGATGGCGGCAGTTACAGCAGGCTGAAGGAGAAGAGAAGAAAATAGAAGGGAGAACATACGACGGCAATTTCTTATTCTGAACAAGCCACAGATAGTTAAGGGTTGGTGATAACCGAACATAACCATTGTTGCATAGGTTTGTTGAGTCATAATAATTTTAAAGATAACAATCATTCTTTTTTGTGATTCACCATGATAATTAGCATAAGAAGGGTTTATGAGTTATAATAATTTTAAAGATAACAGTCATTCTTTTTGTGATTCACCGTGGTAATTAGCATAAGAACTTCTCCCAATACTGCTAGTCATAAGAGTTGGCATTGTTAGAATTTCACTGTACAAGTATTTTTTCGTAACGTGTATCAGGTGTGTAGATGTATAGTTGGTCATCCCAGAGCTGAATAAATTACAATTGTTGAGTGTATAAATGTGCCGAATTCACGACAGAAATTTCGTTGTTTATTTGAGTCCTATTTCGCGGCAGTTAATATGTTCTCATAGCAGTTTTGCACTTTGCACGGAACGACAGAATCAGGTGTCACAACAACGACAGAATTTTATATCTCTGAGTACGAAACAAGTGCACCAGTATTGGGGACAGTCACATCTTAGAGATCAGCTAAGATCATATTTCTTCTGTTTATTGTGTGTGCATCGCAGTACACGCCCTTGTACGATCCGGTATATAATTCGTATTATAGTGTGTGGGAGGGGCGTCGTTGAGATTAGTTTGCGAGATTCTTGGAGGTATTTGGCAGGATGGTTGTGTACTGTCCACGCAAAAGGCGTGTTGAATTCCTTGTGTGTTTCGCTGTGGTTTGTGACCAGTGCCCAGTGCAATGTGTCTTCACTGTGGGCTGATTCTTGTTTCGCCAGTGGTGCGATGTATTTGTCGTGTGTTTTTTGTCTGTGGATGTCGCGTTTGGTGCGATGTTTTTCTATCGAATTGGATATTTTATTCGAACGTGGTTACACAGATGAGCTATCGTGTCTAATGCGGTTGTTGTTCACTGTGGTTATTTGCTTGTGGTTTTCTCATGTGGTTTTCCGCACTATTGTGTGAAGATATTCGTGTGGTCTTTCGCAAGTAATTCACGAGCGACTGAGTGGTAGATCTTGGGCGATAGTTTGTACTATGTGGCGTGAGCACAGAATGTGAGTCACTTTGGTATGTTTTTGCAGAGTCAGCGAGGCACACCATCAATTTGTGTGAAACGGAAGAACGGAAGATATGCAGCTTTGCAGTCAAATGGCACTAATACGTTGTGCTTTTTATGTTTCTTTCAGGGGTTGCAATCGAAAATTTGTACAACAGCCTGAGAAAATTTTGTGTCAGTTTCGGCGAATAGAGAATTTCACTTTTTTTTTTATCCCACTGTGAACAGCGAGCAGATTGGTGACGTCGGACTCATTGAGATTCACGCCATACACCAGTGTTAGAGCCACTTTAACAACCAAAAAATGGGAGTATAGTACTTTGCATATCTTTTATAGTAGTTGGGTTGCCTGAATAAGTAGTATACTTAGATGGAATGGTTCAAATGGTTCAAATGGCTCTGAGCACTATGCGACTTAACTTCTGAGGTCATCAGTCGCCTAGAACTTAGAACTAATTAAACCTAACTAACCTAGGGACATCACACACATCCATGCCCGAGGCAGGATTCGAACCTGCGACCATAGCGGTCACGCGGTTCCAGACTGAAGCGCCTTTAACCGCACGGCCACACCGGCCGGCACTTGGATGGAATGAGAATGACTGAACTGAGTGTGTAGTCTAAGCCAGCTTAGTACTTGAGTGTATGAAAGGTTATGGGAAATTAACACTATAGTATCATACAGTACAACATATCACCACTACTTAAGATTACAAAGATTTAGACACAGAAAACTAATCATTTAAAATTATTGCTGTAATAATACCCAATTTTTGTGAAATAGAATAAGATTATAAATTTGTGATAGAGCTGTAAACCATTTTTTTTATTCTTGGGGTAATCATTCATTATATTTCAGTGCATTTATGTTGTAAATATACACTCCTGGAAATGGAAAAAAGAACACATTGATACCGGTGTGTCAGACCCACCATACTTGCTCCGGACACTGCGAGAGGGCTGTACAAGCAATTATCACACGCACGGCACAGCGGACACACCAGGAACCGCGGTGTTGGCCGTCGAATGGCGCTAGCTGCGCAGCATTTGTGCACCGCCGCCGTCAGTGTCAGCCAGTTTGCCGTGGCATACGGAGCTCCATCGCAGTCTTTAACACTGGTAGCATGCCGCGACAGCGTGGACGTGAACCGTATGTGCAGTTGACGGACTTTGAGCGAGGGCGTATAGTGGGCATGCGGGAGGCCGGGTGGACGTACCGCCGAATTGCTCAACACGTGGGGCGTGAGGTCTCCGCAGTACATCGATGTTGTCGCCAGTGGTCGGCGGAAGGTGCACGTGCCCGTCGACCTGGGACCGGACCGCAGCGACGCACGGATGCACGCCAAGACCGTAGGATCCTACGCAGTGCCGTAGGGGACCGCACCGCCACTTCCCAGCAAATTAGGGACACTGTTGCTCCTGGGGTATCGGCGAGGACCATTCGCAACCGTCTCCACGAAGCTGGGCTACGGTCCCGCACACCATTAGGCCGTCTTCCGCTCACGCCCCAACATCGTGCAGCCCGCCTCCAGTGGTGTCGCGACAGGCGTGAATGGAGGGACGAATGGAGACGTGTCGTCTTCAGCGATGACAGTCGCTTCTGCCTTGGTGCCAATGATGGTCGTATGCGTGTTTGGCGCCGTGCAGGTGAGCGCCACAATCAGGACTGCATACGACCGAGGCACACAGGGCCAACACCCGGCATCATGGTGTGGGGAGCGAGTTCCTACACTGGCCGTACACCACTGGTGATCGTCGAGGGGACACTGAATAGTGCACGGTGCATCCAAACCGTCATCGAACCCATCGTTCTACCATTCCTAGACCGGCAAGGGAACTTGCTGTTCCAACAGGACAATGCACGTCCGCATGTATCCCGTGCCACCCAACGTGCTCTAGAAGGTGTAAGTCAACTACCCTGGCCAGCAACATCTCCGGATCTGTCCCCCATTGAGCATGTTTGGGACTGGATGAAGCGTCGTCTCATGCGGTCTGCACGTCCAGCACGAACGCTGGTCCAACTGAGGCGCCAGGTGGAAATGGCACGGCAAGCCGTTCCACAGGACTACATCCAGCATCTCTACGATCGTCTCCATGGGAGAATAGCAGCCTGCATTGCTGCGAAAGGTGGATATACACTGTACTAGTGCCGACATTGTGCATGCTCTGTTGCCTGTGTCTATGTGCCTGTGGTTCTGTCAGTGTGATCATGTGATGTATCTGACCCCAGGAATGTGTCAATAAAGTTTCCCCTTCCTGGGACAATGAATTCACGGTGATCTTATTTCAATTTCCAGGAGTGTATTTGTAAAAACACAGCACTAAGTTTCCATGTAAGCAATGTGCAGACTATGAGCAGCTGAGTTGTGGCGACATATCAGGCAGTTGGAGAAGTCGCAAACATTGGAGTGGCTGTAGCAGCTGCGCAGACAGGCCACCATGCAGAAAAGATGGCTAAGGCAGTGTGCCAGCCCTGTCAGCAGGGGGTGACGTAGCAGGTGATGGTGACCCACTTAGCGACCACAGGGCAGCTGGTCGACAAGACGTCATCGGGCTGTGTGAAGAGGGTCAGGAGATATCATCAGGTGGCTGGTGTCCAGTGGACATTGGGGCACTTTCGCTGCTGTTGCCACTGCAAGATCCCCAGGGACCTACTGCTGAGTGGAAGTCCAAGGCCCGGGCCAGCAGGCACGCTGGGCAGTGCTGAGTGGAGGTATTCAAGTGTCTGAAGACACAGTCGACGGCATCGGGGATGGCGGGAGGTGATCACCTCAAACCTGTGTCCATATGCTGCCCAGGTCTTGCCATGACCGTCTTCGACTGCAGCAACGCATTGCCAACCACGACATCATCCAAGACGGTCAGTAATCGAGACGCCACTGATTGCTGCCACAGACAAGGTCCTGCCACACTGGGGGTGCTGCCTGTACTGTACATGCCACGAAAAAGGGGTAACCCATCTTGGCAAACTCATCCCACGTAACTGTCACATCTAATCTCTTACATGACATGTGTAGTGCAGTATTTTCATGTGACAATTGTAAATTTAAAAAAAAAAATCAGACTCCCTAAAGCCTTTGAGAAAGGAGCTGTAGGAAGCTTCGTTTTCATTAATTGTTTTATGTGTTTTATATGCGCCATGCTGTTTTCATTTTTACAAGAGTACATGCTTTTACCATGTTTTATTACCAAGTTTTATTTTTTCTTTAATGAACTCATGTAGTATTTTTTTCGTTTTGTGTAAAGATTCGCCTGTTTTATGTCAATCATATGTATTTTGTTGTTTTAACACTTACATCTTTTTACTTAAGGGACAGACTGACACATTTTAGAGAAATAAATTGCACAGTTAACTCATGTAAAATGAAAACTAGGAATCTTTCATATTGGGTGAATGTGAGAGCATTTGTAATCCTTGTTCTATCAAGGAGGAGGGGTAGTAATTTTCTATGGGGCAGAGAATCCTCAAGACAACTATATTATATTCAGGTTAGGGAATAACCTTCTCTGCCCCCAATCTCGGGATGAATGAGTAGATAAATTTCTCCATGACCCTGTAACCTTTTCGAAATTGTCATTTAAGTCTGAGTCTTCACGAATATGACCTGACAGTATGCCCATCACATTTTTACTTACCACTTTAATTTTGTAGTCATGCAGCAGAGAGTGTATGGATGACCCCTCAGTGAATGTAGTAAAGACAGGGAATAACATTGTGCTGGTATTTATGGTGAACAAAAATTGATTCATGTTTGTTTCCTTGACAACGACTCAAGTAAAATATCACTATTTATTCTGTTCTGTGTCACACTAACCTTTTAAAGTGTCACACTCGTCATTATTAAATTTGAGAGGAATGGGGATGATGTGAGAGATTGCAAGGCACTCTCACTTCTGATTCAGTGTTTTGCCACTTCATGTTCTTAGGGAATATGATCTTTACTGCAATTTGATTTCACATATCTTGATGAAATGGTGGGCAGTAGTTAATGCTCTTGCTTGCATGCTCTGGGGAAGGAATAATGGTAAGCTTTACCTGCATTCAGAGGAATAGGGTGCCGACTGAAATGGCTGCTGTAAAAACACGGTGATGGTGGGCCGAGGGAAGCGCGTTTTTTCTGCCTAACTTGGATGGAAACATTTCCGGACAGCTGAGTTCCACGGTCTCATTGTGCAAACACGTTGGTTGGCGCTGGTTGGTAGGCAGCTGCATCCTGGTAGACTGACTAGCACCAAGAAATCGCCGCTGCAGTGTCCAGCGCATTGTAGACCGGCAATAAAGCAGACGTGGGCCCTTGTTAGGCAGAAAGCTGACAAGACAACTGTGAGCATTCTGCGAATTTCCGTGGGACAGATCATCGGCTCCCAGACGTCCACATTCTGTTACAAAACATATTTGTGAAAGCACGAGGCTTTTAGCAAGTTTACGACCGTTTTGGGAAACTTCGAAATGGACGCAACAGGTGCGATAACAAGATATTATGGAGGGTTGTGGTTAAATCCTGATCATGTAGTTAGCAAAAGCCACGGCGTGAGAAAGAGGCCGCGAAGCTGAATCTTTGTTTTTCTTTTTCCCAATTATCTTTAAAGTCTTAGATTGGTCAAATTAGTGTATGTAGAGCAAGGGGCGCTATCCGAGCTTCAAATACCATGCTCCAGCTCATGATTGGCTTTTGCTAAGGTGGAGGGTAACAGAAGAAATACTTCAGTTGATTGATGAAAGGAGGAAGTACAAACATGTTCCGGGAAAATCAGGAATACAGAAATACAAGTCGCTGAGGAATGAAATAAATAGGAAGTGCAGGGAAGCTAAGACGAAATGGCTGAAGGAAAAATGAGAAGACATCGAAAAAGATATGATTGTCGGAAGGACAGACTCAGCATACAGGAAAGTCAAAACCACCTTTGGTGACATTAAAAGCAACGGTGGTAACATTAAGAGTGCAACGGGAATTCCACTGTTAAATGCAGAGGAGAGAACAGATAGGTGGAAAGAATACATTGAAAGCCTCTATGAGGGTGAAGATTTGTCTGATGTGATAGAAGAAGAAACAGGAGTCGATTTAGAAGAGATAGGGGATCCAGTATTAGAATCGGAATTTAAAAGAGCTTTGGAGGACTTACGGTCAAATAAGGCAGAAGGGATAGATAACATTCCATCAGAATTTCTAAAATCACCGGGGGAAGTGGCAACAAAACGACTATTCACGTTGGTGTCTAGAATATATGAGTCTGGCGATATACCATCTGACTTTCCGAAAAGCATCATCCACACAATTACGAAGACGGCGGGAGCTGACAAGTGCGAGAATTATCGCACAATTAGCTTAACAGCTCATGCATCGAAGCTGCTTACAAAAATAATATACAGAAGAATGGAAAAGAAAATTGAGAATGCTCTAGGTGACGATCAGTTTGACTTTAGGAAAAGTAAAGGGACGAGAATTCTGACGTTACGGCTAATAATGGAAACAAGGCTAAAGAAAAATCAAGACACTTTCATAGGATTTGTCGACCTGGAAAAAGCATTCGACAATATAAAAAAGTAGGGGTAAGCTACAAGGAGAGACGGGTCATATACAATATGTACAACAACCAAGAGGGAATAATAAGAGTGGACGATCAAGAACGAAGTGCTCGTATTAAGAAGGGTGTAAGACAAGGCTGTAGCCTTTCGCCCCTACTCTTCAATCTGTACAACGAGGAAGCAATGATGGAAATTAAAGAAAGGTTCAGGAGTGGAATTAAAATACAAGGTGAAAGGATATCAATGATACGATTCGCTGATGACATTGCTATCCTGAGTGAAAGTGAAGAAGAATAAAATGATCTGCTGAACGGAATGAACAGTCTAATGAGTACACAGTATGGTTTGAGAGTAAATCGGAGAAAGACGAAGGTAATGAGAAGTAGTAGAAATGAGAACAGCGAGAAACTTAACATCAGGATTGATGGTCACGAAGTCAATAAAGTTAAGGAATTCTGCTACCTAGGCAGTAAAATAACCAATGACGAACGGAGCAAGAAGGACATCAAAAGCAGACTCGCTATGGCAAAAAAGGCATTTCTGGCCAAGAGAAGTCTGTCTACTAATATCAAATACCGGCCTTAATTTGAGGAAGAAATTTCTGAGGATGTACGTCTGGAGTACAGCATTGTATGGTAGTGAAACATGGACTGTGGGAAAACCGGAACAGAAGAGAATCGAAGCATTTGAGATATGGTGCTATAGACGAATGTTGAAAATTAGGTGGACTGATAAGGTATGGAATGAGGAGGTTCTACGTAGAATCGGAGAGGAAAGGAATATGTGGAAAACACTGATAAGGAGAAGGGACAGGATGATAGGTTATCTGCTAAGACATGGGGGAATGACTTCCATGGTACTAGAGGGAGCTGTAGAGGGCAAAAACTGTAGAGGAAGACAGAGATTGGAATACGTCAAGCAAATAATTGAGGACGTAGGTTGCAAGTGCTACTCTGAGATGAAGAGGTTAGCACAGGAAAGGAATTCGTGGCGGGCCGCATCAAACCAGTGAGTATACTGATGAAAAAAAAAAAAGTGGCGGAGTCTAAGATGTAAGTCTCTACCTAAACAGTGAGACTTGTGTCCTCTGCAAGTGTCCCACTTAGACCTTGTGGCAGTCACTTTCTGAACTGTCAGAGGTACTGCTTCTAGCATCACACACACAACGAGTGATGTTTGGGTGTATTTATTTGTCTTGAGTCGGCCATTTATACATTTGACATATTCCGTCATGCATAGTCATGGCAAAAAGTCGATTTGGTTTGGCAGACCAGCAAACAGGTCCACCTGCCCAATGGAATCCACCGGGGTTTCAGGGGCTCATAGGGAAGTACCCGTGTTCCGTATTAACTGAACGTGAGACCGCGTACTTGAATTTTTCGGGCGTCAGATAGAGCGATTAGTGTTCTGGTTAGTGTCGTGTGTCGATCCCCAACTGATCACTTTGTCCATCATAGACCCCATGTTAGTGAAAGCGTTTGTCAAACGAAAATGCTTGTGTGACGGTTCTTTAGTCGTTTTTTCTTTGTCTTGTGATGTTAAGAGTGAATAAATCTATTGTCATTTAGATCACAACTTATGGATATGTTGTGATTAGCAGTACCTTGCCATTTTTATTAAAGTCCAGATTATAAAAGACTGTAGCAAGCTTGCAAAGGTACCAACGAGGATGTGGAGCCGTGCCGAGTGCGGTGTCTTGACCAGCTGCATTAGGTTTCTTACGTAAGGATCCATGGCGGTAATAGCCCGACTGAGTTTGTCCCACAGATTCTCGATTAGGTTTCAATGCGGTGAGTCTAATGGCCAGGGGTGTACTGTAAATACACTCCTGGAAATGGAAAAAAGAACACATTGACACCGGTGTGTCAGACCCACCATACTTGCTCCGGACACTGCGAGAGGGCTGTACAAGCAATGATCACACGCACGGCACAGCGGACACACCAGGAACCGCGGTGTTGGCCGTCGAATGGCGCTAGCTGCGCAGCATTTGTGCACCGCCGCCGTCAGTGTCAGCCAGTTTGCCGTGGCATACGGAGCTCCATCGCAGTCTTTAACACTGGTAGCATGCCGCGACAGCGTGGACGTGAACCGTATGTGCAGTTGACGGACTTTGAGCGAGGGCGTATAGTGGGCATGCGGGAGGCCGGGTGGACGTACCGCCGAATTGCTCAACACGTGGGGCGTGAGGTCTCCACAGTACATCGATGTTGTCGCCAGTGGTCGGCGGAAGGTGCACGTGCCCGTCGACCTGGGACCGGACCGCAGCGACGCACGGATGCACGCCAAGACCGTAGGATCCTACGCAGTGCCGTAGGGGACCGCACCGCCACTTCCCAGCAAATTAGGGACACTGTTGCTCCTGGGGTATCGGCGAGGACCATTCGCAACCGTCTCCATGAAGCTGGGCTACGGTCCCGCACACCGTTAGGCCGTCTTCCGCTCACGCCCCAACATCGTGCAGCCCGCCTCCAGTGGTGTCGCGACAGGCGTGAATGGAGGGACGAATGGAGACGTGTCGTCTTCAGCGATGAGAGTCGCTTCTGCCTTGGTGCCAATGATGGTCGTATGCGTGTTTGGCGCCGTGCAGGTGAGCGCCACAATCAGGACTGCATACGACCGAGGCACACAGGGCCAACACCCGGCATCATGGTGTGGGGAGCGATCTCCTACACTGGCCGTACACCACTGGTGATCGTCGAGGGGACACTGAATAGTGCACGGTACATCCAAACCGTCATCGAACCCATCGTTCTACCATTCCTAGACCGGCAAGGGAACTTGCTGTTCCAACAGGACAATGCACGTCCGCATGTATCCCGTGCCACCCAACGTGCTCTAGAAGGTGTAAGTCAACTACCCTGGCCAGCAAGATCTCCGGATCTGTCCCCCATTGAGGATGTTTGGGACTGGATGAAGCGTCGTCTCACGTGGTCTGCACGTCCAGCACGAACGCTGGTCCAACTGAGGCGCCAGGTGGAAATGGCATGGCAAGCCGTTCCACAGGACTACATCCAGCATCTCTACGATCGTCTCCATGTGAGAATAGCAGCCTGCATTGCTGCGAAAGGTGGATATACACTGTACTAGTGCCGACATTGTGCATGCTCTGTTGCCTGTGTCTATGTGCCTGTGGTTCTGTCAGTGTGATCATGTGATGTATCTGACCCCAGGAATGTGTCAATAAAGTTTCCCCTTCCTGGGACAATGAATTCACGGTGTTCTTATTTCAATTTCCAGGAGTGTACATTCTGATGATCTTCCAACCATGCAGGCACACTGCGATGATGATGATGATTTGTTTTGTTGGGTGCACGGTCATCAGCGCCCTTACAAAGTCCTAATTTTTCACACAGTCCAATTTCTTTACTCAGTCCAACTTAGCCGTTGTCACGAATGATGACCTCGATGAAATGAGGTACACAGTGAGGCGTGCGATATGCTGCAATTTTCTGCTAGTAAATGCTACCAAGGAGAAATAAAACTGCATCTAGAGATTGTCTTGGTCCCCAAGGACCGATGTACACTTCTGTTGATGCACTGTGCATTCCGGAATAACTAGATGAGGCAGGGGATGCTCTTAGACGCAGAGTGTTTGTTTTCAGTCGTTTCGCACCATAAACGTCAAGAGCCATCTGTGCAATGGAGCATAAAACGTGACTCATCTGAAAAGACCGCCTACCGCCATTCAGTGGGCATCCAGTTCCGCTGCTGTCGTGAAAATTGCAGCCCCGGTTGCCGGTGCACAGCAGTCGGTACAGGTGCCTGCTGTGGAGCCCCATAGAAAGCAATGTTCGCCAGACAGTCCTTGAGGAGACGCTGTTGTTAGCTTCTTGGTTCATTTGGACGGTCAGTTGCGCGTTTATTTGTCTTTTTACGTCTCTGTAGCCGTCATTAACCCCCATGATCTATGGCCAGTAGTGTACACGCAACGGGAGTTTCGGTTCCGGTTTTGGATAGCGCCTTTTTGCCCTGCACGTTGTACTTTAACCACAGCCGCATGCGAAATATTTGCAAACTGAGCCGTTTCGTAAATGCTTCCAGCATTGTCCCGAAAGCAAATGACCACGCCCATTTAGACGTCAATTAAATCGCTCCGTTTCCGCATAACGACAACGACCGCACTGTTGTCATCCGTTCGACAGGCTTTATACACCTTCCGCTGCCAGTTCGGCCACCTGCCGTCTGTGACTTGTTATTGCGTGTTGACGTCGAACGTAGGAGATGGTGACGATAACGTGACTGGACAGTGTAATTAGCAACTGGAAACTAACAGTTGAATCCAGAAACCTTCACTACCATTAAGGGCTTCTTAAAAGCGTAATATACCCCTCAGTAACACACAAAAATACTTAGCACTATTTTAAGATGTGTCTAATTTTAACAGAATTGGTGAATTCGGCCGTCAGCGAATTGAAGCTGGAGGCTTACCACAGGAGCAGCGGGGAGGTAGCAGGACCACTATGCGGTTACGGTTAAACGATGTGAAAGAGATATTATCTCAACCCTTGTCTTCCACTACTGACGACTCATGAGCGTGCTCGATCGAACAGCTACAAAAATGGCCATCTTCAAATGCAATACACATTTTTAGCATGTAATATCAAATTAAATAGAGGCTTTTGTAATACAACGTAATGAATTGAAGAAAATAGTCATTCGAAGTATTTAGTTAACATTTGTGATCGTTCCTCACACTGCATAATGCGTTACGTATAAATACAAATACTGTTATTAATTAATAAATCAGACGACACATCAAAACTTCGTCAGGTAATTACAGTGCAACAACTTAGGGCTCGCTAAGGGTGGCAGCAATCTGGAACAGAGAGCAGCCAGCACGAACTGTTCCGAATAATACCGACTTTTGACGATCAGTACTAGGGGTCAGCAGCCAACTTATTGCGCCGTTGCTATATACAGGGTGATTCAAAAAGAATACCACAACTTTAGGAATTTAAAACTCTGCAACGACAAAAGGCAGAGCTAAGCACTATCTGTCGGCGAATTAAGGGAGCTATAAAGTTTCATTTAGTTGTACATTTGTTCGCTTGAGGCGCTGTTGACTAGGCGTCAGCGTCAGTTGATGCTAAGATGGCGACCGCTCAACAGAAAGCTTTTTGTGTTATTGAGTACGGCAGAAGTGAATCGACGACAGTTGTTCAGCGTGCATTTCGAACGAAGTATGGTGTTAAACCTCCTGATAGGTGGTGTATTAAACGTTGGTATAAACAGTTTACAGAGAATGGGTGTTTGTGCAAAGGGAAAAGTTCTGGACGGCCGAGAACGAGTGATGAAAATGTAGCACGCATCCAGCAGGCATTTGTTCGCAGCCCAGGAAAATCGACTCGCAGAGCTAGCAGAGAGCTGCAAATTCCACAAATTCAGCAGGATGGAGCGCCACCACATTGGCACTTATCTGTCCGTAACTACCTGAACGTCAACTACCCGAGGCGATGGATCGGCCGCCAGGCAGCCCGTGACAGAGCACTTCATCACTGGCCTCCAAGAAGCCCTGATCTTACCCCCTGCGATTTTTTCTTATGGGGGTATGTTAAGGATATGGTGTTTCGGCCACCTCTCCCAGCCACCATTGATGATTTGAAACGAGAAATAACAGCAGCTATCCAAACTGTTACACCTGATATGCTACAGAGAGTGTGGAACGAGTTGGAGTATCGGGTTGATATTGCTCGAGTGTCTGGAGGGGGCCATATTGAACATCTCTGAACTTGTTTTTCAGTGAAAAAAAAACCTTTTTAAATACTCTTTGTAATGATGTATAACAGAAGGTTATATTATGTTTCTTTCATTAAATACACATTTTTAAAGTTTTGGTATTCTTTTTGAATCACCCTGTATAATCAAAATGAGGCTCATAATATAAAACTTTATATAGTTTATCAGTTAATAAGATTGCCACATATGCGGCCCGAAGTGCCAGCCCACAAAGACAGCATCGGCTCTTGAGCAAAAGGGTTTGACGACCGCTGATCTAGATGGCATGGCACGGGGTCGAAGAGGTGCGTTGCACTTCCGGAATCGGCAGGTGGAGCCTCTCACTGGCGCCGATCTAAGGGGCCTCAGTGATGGTTTGTTTTACCTACGCTCGCGTACCTACTTCGATTTTACCCGGCATGGTTGGGAGAAGGCTGATGCGGGGCTAGCAGCTGTTGCGATAGCCTAGTTACCGGGCCATGCTGACGTAAGAGTGCCAGGCTGCGACTGCATTGAGTATTATGTATTTGTAATTAATACAGTGTATTTTCACGAAATTATGTAAAGTACGTTAATAGACAGAAAGATGATGAAACGTTGACGAAACACATTCCTGTTCTCTTCTTTGGATCCGTATTCGTTACCAGACTCGTTTTTACCCTGTCGTTTCCCGTAAGCTGCTCGTTGGCCAGTCCACTGATTTATATATACCAGCCTCGACATTTTCGGCGAACTATCTCCTGTTGGTCTCGGTTTCTCCATTTAATCGTTGTTTGCAGGAACTGGTAATTTTAATTTGATCTTAGATGATCCAAATAAGCAGTTTTCCTTCTTTTTATTGTGACTAGAAGTTAAATTTTTGTTCAATTGTACATAACTTAATTTCTCACTTGTTCTATGTAATATCGAGGAGAAGATTGTAGCGTGGCACGTTCCATTCCACCTCACTCCATTTTGTGCTACTTGCTGCATAGTAGTCTGATTACTTGTACAAAGTAGCAAAATAAGGTGTGCTGTATTAGAAATGTTTTGGGGTAATTCTGTGTACCTTAATTCTCTCACGAGCTACTGTGTCTGACTTTTCCTCGGAAGGGTGCAAGAGATACTAAGGCTTTAGCAGCTAACATGGTTGACTTCACAGCATTTCTCACTTCGGAAGCGTACGTGGCGAGGTCTTTGGCTGACGTAACAGAGAGACACCAGTGTGGGACCTGCCCGCTGTTAAAGGCTTGGCACTGAATTCATTTCTGGTCCCTGGGTGAACAAGTAAATGAATTTCTGTCTCTCACTGGAATGAATAAAACTGTTAATAAAAACTGACTGTACTTTCTTATTTCGAGAAACTTTTAATCTTAGATAAGACAGCACTATATTTTGGAGTAAAAGCATTATAGGCCATTTTTACTCTTCTGTTGTTTGCTGTCCTGCCCTGAATACAAAAACTTATCTACTTCATCGTGGAGGTGTAGTTCTTCCTCGTCAATTTCACTGATTATTTATTACTTTTGTCTTATAGTAATTGATTTTTAGGAATGCTTTCCAACTTAATCTGTAAAGCTCTAAGCTGTTAAGTAGCCTATTATCTGCCATGGAGGTGTAAACAGAAATCATCAGCAACATGAAGCTGTTTCATATGCCTTCATCAGCATGGTTTTCTTCTTCTTTCCATAACTTTTAATGGTATGAAAGACTCATCTAGGTAATATGTTTGTCGACAAGGAATCAGCTTGTCTGGCAATTCCTTCATTATTCTTCTTCTCCTTCTTCTTCACTTCACATATTAGGCACAGAACGATATTAGGAACCGAAAGATAATTTAACATGACGAAATTTGTGCTATTAAAATTGGTTCCAACCTAAAATACAAGACAATAATACTACAAAATGTAACATAGTAACATAATGTAACTACCACAAAATGCGTTTATTGTAGGTATAAAAAAGGAACGTGTATTACAGGCCACTGAAAGTGCTTCACAAATAAAGAAGCAACAAGCGAACGGCAATAGACAAAGTGCCTTCAATCAGTTGCATAGACGGAAATTATCTCCACGAATTAAAATGTTTGACTTGCTCTATGATTTATTATTCAAGACTATTTTAGACTTTACTGGAAGTCTGCCCTGAAATGTCATCACTTTCATTTTATTTACCAATAGTTTTAGGTTGTAATTGGAGGCTATCTACTGCACTTATAGACTTCATCTGAAGGCCATCTCTATTATCTGTAATTGAGTTAGGTAATCTGCAAATAAAATTACATTTAGCCTAGTGTCACGATCTAAAAGGACTCCATGTCCAATAAAAGTTCAAATAAAACAATTTATCTATGTCAATCACTTTTTATTTTCTCCTACGACCCATTTGTAGAGGTTATACTCTCATCTTCAGGTGGAAAACAGTGATATCTTGTTACATGTGTACCACCTGGATGCAGCTACTTGTCTGTATTGGTTTCAGTATGAATCTGTTACAGTGGACAGAACCCTGCAGTTAGTCATAAATACATATTTTTGACTTGAGTTTTCACACAGAAACACAAACCACTAATATGGTACATAATTTACATTAGTATATAATTTATATTAGTGGTTCATGTTTCTGTGTGAAAAATCAAGTCAAAAATGTTAATTTGTAACGAACTGCAGAGGTCTGTACACACGAACAGATTTATAATTAAACCAAAACAAACAACTAGCAGCATCCAGCTGGTGCACATCTAACAAGATATCGCTGTTTTCCACCTGAATATGAGAGTATAACGTCGCGAAACGCGTCGTAGGAGAAACTAAAAAGTGACTGGCACACATAAATTGTATTCTTATTAAAAACTTTTACTGTCAAAATGGTCGCAGTTTCCTTAGATGGTAGTCCGACATGGCCGACGCAAGATTAACTCTATTTAAGTTCAACACTTTCCATTCGCTGATAGCTTATCGTACCCCTTTTTGTTTATGTGTTGGCTTTGTTGTTATATTTCTCATACCTATAACAATTTCCGTCTTTGTGTATAGAATATTAACAATATTTGTGAGGTGAAATGGATAATCTCATTCAGCGTCAATATTCCATAGCATTTCTCTTTTCACATTTTCGAATGCGTTCTGAAAATTCACAAAATCAAGATGGGTTTCCCTACTGAAATCTTGTCTTTTTTCTGTAACTTCATGCAGCGTAAAAACATTACGAATAGTTCATCATCTTTTTGTAAAACCTGCTGGTTCTTTAGACATTAGCTTTCCCATGATATTTCTGAGTCGTCCAGTCAGGATTTTGGTCTTCAATCTATAGGCTGCATCCAGGAGTCTCATCCCTCGATAATTACTACATTTATTTTTATCGTGCTTTTCAAAGATAGATATCACTTTAGCTCTTAGTCACTCTTTTGCTACCTTCTTATTTCTTAAAGATTCGTTAAATATGTGAATAACCCTCCGTATTTCCACTGTTCCATGTTAATATCTGTTAAACCAGAGACTTTGCTGTTTTTGTAGGTTTGTGATATTCTATCAGTCCTCTCTTATCACTAACGGCCAAGCTTTCTGTGTCATTCGGTTCAGGTAACAGTTATCGGTGCCAAGAGAGTTGAACCATGTGGAAGTTCAATCACGACATTTTGGAAATCCCACAACATCACATCCCATGTGCTGCGCTGTCGATGACAGTAGATACGACACAGATTCCCCAGGTTCTTCATCCATCGTTCGGCGGGGTTCGAACTCTGGTGATGTCCCGATATGTAGGTGGGTGCCATCCTATATCTCTCCAGAGTGCACTTCCATCGTTTTGACCGGAACTGAGCCCCGCTATCTGTAACAATTTTGTCCACCCTACCTACTTGCACTAGGAAGTCTTTCATTAACGCTTTGCAAACAGTCACTGCCGTCACTCATCGTAACGGAGTAAATGTAGCAAACTTCAATGTTGATTCAACGACTTCTAAAACGTATTGGAAACCACGCCGAATGACCGCGAGCGGTCTCATTAAGTCCACGGACACCATGTTTCGCAGTTTCTTTGGAACGATTGGATGGAGGGGTGCCGGGTTTTGCCCTCTGACATGCCTTGCATACTGATAGAACCTTCCTTATGCGTCTTTCCATTTGTTTAAAATGGCACAGGTCCTTGAATTTAAGGAAGCATTTCCGTGGTCCGAAGTGACAATAACTTAAGTTTGTGTACCAGATTAACTTATTAACTAGCTCGTCTGGTATAGAAAGGCTCCATATCGCGCTGGTTGCGTTACGGTGCCGGCCGCGGTGGCCGTGCGGTTCTAGGCGCTCCAGTCCGGAGCCGCGCTGCTGCTGTGGTCGCAGGTTCGAATCCTGCCTCGGGCATGGGTGTGTGTGATGCCCTTAGGTTAGTTAGGTTTAAGTAATTCTAAGTTCTAAGGGACTGATGACCACAGCAGTTGAGTCCCATAGTGCTCAGAGCCATTTGAACCATTTTTTTGCGTTACGGCGGTGGAATAAGATCTACTTCCTTACAAGGTAGAACATTCGTATTTCGACTTTCTGGCGCTCCTTCCATCGTTCTTTCAGCTGCTTCAATTCCGGATGTTTATCTTCCTCTCTTCTTATATCCTGTAATGATGCAGTCATGAAGTTCTCTAAGGCGACTCCCCGCAGATAGAATAGACTAAAGTGACTATCCTTCGCATTTTCTCCCTTTTCATCTGGTCCCCCAATCGGCAAACGTGAAAATGCGCCCGCAAACACATTTGTTTTTCCCGGAACATATGTGATGTTGAAGTCAAATTGCTGGAGGTATAAAACCCACGTGTCAACCTATCGCGTCCCAGTTTTGCCGACAGTAAAAATTCCAATGCTCTGTGGTCTTTAAAGACATGGGTTTTGTGTCCCAGCAGGAAATATTTGAATTTTTTGAAAGCCCACACGGTTGCCAGTGCCTCCAACTCAGTTACTGAGTAATTCCTTTCTCACTTTGTAAGGACCCGGCTCCTAAATGCTATGGTCTTGTTTACTAATGTCCCCTCTTCCATAATTTGTTGGAATATTACTATGTCAGGACCTGTTTTCTCTGCGTCAGTCCACATGCAAAAATCCGCTGTTAGGTCTGGGTGAGCTAGGATAGGCGCCTCCACAAAGGTTTTTTTTTTTTTTAAGCCAACTGAATTCGTGATCCGCTGCCTCGTCCCATAACCACGGTGTCTTCTTTCTTGTTAAGGCACAAAGCATTGATGCACTATTCTCTGTCGTTGCAATTAACTTCCTACGAAAACTTAAGACGCCCAGGAACCCTCTGAGGTCCTTCGTGGTCTGTGGTCTCGGGAATTGTGCTATACCTTCGTGTTTTTCCGGATTAGGTGCAATAACTTCATCTGAAATCACGTGGCCAAAAAAATTCACCTTCCTCGTTCGGAAACAATATTTTTTCTAAATTAATTGGGATACCATGTTGCCTTCATGTTCGTAGTAGTTCGCCAAGGACCTTGTTGTGTTCGTCCCAAGCGAGCTTTACGATGAGGATATCATCAACATAGGACGTGATGTCGTTCTTCAGACTCTCCGACAAAATTCGCTTCAGCCCCATGATGAATGCTGCAGACTGAGAGCAGTGTCGTTCAACTAGGAAAGCCGTGTATTGACGACACGAAGGGTGCAATTTAATGTGCCAGAAACTTGAACGGAGGTCAATGGACGAAAACACTTTGACACCATGAAATCTTTGCAAGAGATCTTCCAGCTTCTCCGGACGGTCTTTCTCCGGCAAGATTATCGTGTTGATCTGCCTCGAATCAAACACCCATCTTTCTCTTCAACTACCTGCAATGGGTTATTGTATGTGGACACAATGGTTTCAATGATCCCTTCTTGCAGCATCCACGGTACTTCTGTTTGGAATTTCTCTGTGTATGCGATGGGAATGAGATAAGGTGGGCCGAAGAACTTTTGATGTTCGTTGACACGGAATGCATACTGGAAGTTCTTGTTGGCTCCTGTCTTAGGTAGGAACATTTCAGTGCTGTTCAGAAGCACGATTTGTAGTTCTGCTCTCTCCTCTTCGGTAATATTGTCAATACCACAAGCCCTCTCTTGTATCGCATGACGACAGATCTCGTCCTCAGTGTCCTCTAGGTCACAATGGCAATCCCTTTCATCTCTCATCACTGATTTCGCCTTCACTAAATGCCAGTCGTCTGTTCCTACGCAGATCTTAAGGCACCTAGCCGGGACTTGCACCCGTATCGCCCGACCAATGAAATGAAGCATGATACTTTTATCGTTATTTGATGAAGTTGCACGACGTCCTAGATCCAGTATTGCATTGTACTCGCTTAGAAAATCGGTTCCAATAATCAACTCAGTTGTCAGTTTTGCGACGATCAGGAAGTTTCTCACCAGCAGGTGTCCTTGACAAAGTAGCTCTAGCCTTGTCTGCATGTTTACTTCAGTTACCTTCCCCACTGTTGCTCCTTTTATTCTTAGTCTCTTCACCGATAGTTCCACCCTGTCTTGCAGTCCCTTACATTGTCTGTAAGTCTCTTCCGCGATGGCCGAATCTCACTACCGCTATCCAGGATTGCTCTAACTTCCTTCCCTCCGGTGGTAACCATAACAATTGGATGCACGTCATCTTGAGTGAACTGTGCTCTTTCTTCCAACAAAGTTTCTTCAATATCGTCATATCTAATAACATTGATGAGTCCAGAATGAGATTTTCACTCTGCAGCGGAGTGTGCTCTGAGATGAAACTTCTGGCAGATTAAAACGTGTGCCGGACCGAGACTCGAACTCGGGAAGTTTGCCTTCCCGAGATCGAGTCTCGGTCCGGCACACCGTTTTAATCTGCCAGGAAGTTTCAACATTGATGAGGCTAGGTCCGAATTTAGTTGCCGATGCGTTTTGAGCCTCTTCTGCATACTTAACTAGTCATTGACGTTGGTTATCATTTCCTTGCGCCCCTCGACATGGATTCTGTCCCCGAAGCGCAATTTCCTCGATCGGAGCTATATTTCCGTATCCTCTGTTGTTCAATTCCGCCCATCTTCTATTGTCATTGAAACCGGTGTCACGGTTTCGCCATCCGTTGTTTTGTGGCCCAGTCCCAGGAAAAACAAAAAAACTCTATCAACGAAATGTGTTAGGAACATTGAGACCAATGATGTCCGTGATAGTTGTCTGAAACCACACTAGAACATCAAACCCTAACGCATCAGAATGTCGTTGCATTTGGAGAGATCATCTCCAGGAGCAAAATTTCTTCAAAATCTCGCAGACAGGACAAAGCTGTATGAAAGTGAACCAAGCAAGATCGTGAGAACCATTTGACGTCGTAAGTCATACAATTGACTGTTGTACCGGTATGGTGTCGAGAAACACAGTAACTGTTTTGTCAAAAATGAAAACCTCCTCTTTGCGAGATTAATGTTTCAAAGGAGGCTATACTCTCATACTAGCTTGGTTAGGCGATCTGTGTTTATCGCTCTTGGCTCCCCAACCTGATTTGTTAATACCTTATAGAAGGTGGCGAAGGACACTTCTGGTACTAGCCACCTTTCTTATTCCATTCACGATTAGGGCACACATGAATGCCGATCCCATTATTAATTCAAACTGTGGCGTTCGCTGTGTTATTCAGTGGTTTGGTATTTAACTAATTTGAAAATGAAAACGATAATCTTATTTCATTACATTGAGTAATTACTAAAAAAAAAATTTTCTCACGGCTAAAGATTTGGTCAAGTTGCTAAAGAAATCCAAGTTAACGTTGTGTTAAAGTGTTGTCTGTAAGCTGTGTAAGTGTCACTAAATCGCAGTTCATACAACAGATTCTGTACAACTATTGATTACGATGGAAACAGTTATCTTCTGCAAAATGATCATTAAAACCACCGAATCTCAGTCGCGCACAACACTGACGTATGTTAGCTGAAACAACATTCTTCGCAACTCGTGCGCAATGAATTGCAGCTCCACACATCAGCAAGAAAAAGTTTGTTACATGGATCGTGCTATGAGCAATGTTTTTAAAGAACCAATCTGATTCGAACTATTTTTATTAAAATAAGTTCGGGACCGCCGTTGCACTTTTATTTTTACACGTTCTTATTACCTTCGGCATTTACGTCTGCAGAGTTGCGTAATTTGAATTTGCCGCTGGGATAATTGTTAAGATGGCGGCAGACAATTGATAGAGACTTTCTGTTGTTAGATCAACTTTCCTTTTACCAGGATGAGTATTTGAAATGGTTATTAAACTTTACTTTCATGTTGTGCACTATTTAGACTAATTTTCATCAAGAAAACCTGTGATTTTTTCCTAAGAAACACATATAAAAACGGGATACGAATTTCTATTATCAATGGCTGCGCACCTTGCTGCGGAAAGAAATAGTTAACAGAGATAATGCTAATTGAGGGAGGAATTAAAGTTACAAATAATTATTCACTCATACTTATAGTAATACTGAACTCTATTCTCAAGTAATTATTAACAAATAATTATATTTCTTAATAGACGTCAGATTGATATGCGTCTTGCGTCCGCAACCTACAAAAGCCAACCATCAAAAGGTAAAAACAAAGGAAGACAAACGCAAATTATAAAAGGAATTTACAATTATCATTGTCTTTGTATGATACACATCGATATGTCCAATTACATCTTACAATGTAATATAAATAATTAATATTTATCATCGTTTTGTTTTACTGTTTTTTCATATGTCGGACAGATAATGCTTACAACTGTTAGAGGCATAAATTCCTCTCGTCACACTGTAGCTAAAATTTATCTCGTGGATGTTACAAAATACTATGATTTTCCCACTAAGGTCATATCGGATAATGCATGAGAAGGGAAACAATATTAGGTTGATGCATAAGTTCGTAGCGGCTTTTGTTCTGCGTGTTGGTATCCCGGTGCCAGGGGCTTATTTATTGATTTTCATTTTTATATGTAGTTCACTGATGCTATTTGGGATTACATACAGTTATTTATTCATTTTAAGAATGAGTGGAGCTGTGGGAGCTAGAAAATTGAGTGCCAAGTGGAGAAATCGGAACATTTCCAACATATCCCTTTAATTGAATTCAGTAGGGGGAGACATTTGTGCTGTATATGAGTATAATGCCACTGGATAGAACGCGGCAAAGAAAATGGTTTTCTCGTTTTAAGTAGGATCGTTTTGACATTAGTGACTCTCTATGTTTACGAAGACATTTAGAGTTTGATGAAGATATTTTAAAAGCATTAATCTGCAATTATCCACGTCAACGTATTCTAGAACCGGCAAATGTGATTAACTGTGATCAGTCCACCATCGTGCGACAGTTGCATCAGTGGGGAAGGTTCATAAATAGAGTGTGCGGGTACTGCACCCTAAAATCCAAAATCCCAAAAACCAGCGTGTGGCCACGTATGCAACTCTCCTTGCTAGTCATCAACTGGCTCGTGAAGAACAGCGACCATTCATATCCTGCATCGTTGTTGGTGACGAGAAATGGTTTCTTTATGCTGACATAAGGAAAAGAAAGGAATGGTTGAGCCCAAACAAAGAATCAACTGCTCGTACAAAGACATGAGCGCATCTACAAAAGATAATGTAATGCATCTAGTGGAACAGCGACTGTGTGGTGAGCTACGAATTGCTTCCTCGAGGTGTAAACATCACTGCTAACATCTATTGCTAGCAACTGAAACATCTTGAAGATGAAGTCCAAGAACAACGACCAGGAACACTGAGTGACGTGAAGCTATTCCACGATGACATCAGGTCGCATTCTGCTGGACTGGCATAAACACTGTACAGGATCTGGGGTGGGAAGTTATTCCGCACCCATCTTGTTCACCTGACATTGCGCCCTCAGGTCTTCACATTTTTCGTTCTCTCCCAAACAACTTTCAAGGAACTTCCTTCCCAGATGAAAATGCACCCCGAAAGTGGCTTGATGAGTTCTTCGCTTCAAACTCATGTGATTTCTTTATCGTGAAATCGAAAAGTTACCCCAGCGTTGGCAGACTTTTGTAAATAGTGAAGAAGAATACATTACTGATGACTAATGTCACTGTTATGTGTACCTGTTCTTTATTAAAGTTGTGGAGAAATTCTACAGACTTATGCACCAACGCAATACGATACCTCACTCTCCTTAGAGAGCACGCGTTCCAAATTTTAACTTTAATTCTGTCTCTAATGCATACCGCCTCTCTTTTAGCGTCTGCTTGAATACTTAAGTGCGCCTTTCCACTACAATCTCATAGTTACTAAACGACCTAGCGACGAAAAGCGTCCCGCTATGTTGAGCCATTACTCCCTCTTCTATTAATGTCACCTCGTAAGGACCCAAGACCGGCGAACTAAAGAATACGTCGAAAGATTGGTTTGTAAGCCACCTCTTTCATGGATGGATAAAAAAAGTCTATAGGAACCTCTGAAATTAGCTTCGTCTCTGCTTTTCCAGTAGTTCTGTGTGATCGTTCTACTTTAGGTCTTTCAGCGCTCTGAAAATGAGGTATTTTATTATTATTCCTGTTGTTATTACTGTTTTCAGAGATTCCTTGTCAATCGAGTTTCGAACAATGAATGTTCTTTTGCCCTATTTATTACTTTCAGCTCGGTTTCCTGAGTATCTGCAGGATTTTCTGTGTCGAAGTCAAATCAGATTACATCAGTTAGCTCGCCGATAACTATTGACCTCTCACGATAATCTGAGCCGTCTCATTACGACTGTGGATATAACCTCATGTGGTGAGAGAGTGGGAACACGTAATCCAACCACATTGTCATACGAGGTCGTTTTTGTGGTGCACCTACTATGTTGTGGAGAGGCATAATGTTACATGGGCGAACTGATTTCAGAACATTTTATAACGGTACAGTCACCGGTCAACGCTATTGTGAGACCACTCCTTGCCCGTTCATTGTTATGGATGACAACGCGTGACAGCATCGAACAGTGCCGGTGGAGGAGCCCTTGCGACGACAGAACGTTCTGTAAATGGACTGGACTGCCCGTTCCCCCGACTTACATTCCGTTGAGCACATGTTGGATGCATTCGGGACATCTGTTATATTCCGGCCACATGAAACAACGACCATCCAGCAGTTGTCAAACGCGCTGTTGTGGGAATGGAGGCCACACCCAGAAGAATTCCTCACCAACACTGAGGCAAGCATGGGTGTACTTTGCACTGCCCTGCGTGGTCGTCACACACTGTTAAGAACCAAGTCACGCCATTTGTAATATCCAGGGACCCACCACAAACCGCGATGACTTACGTGTAATTGTTATGTTTGAATAAAAGCGTTATTTCTGTTTCTCTCATTATGTTTTTCTTCCACTGTCTTCCATACTACACCAGCGGAGTTCTTTCTATGAGTGGTCGACGTTTCATCGATCTATGTTACGTGGCGGTGACATATCATACACGAGCTACTTTCGCCCACACATTTTACACACACCAGTGTCTAAAGTATATACAAACTTATTTGGTAGTAAGATTAAAACACTCTACAGAAAGGAGAACATATCCTCTTACTTTAGGTTTTATACGTCAATTCTTCATACCTAGAGTGAATATAGCCGTCTAACGATTATTCTACGCACACATTGGCCAGCTCATGCTTTGCGTTTTAGAATCGATAAGCACAAAGCAATTCTGTACAAGCACCAGCATGATACGTCTGTAATTTAGACTTATTGGATATAATGGAGCACACATTTGGTCTAAGGCGCTTAAGCTTTAAGCTTTAAACGCTTACGACATTATAATTTTAATTCACTGCAACATTTTAAACCACAATTTACAATATACATTGACTGCAAAAGAAACCAACACGGCCGGCCGAAGTGGCCGTGCGGTTCTAGGCTCTGCAATCTGGAACTGCGAGACCGCTACGGTCGCAGGTTCGAATCCAACACACGGCCATCACTGGCACCGAGGCTGAACCAGCTTTCATCAAGAAGTACAACAGACCTCCGTCTTTCCCTCCCGTGTAGTCTCGTTTAACACCTATGAAGTCGCAAATAGCGGTGGTTTGGGTTCAGTGAAATGCACGCTACAGGGAGTCCGGCTCGAAGCCAACCTTCAAGTAGTCGATTTGTAACAGTTGGTTGTGTCTCTGTGGTACCAACTGCGGCTCAAATTGCTGCTGCAGATGCCGTGCAATGCGGTGAACGCGATGGTATTTTCTTTCGGCAGTAAAAGAAACACAACATTTTAATAAGTTTTGTATGTTCTATAGCACTTTAATATTCGTCCCTACTTCCCGGACAACCTGTGTCATCGGTAGACCACTGCTACCAAAGGACTATACCGTCTGAGAGTGTTTAGAATTGGTTAAATTGTGACTGAACAGTGGCGGTGTGTCGGCCGCATTACACAGGCGCTTTGCCAACTCTGACCCTCCGTCCCTCCCCCCCCCCCCCCGCCCCCTTCTCATACAGCTCGGTCTCTTGCTCTGTATGTTGATAGATGTATTTTATTATTGTTTCTGCGCTTGATGATGAACTTTTGGGAGTTATTTAGACTGTGTCATTATTTGTAAATTTCTGCCAGGTCTAGATCGTCTTCACCGGTGTTATCAGCTCTTTTTTCTAATTGTACTCGGCTTTATAGCAATCAAAATTCCCTATACTAATATTCTGGTCGCTTATTGGCCAGTGACAAATTGTGGAAGGGTTTGTTACTTACTGTTCGCTGTGTTGCGTTATTTTAAAGGAAGAGTTGTCAATGTTATTAAATGGTTATTAATCTGTGTACGGTTAACTGGAAAGAGATTTTCAAACAGAAACTGGGGAAGTAGGCCAATGTGAAACTCTGAAGTGTAGTGTAAGTTCCACGTACAACAAAACCTTGCTAGGTAGCCATCCAATTCGGAAGATATGAGACAAAAGAACTGAATTAATCATTGAATTGGTAAGCATTGCCAAAGTGATAACATTAATAAAAAGAACCAAGCTAATAGAGGGAATGAGCATATGGAAACAATTTAAATACACGCGATAAATCAATTAATTCAGAGGAAGCAGGAGCTTAAGCCTCAACAACAAAGAAATAACATAATTAGACAAAATTTTAGAAATATAAGGTCTGCCTTTTGTGCTTCAGAAACCACACACTGGATGTATTAAAATAATATTACAAAGACGATAGAGGTTTGTTTGAGAAGTATTAATCACAGTTTAACATAGTTTATTGAAATGAAACATCATATTAAAAATTCGTCAAGAAATTTTCAATTATGATTTGTCGTTGCCTGTTATTTAATTATTTAACTTAATTAAATTATTATTATACTGATTGCTGAGGCATACTGCAGTGATAAATCAGAAGGAAATCTTAGGCGCGTGTAGGAAAAGTTCGCTCATACACGATTCATTTACATTCATTTACGCAAGAATAGAGATTAAAAGAATTCTGCCCATCGTAACAACTCAAAGGCAGAGAGGTTCATCTCTATCGCTGTGACTGAGTAATTGTGAATACGAATACTACGGAACACTTTCGGACAATTATCTTCCACATGAAACTAAGATACGCTGGTGTGAAACACGCACTAATGCCGTGAATATTCAACTAGAAAGCAAAATTACTAAGACTCGTTGAAACTTCAAGAACACAAATGTAAACCGGAAAGATAAAAAGAGCAATAAAATGTCAAGCATAATTAAGAATAAAACTTATTCAAGATGGTACTGAAATTACACACAGTGAAATTACCACCACGCGGTATGAACAAAGATACCCAATCTTAAAACTCAAACGAAATGAAAAGCAGAAGAAATAAAACACACATGAGAATAGTTCATGCACACATTTAAATTAAAAGAGCCGCCAGGCAACTGAGATTTAAACCTGCGATGGAGTAACGATCTTCGTACACCTGGTGTTCTGGTTACACAAAGCTCTTTCACAGAGGAAGACTGCACTGTAGTTCCTTCTCTAGATTGTCCCACAGATGACAAAATGGTAGATATCGAAATAGACGACAGAGGGACAGAGAAACAATTAAAATCGCTCAAAAGAGGAAAGGCCGCTGGACCTGATGGGATACCAGATCTATTTTACACAGAGTACGCGAAGGAACTTGCTCCCCTTCTTGCAGCGGTGTACCGTAGGTCTCTAGAAGAGCGTAGCGTTCCAAATGATAGGAAAAGGGCACAGGTCATCCCCGTTTTCAAGAAGGGATGTCGAAAAGATGTGCAGAACTATAGACCTATATCTCTAACGTCGATCAGTTGTAGAATTTTGGGACACGTATTATGTTCGAGTATAATGATTTCCCTGGAGACTAGAAATCTACTCTGTAGGAATCAGCATGGGTTTCGAAAAAGACGGTCGTGTGAAACCCAGCTCGCGCTATTCGTCCACGAGACTCAGAGGGCCATAGACACGGGTTCACAGGTAGATGCCGTGTTTCTTGACTTCCGCAAGGCGTTCGATACAGTTCCCCACAGTCGTTTAATGAACAAAGTAAGAGCATGTGGACTATCAGACCAGTTGTGTGATTGGATTGATCAGTTCCTAGATAACAGAACGCGGCATGTCATTCTCAATGGAGAGAAGTCTTCCGAATTAAGACTGATTTCAGGTGTGCCACAGGGGAGTGTCACGGGACCGTTGCTGTTCACAATATACATAAATGACCTGGTGGATGACATCGGACGTTCACTGAGGCTTTTTGCAGATGATGCTGTGGTGTATCGAGAGGTTGTAACAATGGAAAATTGTACTGAAATGCAGGAGGATCTGCAGCGATTTGACGCATGGTGCAGGGAATGGCAATTGAATCTCAATATAGACAAGTGTAATGTGCTGCGAATACATAGAAAGATAGATCCCTTATCATTTAGCTACAAAATAGAAGGTCAGCAACTGGAAGCAGTTAATTCCATAACTTATCTGGGAGTACGCATTAGGAGTGATTTAAAATGAAATGATCATATAAAGTGGACCTTGCCGTTGGTGGGGAGGCTTGCGTGCCTCAGCAATACAGATAGCCGTACCGTAGGTACAACCACAACGGAGGGGTATCTGTTGAGAGGCCAGACAAACGTGTGGTTCCTGAAGAGGGGCAGCAGCCTTTTCAGTAGTTGCAAGGGCAACAGTCTGGATGATTGACTAATCTGGCCTTGTAACAATAACCAAAACGGCCTTGCTGTGCTGGTACTGCGAACGGCTGAAAGCAAGGGGAAACTACGGCCGTAATTTTTCCCGAGGGCATGCAGCTTTACTGTATGATTAAATGATGATGGCGTCCTCTTCGGTAAAATATTCCGGAGGTAAAATAGTCCCCCATTCGGATCTCCGGGCGGGGACTACTCAAGAGGATGTCGTTATCAGGAGAAAGAAAACTGGCGTTCTACGGATCGGAGCGTGGAATGTCAGGTCCCTTAATCGGGCAGGTAGGTTAGAAAATTTGAAAAGGGAAATGGATAGGTTAAAGTTAGATATAGTGGGAATTGGTGAAGTTCGGTGGCAGGAGGAACAAGACTTCTGGTCAGGTGACTACAGGGTTATAAACACAAAGTCAAATAGGGGTAATGCAGGAGTAGGTTTAAAAATGAATAGGAAAATAGGAACGCGGGTAAGCTACTACAAACAGCTTAGTGAACGCATTATTGTGGCCAAGATAGATACGAAGCCCACGCCTACTACAGTAGTACAGGTTTATATGCCAACTAGCTCTGCAGATGACGAAGAAATTGAAGAAATGCGTGATGAAATAAAAGAAATTATTCAGATAGTGAAGGGAGACGAAAATTTAATAGTCATGGGTGACTGGAATTGGAGTGTAGGAAAAGGGAGAGAAGGAAACGTAGTAGGTGAATATGGACTGGGGCTAAGAAATGAAAGAGGAAGCCGCCTGGTAGAATTTTACACAGAGCACAACTTAATCATAGCTAACACTTGGTTTAAGAACCATGATAGAAGGTTGTATACATGGAAGAACCCTGGAGATACTAAAAGGTATCAGATAGATTATATAATTGTAAGACAGAGATTTAGGAACCAGGTTTTAAATTGTAAGACATTTCCAGGGGCAGATGTGGACTCTGACCACAATCTACTGGTTATGACCTGTAGATTAAAACTGAAGAAACTGCAAAAAGGTGGGAATTTAAGGAGATGGGACCTGGATAAACTGAAAGAACCAGAGGTTGTTCAGAGTTTCAGGGAGAGCATAAGGGAACAATTGACAGGAATGGGGGAAAGAAATACAGTAGAACAAGAATGGGTAGCTTTGAGGGATGAAGTAGTGAAGGCAGCAGAGGATCAAGTAGGTAAAAAGACGAGGGCTAGTAGAAATCCTTGGGTAACAGAAGAAACATTGAATTTAATTGATGAAAGGAGAAAATATAAAAATGCAGTAAATGAAGCAGGCAAAAAGAGATACAAACGTCTCAAAAATGAGATCGACGGGAAGTGCAAAATGGCTAAGCAGGGATGGATAGAGGACAAATGTAAGGATGTAGAGGCTTATCTCACTAGGGGTAAGATAGATACTGCCTACAGGAAAATTAAAGAGACCTTTGGAGATAAGAGAACCACTTGTATGAACATCAAGAGCTCAGACGGAAACCCAATTCTAAGCAAAGAAGGGAAGGCAGAAAGGTGGAAGGAGTATATAGAGGGTCTATACAAGGGCGATGTACTTGAGGACAATATTATGGAAATGGAAGAGGATGTAGATGAAGATGAAATGGGAGATACGATACTGCGTGAAGAGTTTGACAGAGCACTGAAAGACCTGAGTCGAAACAAGGCCCCCGGAGTAGACAACATTCCATTGGAACTACTGACGGCCTTGGGAGAGCCAGTCCTGACAAAACTCTACCATCTGGTGAGCAAGATGTATGAAACAGGCGAAATACCCTCAGACTTCAAGAAGAATATAATAATTCCAATCCCAAAGAAAACAAGTGTTGACAGATGTGAGAATTACCGAACAATCAGTTTAATAAGCCACAGCTGAAAAATACTAACACGAATTCTTTACAGACGAATGGAAAAACTAGTAGAAGCCAACCTCGGGGAAGATCAGTTTGGATTCCGTAGAAACACTGGAACACGTGAGGCAATACTGACCTTACGACTTATCTTAGAACAAAGATTAAGGAAAGGCAAACCTACGTTTCTAGCATTTGTAGACTTAGAGAAAGCTTTTGACAATGTTGACTGGAATACTCTCTTTCAAATTCTAAAGGTGGCAGGGGTAAAATACAGGGAGCGAAAGGCTATTTACAATTTGTACAGAAACCAGATGGCAGTTATAAGAGTCGAGGGACATGAAAGGGAAGCAGTGGTTGGGAAGGGAGTAAGACAGGGTTGTAGCCTCTCCCCGATGTTATTCAATCTGTATATTGAGCAAGCAGTAAAGGAAACAAAAGAAAAATTCGGAGTAGGTATTAAAATGCATGGAGAAGAAATAAAAACTTTGAGGTTCGCCGATGACATTGTAATTCTGTCAGAGACAGCAAAGGACTTGGAAGAGCAGTTGAACGGAATGGATGGTGTCTTGAAGGGAGGATATAAGATGAACATCAACAAAAGCAAAACGAGGATAATGGAATGTAGTCGAATTAAGTCGGGTGATGTTGAGGGTATTAGATTAGGAAATGAGACACTTAAAGTAGCAAAGGAGTTTTGCTATTTGGGGAGCAAAATAACTGATGATGGTCGAAGTAGAGAGGATATAAAATGTAGACTGGCAATGGCAAGGAAAGCGTTTCTGAAGAAGAGAAATTTGTTAACATCGAGTATAGATTTAAGTGTCAGGAAGTTATTTCTGAAAGTATGTGTATGGAGTGTAGCCATGTATGGAAGTGAAACATGGACGGTAAATACTTTGGACAAGAAGAGAATAGAAGCTTTCGAAATGTGGTGCTACAGAAGAATGCTGAAGATTAGATTGGTAGATCACATAACTAATGAGGAGGTACTGAATAGGATTGGGGAGAAGAGGAGTTTGTGGCACAACTTGACCAGAAGAAGGGATCGGTTGGTAGGACATGTTCTGAGGCATCAAGGGATCACCAATTTAGTATTGGAGGGCAGCGTGGAGGGTAAAAATCGTAGGGGGAGACCAAGAGATGAATACACTAAGCAGATTCAGAAGGATGTAGGTTGCAGTAGGTACTGGGAGATGAAGAAGCTTGCACATGATAGAGTAGCATGGAGAGCTGCATCAAACCAGTCTCAGGACTGAAGACCACAACAACAACAACAACATATAAAGTTGATCGTCGGTAAAGCAGATGCCAGACTGAGATTCATTGGAAGAGTCCTAAGGAAATGCAATCCGAAAACAAAAGAAGTAGATTACAGTACGCTTGTTCGCCCACTGCTTGAATACTGAACAGCAGTGTGGGATCCGTACCAGATAGGGTTGATAGAAGAGATAGAGAAGGTCCAACGTAGAGCAGCGCGCTTCGTTACAGGATCATTTAGTAATCGCGAAAGCGTTACGGAGATGATAGATAAACTCCAGTGGAAGACTCTGCAGGAGAGACGCTCAGTAGCTCGGTACGGGCTTTTGTTAAAGTTTCGAGAACATACCTTCACCGAAGAGTCCAGCAGTATATTGCTCCCTCCTACGTATATCTCGCGAAGAGACCATGAGGATAAAATCAGAGAGATTAGAGCCCACACAGAAGCATACAGTCAATCCTTCTTTCCACGAACAGTACGAGACTGGAATAGAAGGGAGAACCGATAGAGGTACTCAGGGTACCCTCCGCCACACAACGTCAGGTGGCTTGCGGAGTATGGATGTAGATGTAGATGTAGACCGGAAAAACTTACTGAACACAAAAAATACTCAGGACTAAACCCTGAAAACTAAATGAAACCGAACTAGCGCATCAAACGCTTACACACTCTCACAAATTTACATATTAACACACTCACCAGCGCCAAGTCGCTCTAAGAGTACCACCTTCACGCACCAAACGTTGAGTCCCGATTGACAAAAGCACGATCGCCCTGTAACGAACTTATCCCAAGTAGCTGGAAGAGACCAAAGGTGTCCTTTCCGGCATAAACTTAACTATTGTCGAATGAATACCGAAAGGACACAAATATCCTTACCTTGACTGAAAAACCTGCGTTCGCGACACTGTTACTACCACAACAGACAGCTAACTACTGTACTGCTACCACATAAAAGACAAACTCAACAGACACACTCATTCACTCATTCATACAGAGGATACAGAGATAAAGAAAATTTGGAAGCAAAAATGTAGGTAACGTACATAGAACTGGGTGATTTCCGGAAAAGTAAATACTTTAATGTAGCTCTATACCACTGAATGGGGGCAAACAGAAAGTACCAAATAAATCAAATTTGTGTGTATTTTGTGTAAATAATATAAAATGAATCTAACAGATACAGTTCACTTTCATCTTAAAAGAAATATGCCTCTTTCTTAAACTGTTTATTGACTGAAAGAGTCGGTTCATGTTCTTACATTTTTGTATTTGTTTTTGAGATACCCAGTGCACGCCTAGTACTTGCTTAATCTGAAAAGTGTGTATTGTCCAGAATAGTCTGCGACGTTGGGGTTTGAGTCCTGTCTCCCGACGTGCCATTGGGAATCGACTTGTTTGTTTATAACTTGAGCAGTATCAATTTGTTATTATATTGTTAAAATACCGTGCTGAAATTTTATGGTACACAACGAGGTAAAAAAAATTGTTACTATCACAAGTGATGTTCAGTTTCTGTTGTCCAGTTTCCTCTCCTCAATAAACCACTGACGGCTGGCAGAGTATGAGATTTGTTTCTTGCATATATATGTGTCAATACGCCACCTAAGTGTCATAGCTCTTGAATGGTAGATAACACTGAACTGATGACTAAATATATAAAGTAGACAAGAATATTGTAAATTTGTACGTGTTCCATGCTATAAGAAGCTTATGCCATTCCAATTGTATTTCATTATTTGATTTTTTATCACGGATTCCTGCACGGATTAATTGTAGCCCGCTTACATGTAACGTGGTTGGCACGTATAATATCCAAATGAGTCAGATCATGATGTGTTACTACCGTTTCTATTCGTTTATGCACTGCTAGAGATGAAATTATTATCTTTTTACTTGTTTAGCTTCTAGCATACATTCTTTTAGTTATCACAACTGAAAAGAATTGCCAAATACACCACGGAATCATTTGACGTTCATCATATATACATCTTATAGCATACATTCGTAAATTTCTCTTCAGAGTGAAAATTTTACATGTTTTCACTTAGACTACACCCTCCCCTTATCCAACCCTGACCCCATATTCCTACATGCCAAATCCCTCAATCGCGAAATCACAAAGTACGTCCCTCCACAAACCCCAACTTCCATACAGATCTCCTCCTCAAAATCCCATGCATCACCATTGGCCCCAGTCCTCGTGGTCCCCCCCCCCTCCAATATTCCCCCCTCCCCCCTCTCCCCCGCTACCTAATACACCATCTCCAAATCCAAATTACCCCAGCCTGCCTGCTGTCCTCCCACCCTCTCTGTTATGATAAAGCAGGTTGGTCATAAGATCACAGGAGAAGATGGTGTCTCTGAACTGAATTCCTATCATGCCCACATGCCCCCCCCCCTCCACATATAACAATAGTTCAGGCCCTGTCTTCCCTATGTGAGTCTTCAAAGTCTCCCCCACCATCGACAACCTCTTTACAAAGGAAACACTGATTTTAAAGCTCCATCATTAAGTAGAGTACTGCAGATCATTCCCATTCCCTCAGTCCTACTGTTGCGTAAAGTGTCTCCTTTATAATGATCACCTCACTCCCTATTGTAAAAATCCACCCCACACATTTGTCCTCACTGTAAAGTCTCCCACTTCCTCAATCAATGTCTAAACCTCGCCTCCCTTCCCACTTGTAACACCTGCAATGATATGTATTCGACCTACTCCATCAAATTCAAACTGAGTCCCTCACCCATCAAAAAAGAATTAACTGTGCCCATTCATCCTATTAATCATCCTCTTCAAATCAAAAACTCTCTCCGCCAAACTGCTGAAGTTATCATCAGATTTCTCACCCCTGTACTCTTCCAACGACCACAAACCCCACAGCAAAGTTCCATCGCCACCTACTCTGTATTACACCTCAATATCCAAGCCACGTTTATTCCCAAAACCAAGTCCATCTGTAAACTGAAGGGTGGGGGGGGGGAGGGGGGGCGGGGGAGGGGAGGGAAAGGAAAGGGAAGGAACTGATGTTATCAACTGCATCAGGTCATTGTGCGCAGACGAGTGAAAATGTGTGTTGGACTGGGACTCGATCCTGGGATCTCCTGCTTGCTAGGCAGTTGTGTTAACCACTGCATCCCCCGGACACAGTGTTTATCGCAAATGCGCAAAGAGCCTTAGCACACTCCCTGGCCAAGTCACATTCCCACCCAATGCCACCTGTCCACAGCCTCTGTCTATGTCCTCTGTGCTCGCTAATTTTTAGATTCCCACTGGCTGTCAGACATAAATGTGCATCTCCACAGAGGTTACGGATTCATTGCCCATCCATGTGAATCAGTTGTATGAATGCATGGTGTTTTTCCTTTCGTTTATATAGAAATGAACAGACACAGCACATTCATACAAGTCCATCTCCTCCTCCTCACCTACACAACTAACTCCCTAGACTCATCACGGTGTGGCAATAATGCAGCATCCTGTACCACAACATCTGCTCTCTACACACCAAGGATCCCATGTTAATACGTATCCTGTCCCAACACAACGTCTTTGCTGTCATCCTTAAAGAAACGTTCCTCCAACCCTATAACACTACCTGAACTTTTTCCTGTATCCTCCACACTACAGATAATCTCCTTAGTGAGGCCGGGAATGGAGTTACCATTGAGCAATACATAACCTTTAATTAATACTCCCACTGAACACCTTACCCTTAGCCTCTTCTTCAAAACATGGACCGTTACCTGTGCTACTATTTGCATCCAACCAAAGAATACCATTCCCTACTACTTCCTCACACACTTCAGCCGTTCCTTTTCCACTAAATTGTTGCCACTGACCACAACATCTGTAGTAGATTACCAGCAGAACAGCAGGTTTGGTGTCAGATTACAGACTCCTTCCAAAGTCACGTTCTTCCCTTACCACATTGCACCCTTCCTGAAAGGAACACCACTCCAAATATAGTCCTAGTAACTCCCTCCCTCCTCGGACACTTGATTGCTGAAGCCCTTGATTTAATAGAAAGTGACCATCTAACGCTCTCCTCATATCCTCATCTCCTTGACTGCCTACAGGAAAGTCCATAGATATCCAGACTAGAAGCCACCCCCTCACCTTCCAGCAATCCAGCGTTTCTGCAGCATACTTTGTCAGACGCTATATCCACCTACAGTCCTATCAAGGCAATGTGTTCGAGAGGAGGTCGTCCAAGGCGCTGAGAGAGGCTTAAGCCGAAACTTATTCCCGTGAATAGAGGACCATTGGCGATGCCAAAGGGACACCAACTCTTGACAGACGGCGACGCAGAGATCATCGGAGGAAATATAGGTAATCGTGGGCTGAGGTACGAGGACTGCAGCCTTTGCAGCAGCGCCAGCAACCTCGTTTTCTGGCAGACCCACAAGACCAGGGACCAAAAGAAACATTACTCTGGCTCCACGAAGAATGAGCAAGTGACAGTTCTCCTGGACCCGCTGCGCTAAGGGATGAGCAGCGTACAGCGAACATAGACTTTGGAGGGCATTGAGTGAGTGTGAGCAGAGGACACAATTGGAAAGGCAGTGTCGTCGGAAGTACTCCATGGCCTGATACAAGGCAAAGAGCTCGGCTGTAAATACTGAGGAGTATGCCAGAAGCCGTTGTCGAACAACTCGGATGGCAATGATGAAGGCACACCGGGCCCCACAGTCGGTCCGAGAGCCATCAGTGTAGGCAAAGGTACTATCGCGGAGTTCCATGGGAAGGTGACGAAACTGGAGGCGATAGACAGAGGCTGGAGTAGTGTCCTTAGGAAGCGAATGAAGGTAAATGTTAAAATGGGCCGCTACGCAAACCCAAGGTGGTGAAGGGTTCACATCCACTGGTAAAGCTGCAGGTAGTGTGAAGTTAAGCCGCCATTGCAAGTGGTGAAAGCGGACTCCAGGAGGTAGCACAGAAGAGGAACGAGACCCATACTGACAGTCAAAGGAATCATCAAAGAAAGAGGCATAGGATGGGTGGCCACGCATGACAGACAAACTGCATGCATACCTGCTGAGCGCAAAGTCACGGCAGTAGGACATTGGTAGTTCAGCAGCTTCAGCGTTCAGATTCTCAACTGGGCTGCTGTAAAGGGCTCTCATGGCCGAACGGATGCCACAATAGTGGATAGTGTTGAGACAGCGTAATAAGGATGCGCGTCCAGACGCATAAACAAAACACCCATAGTCGAGTTTCGAATGTACAAGGTACTGGTACAAATGGAGGAGAGTCAGTGTGCAGTGGACTGCCAAGTAAGACACATGGAAGGACCAATAGAGTTTCCTATCGAGCATGAACACCGTCTGGTGTTGTAGTTTCAACGAACGGAAGGGCAACAGGCCCAAGATGTAGAAATGGTGGGAGAAACCATTTGTGCCACCCGAAATTCATACAGACGGTTTTGTCAGGGGAAAAGCGAAAGCCATTGTCAATGCTCCAGGAGTAAAGACAATCAAGACAGCGCTGAAGACGCCGCTGAGTGAGACAGGTCCCTGGAGAACTGCAATAGATGGAATAATCGTCTACAAAAAGAGTGCCAGAGATGCCCTGCCAGAGACGGGCCATTATAGGGTTAGTGGCGATAGCAAAGTGGACGACGCTCAGGATGGGAAGCACACCATTTTCCTATATAAAGGTGTCCGACATGGCGGAACCCACATGCCCCTTGAAAACCCGGTCTTGTAAACATGCCCGAAGAAAACAGTGCAGGCGCCCACAGAAGCCCCATGTGTAAAGATTACAGAGGATACCAGCTCTCCAGCAGGTGTCGTAGGCCTTCTCCAAATCGAGAAACACGACCACAGTCTGGGATTTACATAGAAAACCATTCATTACATGGGTGGAAAAAGTAACGATATAGTCAACTGCAGAAGGCTGAGCTCGAAATCCACACAGTGTAGTCGTTAGTAAATGTCGAGACTCGAGCCACCACACCAGCCAGGCATGAATCATACATTCCATCACCTTGCAAACGCAGCTGGTAAGAGAGATGGGGCGGTAGCTAGAAGTAAGGTTTCTGTTCTTACCGGGCTTAGGTATTTGTATGATGGAGGCTTCCCGCCAACGTCGTAGAAATGTGCCCAGATGCAGTTGTACATATTAAGCAGATAGTACTTGCCCTCAAGAGAAAGTTGCTACAACATCTGAATGTGGATGGTGTCTGGCCCTGGGGCGGAGGATGGGGATGAACTCAGAGCATGTTCGACCTCCCTCATAGTAAAGATGCCATTTTAGCACTCACGATTCGGAGAAGAGGAGGGTATCGCCCGAGCCTTCACCGCTCGTTTCCGATGGAGAAACGCAGGGTGATAGTGAGAAGAGCTCGATACTTTCACAAAATGGCGGCCCAAGGTGTTGGAGATAGCAACGGGGTCCACAATAACATGGTCTGCTACGGTCAGGCCGGAAATTGGCGAATGGATCTTGTTTACAGAGAGCCGACGGAGGTTGGCCCACACGTCAGAGGAAAGTGTGGAACTGATAAAAGAACTAGTGAATGGATTCCAGCTAGCTCTTTAGCTATACCGAAGGACGCGACGACACTCTACACGCATCTGCTTATAGTGAATGCAGTTTGCCAGCGCAGGGTGGCGGTTAAAAACGCGGAGAGCACGTCTGCGTGCACGAATTGCTTCGCGGCATGCCTCAGCCCATGAAGGGACTGGGACACGACGAGGTAGAGAGGAAGTGCAGGGGATGAACGTTCTGCAGCAGTACGGATAACATTTGTGAGATATTCGACCTGGTCATCCCCACTGGGGAAATCTTGGTCTTCGAAGGTTGTCAGGGAGGAGTAAAGCTGCCAGTCAGCCTTAGGAAGCTGCTATTTAGGTTGGCACACAGACTGGGTAGGGGTCAGCAAACGGACAGCACACAGGAAATTGCCGCTCGAGTAGGTGTCAGGAAGAACAGACCACTCAAGTCGATGAGCAAGCTGGGCAATGCAGAAGGATAGTTCCAAATGTGAATAGGTGTGCGACGAGTCGGAAAGGAAAGTGGGTGCTCCAGTGTTAAGGCAGAAGAGGTTAAGTTGGTTAAGAAGGTCAGCCAAGCAGGGCACCTCTCTGACAGGTCCTGGGAGAACCCCAAAGGGGCTGATGTGGATTGAAGTCACCGAGTAGCAAAAATGGGGGAGGTAGCTGACCAATAAGTTGAAGAAAGTCTGCTCTCATGACAGCGAACGATGATGGGACACATATAGTGCAGAGGGAAAAAGGCAGGTGGGGAAGGAGAAGGCGAGCTACCACAGCTTGAAGATTGGTAGTCAGGGAGATGGGTTGGCTATGAATGTCATCCCGATGAGCAGTATGACGCCCCCATGAGAGGCAATGCCGACCTCAGGGGGATGGTCAAAACGAATCGGTAAGGAATGTGAAAGATCAAAGTGATCGTGAGGGCGCAATTTAGTTTCCTGAAGGCAGCTGTAAACCTTGTTTGTGGGACAAAAATCCGCGAATGTTCCATTGGAGGAGAGTCATGATGAAAAGATGCTGGGGTGTCACCTTGGCGGCTGCCGAGTGGCAGCTGGGAAGAGGTGTTACTACAGGGCACAGAAGCAGGAGGAGCCTGCTCCATGGGGTCCTCAGAAGCATCAGCTTGCTTGTGCGGTCGTTCTGTGGAGTCCAACGCCGAGAGACGGTTCTTGGTGCGCACCGGCGACAAGGAGGCTTGCCGGGCTAAGGTATCACGTGCCGACACCATCGATGAGGATATTCGAGGTGGCGAAGGAGAAGACCGTTGCCTTTGGAGGACTTCTTCGAGCCCTTCCGGTTGGATAAGACTCGGGTGTTGTTTGGCTGGAGGGACGGAGGAAGTCTTCACAGGAGTAGTCCTTCTGTAATTTCCGGCCTACCGTTTGTGTAGCAGGTGGTTTCGCAACTTGAGGCGAGAGTAGGTCGCATATCAGTGTGGCTATGTCCTTCATGGAGCAAGGGATAACAGCAACAGAGCTATAGGTACCAGACGGGAGAACACAGGCTTTGCGACTAGCCAATAAATTGCGAGCAACTAGATAAGGCACCTTTTCCTTTACCGGGATCTCTTGCACAGCTCACTCGTCAATACACCTGAATCTCCGGAGAGGAGGCGGCATGGCCGCCGCTGCAGTTCATACAGCGGGCAGAAGAAGGTGGATAACCGCCCTCGTGCGCATCCCTACCACAGGTGACACATTTGGCTAGGTGTCGACAACACGTTATAGTGTGGTTAAAACGATGACACTGGTAGCAGCGCATTGAGTTCGAAATGTATGGCCGGACAGTGATAATTTCATAGCCTGCTTTGAGCTTGGACGGAAGCACCACTCTGTCGAAGGTGAGAAAGAGAGTATGGGTAGGCACTAAGGAGGAAGCTGCCCTTTTCATTAGACGATGATCGGAGAGGTAAGATTGTATTTTGGCCTCAGTTTAAATCGTCGAGCAGCCTGGTGTAAATTACACCACTGGAAGAATTCAAAGTTCGGTGGGCCTCGAACAGGGTAACAGTGGAGAAGCGAGACAGCAAGCAGTTGTTGTGCTTGAGAGTCAGAAGTGGTCTCCGAAAGCAAAGTGTCATTCCCTAAACGATAGCTGGATTTCACAGGGCCAGCAATTGCATCTACACCTTTCTGAATAATAAACGGATTTACTATGGCGAAGGACAGACCATCTTCAGTATGTGAGACCACGAGGAACCGTGGTGCAGCGGGAAGGGTGACTGAATAATCAGCCTCGTTCCGTTTACGTTTTGTAGAAGTTGAGTGGAAAGATGATTGACTTTTTTTTTTTTTTTTGGTCATTAGTCTACTGACTGGTTTGATGCGGCCCGCCACGAATTCCTTTCCTGTGCTAACCTCTTCATCTCAGAGTAGCACTTGGAACCTACGTCCTCAATTATTTGCTTGACGTATTCCAATCTCTGTCTTCCTCTACAGTTTTTGCCCTCTACAGCTCCCTCTAGTACCATCGAAGTCATTCCCTCATGACTTAACAGATGTCCTATCATCCCGTCCCTTCTCCTTATCAGTGTTTTCCACATATTCCTTTCCTCTCTGATTCTGCGTAGAACCTCCTCATTCCTTACCATATCAGTCCACCTAATTTTCAACATTCGTCTATAGCACCACATCTCAAATGCTTCCATTCTCTTCTGTGCTAGTTTTCCCACAGTCCATGTTTCAGTACCATACAATGCTGTAGTTCCAGACGTACATCCTCAGAAATTTCTTCCTCAAATTAAGGCCGGTATTTGATATTAGTAGACAGACTTCTCTTGGCCAGAAATGCCTTTTTTGCCATAGCGAGTCTGCTTTTGATGTCCTTCTTGCTCCGTCCGTCATTGGTTATTTTACTGCCTAGGTAGCAGAATTCCTTAACTTCATTGACTTCGTGACCATCAATCCTGATGTTAAGTTTCTCGCTGTTCTCATTTCTACTACTTCTCATCACCTTCGTCTTTCTCCGATTTACTCTCAAACCTTACTGTGTACTCATTAGACTGTTCATTCCGTTCAGCAGATCATTTAATTCTTCTTCGCTTTCACTCAGGATAGCAATGTCATCAGCGAATCGTATCATTGATATCCTTTCACCTTGTATTTTAATTCCACTCCTGAACCTTTCTTTTATTTCCATCACTGCTTCCTCGATGTACAGATTGAAGAGTAGGGGCGAAAGGCTACAGCCTTGTCTTACACCCCTCTTAATACGAGCACTTCGTTTTTGATCGTCCACTCTTATTATTCCCTCTTGGTTGTTGTACATATTGTATATGACCCGTCTCTTCCTATAGCTTACCCCCACTTTTTTCAGAATCTCGAACAGCTTGCACCATTTTATATTGTCGAACGCTTTGTAAGTAGGCTGTTTAGGTTTTTTTATTGGTAACGCCACCTCTGTATGAAAATCACTGGCTGTGCTGTGTGCAGTCTGTGGCTGCTTTGCATTGTTGTAATACTCGCCATTGTAGTGTTAGGCAGCTGGCTGTGAACAGCGCGTAGTGTTGCGCAGTTGGAGGTGAGCCGCCAGCAGTGGTGGATGTGGGGAGAGAGATGGCGGAGTTTTGAAATTTGTCATGAACTGCTATATTTATATATGATGATATCAAGGTAAATACATTGTTTTTCTCTATTAATATCTTTCATTTGCTAACTATCCCTATCAGTAGTTAGTGCCTTCCATAGTTTGAATCTTTTATTTAGCTGGCAGTAGTGGCGCTTGCTGTATTGCAGTAGTGGGAGTAACGAAGATTTTTGTGATGTAAGTGATTTAGTGATTTGTGAAAGGTATAGTTTAATGTTAGTCAGGGCCATTCTTTTGTAGGGAATTCTGAAAGTCAGATTGCGTTGCGCTAACAAAATATTGTGTGTCAGGTTAAGCACAGTCCTGTATAATTGTTCAAATGGGACGTTTCATATGCCGACCCTTAGCCTAGGATACCTCACTGGAATCTTCTGATTTTTTCTTGTAGTTTGTGTAATTAGTGTAGATTTTGTTTATTGCTAGCGCATAATTGTAGATAGAATCTCCATTGTAGTTGCAGTCTTTCATTGTTGTACAGTAAAACAGGTGTGGCACGCATGTAGATTTGCACCAAGTATTTCTCAGCTGCAATTAACTAGATATTATTTTCAGTGTTATGTTAATGTATTCTCTTAATTTTGCTCTTCAAATTGTGCTTTTCTGTGTTGTCATGTGAAATATTGTGACAATAATAGCGTGTGAAAAACGTAATACTAGACTCCAAAGTAAACTGAGAAATGACAGTGAAGACGAAAGCAGTGTGTTAGCGCAGCAGAGTAATGAATTAACTAATGTTCAAAGTAGTAATTTGGTAATTGTGCATAGGGAAATGGAGCGGGCGGCAAACAATGGCGTGGACAGTGAAACAATTAGTGAAGAGGGAAGCATTATCGATCGATCGGTCGGCAACAGCTCGCCTCAGGAATCGGGAATGATAGAACACAATATTGCAAATACTGTAGACTCAGGTTTTGGGTTCTCACCGTTATCTCAAATGAGTCAAGACACATTTTCCACTTGTCAAAATGTGAATGTTGCCGGTGCAAATTCACTGCCGAAAAGCACTGAGGAACATGTTTCAGACACCAGTGCATTGTTATTACAATTAATGCAACAAATGGGACAAAAGCTTGAAAAATTAGACACAATGGAACAAAATCTGAGACAAACACAGCAACAGTTAGACACAATGGAAGAAAATCAGAGACAAACACAGCAACAGTTAGACACAATGGAACAAAATCAGAGACAAACACAGCAAAAGCTTCAAAAGTTAGACACAATGGAACTAAATCAGAGACAAACACAGCAACAGCTTCAAAAGTTAGACTCATTGGAGCAAACTCTTGAACAAACACGTGAGGATTTAACTACTGAGTTACATCACATTGAATCGAAATGTCAAAAAGTCTGTAATGACGTAAAAACACAAATTTGTGAGCATTTCCAAACTATTTTTTCGCGTCATGAAAATGCACTACAGAATCACGAAGCAGCCATAAAAGAACTGTAAACTATTGTTCATGAAAATCATGAGACCTTGCAAGCTAAATTTGACTCAGTTGCATCTACCGATTCGGTTACGCAACTTGCAAAAACTCAGGAAAACTTAAAGGACACAGTAGATACTCTGAAACTTGGTTCAGAAAAACACACTGAGGAAATAAGTACACTATCGGATAAAGTAGCCGAACTTTCAGATCAGTTCACTAACTTATCTACAAAGGTAGATGATGATCTGAATGACACAACACCTGTAGCCTTCACTGACACTGAAGAGTATGAAGAAATTAGAAAATTCAAACAAAATCAAAATCAAATCAATACACAGTACAAAAGAGAAATCCGCGAAGTACAAGATCAGCTGACACAGGTAATACAAGAATTACGTATTTCAGAGGACACTCGCGCCCCAATACGGGAAGAGGGACATAGAAATACGGAACAACCACAAAATAATAACACAGGACACTTCGGAAATTATGAAAGAAATTGGCAAGGCACACCGAATTTTGAGATGGAACCGCCGACACGACATAACAATGACCGATATGCTACTCGCCGACATGATGATTTTGACTATAAGCTGTTCATTACTACACGTAAATTCAAAACATTTAAGAATTCTGGCAACGACATTCATCCACAAGCATGGCTCCATCAATTCTCTCATTGTTTTCCTCCCAACTGGTCGTTAGAACACAGATTAGAATTTATGTGTGGCTACTTGCAGAATGAACCAGCTGTAAGAATGCGATCGGTCATTCACGATTGTCACAGTGAAGGAGAATTTTATCATGCATTCCTTTCAGCGTATTGGTCTCAAGCTACACAAGACCGAGTAAAACATAGCATCATAATGATGAAACGTTTCGAACAATCTGAATTTTCCAGCCTTGTGAAATATTTTGAAGACATGTTGCACAAGAATCAGTACCTGTCAAACCCATACAGCCCCTCAGAAATCATCCGCATTTGCTTAATCAAATTACCTGAACATTTACGACATATTATTTTGGCAGGACGTTGCAAAGACGACATTGAAGCTTTTCAGGGACTGTTACAAGAACTGGAAATTGACACTGACAATCGCGGAACTCGAGAACAGGAGCACAACAATTACAGGTCACATCTGTCACAATTCCGCGATGACAGAAATAATACACGACAAGGCTATTCTTATAACGTAAATCGTGACCAAAACAGACACCACCCGTATGACAACCGTTGGCAGAGTAGTAATAATTACAGGGAAAGATCACCTCTCCGCGGTAATGTCTATTACAGAGACAAACAGAGAAACAGACAATTTGGGAACCAAAACAATTATTATTACGGGAGACAGAATAACTTTAGATGCAACGGTCCAGCGCGCAGTTACGATTCAGGGAGAAATTCTCCACCACTTAACCGACAAGAAAGAAACCACAGGAACTACCGACATGACGATAGACGATATGATCGTTAACGACAGACCTGAATTGCATCAGAACTGGCGGGATTTAAACAGGGCAGGGCCCTCTCGACAGAGCGAATTTGTAGAAGTTCGGTCTCCTAATCCCAATAACGGCGTGCGCCAACAAAGAGACAGACAATGACTCGCACAGCAGGCAGCCGCGTGCGCCCGCTGGCTCCGAGAAAAATAACATAAGACGCTAACCTTGAGAAAAATTCCAGTATTCTTTACCGACGTATACCACATGATAATTGCGTTGAAGTTGAAACTCTGCGTACTAGTGAGAGCAAAGGTTTACACCACATTTCACATGTAAAACCGTTTATTGAAAGATAATCTGTTTTTAAACTTTGTCTTTGCCATAAAACTTTTCACTTCACATTTCTAGTATGCTTTGTCAGACTTAAGAAACTGTTAACAGGCAACAATGTTTGAAGTTAAACATCCAGTCTAGAACCTAGGGAACATTTTAAACAGAAATTACGAATGTATTGTTATAGTGAACAGACGACACAGTGTTGTATTAGTACATTCTTGCTTGTTAGCTGCACGATTACGTAACGACTATCAGGCTTACATACTTAGAACTTGTACTGCTAATGAGATTTTAATGCAACATTTTGGTTTACTTGAAAATACATTCTGGATTTAAAGTACTTTCAGTGAGATACCAGATGACACAGTGGTTAGTTATGTGACAGCTACACGATTTTATCACGACACTACTAATGAGTGACAATCTACAATGTTGCTTTTGCGGTGTATCTGTTTTATATCTGCACAGTTTTTCTGAATTCTTCTGGAAAGTAAAACAGGTTTTAGTAGTAACTTAGGTTTTAGTAGTAACTTTTGTGGTATAGCTACAATGAGACTGCCTTTTCCGTAGCACAACAATACGTTACAGCACAGTACTTTCCTCATCACGGCAATAAGCGTAATAACTAAGATATCTATACGCAAAGCATTTCACTTTTGTGTATCATGAGGTAAGTACATTGACTTCTGCAGAACTTAGCTTTCGGAGGACGATAACTACGACACTTCCACAGAATTATCTTACAGCAAGACGCACATTTAGCGCTACAGGACACGCATTTGAGAGATTAATTTTGTACTTAAGACATTTATTTTTCAAGATTTTTGAATTGCAAAGAATGTTTTCCGTGATACATTTCATTCCATTGCTGTAATCTGTAACACCTAAGGGTATAATTACATTAATCCTCAGGGGGGTACACGCTTACTTTGTGTACCATGTGTGTGGCAAGCACAAGGAGCCCTAGCTAATATGGTATTTGCTTATACAACTTTACACATCGGTACCATATTTCTCTAACACAGAATTACACAGCTATCTGATTATTTACCTGAGAGAGAAACATTTATTTTACTACATCAGTGACAGACGTTTACGTAATTACACCGTTGGATAACTTCACACTTACGAAATTGTATGTTGTCTGTACTTTGTGAACTGTTCATATTTTTTCAGAACCACTGTGATACTATGAGAGCTTTGAATGATGTATTTGGTATGGGATCATGATTTTTAAGTACGTTTGAGGTAGATGACACTATTAAAATGAGCAGAGAATTTTTTTTTAGGTTTTGAAATTATTGGTGGAAGCTACGACGATTTTGAGAATTGACTGAGATGTTATGATATTATTACGACGACGATGTGTACTATGCTTTTGAGATATGTTTATGATCAATAAGATGATGCTACCGTATATGAGGAATAAGAAGTATGTTGGAAACCAAGAATCGTACTTTAAGAGTTATGAAATGTGTGTAAATGCGTGACTGTATCACAATGCTGACGAATATTTTTTTTGGTCACTTATATTTATAGGATTTTGTTTCTACACATTTGCAACACAAATTCTCGACCTCTGCAATTTTTTATATGTGACTGCCACTGTAGCGGAAACTGCTGTCGTAAATATTTCCGTGCGAAAGTTAAGTGACCACCTGCACGTAATGCGTCACGGGCACCCAGCTGTGTCAGACGCCTGGAGAAAAAGTCATTAGCGTGTGCCCATTTCAGAGGCACAGGTAAAAAAAAAAGGGGGAGGCCATTATCCTCGCTATTGACATTCCTTTGTAGAAAGCATCGCAAATACGACACGCTAATAATAACTTGGAAACATTCTTACATCTGCACACCTGATTAGGACAAGTGTCTATCTACGAGAATTGAGAGAATTTCTACTAACTTATGAAATGCCTCATGACTACTGAATGATTATTTTATGCTTTACTTTGTACATAGTTGCTTATTTCATTTTATATCTGGTTTCTAGCTGCACTGCAGCACTGGTTAAAATAAAATTTAGTAGATGTACTAATATAAATATTTTATGCCTACAGATCCAGTAAATAATTTTATGATCTATTAAAAAAACGAAGGAGCATAAAAAGACATTTCCCTTCACAGGAATTGCATACGGAATTTTCTTTTCAACTACTTGGTAATTTTTTTGGTAGAATAACTTCTTGTGGTGCACCACTTTAATTACATAGACATTAAGATGTGAACAGACATTTCCCTTATCTGCATTGTTGTCTTTAGTGTACTATTTTTTTCTGCTTGAGCTTTGTCATGTTTAGATGCTGCTGCTGTTTGCCAGACATAGTGCTACTGAATTTTAATTTGTGTTACTCTTCTAAGTCAGTTTACTACTGATTTATTTTTCTTGTTTGCTGCACATTGCCTTATATTAGTTGTAATATTGCAATTGCTTTGCTAATTTCTATAATGTTGCTTGCTTCGCAAATCTGCATTTTTTTTTCATTGCTGTTTGCGTTAATTGTTTTGTGCTGCTGCATTGCCTCGTCCCTTAGTTTAGCATCTGAGCTCAGTAGATTTAAGTTAGCTTAAGAGGGGTAGACTATATAAGAAACTAACTATGATGAAAGGGAAAGAATACATTGAAAGTTATATGAAAACGATTTGGGCCAAAATGAGTATTGTACAATGAGCCATAATTATTTTGAAAGAAATATGAATAGAATACAGGAAGGAGGTATAGATAGGACTTTTTGGGAATAATGATGAATGAAGGGAGATCTCCAAGAAGTAAAGAAGTTTTGTTTGCAAAATACTGCAGTAAAACAAACCCTGTCCTTTCCCCCTGTGTTATTCTGGTATGTGTTTGTGTACTCTTGTATATTTGTGTTTTTCCTGTCTTTATGTGTTTAGCTAATAAGATTTATGTTGAAGAATTTTTCTAATAATATGTTATTTTCTTTGTAAAGATGTTTAAACATTATTTGTTCTGTTTTGTTTTAATGCTCATGTGTGAAGTTGATATTCCGAAAGTTATCCTGATCTTTTATCTATGTACTCGTGTCATAATTCCTGTAACACTGGCGTATATGTTTATTTCTATTCTTTTATAAAGCCCCTATTCCTACAAATGTTATCTGTATTATTATGTCTTTAATAATGTATTTTGTATCTTTGTAATTGTATTCTCATGTTATAAAATTGTAATTGAGACCAGTTCATCAAATTAAGTAACTTGTAAGTTCCATTTCACTGCACACGTTTCTGTTGGTCATAGTATATGGACAATATGTGAGAAGTAGGGACTGTTAGTGTTTGCACGTGTGTTAATAATTCAGCAAGGGACTGGATAACAGCATTGCTGCTTCTAAGGACAATTCCAAAAACTTTGTGAGTGCACAAGTGGTGGTTATGGACTTGCTATATTAGCCACAAGACTCTTCAATGGTGATTGTGCACCTGCACAGTCACAACAGATTCTCTACAAGGACTACAGTGGGTCTGCGTCTTTGCTGACTCACCAGTACCATTATTTCTGCAAGGACTGCAGTGGGTCTGCGCCTCTGGTGGCCCACCAATACCGTAATCTCTACCAGGACTGCAGTGGGTCTGCTCTGTGATGACCTACCAAAAGATATTCTTCAAAACTTCGACTGACTCCGCTGTGGGTTTGCTCAGTTGTGGCCCATTACCTGTCTGCATGTCAAGAGTCAGCATTGTCTTTTCGTTGGAAGGACAACACTACTTCTTCAAGACTGCATGGAAATCCACCACTTCCGTGTGCATTTTTTTTTTACTGCTCAGAATTTGAGAAAAACACATATTTTACCTTGATGAACGATTAGGACTGTCTTTATGGACTGTGAGAAAGTTTAGCTTTTGACCAACATTGTATCAATAAGTGTGTGCATTTGATTTCTTTGTTATTGTAATTATGAAAAATTTTTTCAAATCTGTATTGGCCACTTCCCCAAACCAATTTGTAAAATTTGTTGTGGGGAGCATGGGGGCTATGTAAGTAGGTTGTTTAGGTTTTTTTATTGGTAACGCCACCTCTGTATGAAAATCACTGGCTGTGCTGTGTGCAGTCTGTGGCTGCTTTGCATTGTTGTAATACTCGCCATTGTAGTGTTAGGCAGCTGGCTGTGAACAGCGCGTAGTGTTGCGCAGTTGTAGGTGAGCCGCCAGCAGTGATGGATGTGGGGAGAGAGATGGCGGAGTTTTGAAATTTGTCATGAACTGCTATATTTATATATGATGATATCAAGGTAAATACATTGTTTTTCTCTATTAATATCTTTCATTTGCTAACTATCCCTATCAGTAGTTAGTGCCTTCCATAGTTTGAATCTTTTATTTAGCTGGCAGTAGTGGCGCTTGCTGTATTGCAGTAGTGGGAGTAACGTAGATTTTTGTGATGTAAGTGATTTAGTGATTTGTGAAAGGTATAGTTTAATGTTAGTCAGGGCCATTCTTTTGTAGGGAATTCTGAAAGTCAGATTGCGTTGCGCTAACAAAATAATGTATGTCAGGTTAAGCACAGTCCTGTATAATTGTTCAAATGGGACGTTTCAGCTTTTTCCAGGTCGACAGATCCAATGAAAGTGTCTTGATTTTTCTTTAGCCTTGCTTCCATTATTAGCCGTAACGTCAGAATTGCCTCTCTCGTCCCTTTACTTTTCCTAAAGGCAAACTGATCCTCACCTAGCGCATTCTCAATTTTCTTTTCCATTCTTCTGTATATTATTCTTGTAAGCAGCTTCGATGCATGAGCTGTTAAGCTGATTGTGCGATAATTCTCGCACTTGTCAGCTCTCGCCGTCTTCGGAATTGTGTGGATGATGCTTTTCCGAAAGTCAGATGGTATATCGCCAGACTCATATATTCTACACACCAACTTGAATAGTCGTTTTGTTGCCACTTCCCCCAATGATTTTAGAAATTCTGATGGAATGTTATGTATCCCTTCTGCCTTATTTGACCGTAAGTCCTCCAAAGCTCTTTTAAATTCCGATTCTAATACTGGATCCCCTATCTCTTCTAAATCGACTCCTGTTTCTTCTTCTATCACGTCAAATCTTCACCCTCATAGAGGCTTTCAATGTATTCTTTCCACCTATCTGCTCTCTCCTCTGCATTTAACACTGGAATTCCCGTTGCACTCTTAATGTTACCACTGTTGCTTTTAATGTCACCAAAGGTTGTTTTGACTTTCCTGTATGCTGAGTCTGTCCTTCCGACAATCATATCTTTTTCGATGTCTTCACATTTTTCCTGCAGCCATTTCGTCTTAGCTTCCCTGCACTTCCTATTTATTTCATTCCTCAGCGACTTGTATTTCTTTATTCCTGATTTTCCCGGAACATCTTTGTACTTTCTCCTTTCATCAATCAACTGAAGTATTTCTTCTGTTACCCATGGTTTCTTCGCAGCTACCTTCTTTGTATCTATGTTTTCCTTCCCAACTTCTGTTGATGGCCCTTTTTAGAGATGTCCATTCCTCTTCAACTGTACTTCCTACTGCGCTATTCCTTATTGCTGTATCTATAGCGTTAGAGAACTTCAAACGTATCTCATCATTCCTTAGTAGCTCCGTATCCCACTTCCTTGCGTATTGATTCTTCCTGACTAATGTCTTGAACTTCAGCCTACTCTTCATCACTACTATATTGTGATCTGAGTCTATATCTGCTCCTGGGTACGCCTTACAATCCAGTATCTGATTGACTTATCGCGGGGAAATCGCCCATGATTGCCAGCGTCTCTGATGCCGCGCTCGTTCCAACTGCCCCCCCTCCCCCTCCCCCTCCCCCTCCCCCTCCCCCTTGTGGCATTCGAAGAAAGAAAGCGATCATTTATGTCGCCAAACGCACTCATCTGCCCAGGGGCCGCATATGAGGCGTTGTTCATCGTTGTCCAGAGTGAATCGCATGGAGTCTGGATGGGGTGACATTTTTACCACTAACTGCTAGGTATCACATTGCACGTGTCTCTGTATCTAAGGAAACGTGCTGTATCGATCGCCATACTACTTTCCAACTGATATGTGGATGCTTCCTTTTAATTGGATTGCTGTGTCGTCCGGTCGTTAGTATCCGATAGATGTCACGCGCGTTTGCAGGTCTGGTTTCCAGCATAGCTGTCTGAACGTAACTGTACTCTATTAAAAAAAAGTGCGTATGTGGTGGAGTGACTGGGAAATGGACTGGGTCTCAACTGGTGTCATTCGACAAACTGGTGCTAGTTCTTCTATTAAGATACGTGTCCGACAAGTCTGATGTCGTCTCCACAGTTTTAACATTGTACTACCGCTCGGTTATGAACATGCGCAACACCAAGTCCAACCCTGCTGAGAGGGAGGGTAAGGGCGTCGTGTCTTACTTCAATCAGTAGACCTGCACTCACGAAGGAACCGAACGAAATTGCCTCTGAGCACTATGGGACTTAACATCTATGGTCATCAGTCCCCTAAAACTTAGAACTACTTAATCCTAACTAACCTAAGGACATCACACAACACCCCGTCATCACGAGGCAAAGGAACCAAACGCAGACAGTATTTGTCGTGTTGTTATTGCCGGCATTGGGAGTACTTGAGGATACTGCGGAATTCGTGACGCTAGGTAGTTTTTAACATACGTGACCCGCTGATTCATGTCTAACGCCAGTGTGATGTTCCCTTTGACGCCAGTCCGGACTAACTGTAGTAGTCTCTTATAGTGTTACGATGCTGTGCGACATATGTCATGGGTGAAAACAATATCTAGGCGTTTCAAGATATCCACGAGCCGTAAGGGAGCTACACATTCTTCCGTTAGTCCAACACCAATATTCATCGCTACAGACTTGTCCACATTTATAGTGCTGTTTCATATTTGCGTATCCAATCTAAAGTCACATTCATATCGTTTTCATTCTGTACTATCAGCACCAGGTCATCCGCATATGACTTGCACGTCAAAGTGTATCATCGGAAAGTCAGTCCGGTCAAGCGGTGCTATAGGCTACAAAGTAATGGATCGAGAGCCAGTGCGTATAACGTCGTAGATAAGTGACATCCTTGTCGGACCGATCTCGCTACGACGAGAGATTTGGTCGTACGTCCATTGACGAGCACTTTGGAGGAGGCATTGCTGAGTAGCTGCATCACGACAGTGATAAATGGTCGTGGAAATCGCATGTGTGCAGGACGTCCGCAAGATAGGTACGACTTACTCTATCAAACGCTTGATCAAAATATATTGCTGCAAAAAAATATAGTGCTGCACAGAGTCGGCACGTCATTGCTAGGGCGATCAAGTCGCGATATTCAACAACAGCTGTCTGAATGTTGTTATTTCCGCCAAACGAAGTTTGATCGAGGCTTGCCGCTAATATTCTGGTGAATATTTTAAAGTCGCAGTTGAGGAGCGTCAGTGGTCGGTAGTCCCGTATCCGCGTACCACACTAGGGTTTGTGTTCAAATGTTCAAATGTGTGTGAAATCTTATGGGACTTAATTGCTAAGGTCATCAGTCCCTAAGCTTACACATTACTTAACCTAAATTATCCTAAGGACAAACGCACACACATCCATGCCCGAGGGAGGACTTGAACCTCCGCCGGGACCAGCCGCACAGTCCATGACTAGCGCCCAAGACCGCTCGGCTAATCCCGCGCGGCTAGTGCTTGTGTACCGGGATAATCAGCCCCTCCACAAAAGGCCGGCGGTAAGGGCACGTCAGAGCACATTAATTCGTGGCAGATCGTACTCCACCGTGGTGCTATCACGTAGCTAAGGGTACTGTAGAATTCCAGAGGGAGGCCATCTGTTACTATGCAGGTGCGTTAACCCCAGCGCCATCCGAGACGCAGCGTTATCGCAACTGCGCGGACTATCTTGGTACTTCTCACGGCCAACCTACATTCCCACCGAGCGCCACGAATTCGCAGTCCCTGTCAATTTACTCACTCTTCTCTGCACTGAAAGAACAGACACCACGCATTCATACGAAGTATAGCTATCTACGTGCGTATATCTGCATTGTTATTCGTACATCGTAGCGAGTTGTCACAAATGTGATTCACAATACAAGCAAATAACTAACAAAGTCCTTAAATGCGTAAAACTACACTCCTGGAAACTGAAATAAGAACACCGTGAATTCATTGTCCCAGGAAGGGGAAACTTTATTGACACATTCCTGGGGTCAGATACATCACATGATCACACTGACAGAACCACAGGCACATAGACACAGGCAACAGAGCATGCACAATGTCGGCACTAGTACAGTGTATATCCACCTTTCCCAGCAATGCAGGCTGCTATTCTCCCATGGAGACGATCGTAGAGATGCTGGATGTAGTCCTGTGGAACGGCTTGCCATGCCATTTCCACCTGGCGCCTCAGTTGGACCAGCGTTCGTGCTGGACGTGCAGACCGCGTGAGACGACGCTTCATCCAGTCCCAAACATGCTCAATGGGGGACAGATCCGGAGATCTTGCTGGCCAGGGTAGTTGACTTACACATTCTAGAGCACGTTGGGTGGCACGGGATACATGCGGACGTGCATTGTCATGTTGGAACAGCAAGTTCCCTTGCCGGTCTAGGAATGGTAGAACGATGGGTTCGATGACGGTTTGGATGTACCGTGCACTATTCAGTGTCCCCTCGACGATCACCAGTGGTGTACGGCCAGTGTAGGAGATCGCTCCCCACACCATGATGCCGGGTGTTGGCCCTGTGTGCCTCGGTCGTATGCAGTCCTGATTGTGGCGCTCACCTGCACGGCGCCAAACACGCATACGACCATCATTGGCACCAAGGCAGAAGCGACTCTCATCGCTGAAGACGACACGTCTCCATTCGTCCCTCCATTCACGCCTGTCGCGACACCACTGGAGGCGGGCTGCACGATGTTGGGGCGTGAGCGGAAGACGGCCTAACGGTGTGCGGGACCGTAGCCCAGCTTCATGGAGACGGTTGCGAATGGTCCTCGCCGATACCCCAGGAGCAACAGTGTCCCTAATTTGCTGGGAAGTGGCGGTGCGGTCCCCTACGGCACTGCGTAGGATCCTACGGTCTTGGCGTGCATCCGTGCGTCGCTGCGGTCCGGTCCCAGGTCGACGGGCACGTGCACCTTCCGCCGACCACTGGCGACAACATCGATGTACTGTGGAGACCTCACGCCCCACGTGTTGAGCAATTCGGCGGTACGTCCACCCGGCCTCCCGCATGGCCACTATACGCCCTCGCTCAAAGTCCGTCAACTGCACATACGGTTCACGTCCACGCTGTCGCGGCATGCTACCAGTGTTAAAGACTGCGATGGAGCTCCGTATGCCACGGCAAACAGGCTGACACTGACGGCGGCGGTGCACAAATGCTGCGCAGCTAGCGCCATTCGACGGCCAACACCGCGGTTCCTGGTGTGTCCGCTGTGCCGTGCGTGTGATCATTGCTTGTACAGCCCTCTCGCAGTGTCCGAAGCAAGTATGGTGGGTCTGACACACCGGTGTCAATGTGTTCTTTTTTCCATTTCCAGGAGTGTATTTACATGCGTGAAAAACACACAACACCTCATTCCAACGTATCCCTTTCATTGTTATTCGACGCGGATACTCTATTAAGTTACGACTAAGTTCATTTTTTAAGTTAATCCTGGAGATACCAATTGCCGTTTTGCTATATCAACCATTCAGCGCCAGTTCTTCGAAATAGATAAGGGTCCTTCTAAATACTCTCTTGGCGCAAAACGTTTGGTTGCACACTATTCAGACTGTCTGTGAACGACATGAGGATGAACGCGTTACCATCGCAGTCATAGTTGGAACTGCTTTCAACCCTCAGTAGCCTACCATGATATGGCGCATCTCCATCGCCATTCGACATCTTTATTAATGCCCAACTGTTTGTCACTATGCCCACCCACATCTTACCGCCGACAACGCAGTTTCCTGAAATGTTCATTCGATGTAAATGGACGCACAGTAGAAAATTAAGTGCAGAAGGAGGGGCGCGCAAGGCTGCTACGCCATGGTGTCGTAACTGAATGTCAGCGTGGGAGGCCTGAAGTACAAAGAAGCTGGGAGCTCGTTTCATCATAGTATGAGAGAGGGAAGCCAAGAACAACCGAATCAGCAATTTGACAACAGTGCAAAGCAGAACACAATGATCTACCGTAATGAGACTAAATGTAGTAACTTCACTCAGTATGTAACCGTTTTGAAACCCGGAAGTTAAACATTGGAGCATCCTGGAGCATCCGAGAGCGCTGACGCGTTCAGAAAACGAGAGTACATGCGGTTGCCAGTGTGATGGGGGAGGGGGAATTGCCATCATCATCTGCTACTAACGCTGCAACCTCTTCCAGCTCATTCTTAGAGTTAGACCATTCCATCTGCTTTACGGATACAAATAGAGGACCAGCTGTATAGAGTTGCTGGGTATTCTGGTTAATTCAACATCTGTCTACAAGCTACAGCCAAATTGCAGTCCACTGACGGAAACTTATAGCTGTCCAGCCGAGGAGGGGAGTTCTGATCTGCAAGCCACAGTCTCCTTCATCTTCTGAGGATGGGGCCCAAACCCATCTTTCGTGGCCAGCCGGTGTGGTCGAGCGGTTCTAGGCACTACTGTGTGGAACCGCGCGACTGCTACGGTCGCAGGTTCGAATCCTGCCTCGGGCATGAATGAGTCTGATGTCCTTAGGTTAGTTAGTTTAAGTAGTTCTAAATTCTAGGGGACTGATGACCTCAGAAGTTAAGTCCCATAGTGCTCAGAGCCATTTGCACCATTTTTTTCGATCTTTCGGGGATGAAGAACCGATCTGCCCTCCTTTTTGGGTGCATAGATCCTGAGAAATCAGTACCCATAACAACCACCACTGGCCGCAATAATGGCCTGGATAAGCCTGGGCATCGAGTCAAACAGAGCTTGGATGACGTGTACAGGTACACCTGGCCATGCAGTTTCAACACGATACCACAGTTCATGAAGAGTAGTGACTGGCGTATTGTGACGAGCCAGTTGCTTGGCCACCATTGACCCGGCGTTTTCAATTGATGAGAGATCTTGAGAATGTGCTGGCCAGGGCAGCAGTCGAACATTTTCTGTATCCAGAAAGGCCCGTACATGACCTGCAAAATGCAGTCGTGCATTATCCTGCTGAAATTTAGGGTTTCGCAGGGATCGAATGAAAGGTAGAGCCACGGGTCGTAACACATCTGAAATGTAACTTTCACTGTTTAAAGTGCCGTCAATGTGAACAAGAGGTGACCGAGACGTGTAACCAATGGCAAACCATACCATCACTCCGGGTGATACGCCAGTATGGCGATGACGAATACACGCTTCCAATATGCGTTCACCGCGATGTCGCCAAACACGGATGCGACCATCATGGTGCTGTAAGTAGAACCTGGATTCATCCGAAAAAAATGACTTTTGCCATTCGTGAACCCAGATTCGTCGTTGAGTACACCAACGCAGGCGCTCCTGTCTGTGATGCAGCGTCAAGGGTAACTTAAGCCATGGTCCCCGAGCTGATAGTCCATGCTGCTGCAAACGTCGTCGAACTGTTCGTGCAGTTGGTTGTTGTCTTGAAAACGTCCCCATCTGTTGACTCAGGGATTGAGACGTGGCTGCACGATCCGTTACAGCCGTGCGGATAAGATGTCTGTCATCTCGACTGCTAGTGATACGAGGCCGTTGGGATCCAGCACGGCGTTCCGTATTGCCCTCCTGAAGCCACCGATTCCATTTTCTGCTAACAGTCATTCGATCTCGACCAACGCGAGCAGCAATGTCACGATGCGATAAACCGCAATCGCGATAGGCTACAATCCGACCTCTATCAAAGTTGTAAACGTGATGGTACGCATTTCTCCTTCTTACACGAGGCATCACAACAACGTTTCACCAGGCAGCGCCGGTCAACTCCTGTTCGTGTATGAGAAATCGGTTGGAAACTTTCCTCATGTCTGCACGTTGTAGGTGTCGCCACCGGCGCCAACTTTGTGTGGATGCTCTGAAAAGCTAATCATTTGCATATCACAGCATCTTCTTCCTGTCGGTTAAATTTCGCGTCTGTAGCACGTCATCTTCGTGGTGTAGCAATTTTAATGGCCAGTAGTGTATGTGCTGGGGCTTCCACTCTCATTCGTGTTACTTCTGGCCGCTCCGCCTACCAACTACCGACAACAGGGGCATGCAGTTCGCTGGAGCCAATCCTAATTGCACCTTCATTCATTGAGAGCGCTGAGGCTACCTGACAGCGTCAACAGCCACGCCAGTCTGTGGGGACACGCGGCCGCCGCATCCCCCTGCGACGAGGTGGTAGCTGTGACCGCAGGCAACGCAGGACCTGTGCTCAGCAAGTTCCCTGCCTAGCATTACCGTGCCACCTCGCGTCGAGCAGCGCGGACTCCGCACTCTCGCTGCTAGGCAGCGCCGGCAAGAAGACGGAGTGATTGCGAAACTTCCCCGCGCGACCGCTACGGTCGCTGGTTCGAATCCTGCCTCGGGCATGAATGAGTGTGATGTCCTTAGGTTAGTTAGGTTTAAGTAGTTCTAAGTTCTAGGGGGCTGATGACCTCAGCTGTTAAGTACCATAGTGCTCAGAGCCATTTGAACCATTTTTTGCAACACTTCCGCCAGTAAATTTATTTTTGATGAATAATGTTTCATTAACTCCCCGAGGCCCCGGAGGATTTCTCATCCCCGTTCTTCGCTCGACCTCGTCATAACAACAGGATCCCAGCTGGAGGCGTAAGAGGCCTGTGGAAGAGCTAGTTTGTGTATGGTACATTCTTGAACTACGTACATATATTGAAAGGGTACAGTACCGCCCAACATTGAAAATAGGTACGAAATTCTTGTCAGAACAACACATTTTTGTGTAGAAGTAACTCAATTTCAATTAATACAGCGAAGCCGGATACCAGTGTGGGAAAGAATGACAATTTATTTATTTAATTGATCACATGTGCACTCCCTCAAAATAAATCCCTACATCCAGTTTGGTGAGATCTGTGAAATGAATGAATGTATGGTCGTCTGCTAACCACAGATAGTGAATCGGAATATATGATCATCTTTGAGTCGATCCTTTGGCTACCTTTGGTGAGACCAAAGAGATGGAAGTTACCAGAGCTTTGAGCGTCTGAAAGGTGGCTGACCAATAAGGTAGCAAGGTGCTTCTCCCACTTCGACAGAGGTGCGAGAGAACCGGAATACGGCCATGTTTCGGCTCTCTGGCGCTGAACCTTCTGCTGTAAAGACCTGTTTTTTTGTTGTGCTCCGTAATGAAAGTGTGGAGGCATGGTATGGATGTGGAATATTTAAGAGTAGTTAGAACTAATCATTTCTCTTTCCCAGGAACTTTTGTGGGGAAAATTACAAAGTGAGGCAGGTAATTTTAAGGGGATTGTAGTAAACCAACGGTCACAATGAGCCCACGTGTAGTTATAAGTTGAGATACTAGCGTGTGTACAATAAGCTGAAATATTTAAGAATTAATAGCGTGTGTACAATAAGCTGAAATATTTAAGAAATAGCGTGTGTATCATAAGTTGAAGTATTTAAGAAATATCATTCCGTGTGACGCTAAATTTAAACTCTGAGAGAGAATCAAGGTGAGTCGGCCGTTTTTCCAGCAACGCCACTTGGCTTGCATTGCACAGGAAGACGTGCGTTTATCTCCAGAGTTCACAGTAGGAAAGTAGAATTACAAAGTGGGGCAGTGTCGTGTGAAACTGGGATAGATATTGATTGAAGTGGGAAAGCGGAAAGTGATGATGTTGTAACAGTTCTTTGTGTTGTATTTCATATTGTTGTGTTGTATATGTCATGTAATTTGGGTATGTGTGTTTTGCATGGGGGTAGCAAGGTAGTTTCGAAAGATTTGTGGGTATGCCTGTTCCTTCTGTATCGCTCGATCTGGAGGAAAGTTTCGTGAGGATGATTGTGAGAGGCGGAGTGTGAGGTATAATAAAAGATCCACCATCCGATCCAGGGAGTGCACTGTTGCGGTAAATAGATTACGAGACCATAGTATAGAGATTCACTAACGTAAAGCCATGCCCACTGGGCGGAATTTCTCATGTGATTTTGTTGTAGGTTGTAGAATTTGTGTGTTTAGGAATAAATCAGATAGTGAATAGAAAGAGATTGGTGGCCTTTTTCATTAAATTGTATGTTGTCATAATGTCCCGAATTTATATAAAAGCCGTTAAATCAAAGACAAAAAGTAAATGTGGTATTGCCAGTGCGTAGTGTGCAGTCAGAGTTCTATAAATCACTGATAGTCAGATGCGTGTTTCCGTTGCGTATTATTCATGCAGGAGGATAATTTGTAACTAAATAGTAAGATACGAGAATTCATGTTGCTCGATAAATTAAGGAAGAATCCACTCGCTTGGCAAACCACTCATCTTGCAGGCCTGACTGCTTGATGCCACAGTATGAGAAAGGCAAGTGGGTGCCTCTCAATATGCAAATAGAAACATGCTTGTAGTAGAGTTTCTGTTTTGATGAGGAATAAAAATTTGCCATCCCAATGTGAAGGAAGAAGCCAGGTAGGTTAGAATTTAACTTCGTTTGGACATCAGATTATTAACCCATTAGCTAGTACTAGTTAAGGCGGGGACAGAAAATGGTCCGTAGTGTGATTTAACCACGGAGCCGCCGGCGGCCACGTTAGTGCCTTACGCCAGATGCCCTGTGCCTGCTGACGACTACAGCCATCACCACCTAGAAGGCTTTGGTACAGTAGCCTGACCTGGTTGTGGACCATACCACAGCATGCGTGCGGCGGTCAACGTGTCAGCGATTCCACCCGTCTGGTAAGAATAGCGTTTCACAGCCCGCCGCCGATGAGGTCATTGAGGACGGAGTAAAAACTCCGGCTGGCGAAGATTTGGAAATACATGTCCCTCAAAAGAACCACCGTAGCATTTGCCTTAACTGTTTTAGAGTAACCATGGAACTCCTAATTATTAATGGCTGTACGGGAATCTGAACCGTCGTCCTCTCGATTCTATCCCGGTTTGCGTCACCTCTCAGAATCAAGAGAAACCGATAACCACGAGTAGCCTATACGGGCATAACGGAATAGGATATGAATCACACTCCCCTCGAATACTATTCTTTTGTCCGTTACACTGTGTCACCTCGGACGATACTTTTTAATAAATACCTACCTTATGAAGTACATTTCTTTCTGTATTGAGGTCATTATATGGGTAAATTGTAATCGATACCGCCGGCCGTGATGGCCGAGCGGTTCTAGGCACTACAGTCTGGAACTGCGGGACCGCTACGGTCGCAGGTTCGAATCCTGCCTCGGGCATGGATGTGTGTGATGTCCTTAGTTTAGTTATGTTTAAGTAGTTCTAAGTCCAATAGTGCTCAGAGCCATTTTATTGTGATCGATACCAGTTTCCTTAGAACAAGATGTACTGAGATTAAACTAGTGTATCGCGACGACTAAGTAAGTCATAAGTCTGGGAGTTGACGCCGAAGCTCCACGGTGAACATGTAATAAAATGGAGAATGCTCTGCATTATTGTAACAGTTCTTTCAATTTTCAGGATGAGCACTACTGCAATGGGCATTTAATTCTAAAGCATTATGTCAGGATGCAAATACTAAATAAATTATTTTTTCTCTCTTAACAACAGGTGGGCAGGGTGGGGTCTTCCTTGGCTCGGGTATGAGGTAGAATGAAACAGCATTTTTACATAAGATAAGTTTTATTGAAGATTTGTACAACTGTTTCCTTACTCGATATTCTGACTCGGAGAGCGGCAGCTGTGTCGTTTGCGAAGCCTGCTGCTGCGGCAGCGGCGGCGTCTGATTACGCGTGGCAGTGTGTATCCCGTGTCGCCGTCTCGCCCAGTTGACTGGAGACGCACAGCGCGAGGTGGCCCGTTTAATTACTGCGAGCGAAGTCGTGCATCGGATGGTGATACCTTGGATGTGGCGTCCCAGTGTTTCTCTTCTCTAAGCAGCCGCGTGTGTTGTGCGTCGGACAGCTGAGTGGCGCGGCGCGGGAAGGCCAGTGTCCCTGACTCGAACAACGGACTCCCGCTTGCCAGTCTTCGGCTGTCAGATCTTCATCCCAGCTCACAGGTGACTGCTGATGTGAGGCCGTCTCCTTCCCGTCCTCACGAGTCACCCGGGTACGTAAAAATCAGACTTCAAATACCTTTTAACTTCTGTCTTCTGGCGCCGAGGCTGCTGCTCGCTATTCCATTACAGCGGCGGACTTGGTACGTCTGTGTATGATGCAGTCTCTTCTTGCATGACGGTCTTCAGCACCGAAACTGACTGAAAACTACTGCTACTCTCTTCTCTTTTCTTCGTCTCTCGGGCCCACTGCGTCTCGCGTATTTATTCACTTCAGTTTACTGGAGGTGAACGACTTCACGGTCATTACCTCTTCTGTCACGTTGAAAAGCTTCTCGAAGAATCTTATTAACGTCGGTCATTGGCTCTTGGAATGTAGGCGAGGGCCTTTGATCACATGTGACGACTGAGAAACACGTGAGCCGGTCATTGCATTTTTTGTCACGTTGAAAAGCTTCTCGAAGAATCTTCTTAACGTCGGTCATTGGCTCTTGGAATGAAGCGAGGGCCTTTGCTCACATGCGACAACTCAGAAACACGTGAGCCGGTCGGGCGATGCCCTGACGGCTGAATCGACAGCGTCCGCTTATGTGGAACTTGCTGGCTTCATGGTCATTGTCTCTTCTGCTCGCTGTTTGCCAGTGTGTAAATCTTCTAAACTAAACTTTTTCATTTATTTTCTAATTTCTACTTCACTTTGATTTCACTAATTTATTTACATAAGTACCACTCAACATTATCTACAACTGTATCTCACTGCGTGTAAGAAAATGTAGAAAAGTAATCGTTTTAGAAAATCTGTCTACAACAGATTACAGAGATCAAGGTGAAATTCTTTTTTAATCATATATGATATGAGATAAGGCACAGTGCACTGACTACAGCTCAAGATAAGAAAAACTCGATAGGAATAGGAGCCAACGGGTCTATCGTTTGACTTTGAAACGGCCGAACACGATACCACTGCATGTCAGAAGTAGTTTCATACTGTAAATAGATCTCAAAAAGTTTACAGTTCATCTTTAAAGTAGAGTCAGATATTGTTCATTTGATCTGCATTTACGATTAGTAACAGAGACTGCTATAGGCTCTTAGTGTGTGTTACATTCATTACTGATCAGAGCCGTTCAAAGCCGATCGTCCATAACGGAACAAGAAAAAAAAGATGAGCGTGTGGCATCGCTGGCCGGGAGGCCCCATCCGGGGAAGCTCGGCCGCCAAGTGGAAGTCGTATTTCAGTAGATGCCACATTGGGCGACTTGCGGGCAAGGGATGAGGAGGAAATGATCATGAGAACAAGAGGACAACACAACACCTAGACCGCGAGCGAGTAAATCTCCGACCCGGCCAGGAATCGACCCAGGGCCCGCTTCCATGGGAGACTAGCACGTTACCACCCGGCTAAACAGGCAGACAAGGTACGAGAAAGTTGTTGAAACCAGTAGTGTGCATATAATCTTAAGTGGACAGATGCAAACAACCAATTTTCTTTTGTTCTGAGAGCAATCACAATCCACTTCTGTCAGTTATTTACTCACAACCGTTGCGTGATCCAGTCGCTCGGTATCTTTCTTTTGCTTGCACTTCTTATTTCAGTCACAAAATGATATGCTTCCTTATCATTAATTTAATAACATTAGTATGATTAACATGTTATAATATGGCTCTCCAGCCTGTACGAGTTGTATAAACGATGTGTTCGTCTTATGACTGTGAGCGTTTTTATTCTGTTTTTGGAATTCCAGTTTTACACCACTCTGAAGCTTGCTTAGCTTATATCCGTACTGTGACATGGCATGGAATATTTATTTCCGATAATTACATAACGCAGAAATTGTAATAGCATAAGAAGCAACTTACAGCTACAAGCGGAAAATGACATGATTTATGTCATTACGATTGTTTCATTTCTGTTCTTGTACTACTATGCCACTTACTGCCATATACTACGTTCCTACATATGATAATGATTTTTAGTAATCAAAGTATGAAACAAAAATATGTTTCTCTACATAGCGGTTACTTTCGAAAGTTCTTCGAGTCTTCTGTCAAGCTATTTATCTTCTTCGAGGGAGGAATTTGGCATCCTTTCCTGTGAAAAGCTGGAGACAGATCTTTCTCCAGCAATTGTTAGTGACACGTTTTCTCTTTCTTTACGTACCTTAGATACTCGCTTTCTCGTGTGATACTTTAAAGAGTACCTTCCATAAGTGAATACCGCTTTCCATTGTGTTCATGGCATTAAAACATGTTGCAAAGCAACTTTCTCTTCTAGAAACGTTACACCTTCGTCGAGGACTTACTAAGTACGGAGAGACAGTTTTTTGTTGATTCCAAGTTAGTACATCGCTCATAACAATTTCGTTAGAGGGAAACATAAAGAAAAGTCGTGTAGCGATGTAGCTTTAAAGAAACCTAACCCTCATTGTCTTCACTGTGCAAGAAAGAATATTGGCCTCACTTCCATTTTTTCTGAGTCGATGACAACGACGAATAACAAAAGCAGTTACTCTTTGCGTTGGTATTGCAGATGAAATGGAAAGGAGGCAGTCAAATCCGACGATGTCTCGCAGCACAAATGATTTCCGTTCCATTGTCCAGGCGAGTACTGAGACGAGTCTTGGAAAGATGTTACATCTAAATTCCTTCATAATTATTCTCCAACTGAGCAATTGATCCACCTCAAATAAACATTTCATCGAGAGACTTGAGTGAAATCTCCGAATAACTGGGTGGAGACTGTAGTATTTGGAGATTCTATAAGAGGAACATATCTTCTTTAATGTCATGCCTTTTCGACACATAACATTCCCCAATGGTTTGGAGGTCTCTCTTTATTCGTTTCAGAGGTACACAAAAATGAACACATATACAGTATATACAAAGAGAACTATACAGTATTCACTCAGAATTGGGCAACTTTGATTGCATTGCGTGTTGCAGACATTAAATCCTTCATGCTACAGCTGGTTGAGCATGAGTTACATTTGAATAGATGCCGGGTTGTCTGCAATTCATCACATTCGCACAGTGTTGTGTTGGCATTTGGCAGTTGGAAGTTCCATTTAAGGAGATTGTCCCTCGATCTTGCGACTTCAGTCCATAGTCTGTTCAAGGACTTCCTGATGACCCGCTTCTCCGTGTGTTCAGGCGGCAGGGATTCTTGTGGTGTCATCCAGTTTGACAGGTGTTTTCATCCTTCTTTCCGCTTGGCGAGTCGGGTAGCCACAGCTGATCCTTCTAAGGGCTGTGAAGTTGTTAGGAAACTCTTCCTGGACTTCAGTCTTGGCTTGGCAGGTTGATGTCCAAAGAGTGGATGGGAGGTCATTGTATTTGATTTATGCCTCTCTTCTGATGTCACATGGAGAAATCCCTGCGAGACACTGAACTTTGTCCATGGGGGTTGGCCTTAGGCAGCCTGTAACAATCCTACAGCTGTCATTTAAGGCTACATCAACCTGCTTTTCATGTACTGAATTGTACCACACTAGGCTAGCAAACTCTCCTGCAGAATAGCATAAGGCAAGAGCTGTTGTTCTTAATGTTTGTGGATGTTTACCCCAGTTCGATCCCGCCAGTTTCCGGAGAAGGCAGTTTCTGGAGGATACTTTCTGCTTCAGCTTCAGACAATGCTCCTTGTAGGTCAGTGTACGGTCGAGAGTGAAACCCAAATATCTGGGGTGGGAACAAAATTCTAGTGCAACTCCATTCCAGAATATCTCAAGTTTCCTGTCAGCTTGTTTATGTATCAGATGGAATGAACACACTTGCGTTTTCTTAGTATTGAGCGCGAGTTGATTGTTTTCATAGTAAGTACCAAGCTGTTGTAGACCGTGTGCAAGCATTATCTCTAAATCTTCAAACCGGTTGCCCTGGGCAGCAAGAGCAAGTTCGTCAGCTTGTATGAAACCTTTGCATCCTTGAGACTGTGGTTGATCGTTAGTGTACACATTAAATAAAATAGGTGACAGTACACTTCCTTGAGGAGACCGTACTTTTGAGTTCTCCATCGGCTGTGTTTTCCTTGGAAGTCCACAAAAAAACGTCGACCCTGTAGGAGTGTTGAAATTATCCTCTTCAGCGCGTAGCCTTTAGTCAGGTTGTAGATTTTGTGCAGTAACACTCTGTGGTTTATGGTATCAAAGGTTTGGAGGTAAGCCCATGTTGTTTATGTATAGTTATCTGGTAGGTAATTTTACACAGCTAGATCAACTTCTCTTCTACAACCGACAAAAATCAGGATGATGGGCTTTCCATTTATCCACATGACTTCGAACTGTCTACCTTCGAGTCACCACACTTTAGCGACCACGACATTGCAGGCATGTTTGACAACAGGGACGTTTGGATAGGAGGCGTTTCGCGAGGCGGGCCAGTAGCAAGTTTTGTCAATAATAAGCATCGAACTAACCAGCTCGACAAGCCATTCACTAGAGACCGTCCACTGTGTTTTTCTCTTACATTGGCGTCATTTGGCTGCGGTATGGAGGTGTATGGGGTGGTCATCCTACTTTCTTTTGCTTTTGAGTAATCAGTCTTGTGTGTGATGCCGCCCGCCACGAGTTCCTCTCCGGTACCTTTTCATTTCAGATTAGGTCTTGCACCATACGTCCTGAATTATATGTTGAATATATTCCAATATTAGTCGAGCGCTACACTTTTAACTTCTACAATTCCCTATAGTACCATGGAGATTTTCCCTGATGCCTTTAACCTATCAACCTGTTCCTTCTCCTTCTCAGTCTTTTTCCGTAAGTCTCTTCTTCAACAACTCATCCCTTATCTTACCAGTCCACCTGTTGCCCAACATTCTTCAGTGGCACCATATCTCAAACTCTTCGATTCTCTTCCGTTTCTGTTTTCCCATGGTCCAAGCTTCACCACCATACAATTCTGTGTTCCTAACGTACATTCTCATAAATTTATTCGTCAAATTAAGGCCTATGTTTGATACCAGTAGACTTTTCTTGCCCACGATTTCCTTCTCTATTTGTGATATCCACTTTTACGCCCTCCTTCCTTCATCCGTCATGGGTTATTTTGCTTAAAAGGCAGCAAAATTTCATAACTTCGTGTACATCGTGATCAGAAACGACGTTAATTTTCCCGCTATTCCTACTTCCGCCACTTCTCATTACTTTGTCGTTATTCATGGTTCAAAACAGGCTCTGAGCACTATGGGACTTAACACCTGAGGTCATCAGTCCCCTAGAACTTAGAACTACATAAACCTAACTAACCTAAGGACATCACACACATCCATGCCCGAGGCAGGATTCGTACCTGCGACCGTAGCGGTCGCGCGGTTCCACACTGTAGTGCCTGGAATCGCTCGGCCACTCCGGCCGGCATTTCCTGTTTCCTTAAAGAACGTAACTATCCGGCGAACGGTCCGGATATTTGGATGATACCGTCCAGGATACCAAGCAGCGTACATAGCTAACTCCCATTGGGCATTTTGATCACAATAGCCATACATCAACACGATATCGACTTTTTCTACAATTGGTAAACGGTCTATTTTAACACGGGTAATGAATCACGAAGCAAATACCGTCCGCACTGGCGGAATGTTACGTTATACGACGTACTTATACCACGAACTTATACGCTATTACAGCGCCATTTGTCACAAAGCGAAAAAAGTGGTCCAACTAAAATATTCATATTTCTTTACGTACTTCACGAATATGTAATAAAAAATGGGGTTTCCTATTTAAAAAAACGGTCTTGATATCCGTTTGACCTATGGCAGCGCCGTCTAACGGGCCAACCATAGCGCCATCTGGTTTCCCCCTTCAAGCTAGACAAGTTTCGTTCTTTGTAGTTTTATCGTTTGATGGTTATTTCGTGAGATATTTGGCCCGGTCACTATCAATGGACCACCCTGTAGATTCCGATACAATGAAGACCCAATACTCACACCTCGCGAGGAAAGGGGCGCGCGCGGGAAAAGATATTCCTTTCCGATTAGGCTGCTGAACCTAGCTACTGGTCCCCCTCCCCCCCCCCCCCCCCTCCCCTGGGCTAACAGTCTCACACGATGCCTTCTTTCTTTGCATATTTACTTAATAAAACCCTTTTGTCCGTGAATAATAATAATGCTCCTGAAGCGGAACGAACAGTGTGATAGAAACATGAATTAATCAACAATCAACAAAATGTATACCCAGACCATATTTCTGCGTCCCCTTTCGGGTTGAAAGAGCAAAGTTACGCTACCGAGCTGTCTGACGCGTAGCTCGCGTAGACGTGCAATACTAAAAATAAATTCTTAAATTATCTGGTTGTCAACTCATATAAAGTCAGCTTTCACGATGTGTGAACTCTTCCACTCGTTTTATGTTCCAGAAGTAATTCGAGAGACCAGTCTTGCATATAACGAACACATTGGAGAACTACTGTGGTTGAAGGAGAGGTACCAGGACGCTCTGCATTTCTGTACGGACCGCCAGAAGAGATGAGTGGGTGGACCGCCTGCTGGCAGGGCCTCGGCCTCGTGGTGGGAGCTCTGCTGGCCGTCTTCAGCTGGCTCTGGATCACTCGGCCACGCACCAACGCGCCCGGGCCCACTCCGGTGCCGCTGCTGGGAAATCTTCCACATTTCTGGCGAAAGCTGCCCATTGTCGTGAACGAGTTCAGGAAGATGCAACGCCAATATGGCGACGTCTTCAGGTATTTAAGCTCTTAAGTGTCAGACTGCTACCGTGTAATACCTTGCCGGTGCTATAGGATTATTTGACTAACTGTACTCCGAATGTACTACAGAAACGAAAGTAATATCGGATGTGCCCCCGAGGAAGACCAATACGGTATGTAACGTTTTCAGTATACAGGAGTTGACCAAACATATGGAAACACCGCGAAAAATACCTGCTTCAACATAAATCCAGATTGTGTAAATTGGAAGACTGGAAGAAAGAAAAGGGAAGGAAATCAATTTGTGATATCAGCTACATCGGAAATTTATGCGAGTGAAAATGTGTGTCGGGGCGGAACTCGAACTCGGGATCTCTTGATTACCAGGCAGTTGAGTTAACCACTTTGCCATCCACACATGGTGTTTATCACAAACGCATAGTCTCACATAGCGCCACCTATTCGCATATCCCTTCCATGTCCTTCATGTTCACTAATTTTAGGTTCCCTGAGGACGACGAACGATTTTATGCACTGCACCATGCCCGAAAGACAGGACACCGGCCAATAATAAACTCCTGGAAATTGAAATAAGAACACCGTGAATTCATTGTCCCATGAAGGGGAAACTTTATTGACACATTCCTGGGGTCAGATACATCACATGATCACACTGACAGAACCACAGGCACATAGACACAGGCAACAGAGCATGCACAATGTCGGCACTAGCACAGTGTATATCCACCTTTCGCAGCAATGCAGGCTGCTATTCTCCCATGGAGACGATCGTAGAGATGCTGGATGTAGTCCTGTGGAACGGCTTACCATGCCATTTCCACCTGGCGCCTCAGTTGGACCAGCGTTCGTGCTGGACGTGCAGACCGCGTGAGACGACGCTTCATCCAGTCCCAAACATGCTCAATGGGGGACAGATCCGGAGATCTTGCTGGCCATGGTAGTTGACTTACACCTTCTAGAGCACGTTGGGTGCCACGGGATACATGCGGACGTGCATTGTCCTGTTGGAACAGCAAGTTCCCTTGCCAGTCTAGGAATGGTAGAACGATGGGTTCGATGACGGTTTGGATGTACCGTGCACTATTCAGTGTCCCCTCGACGATCACCAGTGGTGTACGGCCAGTGTAGGAGATCGCTCCCCACACCATGATGCCGGGTGTTGGCCCTGTGTGCCTCGGTCGTATGCAGTCCTGATTGTGGCGCTCACCTGCACGGCGCCAAAGCCGCATACGACCATCATTGGCACCAAGGCAGAAGCGACTCTCATCGCTGAAGACGACACGTCTCCATTCGTCCCTCCATTCACGCCTGTCGCGACACCACTGGAGGCGGGCTGCACGATGTTGGGGCGTGAGCGGAAGACGGCCTAACGGTGTGCGGGACCGTAGCCCAGCTTCATGGAGACGGTTGCGAATGGTCCTCGCCGATACCCCAGGAGCAACAGTGTCCCTAATTTGCTGGGAAGTGGCGGTGCGGTCCCCTACGGCACTGCGTAGGATCCTACGGTCTTGGCGTGCATCCGTGCGTCGCTGCGGTCCGGTCCCAGGTCGACGGGCACGTGCACCTTCCGCCGACCACTGGCGACAACATCGATGTACTGTGGAGACCTCACGCCCCACGTGTTGAGCAATTCGGCGGTACGTCCACCCGGCCTCCCGCATGCCCACTATACGCCCCCGCTCAAAGTCCGTCAACTGCACATACGGTTCACGTCCACGCTGTCGCGGCATGCTACCAGTGTTAAAGACTGCGATGGAGCTCCGTATGCCACGGCAAACTGGCTGACACTGACGGCGGCGGTGCACAAATGCTGTGCAGCTAGCGCCATTCGACGGCCAACACCGCGGTTCCTGGTGTGTCCGCTGTGCCGTGCGTGTGATCATTGCTTGTACAGCCCTCTCGCAGTGTCCGGAGCAAGTATGGTGGGTCTGACACACCGGTGTCAATGTGTTCTTTTTTCCATTTCCAGGAGTGTATAATTGATTCATCTCGATGGACAATGAATCCACAATCTTCAATGTTGATGAACAATATCGTTCGACCTCCTGCGTGAATCTACACTACTGGCCATTAACATTGCTACACCAAGAAGAAATGCAGATGACAAACGGGTATTCATTCGACAAATGTATTATACTAGAACTGACATGTGATTACATTTTCACGAAATTTGGGTGCATAGATCCTGAGAAATCAGTACACAGAACAACCACCTCTGGCTGTAATAACGGCCTTTATACGCCTGGGTATTGAGTCATACATAGCTTGGATGGCGTGTACAGATACAGCTGCCCATGCAGCTTCAACACGATACCGAGTTCATCAAGAGTAGTGACAGTCGTATTGTGACGCGCCAGTTGCTCAGCCACCATTGACCAGACGTTTTCAGTTGGTGAGACATCTGGAGAATGTGCTGGCCAGGGCAGCAGTCGAACATTTTCTGTATCCAGAAAGGCCCGTACAGGACCTGCAACATGCTGTCGTGCATTATCCTGTTGAAATGTTGGATTTCGCAGAGATCGAATGGAGGGTAGAGCCACGGATCGTAACACATCCGAAATGTAACGTCCACTGTTCAAAATGCCGTCAACGCGAACAAGAGGTGACCGAGACGGGTAACCAATGGCAAGCCATACCGTCACGCCGGGTGATACGCCAGTATGGCGATGACGAATACACGCTTCCAATGTGCGTTCACCGAGATGTCGCCAAACAAGGATGCAACCATCATGATGCTGTAAATAGAGCCTGGATTCTTCCGAAAAAATGACGTTTTGTCATTCGTGCACCCAGGTTCGTCGCTGAGTACACCATCGCAGTCGCTCCTGTCTGTGATGCAGCGTCAAGGGTAACCGCAGCCATGGTCTCCTAGCTGATAGCCCATGCTGCAGCAAACGTCGTCGAACTATTCGTGCAGATGGTTGTTGTCTTGCAAACGTCTCCATCTGTAGACTCAGGGATCCAGACGTGGCTGCACGATCTGTTACAGCCATGCGGATAAGATGCCTGTCATCTCGACTGCTAGTGATACGAGGCCGTTGGGATCCAGCACCGCGTTCCGTATTGCTCTCCCAAATCCACTGATTCCATATTCTGCTAACAGTCATTCGATCTCGACCAACGCGAGCAGCATTGTGCGATACGATAAACCGCAATCGCGATAGACTACAATCCGACTTTTATCAAAGTCGTAAACTTGATGGTACGCATTTCTGCTCCTTACACGAGTCATCACAACAACGTTTCGCCAGGCAACGCCGGTCAACTGCTGTTTGTGTATGAGAAATCGGTTGGAAACTTTCCTCATGTCTGCACGTTGTAGGTGTCACCACCGGCGCCAACCTTGTGTGAAAGCTCTGAAAAGCTAATCATTTGCATATCACAGCATCTTCTTCCTGTCGGTTAAATTTAGCTTCTGTAGCACGTCATCTTCGTGGTGTAACGATTTTAATGGCCAGTATTGTGAAATCAGCAAGCGTGAGGATACAGATGCGCATTGCGGATAGGTCGCGCTAGGTGGGAATGTGAGTTGGACGGGGAGGGAGCCGAGATGGTCCACTTGGCGATAAGCAGTGTATTCGAATGGCGCAATGGTTAGTGCAACCACCAAGTTAGCAGGTGATCCCAGATTCGAGCCCCAGTCCGATACACATTTTCACTCCTCGCCGCCAACTGCACATCGCCAATTCCTTCCTTTTCTTCCCCTTCAGTTTGCATAACATATATCACAGCAGCGGATTCCACGTGGTTTCTTTTGGGACACATCCGTGCAGACACAGAGCGATACGGCGCTGTGGTTAGCACACTGGACTCGCATTCGGGAGGTCGATCGTTCAAACTCGGGTTCGGCTATCCCGGTTTACGTTTGCCGCGATTTCCCTAATTTCTTCAGGTAAATGTCGGCGTGGTTCCTTTGCAAGGACATGGCCTGTTTCCTTCCCATTCTTCCCTACCCCGCACTTGTGCTCCGTCTATAGTGACCTCGTTGTCGACGTGACGTTAAACATTTATCTCCTGCCCCTCCTCTGAAGGGACAGACACCTCCCATTCATATACTAAATCCAGGTTCTAGAGAAGCGTGAAAGTTTTACTGTTGTATTTGACAACGAACGTGACCTGTGCAATGTCATCATTACCATGCAAGTGTCAGTCGTCGTCAGAGCAGTGTTCTGTGTGCTCGTGAATGCATCACGCCGCAGTTAAGTGAAGCCGAGTGTGGGCAAGTTGCTGGTGTTCAGACGGTGGGTGCTTCCGTAACCAAGGTAGCCAAATTGTATTGCAGAGGGTCAAAAATATCGTATCGAAGATTTATACCATATACAGAGCAAGCAGAAAAACATCATCCGCTAAAGTCATAACGTGTGTGTTGAGTGATCATGACGGACAATCAGTGAAGAGGACTGTGACGAGAAATGAGAGGACGGCAGCTGCGAAAGTCGCTGCAGAACACAACGCCGCACCCACGAACCATGTCAGCATCAAAACAATACGAAGGGAGCTCCATAAGCAGGGAATTACAGGGCGAGCTGAAATTCAAAAACCAAGCAGCAGTAATGCAAATTCCGGTAACAGTAGGGCGTGGTGCCGAAATTATAAAACCAGGACAATGGAGCAATTGAAGAATGTCATTGAAGAATGTCATTTGGTTGGACGTGTCTTGTTGCACACTGCAAGTTCTGGCAGAGTTTGCCTCCGAAGAGTGAAACATAGCAGGGGTTCGGCGATGATTTCGGCAGCCATATCGTGGTTACACTGTAGAGTCGCATCACTGACCACGACTATATGACTATTTTGGCTTATCACGTCCAACCCACGTTTCAACCTCTGTTCTGCAACGGGGGTGTGTTGCAAGGAGACAAGGCACCTGTTCACAAAGCTCGCATCGTGCAATTCCTATTTTGTGAGCGCGGTGATGAATTATTGAGTTTCCCCTAGCTACTACGACCAGATCTCAGTATTATTGAGCCATATCTGTATGGTGCGAAAATTGGCGAATGACCCTAAAGAACGAAAAGTGTGATGTCATCCACATGAGTGCTAAAAGTAATCCGTTGAACTTCGGTTATACCATGAATGAGTGAAATCTAAAGGCCGTAAATTCAACTAAACTCTCAGGAATTACAATTACGAACAACTTAAATTGGAAGAAACACACAGCAAATGATGTGCGGAATGCTAAGGCAAACCGAAGATTGCGTTTAATTGGCAGCACACTTAGAAAATGTAACAGATCTACTAAGGAGACTACCTACAGTACGCTTGTCCGTCCTGTTTTAGAATACTGCTGCACGGTGTGGGATCCCTATCGGATAGTATTGACAGAGTACATCGAGGAAGTTCAGAGAAGGGAGTACGTTTTGTATTATCGCGAAATAGAGAGTGTCACTAAAATGAAACAGGATTTGAGGTGGACATCATTAAAACAAAGACTTTTTCGTTGCGGCGGAATCTTCTTACGAAATTTCAATCTCCAACTTTCTCCTCCGTATGCGAAAATATTTAGTAGACGCCGACGTACATAGGGAGAAACGATCACCACAATAAAATAAGGGAAATCAGAGCTCGCACCGAAAGATATAGGTGTTTGTTTTTATCGCGCGCTGTAAGAGACTGGAATAATAGAGAATCATTGTGAAGATGGTTCGATGATTCCTGTGCCAGACACTTTAATGTGATTTGCAGAGTATCCATATAGATGTAGATGTAGAAAGAATATCACAAATATTCTACTTAGGCCAGCATATGAGAAATCTCACTTTAAAGATGGACGACGTTTCCATGCGAAAAAGTGAAACATGCAAATGTTGGAATGTCATTTTTGACAAAATACTTAATTTCTTAGCTAATATTACGGATATTAGTCAGCGAACAAAGATAGTGCAGAAGAATGTGGCACTACTTACAAACTGATACTGGCTACCAGTCTCTGCATTTAAAGCTTATCACGATGCATTTTGACAGCAGTGGCCACAACTGTATGACTCTCAAAATTTAAGTGAACATGTCGCAGCCAAGCTGTATCTCATCCAGAGAAGAGTATTTTCTCAGGCTGACGATCGCTTTTAGTACAACGCCTCTCGAAGCACTTAACATCTTGTCTGGAATTTGCTCCGTAGGCGTAGAAGTACAATATCTAGGAACTTGTCACCGATTGCGCGGAGGTAATCTAGCAAAAGTACAAGACTATACTGGCCGGAACAGCACTGATAGGAAACAGTTAAACAAATGGAAACGTGAGTGGGACACAAGCAGTAGAGCAGGACATGTGCATGGCTTTTTCGCAAGCATCCTTGAAATTATGTAATCTCCTCCAAAGGGATTATACATTTTTGAGAAGACATGGCTCTTGTCCTGTGTATTAACACAGAATTAACAAGATAAAGGAACAGAAGTACCGCTGTGGCCTGGAACTTGTACATGAAAATACATGCTTCAATAATGTAATGAATATATGAAACTGAGAAAGGGAGTGGACAGACAACCTGATCGTGTGTATGTCATAGTCCGTAATGAAGAAAAGTGACAGCTGTTTGTTGCTCTAGAAAATAAAATATGTAAAGCAAAACTAGAAGAATTTAAAGATACGAAGGGACTCGAGTAAGAAAGAGTAGTCAATAGCAGACGAAACAGCTCTTAAGGAATTACAGACCAACAAATTCTAAGGACCACATTACTGTGAGCTATGACAAGATCAAAACTTGCCCTATTCCTATGACGTTAGTATTCACTAACCTGCGGAAGATCAATGACCAAAGAACTATTACCAGAAAACTATTTTTGAGTGTATATCCGATGGCGAAGGGGTGGGGGGCTGCGGCGGACGCCCAGTGACTTGTTCTCCTGGGACACTGCAAGAGATGTGGCTATTGATGATTCCAATGGGATGCTGTGTTGGATGGCGGCACATTGAGGGTGCAGAGCCACCGATGTGATACCAGGAAAACTTTCTTGATGACACGGTGTCATCTCACGTTCAGAAAAAGGAAACAACGTCGCGTCGGAAAGACTTCCAGTGGACGTGATCTTGTAGCACTGGGCTGTATAATTAATTAGTACTATGATTGTAGTAATAAAATGTGCAGCTATACTTAGTTTTTCTTGAATTGTTAAGCACAGATTTTGGGTGCTGGAGAACCAGTTTCTCCAGTTTTCTTACCATGACCTGTGCCCGCAACGCCACCAGGCAACATTTAATCTCATAGAGGGCATTGGCGTTGCGGGCACAGAGTATGGTAAGGAAACTGGAGCAACTGGTGCTCCGGCACTCAGAATCTGCGCTGGTGTCAAAATGTAAGGGCCAAAGTACCTTTTGCATGCCGTCACTGCCAAATCAAACAGCTCGATGACACTTGGCCCATACATAGAAAGAAATGTTACAAAATACATGGTCCAGCTGTATTAACGTGATCACCGCTTATGTTCAACGTCAGCGTGAAATAACCACTGACATACTGTAGGTGGCAGTGGAGGGTACATAAAGCGTGTCGGAGGGTCGCGAAGAACACTGCAGCAGTTGTCGTAATGTGGAAACAGAGCTATGTATCTGACGTCCAAAAAGGCATGATCATTGGCTTTAGGAGCAAGGGTAGAAGCATTTCCGAAAAGAATAAGTTTGTAAACCGTTCGCATGCCACCGTGGATTAAGTATACCGTATATGGCGAAATGGCGGCATCCAAAACCGGCGCCGAGGCAACTGTGGTGCACCATGGGCCTTAGATGACAGTGTTGATCGGCAGCTACGAAGATGTGTGCTGTCGAATAAACCTTCAATAGTTGAGCAGCCATCCGCACAAATCAACCAAACTGCTACCAAGAGTGTCTCCTCAACGAACGTTGGTGTTTATGGGCTCCTGGAGCACACACCTAGTTCACGCACCCACGCTGAATGTTGTTCATCGGCAACGGGTGGTAGGGACAGAGCATCGAGTGACATTATACTGAGTGCACTATCCGAAAATTACCTCGAGCAATTAAACAGAGAACCGACTCGTGGAGATAACATCTTGGACCTACTGATAACAAACAGACCCGAACTTTTTGACTCTGTAAGTGCAGAACAGGGAATCAGTGATCACAAGGCCGTTGTAGCATCCCTGAATATGGAAGTTAATAGGAATATAAAAAAAGGGAGGAAGGTTTATCTGTTTAGCAAGAGTAATAGAAGGCAGATTTCAGACCACCTAACAGATCAAAACGAAAATTTCTGTTCCGACACTGACAATGTTGAGTGTTTATGGAAAAAGTTCAAGGCAATCGTAAAATGCGTTTTAGACAGGTACGTGCCGAGTAAAACTGTGAGGGATGGGAAAAACCCACCGTGGTACAACAACAAAGTTAGGAAACTACTACGAAAGCAAAGAGAGCTTCACTCCAAGTTTAAATGCAGCCAAAACCTCTCAGACAAACAGAAGCTAAGCGATGTCAAAGTTAGCGTAAGGAGGGCTATGCGAGAAGCGTTCAGTGAATTCGAAAGTAAAATTCTATGTACAGACTTGACAGAAAATCCTAGGAAGTTCTGGTCTTACGTTAAATCAGTAAGTGGCTCGAAACAGCATATCCAGACACTCCGGGATGATGATGGCATTGAAACAGAGGATGACACGCGTAAAGCTGAAATACTAAACACCTTTTTCCAAAGCTGTTTCACAGAGGAAGACCGCACTGCAGTTCCTTCTCTAAATCCTCGCACAAACGGAAAAATGGCTGACATCGAAATAAGTGTCCAAGGAATAGAAAAGCAACTGGAATCACTCAACAGAGGAAAGTCCACTGGACCTGACGGGATACCAGTTCGATTCTACACAGAGTACGCGAAAGAACTTGCCCCCCTTCTAACAGCCGTGTACCGCAAGTCTCTAGAGGAACAGAGGGTTCCAAATGATTGGAAAAGAGCACAGGTAGTCCCAGTCTTCAAGAAGGGTCGTCGAGCAGATGCGCAAAACTATAGACCTATATCTCTGACGTCGATCTGTTGTAGAATTTTAGAACATGTTTTTTGCTCGAGTATCATTTCGTTTTTGGAAACCCAGAATCTACTATGTAGGAATCAACATGGATTTCGGAAACAGCGATCGTGTGAGACCCAACTCGCGTTATTTGTTCATGAGACCCAGAAAATATTAGATACGGGCTCCCAGGTAGATGCTATTTTTCTTGACTTCCGGAAGGCGTTCGATACAGTTCCGCACTGTCGCCTGATAAACAAAGTAAGAGCCTACGGAATATCAGACCAGCTGTGTGGCTGGATTGAAGATTTTTTAGCAAACAGAACACAGCATGTTGTTATCAATGGAGAGACGTCTACAGACGTTAAAGTAACCTCTGGCGTGCCACAGGGGAGTGTTATGGGACCATTGCTTTTCACAATATATATAAATGACCTAGTAGATAGTGTCGGAAGTTCCATGCGGCTTTTCGCGGATGATGCTGTAGTATACAGAGAAGTTGCAGCATTAGAAAATTGTAGCGAAATGCAGGAAGATCTGCAGCGGATAGGCACTTGGTGCAGGGAGTGGCAACTGTCCCTTAACATAGACAAATGTAATGTATTGCGAATACATAGAAAGAAGGATCCTTTATTGTATGATTATATGATAGCGGAACAAACACTGGTAGCAGTTACTTCTGTAAAATATCTGGGAGTATGCGTGCGGAACGATTTGAAGTGGAATGATCATATAAAATTAATTGTTGGTAAGGCGGGTACCAGGTTGAGATTCATTGGGAGAGTGCTTAGAAAATGTAGTCCAGCAACAAAGGAGGTGGCTTACAAAACACTCGTTCGACCTATACTTGAGTATTGCTCATCAGTGTGGGATCCGTACCAGATCGGGTTGACGGAGGAGATAGAGAAGATCCAAAGAAGAGCGGCGCGTTTCGTCACAGGGTTATTTGGTAACCGTGATAGCGTTACGGAGATGTTTAATAAACTCAAGTGGCAGACTCTGCAAGAGAGGCGCTCTGCATCGCGGTGTAGCTTGCTCGCCAGGTTTCGAGAGGGTGCGTTTCTGGATGAGGTATCGAGTATATTGCTTCCCCCTACTTATACCTCCCGAGGAGATCACGAATGTAAAATTAGAGAGATTAGAGCGCGCACGGAGGCTTTCAGACAGTCGTTCTTCCCGCGAACCATACGCGACTGGAACAGGAAAGGGAGGTAATGACAGTGGCACGTAAAGTGCCCTCCGCCACACACCGTTGGGTGGCTTGCGGAGTATGAATGTAGATGTAGATGTAGAACGGTGGGTGAAATCTCACTTCAGCACTGCACTGGGTGTCCGACGGGCAACAGGTGGCCTCTTCTGATGATTCAGGTTTTACGCTCCATTGAGCAGAGAGTCGTTGGCGTGCACGGCCGTGCAACAATCGTCGGAAGCGTCCAGGGCGGAGGAGGCAGTGTTACAGTCTGCGTCATGTTTTCGTAGCGTTCCCTGGGTGATCTCGTCATTCTGTAAGGCGCAGTGTATCGAAACAAGTATGCATCTATTCTTGGGGACCGTGTCCACCCCTACGGGAAGTTCGTTTTTCTCTCAACACGATAGCATTTACCGGCAGAACAATGTAAAGTGTCATACAGCTCGCAGTGTGTATGCGTGGTTCAGAGAGCGCCAGGCTGAATTTACCCTACTCCTCTGACCACCCGATTTAAAGCCAGTCGAGAATCTGTCGGACTACCTTGATCGGACTGTTCAAACCATAGTTCCTTAACTGAGAAACCTCCTACTGCATGCCACGTTACTAGAAACGGCATTAATTCATGTCTATGTCGACATCTTCCAGAACCTCACTCTCATTTTACGCGTCTGCACTGCAGAAGGTGGTTATTCAGGTATTGGACACGTGGACACATTAATGTGAGTGGACTGTACAGTACAGAAAGTATCTGGAGGGATCACACCATGAGACGAACAGAAATGGCACTTTTATTCAAAGACAATAATCCAACTGAAGGCACAGCGATTCATTACGGTCTCCTGGATATTACGAAAGGCTGCACACGGTTAACAGGGTGCACGATCACCACGAATGGCAACACTTTCCCTGCAATTTGCTCCCAAGTCGGTCCCATGACTGGTATAGAGTTTGACTGCAAAGCAGTTCTTCGTTGTTCCGGATGCCAATGAACGACCGCATCGAGCAGCGTCGGTGGAGAAGCTCTCGGATGATGTTCGGCGAATGTACTGGACTGCTTGTTACTCAGACTTAAAACCTATCGAACACGTGCCGGACGAGTTGGAGAGGCGTATTATGGAACGTTCATATGCACAAATTATAGTCCAGCAGTTATCAATCACACTGACGGACGAACGGAACGCCCTATCACAAGAATTCCTTATCAACCTTCTGGCCATCATTGGTGCACACTGTGGTCCGCCATGACCACACTCCGTTTTAAGAACCTTGTCCCGCTTTATATAATGTCCAGCAGATCAGCATCTATCGCGGTGACTTCACTGTTATTATTGTATCATTGCGTGCTTCTTTCAGCTGCTTTATGTGCTATGCTGTAACAGTTCTTTCTATCTATGGTCCAGGTACCTGGCAGTGATACACAATACGAAAGTTACTTTCGTCTTTATCTTCTGCAAACCAGTGAACAAGCATAGTCGATTCTTTGTTTCCTCATTGATGTGTACAGCTCCTATGGCAATTGCTGCGCAGGTTCTACATAGGGCCTAAACTGATCTTCATAGCAACGCAACCCGACGATGCAAAGAGACTGCTGGTGGGCTGCAAGATGCGGGAACGTTACGACTACACCACACGTGCCCTCATTCCCTTCTCAGGATATGGGCTCGTCGTTAATAAGGGTGAACTCTGGAAAACACACAGAAAGCTAATAGAACCTACATTCCATGCAGAGGTATGTACATCATCCATAACACTTTCGTGTTAAGTGAAAAGCGGAGTGGAACACCTGAGAGAGGCTATTTGAATAACACGGCTGCTTTTGGTTTAACTCCACTAGACAAAAATATCTGGATATAAAGGAGCAGATAATGTAGGATTAATAATCTATGCATATTTGAACTAATAAAGAAAATATGACATGTTACAATATTACTGTAACTGAAGTTATTCTTTTTTTTATTTCAAATTAACGTATGATACGAAATAACTTTAGCGTAATTGAATCGTTGAAGTTACAAAAATTATGACAAACAGTAGCAGTAAAAAAGGGAACATCGATTTGTCCTTCAAATATATATCGATTTTAATGAAAATATGAGTCACCTAACTAGAGTACACAGAAAAAAATTCCTGCTCCAATTCGGAGGATTTCAGCGAAAAGCAGTCAGACGATAACCTACAGGGAACTAGTTTGTTGTACGGTATGACTCACCTTTCTTTAAGGCATGTGCTTCGTAACATATTTACTTTGTCTATTCTTCGCTGTTTCTTACCCTTTACCTAATCTTTGACACGTAAAAAATTTACAAATGAAGACATTAGTGATAGAGTGCCATTACGCCATTACGGAGCATAACAACAAGTCAGCCGGGAGTAGTCGAAATGTTACTGCCGTAACAATGGGTCCACAAAATCTTGTTAGTGTTGCTGCAACAGAAAGCGAAATAAGACAACGAAGTGTTTTGCGTATTGTTTCCATATCTCACTACACTGAGTCGAGAAGCGCTGGTTTCAAACAGTGTTTGTACTGTCAATAGATTCTCGAAAACGCTAATTACATTACCGGCCATTAAAATTACTACACCAAGAAGAAATGCAGATGATAAATGGGTATTCATTGGACAGATATATTATACTAGAACTGACATATGATTACATTTTCACAAAATTTGGGTGCATAGATCCTGAGAAATCAGTACCCAGAACAACAGCCTCTGGCCGTAATAATGGCCTTGATACATCTGGGCATTGCGTCAAACAGAGCTTGGATGGCGTGTACAGGTACAGCTGCCCATGCAGCTTCAAGACGATACCACATTTCATCAAGAGTAGTAACTGGCGTATTGTGACGAGCCAGTTGCTCGGCGACCATTGACCACACGTTTTCAGTTGGTGAGAGATCTGGAGGATATGCTGGCCAGGGCAGCAGTCGAACATTTTCTGTATCCAGAAAGGCCCGTACAGGACCTGCAACATGCAGTCGTGCATTATCCTGCTGAAATGTAGGGTTTCGCAGGGATCGAATGAAGGGTAGAGCCACTGATCGTAACACATCTGAAATGTAACGTCCACTGTGCAAAGTGCCGTCAATGCGAACAAGAGGTGACCGAGACGAGTAACCAATGGCACCCCATGCCATCACGCCGGGTGATACGCCAATATGACGATGACGAATACACGCTTCCAATGTGCGTTCACCGCGATGTCGCCAAACACGGATGAGACCATCATGATGCTGTAAACAGAACCTGGATTCATCCGAAAAAATGACGTTTAGCCATTCGTGCACCCAGGTTCGTCGTTGAGTACAGCATCGCAGGCGCACCTGTCTGTGATGCAGCGTCAAGGGTAACCGCAACCATGGTCTCCTAGCTGATAGTCCATGCTGCTGCAAACGTCGTCGAACTGTTCGTGCAGATGGTTGTTGTCTTACAAACGTCCCCATCTGTTGACTCAGGGATCCAGACGTGGCTGCACGGTCCGTTACAGCCATTCGGGTAAGATGTCGACTGCTAGTGATACGAGGCCGTTGGGATCCAGCACGGCGTTCCGTATTATGCTCCTGAACCCACCGATTCCATATTCTGCTAACAGTCATTCGATCTCGACCAACGCGAGCAGCAATGTCGCGATACGATAAACCGCAATCGCGATAGGCTACAATCCGACATTTATCAAAGTCGGAAACGTGATGGTACGCATTTCTCCTCCTTACACGAGGCATCACAACAACGTTTCGCCAGGCAATGCCGGTCTACTGCTGTTTCTGTATGAGAAATTGGTTGGAAACTTTCCTCGTGTCATTACGTTGTAGGTGTCACCACCAGCGCCAACCTTGTGTGAAAGCTCTGAAATGCTAATCATTTGCATACCACAGCATTTTCTTCCTGTCGGTTAAATTTCGTGTCTGTAGCACGTCATCTTCGTGGTGTAGCAATTTTAGTGGCCAGTAGTGTATTTTGTCGAGAAGATATCTAAATCCCAGAATAATAAGGACTAGAAAACTAGAAAAAAGGCGACTAATTAGGTAAGCAGAATTATAGTCAGAATTTATTTAAGAATGTGGAAATACAGAGAATAAAATAGAGTTACTTTTTCAACAATTAAGGAAAATAATATTATGCAGAGATATACTACAGGGACAATTATATCACAATTGTACTTACATCAGCAGCAAAGAGACAACGAGGCGCCAAAACTTGCCGGATACCTCTTAACGTGTGGGGCCTCCTTTTGCCCTGTGTAGTGCAGGTCCAACGTGGCATGAACTCAACAAGTCGTTGGAAGTCCTCTGAAGAAATAATGAACGCTGCCTATACATGCATCTATAATTGCGAAAGTGCTGCCTGTGTACAATTTTGTGGCCGAACTAACCACTCCATTCTGTCCCACATATTTTCGATGGGATTCATGTCGAGCGATCTGAGTGGCCAAAGCATTCGCTCGAATTGTCAAGAATTTTTATTTTGAAAAAAAAAAAGAATTAGCGAACCATTCTTGTGTGATGAGACGACATCGTTTTTTAGGAACATGACGTCCAGGAATGGCTGTAAATGGTCTCCAAGTAGCCGAATATACACTCCTGGAAATTGAAATAAGAACACCGTGAATTCATTGTCCCAGGAAGGGGAAACTTTATTGACACATTCCTGGGGTCAGATACATCACATGATCACACTGACAGAACCACAGGCACATAGACACAGGCAACAGAGCATGCACAATGTCGGCACTAGTACAGTGTATATCCACCTTTCGCAGCAATGCAGGCTGCTATTCTCCCATGGAGACGATCGTAGAGATGCTGGATGTAGTCCTGTGGAACGGCTTGCCATGCCATTTCCACCTGGCGCCTCAGTTGGACCAGCGTTCGTGCTGGACGTGCAGACCGCGTGAGACGACGCTTCATCCAGTCCCAAACATGCTCAATGGGGGACAGATCCGGAGATCTTGCTGGCCAGGGTAGTTGACTTACACCTTCTAGAGCACGTAGGGTGGCACGGGACACATGCGGACGTGCATTGTCCTGTTGGAACAGCAAGTTCCCTTGCCGGTCTAGGAATGGTAGAACGATGGGTTCGATGACGGTTTGGATGTACCGTGCACTATTCAGTGTCCCCTCGACGATCACCAGTGGTGTACGGCCAGTGTAGGAGATCGCTCCCCACACCATGATGCCGGGTGTTGGCCCTGTGTGCCTCGGTCGTATGCAGTCCTGATTGTGGCGCTCACCTGCACGGCGCCAAACACGCATACGACCATCATTGGCACCAAGGCAGAAGCGACTCTCATCGCTGAAGACGACACGTCTCCATTCGTCCCTCCATTCACGCCTGTCGCGACACCACTGGAGGCGGGCTGCACGATGTTGGGGCGTGAGCGGAAGACGGCCTAATGGTGTGCGGGACCGTAGCCCAGCTTCATGGAGACGGTTGCGAATGGTCCTCGCCGATACCCCAAGAGCAACAGTGTCCCTAATGTGCTGGGAAGTGGCGGTGCGGTCCCCTACGGCACTGCGTAGGATCCTACGGTCTTGGCGTGCATCCGTGCGTCGCTGCGGTCCGGTCACAGGTCGACGGGCACGTGCACCTTCCGCCGACCACTGGCGACAACATCGATGTACTGTGGAGACCTCACGCCCCACGTGTTGAGCAATTCGGCGGTACGTCCACCCAGCCTCCCGCATGCCCACTATACGCCCTCGCTCAAAGTCCGTCAACTGCACATACGGTTCACGTCCACGCTGTCGCGGCATGCTACCAGTGTTAAAGACTGCGATGGAGCTCCGTATGCCACGGCAAACTGGCTGACACTGACGGCGGCGGTGCACAAATGCTGCGCAGCTAGCGCCATTCGACGGCCAACACCGCGGTTCCTGGTGTGTCCGCTGTGCCGTGCGTGTGATCATTGCTTGTACAGCCCTCTCGCAGTGTCCGGAGCAAGTATGGTGGGTCTGACACACCGGTGTCAATGTGTTCTTTTTTCCATTTCCAGGAGTGTAAGTTTACCGTCAATGATCGGTTCAGTTGGACCAGATGACCCTGTCCATTTGATATAAACGCAGCCAACGCCATTACGGAGCCACCATCAGCCGCACAGTGCCATGTGACAACTTGGGTCCACGGCATCTTGGGGTCTGCACCACAATCCAACCCTACAGTCAGCTCTTAGAAACTTATATCTGGAATTATATGACCAGGCTACGGGTTTTCAGCGTCTAGGGTCCAACCAGTATACTCACGAGCCCAGGAGAGGCACTACAAGCCATGCCGTGCTGTTAGCACTGGCACTAGCGTCGACCGTCTGTTGCCGTAGCCCATTAACGCCACACTTCGTCTCATTGTCCTAATGGACACATTCGTCGTACGTCCCACATTCATTTCTGTCGCTTTTTCACGCGGTGTTACTTGTCTGTTAGCACTGACATCTCTACACAAACGCCGCTGCTTCTAGATCGTTAGCCGAAGGCCGTCGGCCACTGTGTTGTACGTGGTGAGAGATAACGGCTGAAATTTGGTATTCTCGGCACAGTCTTAATACTGTGAGTCTCGAAATATTGAATAACCTAACGATTTCTAAATGTCCCATACGTCTAGCTCCAACTACCGATCCGCGTTCAAAGTCTGGTAAATCCCGTTGCGCTGCGATAACCACGTCGGAAACTTTTTCATGTGTATCACCTGAGTACATTGTCACATCAGCGCAAATCTCAGATGGTGCAGTCATTAAAGTGCAGGCGAAGCAAAAGATAATAGGAATTAGGTACAGTATGCTACATTTCAAGACCATATAGGAAATATTCTAGCTTTTAGTTATTTAATGAGTTCCTTACATGTTCAATAGACCATTTGAATGATTCTTATGGTGATATGATGCGGAACGAGTAATTTTACAGATAATGTATACATGATTAGTGGTAACACTAATGAACACGTTATTATTTTATTCCTGCTCATGTAGATAAACTTAAAGACAAGTGTTTTTCTTTTCTGTGCACTAGTTTACAAGTAGAAATTCTTGAATGGACTGGAAGAAGTTGTCCAGGGTTGGATTTAAAACTTGCTTGGCTACCTGTCAGACATTTTACGTTGTTGGGAAAATGATAAAAAATGTTTAATGCTGCATGTTGGACTCCTCTCTGAGCCACCGAGGGTCTTAACGGATGGTAATAAATTCATATTTCCCTCTGGTGTTGTATATATGTTCTTGTCAAATTATGACAAAGCACATTACCGAAAATGTGTTTTGCGACGGTGCAGTTAAAATGCCTACCTCCTTGAAAAGATACCTACATGACGTACGTTTGTGAACACCGTATATTAATCTATATAGACAGAATAATGGCAAAATGCGAATAATGTTTGGAAAGTGATATAACTGAAAAAGCAAGATTGTAAAGAAAAGACTAACAACTTCACATTTCATCAGTTAAGAAGGTAGACGATTCTGTAATTAAAAGTAAAGAGAAAATTGTACAAATATTCGTAAATTTCTAGGTACAAAAGATACAGTGTGAATAGCGAAAATACTGATATTCGAGATGAAATGACAAATGGAGTGTATAAAGTCGTTTCACGTCTGAAGAAACTAAATGTCCTTCGAAATGACGTTTCAATTGATGTACTGAAAGGTGGCTACACTGAGCCACAGCGCCAGAGATCGCGCTAGAGAGTATTGTTCCGCCGCCTCCACTGGCAGTGATTGTTGAGATGTCGTAGTGGGCAGTGCCTGTCGAGGACTCGTAGTAGTCAGTGTGTTGAGATGTGCTAGTGGGCAGTGTTTGTCGAGATGTTGTTCCATGTTTTATGCAGTTGTTTGATGGGCTAGACAGCAGATGGTTCGAATGGAAATACTATAATGATCAGAGTGCTTTTCGTCAATATATATGAAGGTAAAATATTCCGTGTTTTTTTTTTTCATTATTTCAGTGTCTTAAATAATGCGTCATTACAGGTTCAGTCAACAAAGCATCTGGCTTGTGTTCTTGGATTAGAGTGTAATTCTGGTTCTCTTGAGTAATTATGGTATTTTTATTTTCTTTAATTAATTCAGTATAAATGACATTTAAAATTTCTTGTGTTATTGAAGAAGAACCGTGCCAGATGTGTACGTTGAGTCATACTTCCACACACAGAACAGTTACACTTGTGCTTTGGTTTCGTAGGTTTTATAGTTGCTGGGGACTTAATTAATTAATTGTGTTAATGAAAATTTTCATTTCAGTCTTTGTTGTTGTTCTAAGCAGTCAGATTGCGTAATAATACTAGTCAGGGCCAACCGTTTACGAGACTTCGTAATCGGACAGACAGCTACTAAAACAAAAAATTAAAATTATTTGCATTCATTATAATTAAGCCCCCATGCACGTGGCGACCGCTGCTTCGGATCGTCCCTTGGAATCTTCTGATTGTAAAAATAGTAGACAGTAGTATTGTTTTAGTAATTTGTAGTTAGTAATTGTAGTCTATATTGCATGTGTAGATTTGGTAATCGTCATTCTTCTAATGGTATTTTTTTTTTTTTTGCAGAATTTAATTTTGTTATCTTGTATACGGTTTGACAATTTTGTGCAGTTAGGAAGATATCAATTGTTCGTTAATCGTGTTTGAGGGAAACATTTCGTGTGAATGGTATTGTTGGAAATAAGGAGGCATTGTGTGTAATTTTCGTACAGTGACGAGTTTTGTATGTTTTGTAAATGATTACGCGGTCAATGAAACAGGCCAAAATTATGAATAGTCAGAATAACGAAATTGTTGACATGGCGAACTCGCCAACACAGGACAACAGTATGATGAATAATGGTGTTGAAAACAATTTAATAAGTCGGGAAAATAGTTCGGAAACAGTTCAAAATTTTTCACAATCGAAAAATTCTCAGATTGCGCGGTTAACGACAGAAGAAATGCAGCAGTTGATGAGTGCAATATTAAATTTGAGATCTGAAGTAAGAGCAATGATAACACGATTAGCCTCACGAATAGAGACAGGTTTCAAAAACATGGAAGATGAATCAAAGAAAGAAATTAGAGAAGAAGTACAACCGATTTTGAATGCTCACAATAATAGTTTAATTTCAACAGAAATCAGACAAGAGGAACAGGACAGAGAACAGGAAGAAAAAGATCGCGTGATAGTACAAAAATTTTCAGAATTAAATTTACAACGTGCACACGATAAGGAAGAAATAATTGAAAGAATCGAGGAATCCGTACCAAATGACAGAATAAATAACTTAACGCAGCAGTGTGAACAGTTAACTACTAAATGTGACAATACCGAAATCCGAGTCGCGACACTTACGGAAAACGTAAATAAACAGAAAGAACAATTAGGTGACTCATCGGAAAGAGTTGAGGAGATTTCAGATAAACTGACAAGTCTTAGTTTAAATGGGGACAGAGATTCGGATGATACAGTTCCATTACCATTTGCAGAAACCGAAGAGTACCAGAACATTAATAAGCATGTTGAAAATCAGGGAAAATTTAATGAACGCGTGAAAAGGGAATTTGAGGCATTACAAAAGCAAGACAAATATATTAAAAGCGAAATCGTAGGAAAAGACAGCAGACGAATTTTAGTATCACAGATAGCACAGGGCTTTGAAGAAAGTAATTTGTTTCATTTACGGGATGCAACAAGAGAGCGAAAGGCGCGTGAACTTGACAATAATCGACATTGTGACTGGGACAGACACGGTAGGTCTTTGTCGCCACGAGGCGAAAACTTTAACTATAAACACTTTTTGACTGTTCGGAAATTTAAGATATTTCGTAATTCTAAGAATGAGATACATCCATGTTCATGGTTAGATCAATTTACGTACGCACTTCCGCCAGATGTGCCACTAAGTCACAAACTGAATTTTATGTGCAGCTATTAAGTCCTCAGGGGATTCACTATACTAAGTGAATATGTGCCGTAGCGTTCACAGGGCCCCGAGCTGTAGTGGTGCTATTTCCCTTTTACACTCCTGGAAATTGAAATAAGAACACCGCGAATTCATTGTCCCAGGAAGGGGAAACTTTATTGACACATTCCTGGGGTCAGATACATAACATGATCACACTGACAGAACCACAGGCACATAGACACAGGCAACAGAGCATGCACAATGTCGGCACTAGTACAGTGTATATCCACCTTTCGCAGCAATGCAGGCTGCTATTCTCCCATGGAGACGATCGTAGAGATGCTGGATGTAGTCTTGTGGAACGGCCTGCCATGCCATTTCCACCTGGCGCCTCAGTTGGACCAGCGTTCGTGCTGGACGTGCAGACCGCGTGAGACGACGCTTCATCCAGTCCCAAACATGCTCAATGGGGGACAGATCCGGAGATCTTGCTGGCCAGGGTAGTTGACTTACACCTTCTAGAGCACGTTGGGTGGCACGGGATACATGCGGACGTGCATTGTCCTGTTGGAACAGCAAGTTCCCTTGCCGGTCTAGGAATGGTAGAACGATGGGTTCGATGACGGTTTGGATGTACCGTGCACTATTCAGTGTCCCCTCGACGATCACCAGTGGTGTACGGCCAGTGTAGGAGATCGCTCCCCACACCATGATGCCGGGTGTTGGCCCTGTGTGCCTCGGTCGTATGCAGTCCTGATTGTGGCGCTCACCTGCACGGCGCCAAACACGCATACGACCATCATTGGCACCAAGGCAGAAGCGACTCTCATCGCTGAAGACGACACGTCTCCATTCGTCCCTCCATTCACGCCTGTCGCGACACTACTGGAGGCGGGCTGCACGATGTTGGGTCGTGAGCGAAAGACGGCCTAACGGTGTGCGGGACTGTAGCCCAGCTTCATGGAGACGGTTGCGAATGGTCCTCGCCGATACCCCAGGAGCAACAGTGTCCCTAATTTGCTGGAAAGTGGCGGTGCGGTCCCCTACGGCACTGCGTAGGATCCTACGGTCTTGGCGTGCATCCGTGCGTCGCTGCGGTCCGGTCCCAGGTCGACGGGCACGTGCACCTTCCGCCGACCACTGGCGACAACATCGATGTACTGTGGAGACCTCACGCCCCACGTGTTGAGCAATTCGGCGGTACGTCCACCTGGCCTCCCGCATGCCCACTATACGCCCTCGCTCAAAGTCCGTCAACTGCACATACGGTTCACGTCCACGCTGTCGCGGCATGCTACCAGTTAAAGACTGCGATGGAGCTCCGTATGCCACGGCAAACTGGCTGACACTGACGGCGGCGGTGCACAAATGCTGCGCAGCTAGCGCCATTCGACGGCCAACACCGCGGTTCCTGGTGTGTCCGCTGTGCGGTGCGTGTGATCATTGCTTGTACAGCCCTCTCGCAGTGTCCGGAGCAAGTATGGTGGGTCTGACACACCGGTGTCAATGTGTTCTTTTATCCATTTCCAGGAGTGTAGTTTTCTGCACCGCTGCCTACTCTTTCACTATTCTTTGCATCTATAAAAAACAATTCTTCTACTATCCATCTATCTAGACAGTAGGTAAAGATTAACCGGATTTGACTGTTTTACCCAAAAGTGACTTTGGAAATTACCGTTTGGACTTACTATATCTTCAGCAGCATTCATTCATAGTTTAAACGAAATTTTACCTGTTTATCTTCGTGTCAATATTACTTCATATGTTGACGACATTCTTATTGCTAAACGTTCTTGGAGTGAGCACAACAAAATTTTGGATTCATTATTACGTATTTTTGCAAGAGTTGGCAGTACAGTGAACTTGGAAAAATCTGAATTTGGTCGTTCACAGGTGAAATTTCTCGGTCACATTATTTCTACAGAAGGTATTCTTCCTGATCCAGAGAAACTAGACGCTATTCGTAATTATGCTGTTCCTACCACAAAACGTGATGTTCATAGTTTCATTGGTGTCTGTAATTTTCTTAGACGCTTTGTTAGATTGGATGATTTGGCCACACCTCGTTTAAACATTTCAGTTATGCGCACTTTGGTCCTAGAAAATGCTTTCATAAATTACGAGAAAATTGTTACTTCAGTAATATGGAAAAATGTATTCGATCTGTTCTTGCCAAATGCAAATTATGTCAAAAGGCTAAGCCGCCAACTGTTTCTCACAGAGCACCGTTGTTTCCTATCAATCCAGCGAAATTAAAGGACATGGCTGCAGTCGATTTGTTCGGTCCAGTGGTTCGTTCTACTAATGGTTTTGCGTACATTTTCGTAGCAGTGGAATTGACATCAAAATATGTGTGTTTTACACCTTTACGCAAAGCAGCAGCTCGTTCAGTATCTAATGCTTTCATCAAACATTTTCTTAAAGAAGTTGGTCATGTTGATAAGGTTATATCAGATAATGGATCACAGTTTCGTTCTAAAATTTGGCTTCGTACTCTACGGCATCGTAAGATTAAAACCAATTTTCATTTCACTTTTTCACCCTCAATCTAATGCTTCAGAGAGATGGATGAAGGAAATCAATAAATTGTGCCGACTTTATTGTCATCAGAATCACAGAACTTGGGATCAGTATCTTCATATTTTTCAAAACATTCTGAATGAACTTCCTAATGACTCAACTTCTTTACCGCCTCTATTGATATTAAAAAATAAAGTACCAACAAATCGCATTTCTGAAATTGTTCCTTTTCCGCCTTCACGGAAACTGCGGCATTCTGAAGTTGTCAACCTGGCTCTACGAAATATTGCGTCTGCGGCTGCAAGAAGAGAGAAATCAGCTAAACGTCCTGGTCGTTTAAAAATCTTGTCAGTTGGTCAAAAGGTTTTAATTAAGTCTCATCGTTTGTCTCATAAAGGAAAAGGCTTATGTCGCAAATTTTTTCTGCTTTATAACGGTCCATATAGAATTCGCAAAATTATTCATGATAACACTGTTGAAGTAGAAACTCTTAAATCTCGACGCTCTAAGGGAATACATCACATATCGAACGTAAAAATTTTTGTGAAATGACATACTTTTGAGAAACCAACAGTTATACGTAAACATGCGGAGAGTACAAGGATACCGCGCCGTGTTCCGGCGGCGGCAGATACTCAAAGCAACAGTGAAGTCTGCGCGCCGCACAAGGCAGTCGTTGACCGCAAACAATCACTTCCTACGTCACGCGCCTACAGCTGATCGAGCGCTCAGTGCGAATGCACTGACAGACGTAAACAAATACACAGTCTAATTTCTCCGACTACATTCTGTATAAAGCTATGGTGACTTCATAAATTATGTTATTAACGTTCAGTATTTTTCAGGATACGGTTGTATAAAATATTTAAGAACTTCAGGTAAATTCTGTGCGTGTCCGACGTTAAGACGACTTGCTATGGAGAAAATTTCAGGAAGAATGTAATTTCGAAGAAAAAAGTAATAAACTAAATAGGGTAACTATTAATTGAGTTTATTTTTCAGGTAACATAATTCCACTTAGGTACGTATTTTAGATGTAATTTGCTGCTTGTGATTACGTGACTCATACTTTGTGCTAATTTCATGTTCTATGAATTTACTTGTGAAGCGACGTGCTTGTGTACATTTACTGATTTTGACAATGTTTTATTAATGAACAGTGTTACATAAACCTCAGCACCAATATCATTTCACTTCCATAACAAATCTTTCCTCCAGTCAGTCTCCTCGAACAAGTACAGACAAAATCCTAGTGCAAACTTCAATTCGGCATCCCATACAATCCGAAGACACAGTGTCCACACACAACCTCTGTGTAATCCATCTGACCCAAATTTTCTACTCATGACCTCTAACAGACTTTAGTTCGAATAACTCTCAGTAATTAAGTACGATTACTGAGTGTGAATGATCATAATATTTCACAGTGTGTACACCACTTCAAGAATCATGGCAGAAACAAACATGTGGAGTATTTTTTGTGTCGAGTGTCACTTCCTATTTCAATTGCTCACGAAGAATGCAGTGTAATAACTGTCAATGGTCTAACCTAGTGTTGGTATGTCATGTCGTTAGCTTCCTTCCTATTAGCATAAATTTATACAGCTTCCATAAAACCTCCAGCTCATGTGACTTCTTTGAAGTTTCTTGTACTAATGTCGTACGTAGAATTACAGCAGTTCATTTTCTTATCTTAAAAATATAAGGCACTGAGCGTAAGCAAAACATGCAATAGCGAGTAAATATACCAGTAGAGAACAGAATGTCAACAAGTGGATGCAACACAATTCCTACAACAAGGCTCTGCCAAGCGAACAATCTATAATTAATACCATAGTGTGACCTAAACTCCATGTTCGCACACAGTATATCAGCATTTCTATACACCAAATTAAAGAGTACTTATGACAACAAAAGGAAATGTGTTAATATGCAATCCATACGCAAAGCAGCAAATATGTATCTTACATAATAAACAGGCCATTATCATCATATCAGCATAAGCAAATAAATGTTCATATGTAACCTTAATAAGTAAACATGAAGGCGCAAGCAGATAAATCACAAAGTATAAGTTACATACATAACCACAGTCACCACAATTAATCAGTTGACAATTACAATTTAAATAAATAAGCACAGCAGGCACATAATAAAAAAATATGACATCAGTGAAAAAGTATACCAGCCAAGCGATGCATAATATACGCAAGTAATAACACTGTTCATTAATAAAACATTGTCAAAATCAGTAAATGTACACAAGCACGTCGCTTCACAAGTAAATTCATAGAACATGAAATTATCACAAAGTATGAGTCACGTAATCACAAGCAGCAAATTACATCTAAAATACGTACCTAAGTGGAATTATGTTACCTGAAAAATAAACTCAATTAATAGTTACCCTATTTAGTTTATTACTTTTTTCTTCGAAATTACATTCTTCCTGAAATTTTCTCCATAGCAAGTCGTCTTAACGTCGGACACGCACAGAATTTACCTGAAGTTCTTAAATATTTTATACAACCGTATCCTGAAAAATACTGAACGTTAATAACATAATTTATGAAGTCACCATAGCTTTATACAGAATGTAGTCGGAGAAATTAGACTGTGTATTTGTTTACGTCTGTCAGTGCATTCGCACTGAGCGCTCGATCAGCTGTAGGCGCGTGACGTAGGAAGTGATTGTTTGCGGTCAACGACTGCCTTGTGCGGCGCGCAGACTTCACTGTTGCTTTGAGTATCTGCCGCCGCCGGAACACGGCGCGGTATCCTTGTACTCTCCGCATGTTTACGTATAACTGTTGGTTTCTCAAAAGTATGTCATTTCACAAAAATTTTTACGTTCGATATGTGATGTATTCCCTTAGAGCGTCGAGATTTAAGAGTTTCTACTTCAACAGTGTTATCATGAATAATTTTGCGAATTCTATATGGACCGTTATAAAGCAGAAAAAATTTGCGACATAAGCCTTTTCCTTTATGAGACAAACGATGAGACTTAATTAACACCTTTTGACCAACTGACAAGATTTTTAAACGACCAGGACGTTTAGCTGATTTCTCTCTTCTTGCAGCCACAGACGCAATATTTCGTAGAGCCAGGTTGACAACTTCAGAATGCCGCAGTTTCCGTGAAGGCGGAAAAGGAACGATTTCAGAAATGCGATTTGTTGGTACTTTATTTTTTAATATCAATAGAGGCGGCAAAGAAGTTGAGTCATTAGGAAGTTCATTCAGAATGTTTTGAAAAATATGAAGATACTGATCCCAAGTTCTGTGATTCTGATGACAATAAAGTCGGCACAATTTATTGATTTCCTTCATCCATCTCTCTGAAGCATTAGATTGAGGGTGAAAAAGTGAAATGAAAATTGGTTTTAATCTTACGATGCCGTAGAGTACGAAGCCAAATTTTAGAGCGAAACTGTGATCCATTATCTGATATAACCTTATCAACATGACCAACTTCTTTAAGAAAATGTTTGATGAAAGCATTAGATACTGAACGAGCTGCTGCTTTGCGTAAAGGTGTAAAACACACATATTTTGATGTCAATTCCACTACTACGAAAATGTACGCAAAACCATTAGTAGAACGAACCACTGGACCGAACAAATCGACTGCAGCCATGTCCTTTAATTTCGCTGGAATGATAGGAAACAACGGTGCTCTGTGAGAAACAGTTGGCGGCTTAGCCTTTTGACATAATTTGCATTTGGCAAGAACAGATCGAATACATTTTTCCATATTACTGAAGTAACAATTTTCTCGTAATTTATGAAAGCATTTTCTAGGACCAAAGTGCGCATAACTGAAATGTTTAAACGAGGTGTGGCCAAATCATCCAATCTAACAAAGCGTCTAAGAAAATTACAGACACCAATGAAACTATGAACATCACGTTTTGTGGTAGGAACAGCATAATTACGAATAGCGTCTAGTTTCTCTGGATCAGGAAGAATACCTTCTGTAGAAATAATGTGACCGAGAAATTTCACCTGTGAACGACCAAATTCAGATTTTTCCAAGTTCACTGTACTGCCAACTCTTGCAAAAATACGTAATAATGAATCCAAAATTTTGTTGTGCTCACTCCAAGAACGTTTAGCAATAAGAATGTCGTCAACATATGAAGTAATATTGACACGAAGATAAACAGGTAAAATTTCGTTTAAACTACGAATGAATGCAGCTGAAGATATAGTAAGTCCAAACGGTAATTTCCAAAGTCACTTTTGGGTAAAACAGTCAAATCCGGTTAATCTTTACCTACTGTCTAGATAGATGGATAGTAGAAGAATTGTTTTTTATAGATGCAAAGAATAGTGAAAGAGTAGGCAGCGGTGCAGAAAACTACACTCCTGGAAATGGATAAAAGAACACATTGACACCGGTGTGTCAGACCCACCATACTTGCTCCGGACACTGCGAGAGGGCTGTACAAGCAATGATCACACGCACCGCACAGCGGACACACCAGGAACCGCGGTGTTGGCCGTCGAATGGCGCTAGCTGCGCAGCATTTGTGCACCGCCGCCGTCAGTGTCAGCCAGTTTGCCGTGGCATACGGAGCTCCATCGCAGTCTTTAACTGGTAGCATGCCGCGACAGCGTGGACGTGAACCGTATGTGCAGTTGACGGACTTTGAGCGAGGGCGTATAGTGGGCATGCGGGAGGCCGGGTGGACGTACCGCCGAATTGCTCAACACGTGGGGCGTGAGGTCTCCACAGTACATCGATGTTGTCGCCAGTGGTCGGCGGAAGGTGCACGTGCCCGTCGACCTGGGACCGGACCGCAGCGACGCACGGATGCACGCCAAGACCGTAGGATCCTACGCAGTGCCGTAGGGGACCGCACCGCCACTTTCCAGCAAATTAGGGACACTGTTGCTCCTGGGGTATCGGCGAGGACCATTCGCAACCGTCTCCATGAAGCTGGGCTACAGTCCCGCACACCGTTAGGCCGTCTTTCGCTCACGACCCAACATCGTGCAGCCCGCCTCCAGTAGTGTCGCGACAGGCGTGAATGGAGGGACGAATGGAGACGTGTCGTCTTCAGCGATGAGAGTCGCTTCTGCCTTGGTGCCAATGATGGTCGTATGCGTGTTTGGCGCCGTGCAGGTGAGCGCCACAATCAGGACTGCATACGACCGAGGCACACAGGGCCAACACCCGGCATCATGGTGTGGGGAGCGATCTCCTACACTGGCCGTACACCACTGGTGATCGTCGAGGGGACACTGAATAGTGCACGGTACATCCAAACCGTCATCGAACCCATCGTTCTACCATTCCTAGACCGGCAAGGGAACTTGCTGTTCCAACAGGACAATGCACGTCCGCATGTATCCCGTGCCACCCAACGTGCTCTAGAAGGTGTAAGTCAACTACCCTGGCCAGCAAGATCTCCGGATCTGTCCCCCATTGAGCATGTTTGGGACTGGATGAAGCGTCGTCTCACGCGGTCTGCACGTCCAGCACGAACGCTGGTCCAACTGAGGCGCCAGGTGGAAATGGCATGGCAGGCCGTTCCACAAGACTACATCCAGCATCTCTACGATCGTCTCCATGGGAGAATAGCAGCCTGCATTGCTGCGAAAGGTGGATATACACTGTACTAGTGCCGACATTGTGCATGCTCTGTTGCCTGTGTCTATGTGCCTGTGGTTCTGTCAGTGTGATCATGTTATGTATCTGACCCCAGGAATGTGTCAATAAAGTTTCCCCTTCCTGGGACAATGAATTCACGGTGTTCTTATTTCAATTTCCAGGAGTGTAAAAGGGAAATAGCACCACTACAGCTCGGGGCCCTGTGAACGCTACGGCACATATTCACTTAGTATAGTGAATCCCCTGAGGACTTAATAGCTGCACATAAAATTCAGTTTGTGACTTAGTGGCACATCTGGCGGAAGTGCGTACGTAAATTGATCTAACCATGAACATGGATGTATCTCATTCTTAGAATTACGAAATATCTTAAATTTCCGAACAGTCAAAAAGTGTTTATAGTTAAAGTTTTCGCCTCGTGGCGACAAAGACCTACCGTGTCTGTCCCAGTCACAATGTCGATTATTGTCAAGTTCACGCGCCTTTCGCTCTCTTGTTGCATCCCGTAAATGAAACAAATTACTTTCTTCAAAGCCCTGTGCTATCTGTGATACTAAAATTCGTCTGCTGTCTTTTCCTACGATTTCGCTTTTAATATATTTGTCTTGCTTTTGTAATGCCTCAAATTCCCTTTTCACGTGTTCATTAAATTTTCCCTGATTTTCAACATGCTTATTAATGTTCTGGTACTCTTCGGTTTCTGCAAATGGTAATGGAACTGTATCATCCGAATCTCTGTCCCCATTTAAACTAAGACTTGTCAGTTTATCTGAAATCTCCTCAACTCTTTCCGATGAGTCACCTAATTGTTCTTTCTGTTTATTTACGTTTTCCGTAAGTGTCGCGACTCGGATTTCGGTATTGTCACATTTAGTAGTTAACTGTTCACACTGTTGCGTTAAGTTATTTATTCTGTCATTTGGTACGGATTCCTCGATTCTTTCAATTATTTCTTCCTTATCGTGTGCACGTTGTAAATTTAATTCTGAAATGTTTACTGACCTCAGAAGTATAGGAATAGAGAAAATGGTGGTAACATTAATGCGCATGTTTGCCAAAAAAATTTAACATATCAAGTTGTAAATATAGGCCGTACTAACCGAATCGGAACTTAATGGAAAACTGTCATCTATTGTGTAATGGAAGCCATTGTGTCGCCATTACACTGAAGCCGACGAAACGCTGTCAATCAGCTTCTGTAAAGTGCAAAGTTAGAGCGACGAGCATATATTACAGGAATACATCGGTATGATGGGTGAAGGTGCCAGCACTGCTGTCTCTCGCCGAACCTTTCCTTATCCTTCATTAATACCATATTGTGTTCTTTATACCGCTCTGTGCCCTTCCCCCGACGAAAGGCGAAACACCCAACAAAACTTCTGCAAGCTACACACTTTATGTCGACTGCACTAACATCACAAATGTTGCCGATCTCAGCGATGTAGCAGATGTAGCACTGCTGTAGAGTGACGGACCTTTTGTTTTGTACTGAGTGTTAACCCAACTGAGAAAAAACATAATAAGTGAAGAAGCCACTCTTAGTCTCTTCAACGCACTTTCAATCTTGTCGTTCCCGTGTGCTGTTTATACCATATTTACAGCAGTTCATCAGTAAGCATGCAAACCTAAGGTAGCAGCATTGCATGGCAGACTAGTAAACATTTATCCTCTTGCATCCCTATTCCTTATGGTGAACTTCCTCTTCTTCTTCTTCTTCTTCTTCTTCTTCCTCTTCCTGCTTTCCCCGTGCTTCTAAGACGCTGAAGCTCAACGTAACATCGATAAGTAATATATTGGCCCATTTTTATGAGAATTATTTTTTGTATATATGAAAGTAATTTTTCACATAACAAGACGTTGAAAAAAGGAAATTTTTTGACAATATTGTGCAAAATTTCGGCCACAGTGTCAGGGTACTTTAACATAACATTTTTTTTCAGGTCATCAATCGAATGTTACTAGAATAAAATATTCGTGATAAGACAATAGTAATGGTTACAGACAACGCTGAATTTGTGGAAAAGCTTCCTAAATCTTAAGGGTTCGACGTTCATTCTGTTTTGCCTGCTTCATCAACTTGACAGTACAAGATTGTTTTAAAGGAGAAATATTTTCTGGAATTTTATTGAAAACAAAGGCTATTATGACTTTCTTTCATAACTCTACACTAGGCAGTGGTAAACTTCGCAATGTTAAAAAAGAGAAAACAAAAAAGAACTGAGACTGATTCAAGAAGTGCCGACTCGATGGAACAGCTCATGCCACACGCTCAAAAGTATTTTGGAAGTACGAAGTGAGCTTGAGATTGTGATCAATGAAAGTTCAAAAGCACTGCCTACGCTCACAGTAGAAAATTACTTAGCTTTACAAGAAATAATAAATCTTCTTGAACCTTTTGAAGTAGCAACAACAACAGTGTCAGGGGAATCATACCTTACTGCTTCCTTAATTATACCTCTAATGCGAGGTATTGTTGGAAAGTTTTCAGATTTGGAAGGCACCTTAACAACTAATGAAGGACGAAGTGTTCTGAATTCCTTGATTAAGTCAGTCAATGAAAGAGTGAAACCATTTAATACATTGCCTGTTAATATGCTTGTGACATTATTAGACGCTAGGTTTAAAAAAATTCTTTCAGGACATTTCAAGAGGCAAAGAAAGCCGCACGAGTGCTACAGAAAGAGTATGCTGCTATCATCGCATCTACTACAAGACTAATACCTGAAACAGAAGCATCTACGAGCAGTGCTAATGCGTCTATTTCTAGGCACTTCAGTCCGGAACCGCGTGACTGCTACGGTCGCAGGTTCGAATCCTGCCTCGGGCATGGATGTGTGTGATGTCCTTAGGTTAGTTAGGTTTAAGTAGTTCTAAGTTCTAGGGGACTGATGACCACAGTAGTTAAGTCCCATAGTGCTCAGAGCCATTTGAACCATTTGAATGCGTCTATTGATACGTCTAAGAGTTTCAAATCAGATGACCAAATTTTTTTTGTCCAATTAGCAACAGCGTCACGTCGATGTCGTTACACGAGTCAGTCATTCCATAAATAACCTTCATCAGTATTTTGAAAAACTTATAATAGACAAACAGGCTTGTGTGTTAGAATATTATTATAAATCTAATAGTATGTTGCGTATAATGGCTACAAAATGTTTGTGGTGTCCAGCGATTTCAGTATCTGCAGAGAGCGTTTTCTCCAAGGCTGGCTAAATAATTACTGAAAAACGCAGCGGACTAAAGGAGAAGAATTTAAACACTTTATTTATATCTTTTAATGTTGTATTTTAAACAACAGACTAAAAGACAAGGATTTAAATACCTTACTTTTTATAAAACAAACTCTGCATGTCCTGTATTAAACAATAAAAATTCTTAGAAAGCTATTTTTCATTTGATATAACTGCACAAAACAATCTATAGTTAATCGATACATCTATAGTTTTTAAAAATACTATCGGATGTATAAACTATCGATGTTTAAGTAACGCTATCGGCTCTCTGAGTAAAAACCGGCATGAAACACTGTCGGCATAAATTATTTGCACTTAATGCAATGCAGTACATTCGCATTGCTTATCTATTAGCCACCGCTGTTAGCATAGCGCGATGAACCGCAAATTTGCTCACATCAGTGAATCTGCTTGTCATTTCTGCCTTAATTAAGTATTTAAAAATGCAAAGTGGCGATTGATGTGGGCCTTTCACTTCCAGTTCACGGCCAATATAGGCTGCACCCTTGCAAAATGACTGATTATGTTTATTACTTTAGGGTAACCTTGTCAGTACCAGTTGTGGGACAGTTAGGTTTGGAAATGCAAAGGTCTGCATTTAACGCTATTGATATATTGATTCAAAGATCGACATGAACACAGTGAAAATGATTGAAAGTGAAAGAACATTAATTCTCGTAAAATGTACAGGAAAGTGTGGCACACTAGAAGCTCAAATGCATAGTGGATGTACCGCTAACACTTCGGAGAACATCCCATAACTAATGGGAAGGGTACTTGGAAAATGCTGTATGTTCTACTAATCTGTGCAACTCGCAGTTGCCAAGTAAACAGATTCAAGGTAAATGAAACAATACAATCAATGAGGTAATTCAAGTGATGTAGCCGATGACGCAAATATCGAGCTACTCAGAAATCGGATAGCGCAGATGCAAATAGTGAAACTTACTCGAAAATTCAGAAAGTGAAACTGGACAGAAACTGAACCCATCTGTCTTTCCCTGTCTGGGAATCTGCTCTCAAATCTTCAGTCCTCTACTCTCTCAAAAAGAGCACAGAGAATTTCGCTAAATTCGCATTAATACAGGGGAACTCTACCGAAATTTCCCATTCATAGCTTATACAACCTGTTGTAAAATGGAGAAAGTGACTTAAAATGCAAGAGGTTGGTTATAACTGGTAGCAATATCCCACTCATTTCTCGTGACCTTCGCATCATTGTCTGGAATGAAAAACACCTAATTCTCTAACTGTGCACGGGATAGCTGTGCCAGCACTTTCTTGCATGTGGCTACAGGAAGGGGCTTCATTCATGCTCAGTGATTCTCTAGGGACCCGCAGTGGCTTAGTACAGTCTATAAAAGCGAACGCAGACTGTGCTGACAAAAGCACGCAGCTGGCCTGGCCTCGCCGACTTCCGCAAACCGCAGTCCCTTGGGAAGCTAGTTCCCATACAAAGAGACTCTGCAACTATCCACCAAGAGCAGAAATGCATGCTTGCATTTGCTCTTCTCCATCAGTACTGTCTGGAGCTTTATTCCTGAGCTAATACGCCACAAACTCTCCTCCAGCATAATTAAGAAAAATAAGGAGACGGAAAATGATCAAACATCCCATAGCGATATGTGACTGTAACGTCGCAGCATCCCCCATTCGCTTTCTTTTTGAAAAGAATAAAGCAATCTTCAGCAGTTATTGAAAAAAAAACTTCAAACAAGAACTAGAAATAGAAGAACGAACTTTCTAACAGTCTTCCATCATACGAAACGGAAATAGCAAGGCGTCACAGACTGTAAGCTCTACTAATCTGTGCAGCTTGCAGTTGCCAAGTGAACAGATTCAAGGTCCATGAAACAATACGATCAATGAGGTAACTCAAGTGTTGTAGCCAACGACGCAAATTGCGAACTGCTCAGAAACCGGTTTGTCCAAATGCACGTAGTGAAACGCACTCGGAAATTCACAAAGTGAAACTGGACCAGATATCTGTCTTTCCTTGTATGGGAATCTACTATCAAATCTTCAGTCTTCTCCTCTCTCCCGAGAGAATCCTTGAGCATGACTAAAGTCTCTCCCTCGTAGCCAGATGTAAGAAAGTGCTGCCACAGCTATCCCGTACTCATAGAATTAGATGTCTTTCATTCCAGACTGTTTGATTTAAATGTTTGAGTAAAAAAAAAAAAAAAAAGGCCGACATCTACTAGCGTGTTTGTAATTTCTTTTTTTTTTTTTTTTTTTTTTTTTTTTTGGTCATCAGTCTACTGACTGGTTTGATGCGGCCCGCCACGAATTCCTTTCCTGTGCTAACATCTTCATCTCAGAGTAGCACTTGCAACCTACGTCCTCAATTATTTGCTTGACGTATTCCAATCTCTGTCTTCCTCTACAGTTTTTGCCCTCTACAGCTCCCTCTAGTACCATGGAAGTCATTCCCTCATGTCTTAGCAGATGTCCTATCAACCTGTCCCTTCTCCTTATCAGTGTTTTCCACATATTCCTTTCCTCTCCGATTCTGCGTAGAACCTCCTCATTCCTTACCTTATCAGTCCACCTAATTTTCAACATTCGTCTATAGCACCACATCTCAAATGCTTCGATTCTCTTCTGTTCCGGTTTTCCCACAGTCCATGTTTCACTACCATACAATGCTGTACTCCAGACGTACATCCTCAGAAATTTCTTCCTCAAATTAAGGCCGGTATTTGATATTAGTAGACTTCTCTTGGCCAGAAATGCCTTTTTTGCCATAGCGAGTCTGCTTTTGATGTCCTCCTTGCTCCGTCCATCATTGGTTATTTTACTGCCTAGGTAGCAGAATTCCTTAACTTCATTGACTTCGTGACCATCAATCCTGATGTTAAGTTTCTCGCTGTTCTCATTTCTACTACTTCTCATTACCTTCGTCTTTCTCCGATTTACTCTCAAACCATACTGTGTACTCATTAGACTGTTCATTCCGTTCAGCATATCATTTAATTCTTCTTCACTTTCACTCAGGATAGCAATGTCATCAGCGAATCGTATCATTAATATCCTTTCACCTTGTATTTTAATTCCACTTCTGAACCTTTCTTTTATTTCCATCATTGCTTCCTCGATGTACAGATTGAAGAGTAGGGGCGAAAGGCTACAGCCTTGTCTTACACCCTTCTTAATACGAGCACTTCGTTCTTGATCGTCCACTCTTATTATTCCCTCTTGGTTGTTGTACATATTGTATATGACCCGTCTCTCCCTATAGCTTACCCCTACTTTTTTCAGAACCTCGAACAGCTTGCACCATTTTATATTGTCGAACGCTTTTTCCAGGTCGACAAATCCTATGAAAGTGTCTTGATTTTTCTTTAGCCTTGCTTCCATTATTAGCCGTAACGTCAGAATTGCCTCTCTCGTCTCATTACTTTTCCTAAAGCCAAACTGATCGTCACCTAGCACATTCTCAATTTTTTTTCCATTCTTCTGTAATTATTCTTGTAAGCAGCTTCGACGCATGAGCTGTTAAGCTGATTGTGCGATAATTCTCGCACTTGTCCGCTCTTGCCGTCTTCGGAATTGTGTGGATGATGCTTTTCCGAAAGTCAGATGGTATATCGCCAGACTCATATATTCTACACACCAACGTGAATAGTCGTTTTGTTGCCACTTCCCCCAATGATTTTAGAAATTCTGATGGAATGTTATCAATCCCTTCTGCCTTATTTGACCGTAAGTCCTCCAAAGCTCTTTTAAATTCCGATTCTAATACTGGATCCCCTATCTCTTCTAAATCGACTCCTGTTTCTTCTTCTATCACATCAGACAAATCTTCGCCCTCATAGAGGCTCTGCTCTCTCCTCTGCATTTAACAGTGGAATTCCCGTTGCACTCTTAATGTTACCACCGTTGCTTTTAATGTCACCAAAGGTTGTTTTTACTTTCCTGTATGCTGAGTCTGTCCTTCCGACAATCATATCTTTTTCGATGTCTTCACATTTTTCCTGCAGCCATTTCGTCTTAGCTTCCCTGCACTTCCTATTTATTTCATTCCTCAGCGACTTGTATTTCTGTATTCCTGTTTTTCCCGGAACATGTTTGTACTTCCTCCTTTCATCAATCAACTAAAGTATTTCTTCTGTTGCCCATGGTTTCTTCGCAGCTACCTTCTTTGTACCTATGTTTTCCTTCGCAACTTCTGTGGTGGCCCTTTTTAGAGATGTCCATTCCTCTTCAACTGTACTGCCTACTGCGCTATTCCTTATTGCTGTATCTATAGCGTTAGAGAACTTCAAACGTATCTCGTCATTCCTTAGTACTTCGGTATCCCACTTCTTTGCGTATTGATTCTTCCTGACTAATGTCTTGAACTTCAGCCTACTCTTCATCACTACTATATTGTGATCTGAGTCTATATCGGCTCCTGGGTACGCCTTACAATCCAGTATCTGATTTCGGAATCTCTGTCTGACCATTATGTAATCTAATTGAAATCTTCCCGTATCTCCCGGCCTTTTCCAAGTATACCTCCTCCTCTTGTGATTCTTGAACAGGGTATTCGCTATTACTAGCTGAAACTTGTTACAGAACTCAATTAGTCTTTCTCCTCTTTCATTCCTAGTCCCAAGCCCATATTCTCCTGTAACCTTTTCTTCTACTCCTTCCCCTACAACTGCATTCCAGTCGCCCATGACTATTAGATTTTCGTCCCCCTTTACATACTGCATTACCCTTTCAATATCCTCATATACTTTCTCTATCTGTTCATCTTCAGCTTGCGACGTCGGCATGTATACCTGAACTATCGTTGTCGGTGTTGGTCTGCTGTCGATTCTGATTAGAACAACCCGGTCACTGAACTGTTCACAGTAACACACCCTCTGGCCTACCTTCCTATTCATAACGAATCCTACACCTGTTATACCATTTTCTGCTGCTGTTGATATTACCCGATACTCATCTGACCAGAAATCCTTGTCTTCCTTCCACTTCATTTCACTGACCCCTACTATATCTAGATTGAGCCTTTGCATTTCCCTTTTCAGATTTTCTAGTTTCCCTACCACGTTCAAGCTTCTGACGTTCCACGCCCCGACTCGTAGAACGTTATCCTTTCGTTGATTATTCAATCTTTTTCTCATGGTAACCTCCCCCTTGGCAGTCCCCTCCCGGAGATCCGAATGGGGGACTATTCCGGAATCTTTTGGCAATGGAGAGATCATCATGACACTTCTTTAATTGCAGGCCACATGTCCTGTGGATACACGTTACGTGTCTTTAATGCAGTGGTTTCCATTGCCTTCTGCATCCTCATGTCGTTGATCATTGCTGATTCTTCCGCCTTTAGGGGGCAATTTCCCACCCCTAGGACAAGAGAGTGCCCTGAACCTCTATCCGCTCCTCCGCCCTCTTTGACAAGGCCGTTGGCAGAATGAGGCTGACTTCTTATGCCGGAAGTCTTCGGCCACCAATGCTGATTATTTATCAAAATTTAGGCAGTGGCGGGGATCGAACCCGGGACCGAAGACGTTTTGATTATGAATCAAAGACGCTACCCCTAGACCACGGACCACCACCTAACACAACATAAAAAAAACTTATATAGTATTTTAACCAAACTGCAAGTGCGAAATGCAAAAAAATATTGACTTATAAACTGCCATTCTTTCATAAGAATAGAATATTGCAATTATTGTCCCTCACTGGATATTACATATGATGAAACATTTACAATAATGTGTCAGATGTCCCCAACGATAAGGGAGCATGCCTATTTCTCCACAAAATATTAATTAATACACCAGTGTCACTATGTCTTGATAGTGTGCAAAAAATGAAATAAAGTAATTTAACAGAAGAAATTACAAAACAATTACTATAAGCCAAAAAACGACGCAGAATGAAGGAATTATCCAAATGAGGTGGAAATCTGTAGATGAGGTCTACAGGTACAAACAACCAAATGATTACAGTGTCAAAAAAGTGGCTGATTTATTCAAGAGAAATAGCTTTACAAATTGAGCAAGTGAACAATGCGTTGTTATACTTCGGCCCGTATACTCGCAGTTATATGGCTTGGCATTGATTGATAGAGTTGTGGGAGATATCACGCCATTTATGTCCAAATCGCACGCTACGCCGTCAAAGTCCGAGCTCCACTGGGGAAAAATCCGACGTCAACGCTGGCCACCACGTGCTCTTCATGGCACGCAGAAGTACCCTTTCCACATCTGGAGTGACTCTTCCCGATATACAGACAAAGTGCACACTGGATTTCTTACCCTTCTTGGCAACCACATCCTTAAACGCTCCATTACGCGCATAACGTTGGAGCTACTAGCCCCCAGCAATCCCACCCTGTGCGAATGCCCAGACTTTGCTGGCCAAGGGGTTTCTTGTGGGACAGGACGAGTGGCTTCATCTGGCTCAGGGCCTTCCTCAGAGACAGATGGCGCCAGAAACCTGTTCGTCGAATGAACCCTGATGTCCCTGTGTTAGCCCCACTGGTAACCCTTTTGCTGCTTGCCTCTCCTCAGATGTGAGGGGTAAACTTCACTGTGGCAGTCCCTGGGGGGGGGGGGGGGGGCCTTCCTTGTGGCATCTCGTCCTTGAAATACCTCTTTTTCGGACTGTGTCAACGTTTTTTCGGATTTTGGCTCCGGCTGCTGTTACCACTTCCTGCTACATTTCCAATCGCACGTCCATGATTCAATGAGCTTCCGCATTGTTTTCCTTCGAACACGACACCACAACCTCCTCTTCTCACTTTAATCCAGATCGATTAAAATTAATGGGACTGCCTTTAAGTCATTAATCTCAAAATAAATGAGGAATCTCTTACTCTCTGTCACCATAGTATTGATGAACCACTGGAGGAGATCGCCTCTGTTAGGCTATATGGACAATCAAGGTGTTGACTGCGCTTCGGAATTTTATCGGAGCGCATCGCTTGTGATTGAAATGGTATTGCTGCAAGTGACGGAGCCTTTATCGTGCCCAGGTGCACTCTGTTTCGCACAGAAAGAGACCAATATAATTTCATGATATCGGATTTAAAGCTTACGCAGTTTCTCATTATTGACAATAGCTCTGCAATAACTTCACTTCTCATGTGGCTACTAATTAGTTCTAAATTTCTCCCGATTGTTTATGAATTCGGTAGGCTATCTCTGTATTGGGGTATCCATTTTTCACGTTTATAGCCCCACTTACCGTACAAGTCAGGAATTTTCTCAGAGAGAAAAATTGGTTATCTTCAAATGTTCTATCATTTCCGAACACAGACGCCAATGTTGCACTCGTTCTACTTTCGGATACTGGCAATAGCTGTTTGAGCGTGACGATCTCTTCAGTTTCTGCAGATTGTGCAGGTTCAGTCGTATCAGATACTGGTCGTTCCTGCAGATTCTGTAACCTTGGAAAGAGTGATAGATTAATACCTGCAACTGTTTTCACATTTTTTGAAGAACAGGTACTAATTTCCTCGACCTTCTCCCATCTAGATCCCGTCTGTATCATTCAGATTTTCACACAGTTTTCAGGACTTCCTCTACTTTCTCGTCAGCTGACTTAATTTTCGAGTAAATTTTGCTTTCTAGCTCTGTCATTTAATTCCAGACTAGCTATTTCTTTCCTCCCACTTCTTTTCTGCCTTCTGCTTTCGCATCTTTTTCCTGAAAGTCTCTCCCATCTTGTTCAACTTTTATTCTATCTGCTTCAGGTGTTTTGTCTCTTTCCTGTGCTTCCACAAACATTTGTTTGAGTCACAGTGGAACGCCCCTCATAAGTTGTAGACTTGAACAGCTCTGCGTGTCATTTATTTCTCTTTCGCAAGCAATGCCATTTCCTCTCTGCTCGGTTATCTGTGCATTTTCCTGTGTCTCAGGCAAAGTAACTGCCGCCTCTCCTTCGGAAACTTTGCAATGAACTTCTCTGAATCTACTGAATTATCGTCTCTAGGCGACCTTTCTAGCTTCTCTAGAATGCACTCAACTACCTCTCTCCATTTTAATCAATCCGAATCGAGAACCTACTGCTCAGCAAACATTTGCAAATACAAAATAAATTCATGCAAATAAATACCGTAAACTCACAAAAAATTACACGGTAAATAGTGACATAAAGACACTTGCGCTGGCATGGCTGCAGTTGCTGAACAATGCGCAAGCAAGCAATACTGGACCGCAAATGGTCGCTGCCACAGATTTTGCAACTTGTAGATCACGATGTCGTTATAACTGCGGAATGTCAGAGAAGTAACAATAAGTATCGTGGATAAGAGTGCCAGTGATATGTTTGTACTTTGTGTCATGCTGTGATTCGCCATTTATACGCTGTCTGCTTACTACACTAACGAAATCAACACTGTGATGCTATATGAGCAAGTGCAATGCTTGTTAGACACCAAATAAACAAATTAATAAGAACAACTACAGATAAATCTGTTAACGAACTCAACACTGAGGTGCTGCATGAGTGAGTGAAATGATCTTTAGACATTAATCAAACAAATTAATTTTAATCTCTGTTAGTAAATCTTAATGTTCCGAAGTGGGGACACCTGGTTTGCAATGGAAACACCCTAACTGTAAGGCAACAAATGAGGTGTGCAAATGACTGACTTTACAGGTATTTATTACTTAATGGTCACCTAATCAGAATGAGTCGTTAGACAATTAGGTATAAAAATTAAAAGAAACTCTATGTTAAAGAACATTACTTTATTGGTTAAAATATCGTCTTGAAGCATGATGAAGATGCCTGGTAACCAGTTATTATTGAAACGAACTGCGACTGCAATAAGGGCGTGTACCACGTTAGAGGACACAGTCAGTTCCTGGAGGAGGGTCTGGGGAAAACTACTGAACATCATTCGTCATTAAGTAGGCCTTCCAAAAATTTATTAACCAACAAGAATGTAAAACGAGAGTTTGAGTATCATATAAAATTTTCCACTTTTTCCGCTAAAGAGCAATATATACTACTAGATACAAGAACTCAGTCACTGCCATTGATTAAAAGGGGATCCTCTTTCTTAAGTACAACACAGACGCAAGATGAACCCTAAACTTAAAACTGAGCACAGGCTGCAAGGCCTCAAAATCAAAATCACAAGAAAACAACAGTTTGAACTTTTACTTAAATCGGGTGCACGAAATTTTTAAAACGAATATACTCTAAACAGATAACCCAATTTCCATATGGAGAGAGTTGAGCACATGCCAGCGGCTTCTTCAAATGATCACGAATTAAATCCAAAATACGGCAGGCAGCACAACTGAAGTTGAAAACCAGGGGGAGGCAAGTGCCAAGCTGCTACAATAAAAAAAAATAATAAAAATAAAAATAAAAAAAATAAAAAAAACTGCAGGCAACGTAGACAAGTTTCTGGCGAACATTAGAAATGACACTCACCCACAAGTAGGAGGAGGCAGGTCGTGGCTCTGCCCTAGAGCGGAAAACCCAAATATGTGTTGACCAGGTGTTCGGAAAAATTCCACGACGAAGGCGTTCAGAGGGACTAATGTAGCCCGGAGCATTTTCTGTAAGTTTTTCTAAATCGCACTGACTCCTGTAGAAGGAAGCTTGAAACCACGTGAAGTACCACAGCCAGGGCAGGGGCAGCCTCGCCAAACACTTCACATCAAAACTGCACCGTCCCTTGCAGTGAACACCAGCTCACGACGCAAGCACCAGAAAATACGTGCGCCAGCAATGCTGCTCCCCAAGAAGTACGACTGCTCCGTCGGACACCACTACCATCCACTACTTGCATCGACGACCTCCTCCGCACCTGCGCTTCCACTCTTTTCTTCCTATGACAGATAGAGAGAGAGACCAAAGACATTCGAACGGGAAGAGAAAGTGCTCAACCAGCCGGGAGCGAGCTATCGACTTCACAGCACGGCTCACGAACATGAATTCTCGTGCAATTTACAGCGAAGTTGACTGTCACAAGCTTTAGAACAGACCTAGATGGTCATAGAAACATCATTGTTGCCATCATTTACTTTGAGTCGCTAATACAAATACATATTACATCAAATGTTGCATTTTGTCTCAGTTCACCCCATCGTATCACTGCACCCCGGATTACGGCACTGTACATTGCTCTTTCTGCTGTTCCACATTTTCTACCACATAACTCAAAAAACGCAATGTTACACCACAACAAACTACGAATGAGGAGTGGCAGTGACATGCAACACCAATTTAAGAACACCTTTATGCAATTCTTTCTTCGTAACGAACAAACGCGCTGATTTCCGAGTGCGAGAGAGAAGCTATTCCCTTTGGGGGGCGCAAAGCTTCTCTCTGGATTTTGCTAATTAACAATTAACAAGCAATGTAAAGAACACTGGTGCAAGAACTTCGGTCGAGTTGACATATTACTGAATTATTGTCTGAGGTTAAATTGCCTCATTGCTACAGTCAGCCATATAGATAAGCCTTGATTTCAGGAAGTTTAATACAAGAAGAACATACGAAAATACAGCATTCCTTAGTTGTGAGTGGCTAAATTTGGTTTCCATTCTAAGTGGTACCGCATATAAGAATCACAAGGTGTTGCTTGATGGAATAGACTTTCGAAGCCGGCCGCTGAAGCCGAGCGGTTCTAGGGCCTAGGCGATTCAGCCTGGAACCGCGCTGTTGCTACGGTCGCAGGTTCGAATCCTGCCTCGGGCATGGAGTGTGTGATGTCCTTAGGTTAGTTAGGTTTAAGTAGTTGTAATTCTAGGGGACTGATGACCTCAGATGTTAAGTCCCATAGTGCTTAGAGCCATATGAACGAAGACTTTCGTAAGGGTGGTATTTGGTAGCAACCCAAGAGCATGCTTATAGTCATAACTTTTCCGGGAGAACTTCATTCACTGTGAAAGTGTTTTCCTCCTTTTTAAGTTTTTTCTAGGCCAGAAAGTCACTGCATGGACAAATTCTGTATGGTGTACCACGAGCTTTCTAATACTTCTAAGGTGCAGTCTACGATGAACTGACTAGCGAGACGTCGGGCAGCTGAAGACTATTTTTGCCGAGCTACAGGATTCTTGATAGCAACTTTGAACACCAGACAAGAGTGCCACTTCACAAGCGTTGTACATCATACAATAATTTAGCACAAATGCCTTTCTGATTGCTCAATGAGTAGTTAAAACATTATCAGAATAATTCACCAGATATCTGATTCTTTAATAATTCAGCACATCAGTCACATTCAGGTTTCACAATAAAAAGTAAAGAGTAAAGTACATTTCATTTTCAGTCAGAACTATTTACAATATACAGAGTCAGAGCTATTCACAATACACAGAGATTACCTATGATATTTCAAGATCAGCAGTTCATTTAACTTAGAAATCACGACAATTATTTTTGTACAAACTGTTCAACACGTCTACATGTCCTCCATTGAATCCGTCTGGAAAACTGAGTAAGCATCACCCCTGATGAGTGAGATGTTCAGCCCAGGAGAAGAACACATTACCGTGATGAACTGTAGATCTTAGCACTTTTACTTGTAAAAGAATTACATTGTGATCGTGTACTATGTGACAAGGTACTGCAGTTGTTCCACTTCGTTTTTAAAGCCTAAGCTGCCTTTAATTGTGTACTATGCATTACTTGTATGTTTCAGCTGCCTTTTCAAACACACACTCTTTCTTCTCCTTGGGCAATACGTTACACAATTTTTATTTTCTAATAGGAAATCTGTTTTGAATGTTTTGTTTGTTTTCGGTAAATGCAAGCTCAAACTGGCTCTTTCTTCTTGATTACATATGGAAGTATATATTCAAAATCCAAGGCATGTTCAGCAAAAAACTGATGGAAACATGCCAGGAATTAATAGAGAAGGTAAGAAAACAAACAAATGGATTTGCGAACAGAAAGGAGGGAAAGGAGTGACAATGTATTTAATAAATGTTGAAGTTCATTTTTAAGAAATAGGAGAATATTCATAAAACGAATTAATGCGAGGTGGACAGACGGGATTATAGATCTAGCAGAAGCGACATGGCTGCATATACCTACCTACAGACCAGTGGTTCCCAACCTGGGGGTAATTGCCACCTGAGGGGCAAAATGAAATTTTCTGATGGGTAAAAAATATGCTGTTCGATTATTAACTATTTTCAAAAGATCATTCTATTATTACAATTTTGTAATATTCTAATAATGATTACATAAGTTATTAATAAGTACTTTTTGTCAGCTAGTAGCGTCAATAGAATAGAGGTTGCAGGTTCCTCACATAGTCCAGCCACTACACACATATCTCGTGCTTTCTCCCGTTTGTCGTTCCTGATAAAAGTGAGACATATATGTATCAAATGCTAAATATCTGAAGAAAACGTCTTCTCCAAGTTGCAGATAGTACCTGCAGTAGTCAAGAAATTCCTTCATTGCTCGCTTCCAAACAGACAATGAATTAATCGAAACCACACCCCACCAGTAACTACATAAGGGCCACTATTTTGTTGTATATAGTATTATTGTTAGAGTGTTTGGACACAAACCATTAACAGCGTGAAGTCGTCCAATTTCTGCCAGTTCAGAACAGTGCACCAATCAAGTGATTTACAAACAGTCAGTATAGTGCACACAACTGAACTTGTTTGACTTTAAATGGGGTTACAGTGTGCACGTCAAGCAAGTGCCGACGTCAAGAGGAGTAGTAAAGGATAGGCATGTTTTGTAAAAAGTGTCTACCCTCATTGTGCAAAACTGACTTTCTTATCTGAGAGGCAATTGTGGGTAGCACTTGCAATGCACCGAGAATTCTTTCATTCTAACACACCCGCCCACCCCCACCCCCCCCCACCCCCCACCCCCACACACACACATATACACTCCTGGAAATTGAAATAAGAACACCGTGAATTCATTGTCCCAGGAAGGGGAAACTTTATTGACACATTCCTGGGGTCAGATACATCACATGATCACACTGACAGAACCACAGGCACATAGACACAGGCAACAGAGCATGCACAATGTCGGCACTAGTACAGTGTATATCCACCTTTCGCAGCAATGCAGGCTGCTATTCTCCCATGGAGACGATCGTAGAGATGCTGGATGTAGTCCTGTGGAACGGCTTACCATGCCATTTCCACCTGGCGCCTCAGTTGGACCAGCGTTCGTGCTGGACGTGCAGACCGCGTGAGACGACGCTTCATCCAGTCCCAAACATGCTACATGGGGGACAGATCCGGAGATCTTGCTGGCCAGGGTAGTTGACTTACACCTTCTAGAGCACGTTGGGTGGCACGGGATACATGCGGACGTGCATTGTCCTGTTGGAACAGCAAGTTCCCTTGCCGGTCTAGGAATGGTAGAACGATGGGTACGATGACGGTTTGGATGTACCGTGCACTATTCAGTGTCCCCTCGACGATCACCAGTGGTGTACGGCCAGTGTAGGAGATCGCTCCCCACACCATGATGCCGGGTGTTGGCCCTGTGTGCCTCGGTCGTATGCAGTCCTGATTGTGGCGCTCACCTGCACGGCGCCAAACACGCATACGACCATCATTGGCACCAAGGCAGAAGCGACTCTCATCGCTGAAGACGACACGTCTCCATTCGTCCCTCCATTCACGCCTGTCGCGACACCACTGGAGGCGGGCTGCACGATGTTGGGGCGTGAGCGGAAGACGGCCTAACGGTGTGCGGGACCGTAGCTCAGCTTCATGGAGACGGTTGCGAATGGTCCTCGCCGATACCCCAGGAGCAACAGTGTCCCTAATTTGCTGGGAAGTGGCGGTGCGGTCCCCTACGGCACTGCGTAGGATCCTACGGTCTTGGCGTGCATCCGTGCGTCGCTGCGGTCCGGTCCCAGGTCGACGGGCACGTGCACCTTCTGCCGACCACTGGCGACAACATCGATGTACTGTGGAGACCTCACGCCCCACGTGTTGAGCAATTCGGCGGTACGTCCACCCGGCCTCCCGCATGCCCACTATACGCCCTCGCTCAAAGTCCGTCAACTGCACATACGGTTCACGTCCACGCTGTCGCGGCGTGCTACCAGTGTTAAAGACTGCGATGGAGCTCCGTATGCCACGGCAAACTGGCTGACACTGACGGCGGCGGTGCACAAATGCTGCGCAGCTAGCGCCATTCGACGGCCAACACCGTGGTTCCTGGTGTGTCCGCTGTGCCGTGCGTGTGATCGTTGCTTGTACAGCCCTCTCGCAGTGTCCGGAGCAAGTATGGTGGGTCTGACACACCGGTGTCAATGTGTGGTTTTTTCCATTTCCAGGAGTGTATATATATACAACACAAACTAAATATCATTCTCCTCTCATCATTTAAAAACATAAGTGTTCCAATAAAAGTCTTTGATTCTGTAGTTAGGTGCTAAAGCTTCTAATAATGTGTAGAAGGTGTTGCAACAGACGGTTGAGGAAGGATGCATGGGGCTACTAGCACTCAGGGGTAATGGTGTAAGAAAAGTTGGGAACCACTGCTGCATAGTGTAATCCATAGAAAAATCTAGAACAATTATATCCAGACGTAAATGTTAAATGTGTGATGATGAGGATGTTATTGGTTATAGTGAACATATCACTTTACTGTACATGTGTAGGGGAGACTGCGGCAGGTTGGACCACTTGATTTTTGTAGTTTGTATTTTAAGTATTTCCATTGGTCATATTATGTGGAAACATTGGTGCACTGCTTCAGCCATTTACAACTAAGTAATTAAGGTTCGTCACTGTATGTCTTTTCACAAAAAAATATTTGCTACCGTAATTCCATGTGGACCAACATATCTCACACATGGGGCGAGTTGGCCCTGCAGTTTGGGACAGTTGGTCTGTATGATTTTATCATTTAATTTAGTTAGGACATGGGTATTTAATTGAAAATATATCGACTATAACATTCACAGTTTATTGCAATAGAAGTTCCTTTTACTTTATGAAAGAAACTACAATGTTCAATTTGATTATCATTATTGTAATAACAGTTTGACAGAAAAGCATGTTCAGGATTTCTATCAGTCTTCGTCTGAATGGCCGATAGTATCTTCACAATTCATCCATAAAAAGGTTCTTTCACGTCATTTTTAACACATAAGAGATTTGCCCACCGCGTACTTGTGTATTGAATCCATTCATCACCTGGTCACAGGAAATACCCAAACTTATCATCTCCACAGTGAAGAGTCTTCCTCCAAATGTCTACTTTTCTTCTGCGCGTTATCTGAGGAGTTTTATTGTGTAATTTAGCGTGACCACGGACACTTCTCTTTAGGAAAAAAAAAATTTTTATGCGGATCATTCATAGTTTTCTTTAAAATGTTTTTGTTCTCTGCCTGTGGAGGCTTCTTGTTTACATTATACCACTGCTGATCTCATAGTTGTTTCAGGAACGTTGCCTCATTCACTTTTCTTGTTATAATTTCGAACCATTTGCAAAAGATAAAAGGTAGAATGGTATGTGTATGTTGGTTTTCCCGGTGTATACTACTGATGAAATCTTCTCGGGCTTCCATCTGGGTAGCTGCGTAAAAAATCCGCGATGTTTCGATGAGTTTCATTCTCTTCATCTTCGCTAGAAAATGATGAGAATGACAATCATCGAAACGTCGCGGATTTTCGACGCAGCTGCCCGGATGGAAGCCCGAGAAGACTTCATCAGGTAGAATGGTGATTTGTAAAAATATGACTACATCCGAGGAGTTTAACGTCCCGCCATCAACGGGGTCGTTACAGTATTACATTCAAAGATTCCCGTATATTTTATAACTGAAAATGTATTTCCTTCAGTGCCCCGTCAGTAATGATTTCAAATCTATATTACAATCGTTTAAGTTGAATATGTGAACACAAGTTTCGGATTTTAGGAGAAAAAGGAAATAAAAATCACATAGATGTTACCGTTTTAAAATCTATGTAGGGCACAATTTTCCTGTGTAAAAATTGCGTTGGATATGATACAGACTTCAACTACATTCTACACATTAAAGTTAATGAGATTACATGATCACAAAAAGGCAGCGGAGCCGTTTGCCTATGTGGGCCAACGTTCCCCTATTTGTTTGGGTCATTATACCATACCGCCATATTGGAAATATTGTAGTTCTTATACGAAAACATTTCGAACATTCATCACCTTATGCAGTGTTAAAATATTCCGTAGTCTACGGACTTCAACATTTGAACTTACTTGTTTAGTAAGAGTCTTGGAGTACACAACAAAATATCTTCAACAAACAAAAAAAACATGAAATGCTTGTACTCTTCTGACGTCATCAGCGTGAGAGTGACAGGTATTGTATTGAGTACTGAATAAATGTTCAAATGCCAAGATCGCAAAAATCTTTTGTTCATATACACTCCTGGAAATGGAAAACAGAACACATTGACACCGGTGTGTCAGACCCACCATACTTGCTCCGGACACTGCGAGAGGGCTGTACAAGCAATGATCACACGCACGGCACAGCGGACACACCAGGAACCGCGGTGTTGGCCGTCGAATGGCGCTAGCTGCGCAGCATTTGTGCACCGCCGCCGTCAGTGTCAGCCAGTTTGCCGTGGCATACGGAGCTCCATCGCAGTCTTTAACACTGGTAGCATGCCGCGACAGCGTGGACGTGAACCGTATGTGCAGTTGACGGACTTTGAGCGAGGGCGTATAGTGGGCATGCGGGAGGCCGGGTGGACGTACCGCCGAATTGCTCAACACGTGGGGCGTGAGGTCTCCACAGTACATCGATGTTGTCGCCAGTGGTCGGCGGAAGGTGCACGTGCCCGTCGACCTGGGACCGGACCGCAGCGACGCACGGATGCACGCCAAGACCGTAGGATCCTACGCAGTGCCGTAGGGGACCGCACCGCCACTTCCCAGCAAATTAGGGACACTGTTGCTCCTGGGGTATCGGCGAGGACCATTCGCAACCGTCTCCATGAAGCTGGGCTACGGTCCCGCACACCGTTAGACCGTCTTCCGCTCACGCCCCAACATCGTGCAGAACCGCCTCCAGTGGTGTCGCGACAGGCGTGAATGGAGGGACGAATGGAGACGTGTCGTCTTCAGCGATGAGAGTCGCTTCTGCCTTGGTGCCAATGATGATCGTATGCGTGTTTGGCGCCGTGCAGGTGAGCGCCACAATCAGGACTGCATACGACCGAGGCACACAGGGCCAACACCCGGCATCATGGTGAGGGGAGCGATCTCCTACACTGGCCGTACACCACTGGTGATCGTCGAGGGTACACTGAATAGTGCACGGTACATCCAAACCGTCATCGAACCCATCGTTCTACCATTCCTAGACCGGCAAGGGAACTTGCTGTTCCAACAGGACAGTGCACGTCCGCATGTATCCCGTGCCACCCAACGTGCTCTAGAAGGTGTAAGTCAACTACCCTGGCCAGCAAGATCTCCGGATCTGTCCCCCATTGAGCATGTTTGGGACTGGATGAAGCGTCGTCTCACGCGGTCTGCACGTCCAGCACGAACGCTGGTCCAACTGAGGCGCCAGGTGGAAATGGCATAGCAAGCCGTTCCACAGGACTACATCCAGCATCTCTACGATCGTCTCCATGGGAGAATAGCAGCCTGCATTGCTGCGAAAGGTGGATATACACTGTACTAGTGCCGACATTGTGCATGCTCTGTTGCCTGTGTCTATGTGCCTGTGGTTCTGTCAGTGTGATCATGTGACGTATCTGACCCCAGGAATGTGTCAATAAAGTTTCCCCTTCCTGGGACAATGAATTCACGGTGTTCTTATTTCAATTTCCAGGAGTGTAGATGACCAGTTTCGGCAATTCTCTATGTTTACATTATTAAATAGATCCGCAGATGGCAACAAAGAATTGTCAAAACTGGTCGTCTGTATGAATAAATGATTTCAGTGATCTTGCCACTGAAAATTTATTCAGTATTCACAAACATACAATGCGCGTCCCTCGTTATTCGACAATATAGGTGCACTGAAGCGTTTGTGAAATGACGATATTGTTGCCACCAGCCTCCATGGTGAATGGTGTATTCTAATAGCAGTTTAACGAATTATTGATACCAGTCGGCCATCGTGGCCCTACGGCCATTGAGCCTCGGTTCCCCTAAATAACGCCACTGTATACGTATTAACCGATGATATGCTATCACGTTTCGTAAATTATGTAAACATCCTTCGAAACTATTCACGATATTCAAGTTAAATATGAGCAGAAAATGAGGAAAATGTCGTATTTCTTTTACTTCACTTGGTGACAGAAACGATAACGACGGAGACTGCAAAAATAAATATTTCGTCTCTTTAGAGATCCCATAGTTGTCGAGCTCGAGATTGACCTTACGTGGTTACGCTTGTATCAAACTGCACATGCTTGTGCTGGCATTAAAGGAACAAACCTATAAATGATCAGCGCTCAAACACAGTGTTTGTGTGTTGCTGCAGCCACGTCGGCCCACATGGGCAATCTGCCCCGCCGCATTTTTGCGACCAAGTAACCTAATTAACTTTAATAGGTGCAACATAGTTAAAGTCTGTATCATATCCAGCCACATCCGCTTCATTCTGGCGACAGCTAAGTAGCTCTCCTTCGTGCATCTTGTTGACCCTCACATCGTAAGCAAGAAGTTGTACTAGGACTTTTACGTAATAGTGGGAGACACTGCTCACTAGAGTTCTATAGCCGTTGGCGGCCTTGCCTCGTCTGTTACTTTCTCTGCTGCACTTGTTTCGAAACCCGCTAACAGTACGAGTCTGATTTTCCCACCTAACAAATCTACCTGGTACGACACAGACTCTCGACAGCTGCTGTAATGAGCATGTATTACTCATCCGGAATATGAAACTGCCCCCTTTCATTCTTAAGCTGCTACTGCACCGCACTACTCAGTCACTGTAGAAGTATGAACAATACTAACGTTTTTGGAAACTGCAGTACGAAAAAGGATACGTGCGGCTGAGGTAGGATCGATAAACAGAATATACGTAAAGGAGGCAGGCACGTTTTGTCAAGAGTTAGTGCAATATGTGCGGAAGCATCAGGAAGGTATTCATCGAATTCCAAAGATAGACGCTGTTAGTTTTCCGACAGTGCACGTTCCTAGAAGATAACAGTAACAAATTGCTACCTTTTACATACATATCGAAAAAACACCAAGGAGGTACAGAATCAGAGAAATTTGACCTCATACGGTGGCTTACCAACAGTCGTCTTCCAGCGCATCATTCCCATGGTCGTTAGAGTTGTACGCGAACCAAGCTCCGGTACACACCTTGAAGTGACTTGCCAAATGCAGATATAGTTGTAAACTATGATGTCAAACTGCCAGTTTTAGAAAGTACACTGGTATTTGGCTGGGTGGCGTCGTCCTATTGTTGCGATATTTCGGAAAACTGACCTGTTGCCATCTTCAGGGCGTCCTGATGGTTGTCTTTCTCTGAGCGTTGTATTATAAATCCCCGTCGTTGGCGCATGGAATTGTCTGAATGGGACGGAAATCAGTAGATATGACTTATGCGCACATACAAACAAACGATTACAATTTCAAAAAAAAGTTGGCGTTGCCTGAATGTGACCTCCTCAGTGCCAACCAGCACGGATTTCGAAAACATCGATCATGTGAAATCCAACTCGGATTTTTCCCACATGACATACTGCAAGCTTTGCATCAAGGCAACCAGGTAGATGCAGTGTTTCTTGATTTCTGTAAAGCATTTGACTCAGTACCGCACCTATTCTTACCGTTAAAAGTACTATCATATGAGGTATCAAGTAAAATATGACTGGATTGAGGACTTTTTGATGGGGAGGACACAGCATGTTATCTTGGATAGAGAGTCATAGTCTGATGTAGAAGTAATATCGGCTGTGCCCCATGGAAGTGTGTTTGGACCTTTGGTGTTCATATTGTATGTCAATGACCTTGCAGACAATATTAATAGCAAAATCAGGCTATTCGCAGGTGATGCAGTTATCTATTAAGAAGTTTTATCTGAGAGAAGCTGCATAAATATTCAGTAAGATCTTGATAAGATTTCAACGTGGTGCAGAGGTTGGTAACTTCCTGTAAATGTTCAGAAGTGTAAAATTATACACTTCACAAAACGAAAAAACGTAGTATCCTATGACTATAATATAAAACAGTCACTGTTGGAATCTGCCATTTCGTACAGGCACCTGAGTATGACGCTATGTGGGGATATGAAATGGAATGATCACATAGGTTCAGTCGTAAGTAAAGCAAGTGGCAGACTTGGGTTTATTGGTAGAATACTAGGGAAGTACAATCGGTCTACAAAAGAGATTATTTACAAATCACTCGTGCGACCCATCCTAAAATATTGCTCAAGTGTGTGGGACCTGTACCTCATAGGACTAACAGGGGATATTGAACGTATGCAGTGAAGCACGACACCAATGGTCACAGGTTTATTTAATCCGTGGGAGAGTGTCACAGAGATACAAAGGAACTGAACTGGAAGACTCTTGCAAGCCAGATGTAAACTACCCCGAGAAAGTCTATTAACAAAGTTTCAAGAACCAGCTTTAAATGATTACTCTAGGGATAAAATACAACAAAAAATCCCTTTCATGGGGGTCCAAAATTACACATTACAAGACAGTGATTAAGCCAGAAGCACTGTATGCAGCAGAAACACTTAACATGAATTTCAAAGGCCAAATGGAGAAACTTGAGGTAAATGAAAGAAAAATTTTAAGAAAAATCATTGGGCCAAAATTTCAAGACAATAAGATTGTATACATCAAAAATGAAACTCTCTACAAGAAAATTGAAAAAGTTTCACATTCTATGCGAAAAAGGAGAATAAATTTTTATGGTCATCTTCTCAGATTAAGTAAACAAATCTTTGACTTCTTCCGTAACCGAAAAACGAAGCCCAACTGGTTTAAAGAAACTGAGAAAGACCTAGTGGAATTAAATATTTCAGAAAATTCACTTATTGATCGAACTGCTAAATTAATTACTAAAGATGAAAACATAAGGTTCCAAGACAAATCCACACAAAAATCCAAATCCTTCATCTCAGAAGAAGAGAGGAGAAGAAGATCAGAAAGAATGAAGAAATACTGGGCCCTAAGAAAAGAACAACGCACAAAGAAATGATTGATCCAGCGTACCCCAAAGAGGGTGAAACGAGAGAAGAAGAGAAAATACAACCGCACGCGTATCGCTCACTTAGGGATCGAAAGGACAAGACTGAGCCGTGTGTGGCTAGCGTTCTTGCCATTTGTTCTTTGGTATTTTGTCACATCGTGTGGCGTCTTGTTTCTTCCTTACTTACTGACGTAACGAAGTTGCTGGCTTGCCTCCTTGAATTGCAGCATCAGTGCTTGTCGATACTAGTAGTGTCGTACTATCTTTGGTGTGACTGCTAGTTTTTCAGGGTGATGGTGGTGTGTTTGGTAGTCGGTTGGGACAGAGCAGCGAGGAACTCTCCGCGACTCGAGGCCAGGATAGGACCGCTGGTGGCGCTAGCTGCGAGAGCGACAGAGTTTGTTGCCCACCGAACCTCGACGCTCAAGGTGAGTGATCAGTTAACCTGTTACGAAGCCTCAACTACTGTGACATCACTTCGTTCATTTGTGGGTTGTTGCTCCCTGGGC